>NC_089249.1:94900774-95525774 GCF_963930625.1 Muntiacus reevesi
TCCACAGGTCTAGGCTAAAAGGGAACCTCCTCTATGTGGAAATTTCTGAAGTTCAGGACGAAGAGATGGAGTCCCTAGTTGATCCACAGGCATCATTTTGATCACCAGGCTCAAGCTTTCTCCCCCCCGCCCCCATTAACCTGGCAACTAGGGCTGCTTAAGCAACCAAAGGCTGGGCAAAGAATCATTCCCCACCCCTAGAGCAGGCTGAGAGTGAAGGCCAGACCACCTAAAGGGAGAGTTCTGACTGACCCTGGAATGGGTGCAGATGGGGAAGCTTTTGCCTCACTAGGCTTCTTTGCCTTTCAACATCATTGCTTAAATTTCCCAAACACAGCGAGCCATGTGGTCAGGCTGCCAGTTGTCACTCCAGCCCTGGCCTCACTGTTGGCTCTTTAGCATCTACAGTTACCTTGGGGGGTGGGGCACCAGCCCAGGGTGCTCGCTAGTTCCTGGTCACCCACATCCCCAGGGGTCTACAGGGCATCCCAGGCCTGGCACAAAGCCTCCGTGCTTATCTTCCTCTCCTTCATGGGAGATGGTGCTCTATTTCCAAGGCGTGGGATGGAGGGACGCAGACCTTGAAAAGACAAATGGTAAAATAACCTATACCTAATGCCTAGGTTGGGTGGTAGATATTTTATCCCAGTTCCCTTGGCCTGGGACTATAAAATGTTTACCCACACCAGCACACAGACATACACAACCGCCACAAAAGAGATCTACATTGTTACCATACACAGATACAAAATACTCACCACACATGCAAAACACACAGAGACCAAATTAATGAAAAGGGTGTACTCAAAAGATAGACACTTATATCTGTATCCAAAATATGCACACTCAGCCCAGACGTGGAATGTACGTATAGAACATACACGAAAGACCTACATGGTGTTTGCGCACCATGTAAAAGACACAGCCTGCAACTCGGATGCAAACCATCCAAAATGACATGGTCATACAGAGTGTACACAAATACCTGCACACACCATGCACAAGGACACAACTCAGATGCAAAATACACAAAGACAACATGGACACATGGGTATACATGTGGAATACACCCAAGATAACTTACTATTGTTTGCACGCAAAATACACACAAACTCAGTTTACACACCCAATACATCTATTCATATTAGGCACACAAAATACAGCATACATACCCAAGAAATTACACACAAACACACACCTCAAATATACTGAGATCCATTCCTTTGCCTCCATATCTATAAATAGGCATAAACAAAAGATCAGATTTAATCACCTTTCCGTAGCCTGCATCTCTCCCCCTCAGTATCCTTCAAGAAATCTCTTCCACTAGTCTCTTTCCCTCTTACTCCCAGATTTCAGAAAAATGACCTCGAGGCTTAAAGCAAAAAGATGGGCCACCATGGTCAAGTAGATCTCTGGTTAAGACTGGGAATCTCATTGGGTTTCAACTTATCCACCTTCCTCCCACCAGAAACCCGGGCGCCAAGTGTGGAAGGACCTGGGACAACTGACAGCCCATTAATATACACCTTCTGGCCATGCCCTTTCTTTCAAAGCAGATCCACACAGACAGTGCAATAGCCCAGCCTCCCCCCCTCCCAACCCCTGGGATCTCTGGATTCATCCCCATCCTCTTGAAAGCAGTGTTGGCTCAAAAATCTGCAGGGTCCTGGGCCCAGAATGACAGTGAGGATGCCCCCAACATTCTTTCAGCTCACAGATCTTACTGCTCCTCCAACCCCAGTGGCTTTGTCGGGGGCTGGGCCAGAGAGTTAAACCCTATATAGACTTTATCTCTTAAAACGATTCACCTTTACTTGATTGTGGCATCTCACTTGCTCTTGGGTGTAAGCCCAGTGGGGTCAACTCCTGAGACCCCCCCGCATGAGTGTGTCATCCCAGGCAGGGTTTTTCCCTTGCCCCAGCTCCACCTGGACACCTGTCTTCCATCTGATGGCTGTACCTTGAAGAAACACACACCAATTCAGCTTATGTAAAACTTGGCTAAGGATGTAAACCTAATATTACACAAGCAAACAAGTCTTTTTTAGAAGGCCTGTTTCATATGCTATATCCTAAGGCCAGATTTAAATGCTTTGTAAGATTATGTGCTGTTTTGGGGTTACCCACAGAGCTGGCTCTTCCCACTAGTAGGACTAGCTGAGAGCTAGGTGTGTTTTGGCAAAGGCCTCACATCAGATGGAAGTTGGGGAGTCGCAGTCAGGCATCAGATCGAAATCAGATCCTCACGGCCTCTAGTCCTGCTGCCATCCAGGCTGTGTCCCACCTGCCCTCCTAAACATGGTCGCAGCTCCCCATCTCCAGGAAGGAAACAGCAGGGAATGGGTGTGTGGATCCATATTTGCATGCTTAGTGCAACGTGCTGGGCCTTTCAAGTGTTTTCAAGTCAAAATACCCATTTTCCCTTTAGCTTCAGCAGGTGCCTCCTTGGCTCAAACTTTCAAGGAAGTTGAAGTTCTCAGGAGTCTAAAGAGAAAGAGGTCCAGGTTGGGTGGAGAGGTTGTCAGGAAGAAAGGGTAACTGAGCTAGTCAGATTTCAGAGTCAACTTTTTAGTCAACTTTCTAGTGAAATTTAGTTAAGGTCATAATGAAGGCTTTGTGCTTCCTGAAGCTTCTGTGGTGTTTGACATACCCTTCCTCTCTGCTTCCTCTGCCTCTCTCAGCTGGGCCTCAGAGGATGGAGTAGGCATGAAACCAGGAGGTTAGCCTTGAAAGGGGGCCCCAAAGGAGCATGCCCCTAGACTTCATTGTCTTGATGTGGAAAGGGCTCCCAGGACAGATTTTTTTTGGCCTGAGCCTCCAGTCTGGGTGCTCATGTGGCCGCTCCATGTGGGGAAGGCTGCACGACTAGCTTGTCCTGTCTGCTCTCCCTGGATCTCTCACTCCATTGTACTGAGGTCTTTGGCCAACTTCCTCACTCATGGTCAGTCATAAAATGTCAGTAGCATCTTGATAGAGGGCAGGCTGGGGCTTCACTGCAGCCCATGGTAGTGGAAAGGAGAGGCAGAGGCTGACTTTCCCCAAAGGAAACCATAGGATGGTTTGCAAATTGTATATGAGAGTTGTACCAGGCCCCCATGGCAGGCCGGAGGAGCACACTGCTTTGAACTGTTTCCCCAGGAGTGGGGATGGTGAACCTGCTCCAGCTCTGGTTCTCCTGGAGCCCATTGCCATAACAGCCTCCATCCTGCTGATGGCTGTCTAGTCACAGAGGACTGGTCCACATAGGCTATACTGTCCAGGGTGCTCCTTGGTTACACACTGGAGGCTCCCCCAGCCTTGGCAAAGTGTCCATTGGCAGATTTGAGCCCACGACCTCAACCTCATTAACATCATTGGCCACCTGAGCCAATCAGCAGAGCGCTGGATGCTGGGAGGTATCCAAATGGCTAGTGTGAGCTTCATCTAGATCCGCAGGCTTGGCCCTTGTTGAAACCAGCCCTGTTCTCTCATCAAAGCAGCAAGCAGAGAGGGGTGGAGGTGAGGGATCCCCAACAAGCTGGAATGTGTCTCTATCAAATGAACCTAGTTCACTTTTCCCTTCTTTCTGCTTCCCTTCCCACCAACGTTCAGCTCCATCTCTCATAATTTATTTTTTAAAGAGGAAAAGTGCAATAAACTCAATAGTGACTGTTTTCTTTAGCAATAGCTATTTCAAAATCTTGTTCTCAGGACTGAAAAGTGATAGTACCTGGATTCTCAGATAATGCCCTTGGCTTCTGGGCATTAGCTCACTGTCTCTGTAGCTCCCTCCTCCTCCCACATAGTCACGTGACCCCTGCCGCTCTGAGGCCCTGACCCTCCTCTGGAATGTAAACACACACAGGTCTGATATCTGCTCGGGGAAGGTCCAGGAGAAGACTTTGTCACTCTGACTCCTCCATGTGTACCTCTGTCTGTCTGTGTGCATCTCTGTCCCTCTCGCCTTCCACCTTCTCCCTTCTGCCTGCTCTCACATGGCATTCTCACAACCTCTGGGCACTGAAACCTCGAGTTTGAGTGACCTCACACCAGCCCATCTCACGGACTTTCAGTCAGACTGGCAGGGTGTAATGGAAGCCTGCAGGAAAGCATTTACCAATAGATAAGAATAAAGCATCCTGAGCCATTACAGAAGGTCATTTCCATGCACTAAAAGCCATTACTTGATCCATTTGTTTCCCTCCCTCCCCTCCCTTGGGAGATGGATGCTAGAGGAATGTGGCCTGGAGGTGTGCACCTGCGATGGGTCGCCTGGGCTGATTTGGGGAATTGCCCTCTGGCTGCCCTTCAAAATAAGCTGACTTGTTTAACCAAAGGTCTGCCATGAGAGCTGTGGAGGAAAGCAAGTGTTGTGGATAGAGGTCTACAGGGACAGTGTTTGTGGGTGGTTAGGGCATGACAGTAGCGAAACAAAGACCACACCACCTACTATAGTGTACTGTTGCACAAATATTTGCACATGTTAACTGGGGACTTTAGAAGAGCCTCCTTTCCTGGAAAAAAAAAAATCTGTGCAGCTGAATTTTCAGACTAGACAATCAGGGAAGGCTGGCAACTCCAGGGTCCCACTGCATTCCTTTTCAATCTACCTTGCTCTATACCCGCGTATACAGCAAAACCTCAGTTAACTGAAGGGAAAATCCTCAGGGAAGGAAGCCGTCTGACGGCTTTATAATTATGGGTTTTTTGGGTGGGAAGGGGAAAATGTGTTTTGGTTCAACCTTTGTTATGGAGGGAAAAAAAATCTTTCCTAAGTAGGTTAGTATAAACTTTCCTGCCTTAGTAAGTAGAATGTTTGAAGTTGACAGGAGACCTTGCATTGCTCAGGGTCAGTATTCTCAACCTCAGTGTTCATTGTACAGAAGTGTGGGTGGAGAAGACCAAAGAAATAGGCTAAATGTCTGCTGGCTACAAGACATCTCTGGAAGTTGGACATTTGGGCTCATTAGATAATACCCTTGCTATCATTTGCCTCTTTCTACTGGAAGCAGAGTAAGAAAACATAATTCTTGTTAGTCAAGGTTTTGGTTAATTGGTCCTGAGTTACCAGAGGTTTTCCATATATACATATATCTGTGTATATACATGTATAGTATATGTATATATGTATACCATTGTTTCAAAAAATTATACAGTTATACAGTGACCAATCCCCTTAGCTTCACTAATGTGGAATACATTTGGCAACCCAAGAAATATTGCATTTATTTGAATTTTTAAAATGACCTCCCTTTGCATTCTTACCATCACTTCAGTGCAACTTTTTTTCTCCTGCACAGGGGCTTCTCTAGAAGGTAGTTCTTTCATAACAGAAGATCAGGCGCCAGCATCTTTCCCTTCCCAGATGGCTGCCTGACTCAGGGATAAAAGGGAAGTCTGATCTAAGGGTCTACTGCTTTATCCTTTGTTCTGCCTGTCCAACAGGAAAAGTTATTACAAACTTTGTAGTTCTGGGTGAGGGGAAAGCTTGAAGACCTGGCAAAGGATGGATCTTTTTGCTTTCTCTTTGTCATTGGTGGTAACCTACGCTTGAATTTCACGAGATCTGAAAATAGTAGTTAGAGAATGCCTCTGCCCCGTGGAAGGTGAGATGTGTAGCAACCCATGAATCTAACAAATCCGTCCTCTTGTTGAGTCTGACCAAATCTAGGTTGTGGGTGTGGGCAGTAGAGCACCCATAATTCAGCTGCCTCTTCGGAGAAACACCTGGGTCTGAGCTGAACCGTGCTCTCATTCTCCATCTCCCTGGCAGTGTGTTAGACCCATGGGAGACAGCTCCAGCCTCGCCTCCTGCAACTGACTGTATGTGCTCTGCCTAGACGCGGGTGGGAGGGGTTCCTGTTATCTGATGCAATTGAGATGGGGCAGGGGTGCTTGCCCTCTCTCAACACTCCCAGCATTAGTGTATGTACTAGCAGTCAGCTAGTAGAATCTCATAAACCAGATGTATCATGGCCAGCTGGTAAACTGGAGCAACTGAAGCAGCTTCTCTGGATGGCTCCTTCTTACACTGCCTGAACCTCAGCAAGGAAACGGATATAAGTTTCTATGTTCCTCTGCACTCCTAAAATAGTCAGATATGTTCCAGATAAGTGTGCAGCTGAGAACTGCCTGCATCATTCCATAGACAGATGCACCAGGCAGGTGTAATTACGTAACAGTGTGGACAGCTGCTGCAGCATCTAGGTAATTGAGGGCAGTGTAAACGCGGCTGTGAGCCAGGACCTTTGATAGGTACTCAGAGAGAACTTGGTCCTGGGGTCTCTTCTCCATTCTCCTGAGAGGACTATAAGCCTTGCCTCTCCTGGAAGATGATTCCCCAGACACCGATTTTGTTGGTATGAGCACCTCAACACTCTGGGCTGCTAAAGAAAGCAAGACAAGGAGCTGGGAGAGAGAGGATTTTCAGGGGTTCACTTGGCTACTCATTTCCATGTCAGTGCTGACATGCCTGCCTTTTGAGCTTGTGAAGTGCAGGGTGAGGACTGTGATTGCCAGGTAGGGCTGGAAAGGAGCAAGCAGCCGCAGGCTAAGAAGTGGGAGAGAAGCAGCCGCAGGCTAAGAAGTGGGAGAGAAGCACGGAGAGCAGCCTGGCTGGCTTTGGCGAGGGTGAGTGTCAACTCTGAAGGGTCTGAACATGCTCCGTGCTTGCCCCAGTTCTGTCTTCACGTGGGATCCAGCGACCCAGTTTCCCTCTGTTGTCTTGCTTGGATGATTGCTTCATTTGAAGGGCCCCAGGAAGCTGGAGAGTCCCATGATCCAGCTCCAGCCTGCTGAGCAAACAACGCCCTGGCCAAATTGGCCTCTGACTGGGTTTCTGCATCCTTGCACCCCTTGCTTCACTAAGGGTAATCTTGGAACAATCTGGATTAATCGTGCCAGCAACCTAGGGGGATTCTCTAGTTTTCATCAGGGACACAGCTGTAAAGATCATGAGTGCACGATGCTATTTCCTTTTCTAGACCTGTGTGCGTATGTGCTTCTATAGGCTGTCTCTGGAGATTTTATATATTGCATACATATATATATA
The DNA here is from genome assembly GCF_963930625.1 of Muntiacus reevesi. Taxonomy (NCBI): domain Eukaryota; kingdom Metazoa; phylum Chordata; class Mammalia; order Artiodactyla; family Cervidae; genus Muntiacus; species Muntiacus reevesi. The sequence goes on from NC_089249.1 coordinate 94,907,808, forward strand.
TATATATATATATAAGATGTGGAAATGGCCGCTCACTTAGGCTCACACAGCACAGATTCCAATTAGGGTTTGCACTGGCTTCCTTGCTGCTCAGGCATGGCTCCACAGCTGCCTCTGCGTCCTAGCTCTAATAATTTCTGAAAACTCAAAGAGGAGAGGCAGATACATAAGCCTCCCTGGGATCAATAGGAGAAGGAACTCCAGGGCTGATGGTAAAGCTCCGTAAGCATGATGCCAAAAGGGAATTGGGGTCTCCATGGTGATAAGAGACTGTGGACCAATGGGAGCTGAAGGCGGAGCAGGACTTGTGGGGAAGACTCATGGGAGTTGGGAGTCATTTAACTATTTGTTTGCTTCGTGAAAATTTAGACACCAGCTATAACCGCATTGCACAGGATGTATAGGTATTATCATTCTTGCTGACATATTCTGGAAGCTTTCAGCCCCACCAACACTGCCCCGCCCAGGACTTCTGCAGCTGAGAGTTTCTGTGTCAGTAGGGTCTGATATTTGTACATAGGTTATACATAAATGTGTACATACGTGCCTCAATGAACATTGCCTGTCCACCTGATCATAGGTGTACATAGACTTCATGGAGCTCCACAGTCTTTTGTAAATATCAACACAAGTAAATAAGTATATAAATATATATATATATATTACTGAGGATTTATTTTAACATCATTCTGTGTGAAATGAAAGAAATAAAATTTTTGACAGACCCTGATGGCTTCCACTTCTTTCTTGCCCAACTGAATTACCACCTCTCCACCAAGCGCGTGTGCTTGCCCCTCCCTCAGTCCAGTCTCTGGCCGTGAGGGCCCATCCAGGGCAGGACAGGACAGGGCTGTCCTGGAGGCGCCAGGGTGCCCCGGCCACGTGCTCACCTGCTCGTGTCCTGAGAGCTCAGTGCGCATGAAGCAGAGGGTGGGGACGGGAGTGAGTGGAGGGCTTGAGATTCCCATTTGTAATGAGCGCTTCCTGTGTCTTTTGTGGATCCAGGGGATGTGTGGGGAAGGGGAACCCGGTTTGAAAACCAGAGGCAATCAGACCCCTGGGAGTCACTGACCTCCAGCTGCACCCACCTTTCCAGGTCCTTTTCTCAAACCCACCCCCATTTCTGCCCATTCCTGCCCATGCCTTCGAAGGAGCAGGGGCCTGGTTCTCCACCCATGCAGTGGCACCTCCTTGGAGAGGAGTTTGACACTCACACACCCACACGTTGCTGAGGCATTTCCTCTGAGGGCTATCTTTGTTCATAGCTGAGCTGCCCTGCACTCACAGAGCTCAAAAGTGGCCATGGTGTGGGGTGTGACAATACAGTGTTTTTCCCCCACCCCCACCCCCCAACCCCTAACTCCACCCCCACCGTCACATAAGTCTCTCATTAATGATTTCTACTCATACCCATTCCGGTCCACCACACTCTGCCCCCGGGAAACAGGCCAGCTGAAGCACCTGGCCCTCCCGCTCCCTCCCACTTCACCTTCAGAAAAGCTCTGTTCTGGGCAGCAGGTGCTGAGGTGACAAGGGAGAGGGTGAGGAAGAAGAGATCCATTTAGGACGACAACGGCAGCTGCAGGCACCCTTGCCCAACAGGCATTTCACCCAGCATGGAGGGGGAGCCTGACGTACCCCCAAAGAGCTGTAGACGGCTGCAGAACAGCCCCAAGCAGACTTGCGGGGAGGGGCTCCTCTCCCCAAAGGAACGGGACGGTGAGTCAGGCTTCCAAGGTCAGTCCCTCCTGCTAGACAGGGAACTCCCACCTGCAAGGAGCTGAGAGCTGGCAGCTCAGGAGAGTTTTGTCTCTCCCTGAGTATTTAGACTCTGTCAGGTAAACACCTCAAGGGGAAAGGGAGGGGCGGCAAGAATGCATGGAAGCTCCAGCCTCAAGGTTCCCATTCTTCCCTTGGTTGGGGAGAGGGCTCAGTTAGTTCAAGTGCAGGGCAGACTGGTCACTTGAGCTCACCGGGCCCTTCCTCAGTAGGCCTGTGTACTCCGCACCACAAAGGCTGGAACCCTGGCGTTTGCCCACCTAGTTCTTTCCAGTGAGGGGGCTGCTTGGTGGGGTGGGTGCGAGAGGGCCAGGGATACTGGCCCCATGTATCCCTGGGGCCAGTGTGGTGGGCTGGAGGAGTGAACCTGCTTTGGAACAGCTGAGAAGCTAATTTCATCCCAGTGAGAGGGGAAAGGCTCTGCAGCCAAAGGCTTGGGTTTGAATCCCAGCTCCATTGTCCATGAGCTCTGAGACCCCAGCATACTACATCACTCTCCTTGGCCTCAGTTCCTCATCTCTGTAAAAGGAATCTGATGCCTACCTTATCTGCTGAAGATTAAATGAGGGCCTGTCTCATCCTGGGAGCCCAATAGCAATAGCGAATACTTCCAGAAAGAATGGCCCAGGATTCTCAGAAATCTAAGATGCAAAAGTTAAAGGATTTTTCCACCTCTTCTGATCCAGAGGTTCCTCATCTGGGCTAAAAGGTACAAAAATTTATTTCAAAGGTTCTAGGAAACTTCTGAAGTTACATACAACGTGCTATCATATGGTCATCTTTCCATGGAGAGGGTCCACAGCTGTCCATGGCCCCCAAACTTAGAATGATTGGTCAAAGTCAGACCCATCACCTTCTTCACAATGTCCAGGAAGAAAAAGTGATTTCCTGAGTCATGTTCCTTTATTCAAAAAGTAGATCTGTACTTGGTCCTTAGGATACTCTGCCCTTGTGGGTCTTCTAGGGCAAGACAGAAATTCACCCGCAGTGAGTTAGTGGGCGACTCAGAGCCAAACCTGCTCCTGGAACATCTCTTTCCATTAATCTGTCCCCTTTGTAGCAGCTGTGCCTGGGCCTCAGGCCTCCAGATCCAGACCTGAAGTTTCCCCAGGCAGGTTTAGCACAGCAGTGGGGAAAGGACCACATATTTTGATGTGAAATTAGTGCTATTGAAATAATATGGAAATGAGGTAGGTCTGCATCTCTTTGATCCAAGGACTGGGGCATTTTTGAATCTAACTTGTCAGCTCTGATTTTCTTCTCTCTTCTTTTCCAGTAGCCTCCCCCCTCACTCAGAGCAGTAAATAACCCCCAAATCACTGGCTTATCCACAGAAGTGAAGGCTCTTTGGCTCTGTCTCTCTTCCAACCTGAACACAAGCCAGGGCTCCATGTTTAATGGTTTGTGGTGAAGTTCGAAGGAAACTCTCCCATCTGCAGGGATTCCTGTACCCAGGAAAATCTGCCCTTCCCCGGGTCTGTTTTGATGGAAGATTTACACTCTTTTCACAGATCATTTGGGAACCACCAACAACCATGTGAGAAGTAAAACCACAGCCACTGTGTTTCAGCAGCATTTCGTGCCTTCACTCTCCCAGCCTAAACTAGATATCTTCAAGTATCTTATTAATCTCTGAATTCCCAGCATCTGACATAGTGCTAGGCACAATGAATATTCACTGAATGAATGAATATCTACATCACAAAGTCACAATGGTGGCCAAGATATCCATGCTCTTAGGACAGCAGAGATATAGCCATACCCTAGCAACACGCTACCCCACCCTTCACCCCCCACACCCCTACTTTCTCCTGTATCTCTGGGCTTATAAGAGACCTTGAATCCTACTTCTCCCAGTCTGGGTCCAACTGGTCCATGGTCAAGGTGCCATACACCTCTTAATGCCCCCTTCCCCGGCACCCACTTCCACTGTTCCCAGAGAGGATGCCCTCCAAACTAAGCCTGCCCAATCCCACACCAGCCTCAGGGCCAAACTCTTCCCATATCCCAGAGGACTAGAATCTACCCAGATTCTAAAACCGAGAAGATCTAGGTGTCTTGGGAAATGCTGGGCCTCAGAGTCAAGGCTGGGCTCCAATCCTGCCTGTAGGGTATAGTAGATGGTATTACCTCTGTGACCTTAACACGGGAGGTAACATTTCCAAACATTTTTTTTCTGCCTCAACTTGAGATTAAAATGCCTGCCTCACAGGATTGTCAAGCAATTTTTTTCAAAAAGCATCATACATACATGCATATATATATATATATATATGTATATATATATATATATAAATTATGCACATAAACACATAAACATATATATATTATGTGTCAAGGTCTTGCTTTGCACCAGATAGTCTGCTAAATGCTTCACAGGCATTATGTCACTTAGTTCTCATGACAGTCTTGTGCCTTGGAGAAGGAAATGGCAACCCACTCCAGTATTCTTGCCTGGAGAATCCCATGGACAGAGGATCCTGGAAGGCTAGAGTCCATGGGGTCACAAAAGAGCCGCACACGACTGAGTGACTAAACAACAGTCTTGTGAGGTGAGTTATTATCTGTATTTTACAGAATAGGACGTCAAACCTCAGAGATACTACATAACTAGCCAAAGGTCACACAGCTAATAACCGGCAGAGCCTTTGTGAGTCCAAAGCCCATACCCTTAAGAAGAATGACAAACCATGGCTGTTAGTCCTTCCACCACCACCATCTTGCCTCATGTGGTTGAGGGCACAAAGGTTAAGTCTTATAAGAAGACAAACAAGAAAACCTCATCTGTCTTAAGGAGACTTGATATAATCAAAACAGCCCAGCTAGCCTGGATGAGCCAGGATAGGAATGACCTGTCTTTCCTCTAAGCTTGGTCATCCTGAGCCCTGAGACACGGCATCAGAAGTCTGTGCAATGGGGAGAAGCACCAACCCCAGGAAGAGTGGTCTCACTCCCCATTTCAGCCCCGATCATCTGAGTGTCCAAGACAGCAGGTAACAGATCCCATTCATCCAGGCCTTCACATGCCCAGCATCCTTGCTCAAGCTGGGGCCAGACCTCCTAGTCACTCTGAGCCACCTCCGCCACCCCCTCTGCTCTATCTGCTCCTAGTGCTCCTTTCCAGCCAAGATGCTTGAGGTGGTGGCTGTGCCTGAATGGAGGAGCTCTCAAAGGGTGACATGGGAACAGAAGCCCCTGGGGGGAAATAGCCACATGGTCGTGCATGCGCGTGCACACACACACACACACACATGCATAGTCAGGCAAATCCTCACAAAATCTTAGGACCTGCTTTATCATTCTTAGCCTAGCCTCCCTCAGGCCTTAACCTTTGTAGGCTGTATTATCTCAAGCTATTGAATCAAAAAAGGAGAAAGTCTCCTCATGCAAAGTGGGTAATTATGCTGACTGAATAAATGATTTCAATCAACTGAGATGTGAGGACCAGCACCCACATGCAAGCACGGTGCTGGGGAGTTTGCCCATCTTACCCGGTTTTGTTCTGACTGCAACTCTCTGAGATCATTGTCACTGTCTAGATTTTCAGATACAGTAATTGAGGCTCAGAGAGACGAAGTCATTGCCCAAACCTACACAGCAAATGACAAGGCAGCTCTGGGACTCAGATCCAAAATGGTTGGAAGCATCAAAGCCAATTCTAGTGCCCTTGATAAGACACCACAGGCACCCAGGTGGGATCAACTCCAGCCGGGTCTTTCAACAACATTGTAGCAAAAGTCACCAAGAGCTCCAACTCTGTCCTTGAACCCTCTTGATCTCTGAGACCCTCCAGGAAAATATAGGGATGAAGAATCTTGGGGACGAGTCAGGAAGTCTAGGGATTACGAGGTGCAATGGAATTGGATCACCCTCCTTGGTATTTTTGTCAATGGGATTCACGAGGCTGCAAGGTGTGAATGAGCAATCGCTATATTAAAATTTCCTGAAAAAGCTTTCCTCCTTTGGGCCTCAGCTCCTGAGAGACAGGCAGGGAGGAAGACTTGGGGGGAGGGGCTCTGCAACTCCTCCTTAGTCCTTCCCTTCATTTGCATCTTCAGGGCCCAGAACTGGATGAAGGGACTGGCTTTACCACTAGTCTTCCTCCCGCTGGTATCCTGACCTCGTCTCCTCACTTATGAAGCAGGGTGGGATGGGCGGGTAAATCCTCTTCATGGGGGAGCCATAAGGATGAAACGCATATTGGAAGTTACCTGGCACTTCTGTTCTGGGGGCGGAAGTGCCCATGAGGCCAGGAGCCAAGCTCTGTGCTGGCAGGTCTGCACTGGAACCCCAGCTCTGGTTTGTGAGCTCGCTGAATCCCAACTTCCTCATTTATAAAGTGGGGTGAAACTGCCCACCTTGTGGAGTCGTTGTGGGGATAAGGGCCTTATATAAAACACCTCTCAGGGGCCCTGACAAGTAATCAGTATTTAATGAATGCTGCCAAATGCTGGGCTCTCCCACAACTTGTTAATTCACTCAGTGATCATGTCTGGAGCACCTATGTGAGCCTGGCACTATGCTAGGCTCTGAGGACTGGTGGTAGATAAGATGCTGCCCTTGTGTCAAAAAACTCACATGGTAAGACTGCTCCTTCCCCCAGAAGGAAAAGATGGAGTAAAAAGGGAAGGAGAGGACATGAACCTTGAACCACTGATGGCACGTGAATAGGCTCTTGATAAATGATCACAGAATGAATGAATCATCCAATGAGTGACTAATAAAAGCAAATGCTTACACGGCACTTGCTGTATGCCAGACCCTGTTCTAAGGGCTTCACATATCTCACTAATTTAATCCTTACAGCCACTGTATGTGGTGAACACTAATTATCACATGTTACACGCAAGGGAATTGAGGCAGAGGAAAGGTTACATAACCTGCAGCATCAGGACTAGAATCCAGACTATCTGGCTCCAAAATCCATGTTGCTAAGTCTCCCTCATATTTATGACCCAGACTCCAAAGCAGTTTCTCATCCTTTAGTACATCTGTGTGGTAGTAGGCTGGGCACGCATGATTATTCCCAGTTTACAGAGGAGGAAACCAAGACACTCAAAGGATGGTAATTTGCCAAGGACACTCAACTGGAAACAAAGAGTTTATATCGATTGTCACAAGAGTGAGGTGAGGGGTGGCAGTCTGAAAGCAATAGAATCCTGGATTGTCAGATCTGGAAAAGGTCTCAGGGGTCGACTAGACTCACTGTTTCATTTCATTGATGAGAAGATTGAGGCCCAGAGGGAGATACACTTTACCTTAAGGATACACAGCACATTGGTAACTGGGATGCCGGATGCCAGTCAAGCCAACTGCAGCATGCTTTTCTTGGAAAGAAGTCAAGAACAATAGCGTTAGGTAAGGGGGAGGTGCACAAAGTCAGGTAGCAGGAATAAACCCCTTTCCTGTCTGACACCTCCCTTTATTCTATGAAGGATGCAGAGAATTGTACCCCCTTCTTTCCTAGTCTGGGAATACACACATCAGGAAGCAAAACATTCAGAGTTCCTGCCCTTGTGGAGGCTGAGGAGATAGATAGTGATAGTGGTGAGAGGGGGTCTTTTATGGGCAGGTGGGTCTCTTAGATAAGGTAGTTTCAAGTAAAGACCTTGAGGAAGCCAGGGAGGTGGCCATGCAGATTGACGTGGGGAAAACATGCCAGGTTCAGGGAGCAGTAGGGTCAGGGTGCTCCCAACAGGAGATGGAGCCCAGTGTTGCTAGAGCAGAATGGGCAAGGGGAAGGCAGCAGCAAATGAAGACAGGGAGGCTGGGAAGGGGGAGGAGCCCTTGCAGATCATGTAGGACCTTGCAGCGATGGAAAGGACTCTGGATTCTACCAGGGGTAAGACAAGAAGCCATGGGAAGCTTTCAGCAGAGGAGAGAATTGACTGGACATATTTTCTGGAATGACACCAGGTGCTGTGTTTAGAACAGACTGAAGCAGGCCAGGATGGAGAAGGAACACCAGTTGAAGTCTGTGGCAACAGTGCAGGTAAGACAGCATGGACAGTGGTGGCAGCACAGGAATTGGTAAGGAATAGTTAGATTCTGGGACTCACCTGTGGATCCAGCCTACATATCCTACGTATAAGGACAGAGCCTGTAGGATTCACTGCTGGACAGTGTGCGGTGTAAGAAAGCAAAAGTGTCTAGGATGCCTCCTACCTTTTGATCTAAACATCTGGTATTATGGACCTGCCATTCCTTGTGATGAAGAAATCTGCATGAGCTGATCAAAATTCACTTACCCACGGTGTTCATCTAAGGATTCTCCCTTCAAGCATCCCTGCAGTCTTAACTGTGGGCAAATGAGCACTGTTGAGGGGGTCTTTCTTAGCCACAAACAGAATCAAGATGGCCTCTTTCATGAGAGCCCACACTATCCCACCCCCACACCACAAATGTAGAACCTTGTGCCTTCTTAGAAGCAAATCCTGGCTTGTCCTGGGAGCCAAGGGCCAGAGCCCAAGCAGGGTCAGAGCCCAGATGGTCAGCCAAGTCTGGCCCTGATTTAATTATGAGATCAATCCAACCAGCTGCCTTGCCAACAGCAGTACCCCTGGGCCTGAGCTTGGCTGGCCCCTGGGGCACAGCTCCGGGGCTTGTCAGAGGGAGTTAGCCTCACAGAGCCTGCCTGGGTCCCATCCAGCAGGCCTGGCTGGCCCTGCCACTGGCCACCAGGAGTCTCAGTAGAGTCCAATCCAAGCCAGCCCTGGGCCATGGAATTTAGGGTGCAGAGCCTGCTGAAACATGGACAGCTAGGGCTCCTAGGAAAGGAGGAGGACCATGAATAGTGGAGTTGACTGCTAGGGAGCCAACCCAGCTACAAGTCGAGGAGAGGGAGTCCTGAGTGCTAATCTAGAAACTCAAGCAGGTATCCCTTACCCAGCCTAGGAGAACACTGAGGGAAGAAGGCTGCATTCTTGGGTGCCCAGGCTCAGCCCCAGGATACCTGGAACTCCAGGAGATTCCAAACACTGTTCAGGGGCCAGGGTAGGGTCACACCTGCCTGGGTCTTCCTATGAGGATCCAGAAGAGACCAACAGCTCCAGTCTGTACAACAAGGTACCCGCTTTCAATTCCTCCCTGAGCACCTCCTCACTATTCTCCAAATGGGCTTACTGGAACACAGGTGTATTTCCCCATCTCTAAAATGGATCCAAGCACAGTCCACAGGGCCACGCATATTCCATAAGATGTTATGGAAAAACCCAAATGCACGTTTTGGCCACCCCAATACCTTATGATTTTCCAGCCAAAGTTTTCGCATCAGGCCCACAGATGGCTCCCTCTGGGGTACCCCCATCCCAAGAATAACACATCTCTTGTTTCTACCTAGTTGTAAATCAACTCTTGTGGGTGCTGGTTCAGCTATGAAGAAACAAAACATCAGGGGCAGGCGGGGAACTTAGAGGTCATCTCACCTATTATTCAGATGGGAAAATCAAGGCCCAGAAATAGGAAAGGACTTGTTCAAGAGCTCAGAGTAAGTGGCTGATGATAACTGTCAGGCGTGCATTCTCCTCGGTTCTGTGTCATCTCAACAAAAATTTGAAGCGATGGACGTTAGAGCCCTTGATGCGTCATAACTCTCAGAGAGAACTTGTTATAGCTCTTGGGTCTTGGACAGACCGTGTTATAGCTCTTAGACAGATCAGTGTTACAGCTCCGTGTTACAGCTCAATCTTACTTAGAAAATAACAGGAAAATACATCCTCGAGGCATGAGAGCAGGCCAACCCAAAGACTAGAAGACAGGAGAGCCCCAGCCCTTTGGCTCCTCTTTTTATATGTCCCCCCACCCCCACCCCGGGCCTGCCCTGTGTAAATTGGGCTAGCCAGGAGTGCCGTTTTTTCTATCTGAGTTCCTCACTCCGGTCCTCAGACCTTCTTTTGTTCTATTTTTGAGGGCTTTTCCCTTCCTTGTCTTTTAGCCACTGCCATTCTGGACTCCTGTTTCCTATTCTAACTACCTGACAAAACCAAGAGGCCAGGTCCTCTGATTCCCAGTCCAGTGCTGGTGCCACCAGACATCATTTACCAGCAGAGCTGTCTGACCTTCTTCCCCTGCCACCGTCTCAGGCCTCTCCCCAGATCCAAGACCTCATGCAGCTGAGGAACTTCCCAGAGTGACCCCCTTCTCCTCCAGCAACTCCCTCCAACATTCCTTTCTTCTCCTCTCCTCCCCTCAGGGTCTCCACTCAGCTTCACAAAGGACCGATGGGCCAGTGGTGACCAATCTCACTAGACAATGATCACAGTGCTCCTGACTCCAGGATGCCCTCGGGATGTAGTTATAATGTGCCTGTGGGGCCTTTACCTTTGTATACCACTCTTACTGAAGTTCAATACCTCTAAAATACCTACATATTTTTATCCTCTTTTGACAGTAGGAGAAATTGAGGCTCAGAGAGGCTCACCAGATAGCATGCTGCTTGGACCCAGATGGGTCTGATTCTGTGAGCCCCATTTCTCCACAATGCACCCAATTCCCTGACGAGGGTTTCAGGTGGAAAACTTGGGGCTCGGAGCGCTCTCACTGTTATGCCCGAAGTCTGAATCCCCAAGCGGGAAGAGAGAAGGCTTCCAAGACAATGCAACTCGCAAAAAAAAGGAAAGTTTATTACTGACTCGAGCCAGGGCTTTCTGCTGCAACCATCACAGTGGTGCATGGTCAGAAAAGCGCTGAGCCCAAGCTGTTACGCAAATTTATAAGATATGCATAAACGGTTAGTAGGTGGCTTAAGCGGATTGGTTACATGTTTGCAAAGCAATTCTATTGGTACAGACTTTCGCAGGCTTTTTCAAACCTGGGCGTTCACGGGCTTTTCAGCTCTCCCTTTGTTTCTTACTGGGCACATATTGATTGGCTGGCTCCAGGTTACCTGATGGGGGTAGGGAATATTACCATTTCGGGGGAAGCTAAAACTTAGGTCCAGGCTGCCTGCCATGGTCTTAACCCTGGCAGCCTCACACTCACATTCTACATCTCTCTGTGCCTCACGCTGGTGGCCTGGCGCGCATTGCTATTCCCCTTTGGCAGATGAGAAAACAGGGGCCCAGAGACAAAGACACTTGCTGAGGTCATGCAGCTGTTTGGATGGAGAGCTGGACTGGAAGCAGAGCTACTGAAAGCACTTGTACACCTGCTGTGTCACAGACTCCTGGAGGCAAGAAGGGGACTCATCAAGGCCTCATGTGCTCCCTGACTTGCCAAGGCCACTGAGCAGCCGGTCACAGAACCAAGATTGGAACCAGGGCCTTGGTGGTCTTGAGGTTAGAGGGATTTGATCAGGCAGCCTTGCTGCTGAGCGTAATGCAGGCCCCAGCCCAATCTGAAAGTAAAATGGGGTGTCTGTTACATGCTAAGCATTGTGCTGGGTGCTTTTTATACACTGAGTACAATCCTGGGAGACAGCATCACTTCTTTTTCACAAATGAGACTGAAGTTCAGAGAGAGTAGCTGACTTGCTCGGAGTAACACAGAAAGAAGTGCTGAGATGGGAACTGGAGCTGCCGCTCAGTCTTCATCACTGGCATCCTTCGGTTCTCAGCTTAGATGGTGCCATCACAGGCAGGTCTTTCCCAAACAGCCCCCATCTAAGCCATGTTCCTCATATTCTTCATGTCTGCACTCTATCTTCTTCTGAGCATTTTTCATAATCAGCAGTTCATTTCATTTATTTGTCCCCCTGTTTATTTTCTGATTCTCCCACTAGAATGTAAGCTCCAGGAGGGCTGAGACAATGTCGGTCTAGTTTCTTGTAGAACCCCCTAGAACAGAGCCTGGCCCACAACAGATGCTCATACATGCTGGTTGAATGAATGAATGAAGACTATCAGCACTGGCCCAAGTGCAGTGAGCCTGGCTGAGTTAGGCGTGTGTAGAGGAAGACTCACTGGCTCAGTGTGGTTGGGGGAACATGGATTCTAGTGCCAGCCAGACCTGGGTTCTAACCTCAATATTTACTTGCTGTGTGACCTTGGGTAAGCTATAGTCCTTGGTTTCCTCATTGGTTAAATGGGCACAGCCACTGTTGCTTTCAAAGACTGCTGTCAGCATGAAATAAGATCAGAGAGACTGAGGATCCAGAATGGATCCTGGCACATCCCAGCTCCAGCACATAGCACCTCCCATCCCCCTCCCTGCTAACAACAGACCCTGGGACTCCAGGCTGGGAATCATCCAGAACCTCAATTGCATTAAGAGGCAGCCTCAGAGCCTGTTACTGCTCCCCCCAACTTCCCCCAACCCACCCTTTATGCATGCAGCAGCCAATTTCAAACTATGTAAATATGCCAGGCTGCCTCCTCAGCAAGGGAACAGCTATACTTAGTGCAATTTGCATGTATTTTAAGCTGACTTGTTCCAGGCAAAGAAGCCGATTCATGAATTTAATAACATTCATAGATTCCCAGAATGTCAGCACTGTGAGAGACGTCAGAGATCATCTAGCCCAGCCCCTTGTTTGGCAGAGGAGGATGCCCAGGGCAGCAGTGTGTCCAAGGTCACACCTTGGCTTGGAGCCCAACTCCAGGGTTCTTTTCAGGGCCATCTGTAGTTCACTCTACTCGCCTCCCAGGCACTCATCTAAGTGTGAATTTGCGGCCTGCAGTCCCTCATGCCGCCTGGACCACCTCAGCTCCAGGGGAGCCATCTGCCCTCCTAGGCAGCCTTGAAGGCAGAGGTGAGGGCGTGGATGTGGGTCTGGGGCAAGCTGGGGATCAGCTGCATGCAGAGGACAAAACAGCCCAGTGGGTACCCAGCGATGAATCTTTCCCTGCCTGGTCACCGACAGACCCATAGAACGAAATCCCACTCCCCTTAACAGCCCATTAAAGTGATGCATTAGGTTATCCAGGGATTTACCTAGAGCAGAGTTTTAACTCTAATTGACAGTCATTGCATCTGCCTGCCCGGCGAGCCTTCTCCCTTCTGGTAACTGCACACTTCTTTGCTTTATGGGAATGGGCCCCCCACCACCAAGGGCTCATGGGGGCTGTCAATCAGAGGATGCTCAGGCCCTGCCACAGGACTGGGCATGTGACCCAAAGCCAGTCTGGTTAGAGGTCCAAGGGTGTTCATGTGACCCAAACAGTCCTTTTGAAGAATGTGATGCTTGCTCAGGGAGAGGCTTGTGGCTCTTTTCTCTGAAGCAAGCTGTGGGATAACAGCAACTAGCTTTGCCACCAGGAGGAGGAAGTCTGCGTGAGAAAGATGCCACACAATGAGAAAGAGGGCCCGAGACGAGAGACAGTGTACTGATGCCATTGTTGACAAATGCCTGGGTGCACACATGCCTGAAGCCCAGCACAACCCCCTGCGCTTCCTTGTTTTTGCAAGCTGATTTGGGTTGCATTTCTTCACTTGCATCTGAAATAATCCTGTCTTAGTCACTAATCTGTATCATCTCTGATAATAGATCCCATGAGGTGAATCCTGTCACGTAAAATTGTACTTCTTTGAGGGGAGGGTCCTAAACCTACCTTCTTAAGCTTTATGAGAGTGTCTCCATTCACATTAAAGGTTTTGGACCCTTTCTGTACCAGATGCTCTTATATAACGTCATTCAGTTACCCTATTTTCTGAAAAGTATTATCATTATTATTATTATTATTAGTCCTATTTTAGAGATTAGGAAATAAGCTCGTTGTGGTCTGGTAACTTCACCAGAGTCATATAATAACCAAATGTTGGAGGTAGTCTGAAATTTACGTACTGTGATTCCAAATGCGCTAATAAAAGTATCTGATAATGACATGATGGTGGTGAGGAGGAGAAAGATGGTGATAATTGTTCCTGATTGATGAGCATTTACCATATGCCAGACACTATTCAAAGCACTTCACCTATGTCAATTACTCCTCCCAACACCCTTGACCCTTTGCTGCTGAGGAAATTGAGGCTCTGGGCACTAATCTGCCAGGGCCATAGAGGGAGCTGGGACCAGCCCTCACCTCGGCTTGGCTACTTCTCAGCCCGGTATTCTAATAGGAGAGAGAAATCTGTTCAGGCTACTCAGGTCTTCCTGTGTTGCCTCGCCTCTCATCCTCTCTTAGCTTCTGTCTTTCGGGTCTAAAGAGAGACCCATTCCCTTTGAGCTGGTTTTAATTTCCCTTGGAGTGTCAGCCTGCACCTTCAGTCAGGTCTGGGCTGGCCAAGCTCACACAGACTCTGCTCCCTCAGATCCTCTTGTCCAGGCTCAAGAGCCTAAGGCCCCAGGGCTGCCTCTGGAGTTTCTTTGACCATTTCTGTCAGTAAGGGGCAAACTAGGGTGGTGGAGCCTCTATCTGGGGCCACCAAGAGTTGGCCGTGGGTGGACTCCAGGTCTCTGCCTCTCTGACCCTCACCTCTTTGGGAGCCCTGCTTTGGGGCACAGTGGGCTGCTGGTCCCTGGAGGTACTGGGCAGTGGCTCCACTGCGTTTGTTTACAGAGCAAGAACAAGGCCCGCCTGGAACACTGGCATGCTGCCTACCTTCCAGGAATAGCTCAGCGACCTAGGCCAAAGAGTCTCCATGTTTGGCAGAAGGAAGAAATCCTTTACGCAGAACAACAGAATGATCCAGAATTCCTGTCCTCTGCCAGGGCCACTCTTCCAGGGTAGACACCTCCTGCTCCCTGACAGGGCCCTTAGATATCCTCCACAGTGATGACAGCCAATGATGGGTCATGGTCTCTGCTGGCTATGCCCCACCTGGGGCACCAAACGGGGACATAGGTACCCACCTGGCAGGCAAGAATTTGGTTTTTATTGTCACCTAGTCATCCAGACACTTCCTAGGCTGGGGCTGGCCTTAAAATGCCAAGCAGGCCTTGGAGGAAGCATCCGGGACAGCAGGCACATGTGGTACCATCAGGTCCGCCACCCGTGAGTCTCCTCAGTGGACATGGGGGCCATTTTGTCCAGTTCTTGGCCCTCATTTCCTCCTGGGTGAGATGTTGTAAGCTCTTTTTCAGAAAACATCCTATGGAGAACAACTTCATGGGTTCTCTCAGCCACAGTCCAAGAGTCAACTGTCCTTTGGCTTCTTGGGAATCTACCTTTGAGCAACCTCAGCTTCCCTCTACCTCTATCCACTGTGCCCTGAGTCCCAAGTCACAGGAGATAGCATTTTGGAGTAGATACAGCATCAGCTTCAGTGTCCAATCTGGACTTGAAATCCAGTTTTCTCATTCAATAGCTGTGTGGCCCTGTTCAGATAATTTAACTTCTCTGAACTTTGGTTCCCTCATTGGTATAATGAAAATAACTCCCTCCTTGCCAGGTAGCTGTAAGAATTAGAAAGTATATATACAGCGTTCCTGGCATAGAGTAACTAGTCAATAAAAGATAGACCCTACCACTGGGTGGGATTGTTTTTCCAATGTTATACATCTAAAAGCCCAGGTCTTTCTGCCCATCACCAGCTTTCCCAGATGAACACTTTCTAGAATCCTCTTCTCACAGTTGTTTCTTAAAAAGCCCTCTCTTCGCCTAGGCTTTCTGGAGGTAATGTCCCCATTTCAAATATTATATCCAAAAGCAAGAGATTTAGGGTCACTCTCACCCCACAGAATGCTTGGCATGGAAACCTGGTTTCTTCTTTCTGTCCATCCTCAGACACCTAGAAGAAGCTCCATCCCCCTGGGAAGGGCCTGATATCCCAGTTCTAGGCAAATGACCTTTGAACCCTCATGCACACTCACACCACATGCAAAAATTAATTCAAAACTTATCATAACCCTGAAGGTAAAACATAAAACTATAAAACTTCTAGGGAGAAAATTGGCAAGAAAAATGTTTATGATCTTGAATTAGGCCAAAATTTTCTCCAAGATGGTACCAAAAACAAAATCTATTTTTTAAATAACAAATTAAACTTCTCAAAATTTTAAACTTATGCTCTGTGAGGGAGACTCTTAAGAGAATGAAAAGACAAATCACACACCGAAAGAAAATATTTGTAAATTACATATTTGATTTTGTTCTTTAACTTGCATCCAGTATATATATAAAGAACACTCAAAATGCAACAGTAAGAAAATGCAATCCTCTCCCAAAATGGACAAAAGATTTGAAGAGATGTTTCACTAAAAAAGGTATATGCACAGAAAATAAGCACATGAAAAGATGCTCAGCATCTCCATCCATTAAAGAAATGCTCATTAAAACCACAATATGCATTGATTTACCACATGTGTAGATACCCCCACACATCTATTAGAATGGCTAAAATAAAAAATCCTGACAATAGCAAGTGCTTGAAAGAATGTGGAATGACTAGACTCTCATAGATGATGGGCTGACAATTGCTACAGCCACTTTGGAAATCAGTTTAGTAGTTTCTTATAAAGTCAAATATATACTTAATATATAACCTACTAGTTATGTACCTAAGAAAAATGAAAACTTATGTTCACATAAGAACCACTATGTGAATTTTATAGTAGCTTTATTCACAATTATTGGGAACAACTCAAATGTCCTTCAGCCAGTTACTGGATAAACAAACCTGTACATTCAAACAAGAGAGTATTATTCAGTAATAAAATGCAATGCATGATACACACAAAATGATGTGGCTGGATCTCAAATGCCTTTTGCTAAATGAAAGCAGCTAGACCCAAGGGTTATAAATACATGCTTTTATTTATATGATTTTTCTGAAAAAGGCAAAACTATGAGGTTGAAGAATAGTTCAATGGTTTCCAAGAGGGGAGAAGTTGACTATAAAAGGACAACACAAGGGAATTTTGTGGGGTGACGGGAGTATTCTGTATCTTGATAATGTGATCAATGTACAACTCCACGCATTTCCAAAAATCTGTAGAACTATACACCACAGCTATTGAATTTTACCAAGTGTAATATTTAAAACCTAAGTCTAATAAAATATTTTTTAAAACAAATAAGAGATTATAAACAATAAAAGAAAAAAGTAAGTTGGCAGAGTTCAGCACAGAAATAAAAGAGAAAAATTAGAATACCACAGGTGTAAAAGCTGCATTAGAAGAATTAAAAATAGAAGCCATGTAACTAAAATATTGTCAACAACATAGCAGACAGGAAAGAAGAAATTACAAAACAATGAGAAGAAGGATAAAGATGTAAAATTATCATACAAAACAATAAAAATACAAATGGCAAAGAAAATCCAGTGTGAACAACATTTGCTGTTTGTGGAGAAGGAACAAATCTAGCTGAACAGGTGAAGGATTCAAAGATATGATTATAGAAAACTTTTTTGAAAAGCCTGCATATTAGAAAAGGTACATAGTGTTCCAAGAAATAAAAATCTATGAGGAATTATCTACACCAAAACATTCTACTAAAGTTATTGAAATTCAAAAATAAGAACCACAGCCACATTAGGAAGAAAAATATTTACTTGCTATAGTGAAAAATACTAATTTGTTAATTCATGAATTTTATAAACCTGTTTTGAGCATCTACAATATGCCAGGCACTGTTACAGGTGCCAGAGATGAAGTGATAACTAAAACAGAATTCCATGGAGCTTACATTCTAGCAAGAAGAGATAACGAAAACAATGTCAGTCAATGAAAACACATAATGTCAGTTAGAGATACGAAGAATGATAGGGCAAGATGTAGGAAAAAATGGTAAAGGATTTTGTTTTATAGAGGTGGCCAAGAAGAATATTTCTGATAAGGATACTTTTTTAATCTGTTGCTTTTCTTTTAATATGTACTTATTTATTTGGCTACATCAGGTCTTCATTGTGGCATGTGGGATCTAGTTCCCTGACCAGGATCGAACCTGGATCCCCCGCATTGGGAACACAGAGTCTTAGCCACTGGACCACCAGGGAAGTTCCTGTTTCTGATAAGGATGTTCTTGAACAGAGAGAACTAAGGAAAATAAAGAAGATGCTATAAGGCTATCTGTGAAAGAAAGTGAAAGTGTTGCTTGGTCACTTGTGTCAGACTCTTTGCAACCCCCTGTAGCCCACCAGGCTTCTTTGTCCATGGAATTCTCCAGGCAAGAGTACTGGAGTGGGTAGCCATTCCCTTCTCCAGGGGATCTTCCCAACCCAGGGATCGAACCTGTACCTCCTTCGTCTCCTGCATTGCAGGCAAATTCTTTACCATCTGAGCCACCATGAAAGTCCTCAATGCTATCTGAGGGTATGGCATTCCGGAAAGAAAAAATAGCAAGTGCAAAAATCCTGAGGAGGGAATACACATGATGATTCAAGGAACAGCAAGAAGACAGTGGTTAGAACACAATGAGTGGATGAGTGATAGGCAAAGACAGGGGCAGAGAGGCTATCTGGGAAGGCTCTTGTAAGGTCTTATAGGAAATATTCTAAACTGATGGGAGACCATTAGAGGACTGAGAACAGGGGAGGTGGCATGATTTAATTCTAAAGGATAATTGTCTACTGTGTGAATTATCTGTAGGATAGGATAGGGTGGGAGGGACAAAGTAGGATAGGATAGGATGGGGAAGGGCAGGACAGAACAGAAGGGGATGCAACTGGATAGAACAAGAAAGGTTAGAAACAAGAAGTCAATTAGGTGATTGCAAGAGCGTAAGGGAGATACTGGTGATTTATATGAGGACAGAATTGGTGGAAGAAATAAGCGGTTAGAATTATGGATATATTTTGAAGGTTGACTCACCTTTTTTGCTGAAGGACTGAAAGTGAGATTCAAGAGAAATGATGACTCCAGGGACTTGGCCTGGACAACTGGGTGGTGCTGAACGGTGATTCTAGTGACGGTATTAGGAAACCTTGGTGGAGGAATAGTTTGGGGGAGTTCAGTTTTGGTCATGTTAACTTTGAAGAGCCTATTAGCTCTCCAAGAGGAAGTGCCTCCAAATTCTCCTGAGCCGCACTCAACCTAAAGACAAGGAAATAATGCCTACAACATTCTGAAAAGAGAAATAGACAACCTCAAAACCAGTAGATAACCAGCAGAACATTTGGGAAAACTGAACTGTCATTTTCTTGGACTCTGTGATATCTACTTAACATTTCATGCTTGTATTTAATACAATAAATAGGCATTTGTCATTGTGTCAAACAACAGCAACAACAACCAACAGACAGACATCATGGGTGTAATATAAGGAGCTCTCTTCAGAAAAACCATTTGACAATAAGTTTAGCAAACCAAACAGTGAATCAAAATAATTCAGAGAGAAAACTTGCGGTTAAAAACCCAACAAGTAGCAGTGAGCCTTCCATAGCAGCCCACAGTTCATAGGTTAAGATTAAGTAGAAATTACAGTTATAGAACAAATTCAATGTTATTACTTTGGACAATATGAAAGCAATGCTTTTAACACATTTTGTGGGAGAGGTGAGAGGAAACGAGTAACGTTCTAATTTCCTCATCTTTCATAGCAGAGAGTCACAAGATAGTGTCTCAAATTGAAGTTTTGCTTAAAACTTCTTCAACTCTTTTAACATTTATGATATTTTCTCTTCATTTTGAAGGCAATTTTAAAAACAAATACTTCTTGTGGTGAAAAAACATGTATCTGATATTCAAAATTCTGTGTCATTTCCTTGAGTTTCTTACTGTCCTATTTAAAATTCCAATTAAATTTAATACATTTTCAGTAAAAATGTCATGCACAGTATGATTCCGTCTTACTGAAATCATTTCCCCTATTTATCTAAGTGCCTTTTCATCTACTCCTCTTGATATACACACAGAGAGATACGACCAAAGCGGTTACCCAGATTGTTTATGAGGACTCTTTTGGGGTAATATGAATTGGGTAATTTTTTCTTCCTCAATCATATGTTTTCTTTTACTACCAATTATTTACATGTAACTACAAAATATTAACTTTTAAAAATTTTATTGGATATAGTTGCTTAACTGCTGTGTCAGCCTTACATATACACATATCCCCTCTTTTCTGGACTTTTTCCCCTTTAGGTCCCCACAGAGCACTCAGCAGAGTTCTCTGAGCTCCGCAGTTCATTCTCACTAACTAACTGTTTTATACATAGCAGTATACACATGTCAATCCCAATTTCCCAATTCATCCCATCCTCCCCTTGGGGTCCATATGTTTGGTCTCTACGTCTCTGTCTCTATTTCTGTCTAGCAAATAGGTTCATCTACACCATTTTTCTAGATTCCACATATGGGCTTCCCTGGTGACTCAGCTGGTAAAGAATCTACCTGCAATGTGGGAGACCTGGGTTCGATCCCTGGGTTGGGAAGATCCCCTGGAGAAGAGAATGGCTATACCCACTCCAGTATTCTGGCCTGGAGAATCCCGTGGACTGTATAGTCCATGGGGTTGCAAAGAGTGGGATATGACTGAGGACTTTCACTTTCACTTTCTTTTTTATACACTATTCGCTTTTCTCTTTCTTACTTACTTCACTCTGTATGACAATCTTTAGGCCCATCCACATCTCTGCAAAAGGCATAATTTTGTTCCCTTTTATGGCTAAATAATATTCCATTGAATATGTGTGTATATGTTAGTTGCTCAGTCATGTCCCACTCTTTTTGACCCCATAGACTATAGACTGCCAGGCTCCTCTGTCCATGGAATTCTCCGGACAAGAATACTGGAGTGGGTATATATTCTCTTCTCCAGGAGGACTTCCCGACCCAGGGATCACACCTGGGTCTCCTCCATTGCAGGTGGATTCTTTAGTGTCTGAGCCACCAGAGAATCCTTCTCCATTGTATATAAGTGCCACAAAAATATGATTAATTTAAAAAACTGAGTAGTAAGCATGAACTCAGCTGGTAGTAAAGGTTCTAGGTATTTGGAAATTCTAGGAGAAGTTGAACAGTCCCTTGGTCATTATATGGTTCCAGTTTTCCCGGGCACTTGTACCAGCCCCCTAGAGGGAAATCAGTGGTCAAGGACACAGAATTTTGAGTCCTGGGAAACACAAGATTCCCCAAACCAGGCACCAGGCATCTATCTAGCAGTGCTGAAGTTTGGACCAGGGATTAGATGTCCAGCAAACATGTGGGTGGAGGGTGGAGGAAGAAAGGAACTCTGTGTTTTTCTGTGTCTAAGCTCACTATGGACAATAGCCAGCTTTCAGGAGTTGGTGGAAGTAGAAATTTCTGGGAGGTGGGAAATTTGTGTCCCCAGCTAGTCTGTCTGTGAGCTTTTAGAACAACAAGCAGAACCCACTAGGAACAAAGTGGGATTTCTAAAAACAACACTGCCCAACTTTCAAGATTCCTTTGTGACGGGCGAGAAAATCACCATGTCCTGGTGTCAGGAAGACATTCAACAGAGCCTCTCACAAAGCCCTGTGGACACCTTACAGAAGGCTCCAGTGGAGGGCAGGCGTGGAGCTGCTCCGAGTTCAGGTGTGAGCTCTACTCTGATGAGCATGCCCACTGACCACTGGGATAAAGAAATGGCTAGCAGGCAGATTCAGCCTGAGACAGTGAAGAGCCAAGAGAGGTGTCAGAGTCCATCTTGAAAGATTCTGTAGGCTGGTACAACAAGCTGCAAAGTAACATGTTCAGCTAAAGAATCACAGAATGGGAAATACCTAGCTTGGCAGCATTGCTTCAGGCAAAGACTTAGGGGCTTTCATTGACTTGTCTTCATATTAATGGATCTTGGGATGTGTGTGTGTGTCCTCAGTTTCTCAGTAATATCTGACTCTTTGCCATCTCTTTGTAGCCTGCCAGTCTCCTCTGTTCATGGGATTTTCCAGGCAAGAATATTGGAGTGGGTTGCCATTTCCTTCTCCACAGGATCTTCCCAACCCAGAGATCAAACCCGCATCTCTTGTGTCTCCTGCATAGGCAGGCAGATTCTTTTCCTCTGAGTCAGGGATCTTGGGGTATTGCTCTGCAAAGCGGCTGCTTGCTGCTCCCAAACACACCATCCTCACCCGGGCTTTCCAGAGCAAGATGTTTTCTGGGTACCAACAGTACACTTCATTGTTTTCATCAAGGCATTGCCTCCCCCTGACTCAGGTGTCAGTCCACTCCTTCAGAAGAGCCCCAGGTTCCACTGCCCCTCTGTGCTGTATAAACCTTTAGTCCAAAACATATTACAGTTTGGACTAAAGGATCAGGTATTCCTGATCAGGCATTCCTTTGTCTTTGTGGCAGGACCTAAGCTTCTGCGTTTTTTTCTCTCTGTGTCCTCAGCACCCAGCACTGCACCCAGAACAAGGAGTAAATGCTTGATGAAGGTGTGGGCGGGCGAGTGAATGAAAAGTGAGGAAGCGGCACGGGAGACCTAGTGAACCAATAATTCAGTGCGGTCACACAGGACTTCATGTGTTTTAGAGCCCTGTAGTCACCATCTTGAAATTCTTTTTTTTTTTTTCTTTTTTGCAAGTGGCTTTAGTTATTTATTTAACATTTTTTAAATGTTTAAATTTTATATTGGCGTATAGTTGATTAACAATGCTGTGTTAGTTTCAGGTGCAGAACAAAGTGATTCTGTTATACATATACATGCATCTATTCTTTTTCAGATTCCTTTCCCCATTTAGGCTCTTAGAGAAGGTTGAGCAGAGTTCCCTGTGAAAGTCTTAATTTTTCAACAAAGTACCCCACATTTTCATTAAGCAATGAGCCCTGCAAATTATGTCGTTGGTGATATTCATCTACATGTATGAAAGAAGTCATTTTATTTTTACTGTAAGTTTAAACTATCTGAGGACTATTAAAATTGAAGCCTACTTGCATCTAATCTTTGTCAATTCATAGCAAATACTGGCCTATGTTTTACATAATTGTCATCAGAAAAAACATACTACTTCTTCTTTTTCCACTTATCATTATTTTATATGTACATATTTGTCCAGGCCTTGACATAGTTCCCATATTTGTCAGTTTAAATAGCTCTAT
The DNA here is from genome assembly GCF_963930625.1 of Muntiacus reevesi. Classification (NCBI taxonomy): domain Eukaryota; kingdom Metazoa; phylum Chordata; class Mammalia; order Artiodactyla; family Cervidae; genus Muntiacus; species Muntiacus reevesi. The sequence continues at coordinate 94,930,405 of NC_089249.1, forward strand.
CATATTTTAGAATGTAAATATACCATGGGTTTTAAGCCAAACCCTGATGGCTAGGCATTTGGGTTGCTTCCAATTTTTATAAATAGCATTTCTAAGAGCAAGCAAGTACAAATTACTTTCTTTTTTCTCTTTGAGGCTATTTCCTTGGAGTATATTCTCAGATGAGGAATTATCAGGTCAAAGGGTAGAAAGAATTTTATAATTTTTAAATATTACTAGATTATTCTTTTGAAAAACTGGACCAACTTAAGGGGTGGTCAGCAATATACATGAAACTGCTTCTCAAGTTCTAAAATGATTATTTCCTACTAGGTTAATAGGTATATCAAAGTATCTTAAAATGGAAAATAGCCCAAATGTTCAACAAAAGGGAAGTGCATTTTAAAAGCATGATAAGTCTATACCTTTTCTATATGATCAGTAAGAATCAGCTTTTAAGGGCACCCAAGACCTTTGGCCTGGCACACAGTCAGTCCTCCTCCCAGCCTCAGCTCCTTTGTGCTCCGCAGGGTGATCTCAAGCACAGGTCCCTCAGAGGACAGAAGGTCTCAGCTCCAGACCTGTGTCACAGAAGCAGACAGGGCAAGCTGGGCCCCACACTACCATTCCTAGCCATGCACTCCTGTGAGCCTCTGCTTTTATCCATGAGCTTAGGGTGATCACCGCCAAGTGCCCTCCAGGGTTGAGAGAGGATTCAACCAAAACATGTAGGATGCAGGCTCTTTGAAAGCATCTAAAATAGTTACTGGCATTATTTTCTGGGAAGAGAGCTGGCTGTGCAGATCCTCTGATCAATCCTGATGCTCCCGGGTGACGTGACGATGCTCTACAGAATCTCAGCTGTACTCAGACAGGAAGAAACAATCCTGAACTCCAGCTGCGCACACACCACGAGCTGTGCGCCTTGTCTGAGAGAGCAGGGCAATCCAGGACCCACTCTGATCGTCCCTCGAACTTAACAGTAAAATATATTTACTTAAGACATTTAAAAGCACTTACTCTTCCATGCTGCTGCTGCTGCTGCTGCTAAGTCACGTCACTTGTGTCTGACTCTGTGTGACCCCATAGACAGCAGCCCACCAGGCTCCCCCGTCCCTGGGATTCTCCAGGCAAGAATACTGGAGTGGGTTGCCATTTCCTTCTCCAGTGCATGAAAGTGAAAAGTGAAAGTGAAGTCGCTCAGTCATGTCCGACTCTTAGCGACCCCATGGACTGTAGCCTACCAGGCTCCTCCGTCCATGGGATTCTCCAGGCAAGAGTACTGGAGTGGGTTGCCATTGCTTACTCCGACTCTTCCATAAGTTTCACCAAATTCACCCACTTAACAATGTAGTGAGGAAAAGACGGTCCCATTGCATAGGTGGGGAAAGAGAGGCAGGAGAGGTTAAGTGACTTGCTCCAAATGAGTCAGTGGACAGATAGCTCATGACGGAGTGGGATGCAAGCCCAGGTTCCAGAATCCACATGCTTGTCCTATAAGCTGTATACTATCTCCAGGTGAATAAAGGAACCCCAGAGCCAACACAGGCCCTAAACACCATCTACTCCAAACCCCTCGTTTTCTACATAAGGAAACTGTTGTTGTTCAGCCACTCAGTCATTTCTGACTCTTTGCGATCCCATGGACTGCAGCACACCAGGCTTCCCTATTCTTCACTATCTCCTGGAGTTTGCTCAAACTCATGTCCATTGAGTCAGTGGTGCCATCCAATCATCTCATCCTCTGTCACCCCCTTCTCTCCTTGTTGTCAATATTTCCCATCAGGTGGCCAAAGATTTGAAGCTTCAGCTTCAGCATCAGTCCTTCCAATGAATATTCAGGGATGATTTAAGACTGACTGATTGATATCTTTGCAGTCCGAGGGACTCTCAAGAGTCTTCTCCAGCATCACAGTTCAAAACCATCAATTCCTTGGCGCTCATCCTTCTTTATAGTCCAACTCCATCAGAAACTTGCACAGATCTCTTATCCTCATCTATCAGAGGGTAGGCAGAATGAAAATCACAATCACAGAAAACTAACCAAAATGAGCACATGATTCCAGCTTTGTGTAACTTAATGAAACTATGAGCCATGCTGTATAGGGCCACCCAAGATGGAAGAGTAATGATGGGGAGTTCTGACAAAACATGGTCCACTGGAGAAGGGAATGGCAAACCACTTCAGCATTCTTGCCTTGAGAACCCCATGAACAGTATGAAAAGGAAATTGAGGGCCTGTCAGAGAAGACAGTCCCAGGACACTCAGTGTGCAGGGCTGAGCTGGACAGAAACCCAGGCTCCCTGACCGCCCCCAGGGCAGTGCTCCCCTCCCACCTCCTCCTGAGGCCCAGCTGCTGTTCTGAGATGAGTGAATGGGCTAGGAGGGGACAACCTCTCCCAGTCCCCGTTCCTGAGGGCCCAGGCCAGGGAACTGAGCAGTCTCAGTGCTGAGGGAAAACCAGACTGACAGGTCAGCTCTGGAAAATCAAGCTGAGACCAGCGCTTTCTGGGGAAACACCAAAACCATCATTTGTTCTGGCCAACAGAGCAGTTTCTTTCAGGTTATTTCTGTCCAGAGGAGTCAAGGCCGTGGAGAGAAAGGGGCAAGGTGGCTAAAGCACATTTCTTTTAAAGAATCTAATACAAACGGGCAGAGGAAGGAGCACTCCCCAAGGCCTATCCTGTTGGCTCAGGGGAGGTGCCAGGCTGGGTCCTCCCACCAGTTGTGTGCACCCATCCCCGCCCCTCCCAGCCTCCCCGTGCCCAGCCCTCCCTGCAGCAGGACACCCTCAGCTCCTTCTGAGATGAGTTCTGATGCTTCCTCCCCCTCCTCCACTTTGCTGACGTGCACCTTCTTCGAGCCTCTATCATTATAAATAAATGATGTCTGGATTGATTAGAGGACTGGCTTTCTTTCCAACAACAACCCTGACCTCTCATTTCTGAAATCTTGCTGCCAACCAGCATCAGTCAAATTTCCTGTTGCACTGGGACTTTAGTGGAAAGAGTCCTCACCCCGAGAATGCACAAGCACTAAATATGGAGTCCAGAAAGGAGGGTCTGGTCGTGGTCCTTCCACTGATGTTCTGTGTCCTCAAGGGGGGGGGGGGGGTTACTCAATTCTCCCAGCAGTCAGTAAAGGGAATGGTAATCCCTGGTCACATTCCTTACAGAATTGGGAAGAAGTGAATAAGTGTGAAAACACAGTGAACTGTAAATGCCCAATGCAGATGTCAGTTACAGAGTTGCTCCACCTTGCAGCTGACCAGCTCTGTGACCTGGGCAATTGGTAGTAACTGCCTTGAGCTTCACTGTCCTTCTCCGCAATAGACACAACCACACCGTCTCTTCTCCAGTGTTGTTTTGGGGACAAAAAGCTCATATACATGTGAAGACATTTTTAAAAAATAAAATGTCCCACCCCACTGATATTTAGTGATTATAAATAATGCTTATGGAGAATGTCTAAACAAATAATTACGCTACAAGTGAAAAATTCAGGATACAAAATTGTGTACACAATATATAAGGAAAAAAACACATAGAAAGACTAGAAGGAACAGTGGCAAAATGCTAATAGTAGATGTCTCCACATATGAGGATGCTTTACCTACTTTATGAACTTCTTTTTTTCTACAACGAAGATATACAATAACTAACAGGGTGTGGGGAGATTAGAATTTTTATTAAGGTTTTGAAAAAGTTGTTGAGAAGTCTTGTTCTCAGGTTGCTCAGACAGATGCGGCACTAACTGCCAGATCAGACCTATGCCTAACACAGAATCTGCCAGGCACAGTGCCTTAGGGAGGGAGAGGGAGTCGGTGTGGCCCCGCAGGGAGGCGGGAGGGGAAGTGGTGAAACTGCCGGCCCAGCAGCCACAGGAGCACCACCTGCCACTTCCTCGAGCCACCACAAGACAGCAGAGATGGCAGGAAGCTCAGAGACCCCCAGTCACTCATCATCCTCGACCCCTCTTTCCAAATCAACATCTGGGGCTAAGATGGGAAAAGTGACTTGTCTAAGGTATCGGATCTCCCATCTCCTGCTTCTCCCTCCCTTCTGTGTCATCTCTGGGGGCTGTGAGCTGTCTGCCTGTCTGCTCTCCAGCTGCTACTCACCTTCCCAGTTCTCAGGTCAGCATATCTGCTAGGGAACCAGAATCACTAACATGAACTTGAGCACAAAATATTCAGGATGTGAATCTACCTATCCTTGTCCAAAAAATAAGGCCATTACAATCACAGCAACTGAATAATAAAAGCTATAAAATTCAGAGATCCTAGAGCTTGGCACAATATCTTCCTCCTGCAGACAAGAACAGTGATGGCACAGAGACCTTGAGTGACTTACACTAAAAGTTAATTTGTGGATGTGCCAAGTCACATACCTAGATCTTTTTATTCCTAGTTTCATCATCTTTCTCATTATATTGTTCAGCTCCTCAAAAATGAATCAATAAATTAATGAATGGAGCAAAAATTAATTATAAGTGTTGTGATTTAATAGGTAATTATCACAGACTGGAACTTCCAAAATACTGGGAACATGTATAATAATCAAACAGTTTATGTCTTTATATAAAAAGATTGCCTATGAACCAATAAGAAAAAGACAACCCAATAGAAGAAAAGAATAGATAAAGGATACAAAGAGGTAATTCATAGAAGAAGAAATTTAAATAGCTGACAAATATATGTCCTACTTTTATAAGATAAGTTTGTCATAAAAAATTCAATTCATTCAAAGGAGGATTGGATGGGGAAGCTTGAGGCATTGTGTTTTTTACATTTTGTATTTCTGCATTGTTTAAATTTATTATAACAAATATTTTGAAATTTTTAAAAACTGGCCTTCTCAAACTTAAACATATAATCACACAATTTCAAAGCTAAACATTTCTTTGTTGTTTGGAATGATATTGGCCAGTATTTGCCTTTGTCCAACATGTCCAACCTTAACATGCTCTAACAACAAATAAATAACATATTCACCCACTGGCCAAAATTAATTCCAGGTATTTCAAAATGTCCAAAGTGAAACACTACTTTAAGAGTAGGTAGCCATTTTCTTCTCCAGGGGATCTTCTCAACCCAGGGATTGAACCCGGGTTTCCTGCATTGCAGGAGGACTCTTTACGCTCTGAACCACCAGAGAAGCTAAAACATTACATGATAATACAAAATAATTTAATCTTGGGCTGAGAAAGGGCTTCCTAAACAAAACATAATACTGGAAAGCCATAAAGAACATAGCTGACAGATATAACTACTTACAATTTTGTGCAAGACTTATAAACCAAGGAAAGAAATGAGAGGATGGGAGAAAATATTTGCAATATACATAACACACAAAACATTAATGTCTATAACTTAGGTAATACCCTAAAATCAATTATAAAAGACCAAACACCCAATGTAAATAAAAATGGGCAAAAATTATGAATAGGCAATTCAGCAAAAAAAAATAATAAATTTAAATGGTGAATTAATAATTTTTATGATGTTCCACTTCATATATAATTATAATACACACCAAATATTCATGAAAAGTGGTTTAAAATTATAATTCATATTATGGAATACTTTGAAGGTGTTTTTTTTAATTAAAGCCAATCTATATGTAAAACATGGGAAGATCTTCAAACATATTTCATAGAAAAATATGTTACAGAACAATACAAATATCATGCTTAAAAGCTTTATATCTGTTTTAAACATGGACAGAGGAACCTGGCAGGCTACAGTCCATGGGGTCGCAAAGAGTCAGACACGACTTAGCAACTAAACAACAACATATACATATAAGTGTATGGGCAAGATTCCGAAAGAACACACATCGAACTGTGACCAGTGGCGTCCCTCCCTCTGGAAGGAAGCAGGAATGAAAGAGGAAGCTTGGGAACAAGAGGATGTTCACCATTTACTTTATTTACTAATGTATGTATTGTTTGAATCTTTTGCAAAACTGTATTCCTCTATGACCTGTTTATTTTGGTGGTGGTGGTTTAGTCACTAAGTCATGTCTGACTCTTGCAACCGCATGGACTGTAGCCTGCTGGGCTCCTCTGTCCATGGGATTCTCCAGGCAAGAATACTGAAGGGGTTGCCATTTCCTTCTCTGGAAGATCTTCCTGACCCTGGAATTGAACCCGGGTGTCCTGTACTGCAGGCAGATTCTTTACCGACTGAGCTACTAGAGTGGGTTGACATTTCCTTCTCCAGGGGATCTTCCAGACCCAGGGATCAAACACACGGCTCTTTCATCTCCTGTATTGGAAGGCAGATTTCTACCACTGTGTCACCTGGGAAGACCCCCTGTTTATTTTATTTATTTATTTATTTATTTATTTTTATTTATTTATTTATTTTCAATTCTTTTTATTAGTTGGAGGCTAATTACTTCGCAACATTTCAGTGGGTTTTGTCATACATTGACATGAATCAGCCATGGAGTTACATGTATTCCCCATTCCGATTCCCCCTCCCCTATTTTAGAAAGCAATAAAATAGAACAAAGGAGAGGTCTTCATGGCTGTGTTTTCTCCTGAACCAGACTATCAAGAATCACCTCAATTTTAGGAATAATCTCCCAGCATGGAAATGAGACAACCAACTCATTAGGAACTTTCTTCTGAGTCCACCCTTAGCCTCCATGGCGCATGAACCTAGGCCTGTTTCCACTTGATCAATCCTCAGAAGCCACACAGAAGAATGACTGCTACAGACTTTCATACAGAAGTGTCCCACCTCCACCTACTCCCACTTTTCATCCCTCCCCTCCCCACAGGACAGGTTCCCGTCTCTGCATCTAACCAGGTCTCCCTGCCTCTGGGATCCTCCTGTAGGAAGGCCAGCTCCAGAGCCTTTGCTGGCAAAACCCAGGTTGTAGACATTTCAAGTGAAGAAACTGCAAAATTTCAGGCCACCTCAAGGAGAAGGTCTCCCAGAATCCTTGGTCATTTTCATTACCTTCACCGGAGGGACGAGAATTTTTCCTCTGCACCGTTAGAAGATGCCAGATTCAGAAAGCCATCCATTCATCACAGGGTATGAGTATGTACTTACATGCCAGATATCACACAGGAACTTTTGTTTCATTCAGGCCACACCACAGTCCCAAGGTGGGCACCACTGCTTGTCCACATCTTACCAATGAGAAAACCCAGATCTGAAAGGTGACATCACCAAAGAACAGTTCCAAGGTGTCAGGGACACAGTTTATAGTCAGGATTTGGACTCCAACCTGTGTGCCTCCAGGCTTCATGCCATCTCTACTTGCCACGTTGAAAAATATTTCTCTCTACAGTGAGGAAACCTGAGGGTACAGATTATACTCAACAGGAGAGATCAGTGTCAGACACATAGATGAAAACTGGCTTGACAGAGTTTTACCCAAAAGTAAGCCCCCAAGGAGATCAAACCAGTCCGTCTTAAGGAAAATCAACCCTGAGTACTCCTTGGAAGGACTGATGCTGAAGCTGAAACTCCAGTATTTTGGTCATCTGACATGAACAGCTGACTCACTGGAAAAGTTCCTGATGCTGGGAAAGATTGAGGGCAGAAGGAAAAGAGGACAGCAGAGGATGAGATGGCTGGATGGCATCATCAATGCAACGGACATGAACTTGGGCAAACTCTGGGAGATGGTGAGGGACAGAGAGGCCTGGTGTGCTGCTGCCCATGGGGTCACAAACAACAAAAAACATGCCCCCTAATGAGCTTTGACTCTGGGAAACACCATCAGGGAGACCAGCTTTCCATTTAGCCTTGGCCTGAGAAAGTGTAGCCCTTCCTCACTATACCTCAAGTGCCGTTTTAGGGTTGGAACTGCTCTCTGCATGACCTCTGGAATCTCAAATTCCATGCTGCCATCTCACCTCACCAGACCCACAGGCATCCCCCCACACGCCTCTGTCTTCTCTGCTTTCAACTTTCGAGCTTATCCTCGTGGCCACTTCTTGCAACCTCAATCCGTTTATCAAGTAGTCTGAGCTAATCTCCCCACTCTCCATCCGTGCCTCTGGGACTCCTCCCAGGATCCACACAACGAGCAGCCCTCCCCCCCACATCCTGGCCGCCCCCGCTCATCTCGGCTATGCCTGTCACATAATTCTAACTCGGTGCTCACATTATCCCAGCCAGGGGGCCTCAGCAAGGACCAATATCCTTGAGTTAACTCCTCCCTACTTACCTTTACTACCAAACACGTTTCTTGTTTCCCCTGCCTCAGAGCAGGAACACCTCAGGCAAAGCCCACTGCCCAGAGAATGGGCACTCTTTATACCAGAGTGGGAGAAAGTGTTTCTCCAATCACTGACCCATCCCCAGTGGGTCTTGACTATTCCTGGAGACTCAACAGGATACTTCTCTATCTTCCTTCTTCCTCTGCACACCTCTCAGCACACACAGGAGGCACCCGCCAGCCACACAGACATAGCTGTTTAGGCAGAGGCATTGTGCTTTAGCACAATGGAACCCAGAGCTTCCGTGAAGCCTCCCCCTCCCCCGAATGCAGACACCAGAGATGCAGCCCTTGGCTGCCTGCCCGGGAAGCTCCCCATCCTCCCCAGCCCCTGCTCTTGGGTCCTCCTGACAAGCTGACGGCAGCCACAGGCCGCCACACATCACCCTCCCCGGCCTAGAGGATCCCATCCAGAGCAGATAGGGCTTTTTAACGAACAATTAGCTTGAATTTTTCATTAGCTGCAGCTTCCTTTGAAGTTCCTGCCTCTATGCCTTTCACATCACCAAGCTATGTATAGCCGGGGAGGCCCAGGCCATCACAGTGGAGAGCCCAGCGGAAGTGTGGGTTAAGGTTCCGGTGGACCCACCTCTGAAGCAGACCCCTAATGAAGCTGATTATCAATTCAATCCATTTCCTCCAGACAGCCCATGTGTGGTCTACTTCAGACAAGGGTTTCCAAGGGCATCAGCAAAGCCCACTCTGCTCTAAGAAATGTTACTCTTCCCTGCTGCTGAGAATGACCATGGTAAGGACAACGAAGGTGATAAAAGGGATAAAGAGAGGTAGATGCCTTCTGTCTGGACACCATTTCATTGTTAGCAGAGATCTTACACATTCAGACTCTCATCTCAGCCCCTTAGCAGCCCTGTGAGGTCACTGTGATCATGACTAACAGCTTCTGGCTTATAGAAGAGGACACTGGGCTTCAGGGTTGTGACTTCATCCAGGGACACAAAACAAGGGAATGGCTGAAGTAGGCCTGAGGATGTTTCCAATGACGAATTCAGGCTGGATATTTCAGAATGAGGAAGCCCCAGGCCAGGGAAACTCTGTCTAGATGAGAGGATGGATAGATTTTCAAGTATTGCTACTCACACCGGTTTTTTGGAGATGTTTTCAAGAAAATGAGAGAAGAAAAAAAAAACCTTTTTTAGTTCTAAGTACATATGCAGACAGTGAGGGAGGAGCCCACACACATCCACTCTGGGAAGTCCACAGACCGGACTTAAATCTCGCCTCCACTGTCACTACCAAGGACGCCTACCTAATGTCGGGAAGACAGAGCTTTTCCAGGGGAGTGCCTGTCCTTTTAAGGCCGGCAGCAAGGCAGGTGCCCTGGTGGAAGGAAGGAAGGCCTCTGCAGTTCCAAGAAGAAGAAACCTGAGGGGAGACCTCACCCCACTGCTCCTCACACCTAAAGAGAGGGCCACCCACCTGTCAGATCTGCCTTAGGTACTGATTTGGCTCCAAGTTACCTCCAAGCCCACGGTAGAAGCAGAAGAGGAACTGGTTGTTTAGATGGATCTGGTTGCTTTGTAGCACCTAGTGGGTGATCAATAAACTATTGTTGGTAAATGGAATGGAGTGGGAGGGGATGGGATGGGAAAAGGGCAGAGAGCAGGTCACAGTATGCCCCACCCCCCGACTCCCAACCGTATGTCCACCTCCTCAACCTCCTTCCCACGGTAAGTACCCTGGCCTCCCGCTGCCCCCTCCTCTGTTTCCGTGGCCTTGGACTTACCTCCAGTACTCTCCATGAGTCTTCCCCTCTCTGCCCCAGGGTTTCCATGCCACTGTGGACACCAGTGGGACCTTGTTCAGCACACATGCCTGTGGAGTCCATAGGCTCAGGAAACCAACACCCTTAGAGGCAACACTCAACCAACGGGACAGAAGAGCCAGCGGATAAACGCACGCGGTTAGGTGGACAGCTGTGAGACACATCGTATGGTCTCCCCGGACAGTCTCGGTGAGGCCCAGCCCCATTTCCCTGCAGTAGTGCCTTTATCTTGGATTCTCCTCCTTCCTTCACTTTCCCCGAGGTCTCCCAGATATACTACCTACTATGAGACCTCTCAGAGAGCTCTCAGGACCACTGGCCCTCTATTTCCTTGGTTCCTGTCCACAGAACAGATAGCCTGTTTTTCTCCCTCCCTGAGAGAAACCCTGCTGTGTGCTGTCCCCAGATGGCAGATTAACAATGCAGCTAGCCTGACCAGAGTCCAGTCCCATGCATGAACTGGGCTGTGTGCTTTCTAAACCTTATCTCCAAGCCTCACAACTATTCTCTGGGGCAGGTTTATAGATCCACACATCAAGCTTCAGAATATGATACAAGTCACAGCTAGAGACAAGCAATTGGCAGAGCTGGAAATTGGCCCCAGGACCACCTTGGGGCCCCCTGTGTTACACACGATGGTAATCTTTGCCCCAGAACAGTAGAGCGACCCTCAGGACCAATTTGGAGACACATGAAGCCATGAGATTGGTCCCCTATCATCCCTGGCAGAGGGACACTAGAACAAGCTAGAAGGTGGGAGAGAGCAGGAGGTGTGGGAACAGTGAGGCCCAACTGAACTAGAGCAGAGAGAGCAGGCTGAAGGGCCGAGAAGAGGGATCTAACTTCTGGTGTGCCAGCTCTGCCTGTTGGGAAAAGTGGATTCCTCCGTGAGGGCCACCTGGAGCCTGGGGAGGTACTGAAACAAGGGACTGGCAGGGTCAGATTTCTGTTTCAGACTCAGGCTGGGCGTGGTCACAGAGCGACTGGGCGTGGTCACAGGGCGACTGGGCGTGGTCACAGGGCGGATGGGCGTGACCAGAGCGACTGCGCCGACAGTCCCGGAAGATGATCAAGGCCTGGAGCTGGACAAGTGAAAATCAAGGCACAGGGTGAGGAAAGGCTAAACCCCGAAAGATGTGGGAGTCCAGGGAGAAGGTGGAGTTGAAGACAGCCTCCAGGGCTGGACCCAGGGTTGCCCTGCTAGGCAGCCCTCCTTAGGACCTGTCTGTAGCGGGGGTGTGGGTCCATGAAGGGCGTGCCCCAGCACCACATCCCCACCGGCCACAGCACGGCCAGTCTGGTCAGTATCTCTGGGCAGCCCCTCCATCCCCCCGAAGCTTCAGGCCAGGCTCCTCTCCTGCCCGGAGCGTGGTCAGGAGCCTCTGGGAAAGGGTGTGGCTTCCTCAAGCCCCGTCCTGGGAGTCTCTGCGGGGCCAGCTCTGCCCTCTGAAACCTGTGATATATTTACAGGCAGCCAAGCAGGGGAAGTGAGTGGGAGTAGAACATGAATTATTGACAGCTCACTCTCATCCTGGCCCGGGCTGCTGGGCCGAGCAGAGACCCAGGGGAGCCCCAAGGCAATCTATGGGCATTAAGCAGAGCTCTTGAGGAAGCCAGAGGAAGAGACTTCTGACTGTCGGGGGAACCCCAGGTGGCCTGAGCAGTGTGGCCCCTGTCCTGGCTCCCTGGGGTGCCTGGCGTCAGGGAGGGAGTGGTGAGCAGATACTCAGTAAGGAGCCAAACAGCCCAGACCCAGCTTTACCAAGCCCAGCCAAGCCACCCCTTCTCCCTCACTGGCTGCCACCCAGACACGAGGGATGTGGCCTGCCGAGACTTCACCAAATCCCCTGCAAGCTGCCTGTCACTGCAGAGGTCCACTGTCCCCTCTGAGATGACTGTCACTGTGGTCCCGAGTCTTACTGTTCAGTCACTAAGTCATGTCCGACTCTTTGAGACCCCATGGACTACAGCACGCCAGGCTCCTTTTTCCTCCACTATCTCCTGAAGTTTGTTCAAATTCATGTCCATTGAGTCGGGGATCTAACCATCACATCCTCTGCTGCCCACTTCTTTTTTTTGCCTTTAATCTTTCCCAGTATCAGGATCTTTTCCAATGGATTAACTCTTTGAATCAGGTGGCTAACATATTGGAGCTTCAGCTTCAGTATCAGTCCTTCCAATTGAACATTAAGGGTTGATTTCTTTTATGATTGACTGGTTTGATCTCTTTGCAATCCAAGGGACTCTCAAGAGTCTTCTCCAGCATCACAGTATGAAAAGCTCCCAGTCGTGCAGGGCACCAAATCCAGTCCATGGAGTGGCCCCGAAAGGCAGACCTCACACGGCATCTCTGTTAGGCTGCAGCACAACTTCTGCAGAACTTGCCGTAGGAAAAAGGCCTCTGGGTGACCACTCCCTACTCCAGCTCCTCGCCAAGGAAAGAGCTGGATCCCGCCATCTAGGAGCCAAGACTTCAGCAGACATGGGTCTGAGTCACAGCACCACTAGCCAGCCATGGACCCAAGCCTCAGTTTTCCCATCTGAGAAATGGATATGAAAATAAAACCTGGCCTACCCTCTGGTGTTGGCAGGCATATCCCAGAAAGCACGTGAGGATGAACTCTGCAGATTGGAGTATCGTTCTTACCAAGCCCATTTCTCCTGAGTCTTGGCTGCAGTCAGCACCTCAACCTTCTCAGACGGTGAAAACCTGACAGCCAGGCTGACAGGCCACCCAGCCGTGTGATCCATGTGATCCAGCCTCAAGACCAGAGGCTTTTTATATTTTCACATTTGTCCTTCCAGGACGTGTGGTGTTGGGAGAGGCAGCCTCCTGCCAGGCTCCCTCCCCGCCTGTCCGCCTGCACAAGACAGCCCAGTCCTGAGGTGAGGGAAGAGACCAAGGTGGGATGGGGGTGGTATGTCTCTGGAACCCACAGTGAACAAGCAGCATCTGGGTCACTGCCCTCTCTCCTCACTCAGCTGGGGCACTCACCCAGCTCCTGCGAGCCTCTGGTTTCTGCTGGTAGGCTCTGGAGGCATGAGCATTGTGGACAGGGAAGGACCCCGCCCCTCCATGTACTTCCCAGAAGCCCACCCCCTCAGGCCTTGTGGTCCAACCGCCCCCTGCCGAGGAAGCCAGACCCATAGGCAGATGGTGTTTCTGCTTCTCACTTGCTTGCCACCTCCCTCTCCACAGCTCATGGCACTCTGAGAACTTTCCAAGTTAGCAACCACAGCATCTTTCAGAGGAGAGAGAGAAGAGGTCACTAGAGGGCTGGGTGTGTAGAAGGTGCCGGGTTGCAGAAAAACCATGCAAATCATTTGTATAAAATGTTTCATTCGAAGTCTGTACTAAAAAAAAAAAATACATACAGCCTGAAAGTAAAGAGTTATTTTATTTGGTGGGAATGTTTAGGTCTCCGAACCCAGGAGACAGACAGCATCTCAGTAGCTCTGAGAAAACTGCTTCAAGGAGGCAGGAGGGAAGTCAGGCTGTATACAAGTTTGCAACAAAGGGAGCAGAGGGTCTGAACAGCAAAGATCAGGTATCAAGTTAAAGAATGTAGCATTCTTTGTATGGGAAGATGCAAGCCTCTGGGGTCACTGAATTCATTCCTTTTATATGCACCTCAGCTATCTCTGGTCAATCCTGTTTCCTTGTTCACCTTAAGGAGTGGCAGATGGCTATTTCTTGCATTCCCCTAGCTCTTCAGCAATCACCGTGGAGGGTGGGCGGAGACAGCATCCACTGTATAACAGTTTAGGGAGCCCTCATTCATATTTGGAAGCCAGAAATTGCTGATGGCTGTGACATTTCTTGTTTATTGATATGGCAGGAGATATTTTCATTTCACAGACTGGACACAGTATTTCTCAAAGGGGACCCTACTGGCTTTTGGACTGAGATCATCCTTGGTTGTGTAGGATCAGCCTTCATTGCAGGATACTTGGCCTCCCTGGTTCATCCTTATGCAGTACCTACCCTCAAGGTTCTTTTACACTCAACCCCCAAGCACATTTCCAATGGTCTCTAAGGATGACGTTCTGCCCTATTAAGAACCAGAGGCTCACCAGAGCAGAGACCTGGTAGTTCTCTTCCTTTTCTGACTTCCTCTGCCCACAGCACCTAGTACTCATGTCAGCCTGCAAGGTGCACACAGAACACGCTCCTACCTGCCGACTCAATGCCCTCTCCAGGTGACTGTTGGACAGACAATTTCTGCATGCTAGACTGACTGTCCAGCTAATTGGATGGGCAACTGTACTGACCAAGTGCGTGCTTACCTAACCGATAGAAGACACAAGCCTTTCCGGAACAAGTATTCCCTGAAACCGAGCACAGATCTGCGTCAGCCACACTCTCTGGGGTCACAGACCCTCCACCATCTCATACAGGGGGGTTCTCGCTTGCCTCAGTTCTCTTCCTTTGGGAATTCTCTGCCACCACCTTTGAGGGACAGAGGCCATTCGCCCGGGCTCTAAGACCCCAGACCTCCTCCAGTTAAGCCCACACCCCAAGAGCCCATCTCCACCCCTGACTCAGCAACCAGAAGCTCCTCGATTCTTCCTGCCTTTAGACTGATCTCAGGGATGTGTTAGAATGAGTCATGCCCCCCACCCCCAACCAGTGCCTTCCCTGCAGTTATAAACACACAAGAGCAGCTGTTTCCGACACCTTACCTGAGCAAGATCAGACTCCCCCATCCCGATTCAAATTTGGCTGACTTGGCCTGTGTGCAATCAAAAGCACTCTCCTACCCATCCTCCCTCCCCTGGATTCTTCAAACCCTGGCCTTCCTCCACACAGGGTAACATCCATCTATCCTTGTATCCATCCAGTCATCCATCCATTAATAACTCTTCACCGTCTATCCATTTACCCATCTACCTGTCCAGCCCACACTCCAACCATCCATGTACTAAGTTATTCACTCAAAATTCAGAGCTTATTCAGTAGGTTAATAATGAGGCCCACACCTGGCTAGTGTCCATTACTCTCAGCTAGCCCTCTTATTAAAAGACTTCAAAGTTGGCTTTCTCAAATTGTATCCCCTAGAACTTACTTCTTCCAGTCATCCCACATGTGTTTATTAAGCACCTATTCTGTGCCAGACACTGTACTAGCTCCTGTGGATACAATGATAAAGAATGTGGTGCCTGCTTACCCAAGGCTAGTGTGTTGCTGAGGACAAACCATGGAAACAAAAAGTTGGTCCATTTGGAACAGTGATGAGCAAAGCATGCCAATGGAGAATCAGGGGACAGCAATACTAGCATCTCCACAGGGCTCACCACATCCGGCACCGCTCTGAGCCCAGTGCTTAAATTAGCTCACCTGGTCAGAAGGGGGACACCTACTCCAGGGGGAGGGGTGTCCTGACAAAGGGAAGAGTCTGTGCAGAGGCAAGGGTACAGTGACTGAAGCATGGGAGACAAATGAAGGAGTGGCAAAAGAGGAGACTGACAAGGAGGCAGTGTCACAGTCATGCGCTGTGTTGGGACCCAGGGTTTCAGCAACTGTGCAAGACAGAGAGCCCCAGCCTCACTGAGCTTATAGTCCAGTCTTAGAGCAGTGACAGGATCAGAGCACATCAGAATCTCCTGAGGACAGTTTGCAGAAGCCTCTGGATGATTCTGAAGTGTATCCTTCACCCAGGGTGAAGATTATTGTATCCAATGGTCTCAAAATTCACTTCTAGCTTTAACATTCTATAAAAGGGGCAGTTAGGAAAAGGAACCAAATCAACCTGCCTCAAACAAATCTGAGGTGCTAACCTTGGTCTTAGAGCCCAGTTGGGGGCATCAGACACTGCGGGGTTCCCTTCCTGCTCCCATCACGATGGGTAACAGGGGTGTCGTGGTATATCACCAGACCTCCCCTGCATGATAGAGGCACTCATCCCACAGTGGCTGACAGCTCAGAGCTGAGTCCCTTCCAGCACTGCCCTCTGAGGAAGGGACCTGCATCCCCTAAGCTTATACCCCAGGGCAGCCTGCATCCAGTGACTGATGGAGGGACATAGAGATTTTGGCTCCCCAACCTCAAACAGGAATCTCTTGGAAAGGTCCAGAGCTCCCCATGAGATCAGATGAGATCTCTGTACAGCTCATCACAGTTCAGCCTCCCCCTTAGCCCAAAGCCTCTGAAGTGCTGATACCAAGTGCCCTTCCCAATAATCTTGCATGCAAAGTTCTGTCTCAGAATCTTTTTCCCTTGGAAAACTCACCTAAGACAACAGGCCATATTGAGTTGGACCCTAGGAGGGAGCTGCCTTGACAAGACTACCCAGTCATCCACCCTCACACCCCCTAAACTCCTGTTCTGACTTGACAGTCCCACCAAGGAGAGTTGCTCTCCATTCCTTTAACATCATTCATTCTTGCAGTATCTCTATATTCCAGGAAAGTGAAAGTGTTAGTCACTCAGCTGTGTCCAATTCTTTGCGACCCCATGGACTGTAGCCCACCAGGCTCCTCTGTCCATGGATTTCTCCAGGAAAGAATACTGGCGCCACTATCAAATCTCTCCTACCTTAAAATGATTATAAATGTGGTTATCTTGGCCTGGAGCTCCATCACCATCACCCACTACCCTTTGCTCTGTACTCTGTTCCTTCAAACAAACAAAATTGTTTCCTCTTCCAGGAAGCCTCCCTTGACTTCCCCCGAGTTTGATGAATTTAGAATCCTGGAGCACTTGAACTTCCAGCTGTTGTTAGTTTGGAAATTTTTGTGTGTTTATAGATGGATATTTAAAACCATGTTTAGGGGTTTCTTTGAAGTCTATATTTGTGCCTTCTCTGCCCTCAGGAATGTGTGTTCTGTTTCTCCAGTAAAAGAGGGGGCGGAGATCCCCCAAGATCAAGGGAGTCTTTCATCTGTGCCTCCCCCTGCTTCTGCTTGGCAACCACTTGGCTGCCCAGAGAAGTGACCAGGGTCTGATGATAACCCAATAACTCAACAGGAAATGGAAGTTGGAGCACAACCTACTTTTAGCCCTTTTTCCCATAGAAGACCTGAGTGCACAGTCTCTCCAGAACCTCTGGGGGCATTATGTCCATTGATAAATGATGATCCTGAGACCAGAGAGGTGAGGTGACTTGCCCAAGGGCACCCAGTCCTCAAGCAGCAGTGTTCTAGGCCAGACCCCAGGCCGCTCTCCTCTCAGCCCAGGGCTCCTCCTGCCACACTCTGCAGGGAGGAGGCAGCCCAGTGCTGGTGAGATTGGTGATGTCCTGGGAGCTTAGGAATCTGGTCTGTGGTGGAGCAGTGTGCTCCTGGTAGGCAGGGGGGCCCACATCCACCCGGGGGGCTGGGAGATGCTGTCAGATGCTTGCTGGGTCACCCCAACTGTTACCCCTCTCCCAAATGGCCTTGTGCAAAGAACCGTTTCAGGAGACCCAGGCACCAAGGAGACCTGGGGAGCCACAGCTGAGGTAGGAACCTGCAGTCATTCAAGGACATGGTCAGAGGCTGAACTCATCTGCAGGAAACAAGGGTGTACCAAACACACAGGACTTCACCGCCCCACTCAGCAAAGGCTCCAGTCTCCCCTGGCCCCGCCCAGACCCTGAGGAGTAGACATGGGCACTGAGGGTTCACAAGGGTCACAACATCATTGGAGGCAAGACCCCTGAGCCTCGCTGAGCTATAAAGACAATGCTCTATCAGGACCGTTCTCTGGTGGGCCTGCGAGCGGGTGGGCATCGGCACTGGTTTGTGGAGGAACCCTGAGAGCTCATGGCACCGACCCCGCTGCGGTGAGGACCACAGACAGCCCTATGACCCGCCTTGAGCTTGACGAAAGGAGGGGCAGAAGCAGGGCTTAATAATAATAACAGTGAACCCTTAGATACTTCTGAGCCCATGCCAGACTCTGCCTTAACATTTTACATAGAGCGGTAACTCGGTGAGCCTCACAGTAGCTCCAGGAGGCAGCTATTATTATCATCCTTGCACCAGTGAGGAGACAGATGGAGGAGGATGGTGGGATCAGCTGTCTAAGATGACCAGCTAGAAGTGGTAACAGAATCTGCTGGTTTAGCCACCGTGTGATATCAACTCTTCTAGTGTTCTGGGGTATTCTTGCCCTAAACATCAGTTCCTAGCCCACAGAATTGACCAGAAAGGGACACGCCCCCTACGCAGCCCCCCTCACCCGCCATGCACACACATGCTTTGGGATGCTATCCAACTGCAGTGCCCCGGTCGAAGGCAGCAGAAGCCCCTCGCTGGGGGCCTCTGGCCAGGGCCGGATCGGCCGGCTGCGGCGGAGTCGAGGGTCACAAAGCCAGCAGCGGTCCCCACAGAAACCACCGCTCAGCCCCCGGCTCCATACACACCCGCAGCGGCCCGGCCTCTCTTTGGTTAAAGGACAGTCAGACCTTCTCCAGCCGCCCAGCCTGCGGACTGGGCCTCCGGGAGTCACCTGAAGATGCGCCGACGAAACCCCATCGGTTCCGGTTTCCTCGCGGCGTCTGCGCCGCATCCGTACCCAGGCAGCGCCTTCTGCTGGTCTGGCCGGCTCTGTGCGGGTGGGAAGTTGCCTTGGGGCCGGGACAGCCCGGAAGTGTGCCCCTTCTCCCCCTGGGCTGTTCCAGGAGGATACAGATGCCTGCCGGGCAGCCACCTCAGCCTGACCTGCCAGTCCAGTAAAACGTGAGCCTTGGTTTATCTCTAAAGGGTGGCTGAGAAGAAAAGTCAGTGGAGGGACCAAGATGCACAGGCTTCCCAGCAGAGTAGCCCCTGTTCTGCTTGCCCTAAACTGATGGAAGCCTCTTTGACCATCGGTTTACTGATCTCTGCAATGGAAATGATGATTCCTTGGCCCCAGAGTTGTTGGAAGGGTTGAATGTGGTGAGATTAAGGTTCAGGCTAACAGGAGGTGGTCATCATTCCATGCTCCCCACCCCCAGCCCAGCACAGATAAAGAGGTGCCTACCCTGCTGGAATAGTGACCCTGGGCACTCTGGGCTTTGGCCCTGCTGCTCCTCCCCAGCTCCCTTCCCTTAACAATAAGGGTGCCCAAAAGACCGGCCCTCTGAGGAAGTTCACCCCCAGGCAGAGGTCAACCAACTCTCCATGGTCAAATCAATCCCTTCTCTGGGCTTCACTATTACATTGTGGTTCCCAGATACTAGACTGTCAACGTCCATAACACCTAGCGACCTCTTTAATAATCCAGATTTCTAGACTCCCCACTTCCTGGAATTCCAATCTATGAGATCACCGTGGAGTCTGAGAATTTGTATTTAAACACCCTCTTCAGTTTACTTGGCTGTCCAGCAGGATTTAATAACCACTGCTTTAGGTGTTCATCAGGTCTTCTGGTGGTGTTAGTGGTAAAGAACCCACCTGCCAATGCAGGAGACATAAGAGACGCTGGTTCAATCCCTGGGTTGGGAAGATCCCCTGGAGAAGGAAATGGCAACCCACTCCAGTATTCTTGCCTGGAGAACTCCATGCACCAAGGAGCTGGTGGGCTGCAGTCCATGGGGTTGCAAAGAGTCAGATAAGACTGAAGTGACTTAGCATGCATGCATGCAGTTCCAAGATTCAATGATCTTAGGCCTCAACTGATTCCTGAGCCTTGGTCTCCAGCCTGGAGCAGCCTACCTTCCTCTCAGAAGATGGCTTCAAGAGGTTTTTCCTTGTCTTTGTTCCTCTGTGGAAGAATTTTGGGAATTGGCTCATGGATAGCAGATACTTTGGTTTAACTTCTTAAAAAACACACTCTTGATTTCTTAGTAAGAGATCCCCAGTTTTGTTAAATGGTCCCTTAATCAGAGACAGTGATAGTAATCTTGATTCTTCTCAACCAGTTCTGATCATCTCATTTTCTTGGCAAGTATTTATTCAAGTAGCATGATATGAACCAGTGTTGGGCAAGTAACATGAAGGGAAGTTTGGAGGGGTGGGTAGTTAGGGAGGGGTTGAGAAAGGTTACTTAAAAAGAGATACAGAAACAGACACTCTCTCTTCTTTCCTGGATATAGTCACAACTAGATGTGATGTCGGGAACTTCAGCAACCATTTTTCAACTGTGGGTAGATGTTTGAGGGGAAAACCCCTCAGCCTGGAATTCTCTTTTTCACCTGACTCATTCTCCAACTTGACTCTTCCTTGCCCTTCAACCCCTCTCTCAAACAACACTTCCTCAAGAAAAGAACCCTCACACTAGCCTGGTAATCTCCTATTCTCCTTGTTCACCCTTGTCAGGCCTCCTAAATTTTGCTTTGAACATATGGATCACAGTTTGAAACTATTCATCTATAAGATTATTTGGTCAAACACGTCCCCTTGACTAGACTATACACTGTAACCCCAGCACTTCATATGATGCCCAATAAATCAGATGTTTCATACACCATTGTCAAATGAATGAATAAACAAGCTCTCACTTTCCCAGGGAAGGATCATGCTCATTTTCAAAATCTACTCCCAGAACTTTAGGCATATAGACTCCCCTTCCTAACAACTCTCTTCTGTGAAATCAGAGAACAGTGATGCTAGATGAGCCCCGGAGACTTTTTTTTTCCCCCAGATAAGCAGACCAAGGCCTCGGGCATTCACTCCATTGTCTACAGTTCCTATATGTCCTCTCTCTGCCCACAGCTGTGCTGGGTGCTGAGGCCCCAGAGTTAACTAGGGCAGGGTCCCTGCCCTTTCAGAGCTCTGTCTGGTAGATTTTCCCAATGTTTTCCTCCCTTCTGTTCTCCCCTGACCCAGTTCTCCATCTGTCCTGTGAGGCACTAAAGCCAAGGAAAGTGAGACAGCAAGACATATGGGGCCCCACTCCCTCCTGGGGGTGACCTAGGGACTTCTGGAAGCTTTTGTCTGGAAGGACAGAGAGGTGTCCAGTCAGCGCTGACCAGAGGCTGAAATGGAGGTCTTCTGGCCAGTTTTGCCTGCACACCAGCCAAAGAAAGAAACCGTCAGGGAGTGTCCAGGGTACAATGAATAGCTCGTAGCTACCTCAGTTTCCACAGGGTGACTTTCTTCCTCAGAAGCAGAGGTTTCTGGGCAATAGCAGGGGAAGAATTCAGGCTCCATCTCAGAAGCAGATAGAAGTCCCATAGAAGACTCCTCTGCTTCCACCTCTGGTGCCTCTTCATTCCTCTCTAAGGAGGCCAGCCTCACTGACAGAGAGAGCTCCTGAACCCCTGAGGTCTGGACTCAGGACTGACAAGAAGCCTGGGGACAGGGGTCAGCTCTGGCTCTGGGCAGGGGTGAGGAGACTTACTGAGGTTGGAAAGTGTCACAACAGGGTACGGGGAGAGAGCTAAGATGTGGAGCTGAGAGAGGTCTGCAGGAGAGATGAGATGCATCTCATCTCATCAGCAATTGATAACCTGGTAGCATCTCTCAGCAATGGACTTTCCAGCTGGGCACGGTTACCCACACTGGGCTCCGCAGTCCAAGCTTCTGCATCCTCCAGAGCTTTGCTCTGCCTTACTCCCTCCCCTCAGGTGAGGGGCCTTGTGGAAGATGCCCGCCCCATCACCAAAGAATCCCCCTACAGAGGAGGGCTGGAACCAGAGGGAGCATGACCCTGGGGTGAAAGGGTTCCTTTCCTGGACCTCGGGTGATTCATCTTGGAGAGGCGGCCAGAGTAGCAGCAACCTGGGGAGAGAAGAAAATGGGAGAGGAATTCATTCAAGGAAAGAGCTGCTCTGTAATTCCTTAAAGACATTCTCTATTTGCTTTCCTCCTCCTTCCACCCTTCTCCCTCCTCTGTCCTCCTCCCTCCGTCCTCCTTTTTCCCTTCCCTCTCCTCCTTCCCCTCTCCTCCTTGTCCCTCCTCCCTCCTCTTCTCCCCTCTTCTCCTCTATCTCTCCTTTCCCTTCTCCCTCTTCTCATTTTCTCTCTCTCTGTCCCTCACTCACTCATTCTACCCCCCCTCTCACTCTCCCTTTCTCTCTTCCATCTTTCCCTCCCAGCACTGACAGTCTTTATATGATTAAAGTAGGACAAGAATGTTTTCCAAGGCTTTAAAATATCCTCGTTAAGGAAATTCACTGGGAGGAAGGAACTCTGCTTAATTTCTTGGAAAATACAAAGCATATGGTGAGAACTGCTGTTGTTTCCTGTCTTCCGGATCCCCTCCCAAGGAGATCACGTCTTAGGCTCACCTGTCAGGCACACCAGGCAGGTGGGGCCTGGATGTTGATGGCCAGGTCCAAATTTGCCATCTCCCATCTGGCTCCTGTCCTGAGTTTTGCTTGACAGGTGAGCTTAGAGACCAGAAAAACACCTTTGAACATCTTCTTGCTAGAAAGAGAAAGCAACAGCTCTTCCCTCTCCCTCAAGGGGTCCTTTTCCCCATACCCAAAGCTTGAGTATGAGAGGCCAGCTGGGGAGTGGGGGTGGGGCATGGAGGGGAGGAAACACACCTAGAGATAAAGCAGCCTCTGCATCCTTGAATTCTTTGCTGTCTGAGCCACCAAGGAAGCCTTTAAAGAACCTGCCGGCCAGTGCAGGAGACGGTGAGAGATGTGGGTGTGATCCCTGGGTTGGGAAGATCCCCTGGAGGAGAGCATGCCAACCCACTCCAGTATTCTTGCTGGAGAAATCTCATGGACAGAGAAGCCTCTCGGGCTACAGTTAATGGAGTTGCAAAGAGTCAGACAGGACTGAGCAACTCAGCATGCACGCACACATCCTTGAAAGACATGGAAAAGGCCCAGAAAGGCCCAATTTTGCTCATAAGGGTAAACAGAGTGGTTTACAGTGGTGGTACTTAGATTTTCTGGATCATCTTGGGCATCCGATGAAAACTATAAACCTGTTCCCCCCAAAATAGACATATACAGGACAACAAGATTTTTCATATAATTTCAGTAAGTCCATTGACCCCAGGTTAATAATCCCTGTATCGGAGGACAGCATCACATTAGGTCCAGCCGAGAGGGGACCCTGCCTTGTGCCTCAAGCTTTAAAGGGCTTCATGTGGAGCATAATGTAGCCCTCCTGTACTGACACTCATATTTATACCAAGAGATAATGGTTCTTTCCATCTTCCTGGTGGCCATGATTGCCTGCAGCCTTCATGTCTCCTTCCTCCTAGCCCCACAGGTATCACGGCCAAGTCCTGATGTTCCTGAGCTGTCTACCACTCCCCCCACCCCCAGTTCTCCAGTCCCTCCATCTCTCTGTCCCACACTAGTCTCCCTGTTACCAATCTCCCCTTCACACCTGGCGGCTTGGCTTCTAGACAACAGGAGGTGGAGTGAACGCTGAGCCCTCCTAGGGCTGCCAGAACAGCAGCAGCAAGACAAGGACTGTCTGAGAGGCAGAGCCATTCCCAGAGGCTGCTTTCTCCTTCTGCTCCATCTTCCTCTTGGTGGGTTCCTTCCCTCCCCAGGGCCTTCCATGTTCTCTATAGCTTCTACTCTTTGCACTAAAATTCACATCAACTAATATGTATTAAGGGCTTCCCTGGTTGCTCAGTAGAAGAACCTGCCTGCTAACGCAGGAGACGTGGATTCCATCCCTGGGTTGGGCAGATCCCCTGGAGAAGGAAATGGCAACCCACACCAGTATTCTTGCCTGGAGTATCCCATGGACAGAGGAGCCTGGTGGGCTACAGCCCATAGAGTCACAAAAAGTTGGACAGGACTTGGCAGCTAAGCAACACCAATATGTATTAAGCACTTCCTATGTGCCAAATGGCCTATGCATGCATTAGATCTTTCTCCTTTTATATTGAAGCTTATGAAATGGGTCTTCTTATGTCCACTCAATAGGTGAGGGAGGGCACAGGTGGGAAGGTTACACTCTTCCCACCAGGTTATCAATTGCAGTCAAATTCCTGTTCAGAACTTCTTTCTTCCAGTCCACTCGGCTTCCTGCTACTTTTTATTAATTGCCAAAGACTGATAACGAATTTTCAGGCTAACACCTGCCAGATGGATAAAGCATTTCAGGGTCAGAAAGGTCTTGGAGTCCCACTGCAGAGCCAGCCTCCTTCCTCTGCTCTGTAAGAACTTAGCATAATCGAAGGGAGTTCGCACTGAAGCCTGCTGTCGGGGCTGTCCAAGAGAAGCAGACCCATGAGAGCTCATTTTGGGGTCCAGATAGAACTCTCCGATCTCACTGATCAAAATGCAAGGCATGCAGCTCAATCTGAATTTCAGATAAACAAAGGATCATTTTTTAGTAAGTATTGCATAAGGTATATTTAGTCTGTACTATTCTAAAAAAATCATTCACTGTTTATTGCACTGACACCAAACATTTAATCTGGCCACCCTGGGCCCAGGCCCCTCAGATGTGGGCTTCAGCCAGGCAAGTGGGCAGCTGTGGTTCCCTGTACCCCTACCCCCATAGTTGGACAAAAAAGCTTGGAAAGGCCCATCCAGCCAGAGCTGCCAAGGGACGGAATCGGAGGCCCTTCCACTCCAAGCTGCCCTCTTCACCTGCCAGTTCCTTTGCCCTAGGTCACACCCTGCCCCTCCTCTCATCCTCTTCCTAGGCCCCCCATTCTCCCCCTTTGCCTAAGAAGCTGCCCCAGGCCAGGGGGCTCTCCTGCTCTGCCGACCCCAGCACAGGTCTGTGATCTGAACATACCAGACAACTCGGCTGCCTTTTCTGTGACCTGAGTTAGCAGAGGCGGGAGGGTGGTCAGATCCCCAGGCCAACCCAGGTGCGTTTCAACCCTGGAAAACGCCTTTATGGCAGATTTGCTCACTGGGGCCACCATTCCTTGTCCCCGGGAAGCTGAGGGCTGTCCTCAGTGCAGAAGGACATGAGTCAGTACCCACAGCAAGCAGGCCAGGGGGCCCCAGCCTCCTTCCCACGTTCACATTCTTTCCAGCCTGGGGTCTGAAGGGGACTCAGGACACTTCCTGCTTCTCAAAGGAAACTGTGAGCCATTAAAAGCAAGTGCTTTTATGTTTGTCTTCTTTGAATGCGTCTTTAAATTAGAGGAGAGTCCCGGGAAGCATCACTGCGGCTCAAGCACCAGGTCAGCAGATGGGCTGAGGGAGTTAAGAAAGGATTGCTGAAGGCACGGTGCACATATTGAGAGAACAAGCGTAGCCAGAGCCCCCAGGGCTGGCGGCTGGAGGACAGGGCCCAAGTATGTGGGTGCCAGCCTGGTTGAAGCCTGGTAGCTTCTGGGGTGTAGATCAAAGCCAGCAGTTCGTCACTCTCAGGCTAAGGGTAAGGATCACAGGTAATAATGGGGAGGAGTTTGAACGATTCATACATTGCAGATGGCTTCCCAGATGACTCAGTGGTAAAGAATTCCACCTGTCAATGCAGGAGATGTGGGTTCCATCCCTGGGTCAGGAAGATCTCCTGGAGAAGGAAATGGCAACTGATTCCAGTGTTCTTACCTGGAGAATCCCATGGAGAGAGGATCCTGGTGTGCTACGGTACCTAGGGTCACAAAGAATCGGACATGACTGAGTGACTAAACAACAATGTACATCGCACATATGGTCATTTGAGGGCAACCTCTGGCAGAGAATGGACGGAAAGCAGGAGCAGTGATTCAGCTAATTCTCTAATCAGCATTGGTGCATAGTGGACAGGCTTCACTTCTTCCAGAATAGAAGCATAAGTTACTAGGACCGCAAGTCTCACCTATCCCCCTCCCAACTTCTGCCCCTGGGCCTGTGCACCCAGGGAAGAACAGACAAGTTTCTCATTCCTTCCTTTGCCTGGCTCTCTGATTGCCCCTTCCACACCACCACCCACCTCAGAGCTGCAGAACCAATGAGAAGACCCTCCTCCTGCCCCCTACACACTCAGCTTCAGAAAGACCTTGACATCCCCACCTGACTCCAGCAGGGCTTCTGGGACCTGGAGCATGGAGTGGGACATCAAAGCTCAGCTCTTCCAGGCCCTTCATTTCATCATGGGAAAGTGGAAGCCCAGGGGTGTGTGTGTGTGTGTGTGCGCGCGCTCGCGCATGCATGGGCGCATGAGTGACTGTGTGACTACTCCAAGTTCACACTAGAGCCATAGACCACCCAAATCTTAACTGGTGCAAGTTCTGTCTGCTATGTTACCCTGATCTTCTCCTAATTTGGGGTAACCTTTTAGCAAATGTTACATTTCAGAGAAAAACACATTTAAGTCCAATTATCCTGACCCAATTCTCTTTCATAACTAATAAATGCAGACTAGAAACTGACAAATAAGAAGTTGCTTTTTAAAGAAAAGATGTGTTTGATTTAAGGCAGATATTGCAATAAGAAATATATTTGAAAAGGAGCTGTAGTCTTATAACTTACTTATTATTTTCCAAAACAAACAAGTCTTGAACTAAAGAGCCTTGGCTTTGAAGTCAGATGGATCTGGGTCCACAGCTTGGTTCTGCCACTTACCAGCTATGTGACCTGAGGCAGGGTAGTTAACGTCTCTGTGCCTCAGTTTTCCCACTCACAAAATGGGGTTAAGAACAGCATCTATCACACAGGCTCATTGAGATGACTAAAGCAAAGTGTGGAAAACATTTAGCCCAGGCCTGGCGCACTGTAAACCGTAGTAATGAGCCAATATCCACTGAGACTTCTTCACACTGTCCCCAACCAGTTTCAAAGCTAATAGGAGCCTCCCAGTAATTATTGTTATGAAACCAAGTGAAACAGAACAGTCACTGCCTGATTACAAGAATCCTCTTTCCTGGACTTCAGGCTGCTCAACCCAGAGAATGACTGCTATGGACTGGATTGTGTACCCCCAAATTCATGTTGAACTCCTAACCTTTATTGTGACTATAGTTGGAGACAGGACTTTAAAGAGTTAGTTAAGGGTAAATGAGGTCATAAGGATGGGGTCCTAGGCTAAGGGGATTGGTAGCTTTATAAGAAGAGGAAGAGAGGGGCTGTCTTTCTCTCTCCAGGTGCGTGCACTGGGGGAAGGCCTCGTGAGCACCCAGCAAGAAGGTGGTCACCCTTCTTGAGCTGGCGCCCTGATCTCAGACTTCTAGCCTCCAGAATCATGAGAGAATAAATTTCTGTTGTTTAAGACACCCAATCTAAGGTATTCTGTTATCGCAGCCTGAGTGAAGATAATGACCAACCTGTGCAGACTCGTTGGAGCATGACGGCTACCAGCCACAGGGACAGAAAACCACACACCACACTCCGGCAGTGGAGCCTCGTGAAACACAGACTGCCTGGAAATAAATATCAGTTCGGTCGCTGCCAGCTGTGTGACGTTGGGCTAGTTACTTAACATCTCTGTGCCTCAATTTCCTTGTGTACAAAACAGGGGCTTATGATGTTGCTGTGGGAATTAAACGGGTTAATGAATACAGTGCTCTCAGAGCAGGTCACTCAACAAATACTTACCTAGTGCCTACTCTGTGTCAAACACTGAGGGATCTAGCAGACAAAACAAAAATATTCCTGCCTTCATGGAGCAGAGGAAATGGCTGATAAGACAATAAATGCAGGGGACTTTCTTGGTAGTCCAGTGATTAAGACTTCACCTTCCAACGCAGGGAGTGTGGATTCAATCCCTGATTGGGGAGCTAAGATCCCACATGCTTCATGGCCAGAAAACCAAGAGCCCACAACAGAAGTAATATGTAACAAATTTAATAAAGACTTTAAAAATGGTTCACACCAAGAAAATCTTTAAAAAAAAAGAAGGAAGATAAATGCAGTAGTGATAAGTGCTAAGGAGATAAATAAGGAGAGGGTAGAGTTGGGATGGGGGCTACAGTTTTGGACAGGTAACCAGGGATGGCCTGATGGAAGTGACCATGCAAACACCTGGAGCATTCCAAATGAGGGGAAAGCAAGTGCAAAGGCCTTGAGGAGGAAGCATGTGATCATGACTAAGGAAGAGCAAGGAGGCTGATCTGAAACAGTGTGAGCAAGAGAGAGCCCTGAAAAAGAGAAACAATGGGGGCTGGCTTCCCTGGTGGCTCAGCGGTAAAGAATCCTCCTGCAATGCAGGAGACCTGGGTTCAATTCCTGGGTCAGGAAGATCCCCTGGAGGAGGGCATGGACCCCTCCTCAATATTCTTGCCTGGAGAATTCCATGGACAGAGGAGCCTGGTGGACTACAGACCATAGAATAGCAAAGAGTCAGATACAATTGAAGTGACTAAGCACGCATAGAGTAGGTAAGGCTCTACAGCCATTGAAAGGACTTTGACCTGTATGCTGTCATGGAAGCCACTGGAGGGTTTTGAGAAGAGACATGCATTGTTTTTGTTCTCTTGTTTTGTATAATATTTGTTTATTTATTTGGCTGCACCAAGTCCTAGTTGCAGCACTTGGGATCTTTGATTTTAGTTGCAGCATGTGTGATGTTCCCTGAACAGGAGTTGAACCCAGGCCCCCTGCCTTGGAAGCATGGTGTCTTAGCCACTGGACCACCAGGGAAGTCCCCTTAGATTTTTACAAGCTCACCTTGGCTACTGCTTGGAGACTGTGCTGTGGAGGATGGAGAGCAAGTATAAAGAGGCCAGTTAGGAAGCTACTGGAATAATCCAAGTGAGAGATGATAATGGCTTGAACTAAGGTGGAATAGTAGAGGTAGTGAGATGAGGTCAGGTTCTGGATATATTTCGTTGGTCGAGCAATATGACTTGCTATAGATTGGATGTAGAAAGTGAGAAAATGAAGAGTCAAAGCAAGCACCAAGGTTTTGGTCTGGGCAACTAGAAAATGTATATTTACCATTTAGTTGCCATTTACTGAGCTTGGAAAGGTGCCAAGAGGAGCTGGTTTGATGGGAAATATCAGATTCATTTTGGGCATGTTGGTTTTAAAATGCCTATTAACCATCCAAATGGAGACAAAGGGTAAACAAAATACATAAGCCTAGAGTTCAGGAGAGATGTCTGGGCTGAAAATAGTTTTAGAATCATCAACATATGGAAGATATTTAAAGCATGAGACTGGATGAGATTACCAAGGCAACCCAGGTAGATAGAAAAGAGGAGACCAAGGGTTTAAGGTCAAGATAAACTGTAATAATACAATTAAGGTGCTTTGTTTGATGGAAGGATGAAAAGTCATACATGATTAGGATAGGAAATAGGTCTCTTAGATGCTGTTTCATAACTAGCTGGCCTCTTTGACTTCCATCCCAAAGGTACTTATGAAATCATGATTATTTAGCCAAAGCAGAAGGGGTTATTTAGGATCACAGAGGAGGGGAGCCATCCATAAGGACTACAATGGGGTGAATACTGAGGCATCTCTGAGCATTGTGTCGGAGTGAAGTTGGAAACAACCCTAATACTGAGAGTCCAGGTAACCCTACAGGTACAAAGCCAGCAACTCAGTTTGTGCCAGCCAAGATGTGGAACAAATATCCAAACAATTCATGTGCAATCACTTAGAAGATGACAAGATGTGACAAGACTGCCAATGTATCCTTGAGTAAAAACAGAAAGTGCAAGACCAAATTCAACAACCTCATAGTCCAAGGAGGCAGGAGGGAGATGACAACATGGATCTTAAGTTATTTGGTTACTGTTCACAAGCAATCAACATGCCATGTATACATCACATGTATGTAATAAAGAGGGCTGTCTCTTATTGGGCTTTCACGTGCATGTAATTAAACCCTTTACATAAATTATCATATTTAATTCCAACAATAACCTTGTGAGGGGTGCTATTTTTACTGCCTCCTCCTCTCTCCCTGTTGGATCAGTGGTAAAGAATCTATCTGCCTGCAATGCAGGAGATGTGCATTCAATCCCTGGGTTGGGAAGACCCCTAGAGAAGGAAATGGCAATGCACTCCAGTATTCTTGCCTGGGAAATCCCACGGACAGAGGATTGCTGGGCTACAGTCCCTAGGATTGCAAAGAGTCAGACACAACTTAGCAACTAAACAACAACAACCCCTCAAACAAATTATTGATTTGGGCACAGGAGGTGTCAGTTGACCTTCCCAAGGTCACATGGCTATTAAGCAGCTAAAGTGGGCCTTGAACCTGGGGCTGACATGCTCTAGAGTCCAAACTCATAATCCCATACCACTGTCTCCTTTCTGGAAGTTTACAGGAATTCACTTTCCTCTTGCCTCCCAGACTCCTCCAGCACTTTCCTGATGTCCACTCCCACCTACTACTCTTCACTGCCAGTCAGTCCTAGGCTTGCACCTACCTCCTGGTCAGGCACAATGATAAGCACATGGTAAGGACTCAATAAACACTTCCTGAATTAAATATCTGGTATCAACTTTGAACTGGGTTCTCTAGTATGCAGAGTGATGAAACTCAATCTCAAGGGAGGCAGAGAAACAAAGCCTTTGATGAATGCAGAAGCAAGCTGAGATGGGACCCTTTTCCTTGTAACTTTGAGAAACCCTCCACATGGGCCCATAGATTGCTCTTGGGCCATTACTGGCTTCCTGCCATTATCCAGCTTCTCCGTCAGCATCAGGAGACTGATGACCAGCTCTTTCACTGTGTGGCAATCCCCATTCTGTCACCACTATTGTGTCAAAGCAACTGGTCATTTAAGTGGGGCCAGAGGGAGACCACTCAGGCCCTCTAGTGCTATGTAAACATCTAAATATCACTTGTCTTATGTTTTACCCTTGTTAACTCTTATGTGATATTTAGTAGGCATGACCCACACAGAAACAAGTATTCTTTTGCCTTTTTTCCCTAGAATGAAAGTTTGTATCATAACCTAGGAATGGTCTCTAATCACAAAAGTTCTTTAGTGAAAAGGAACAATCATGGCAATTTCTTATTCAGAGGCTTTCTAATGTCAACAGAAGAGATATCATAAAGTGATAAGGTTGGACTAAATGATCTGGGAGCACAGGTTCTGAGTCACCACCCCAGGACTGTCTTTCTAAGTAAGACACAGGAGACTGGAAAGATACCTTAGCTGGTGCATCTCTGATTCTGTAGGTCAGGCTCAGTGTCCCCCACCTCCAAGTTTTCCTAACAACCAGAAACCTAGACACTTGGTTGGACAAAAGATTATTAAACTATTTCCATAACCGAGAGACATCCTGGAGATATTGTCTAAGTGGCAAAATATTAGAATTTCAGGAACATTACAATGATTTATGAAAACAATGTGATAGTGTATTTGAAAATTGGGACCATACCAGAAAATCGAGGCTATATACAGTCATATCATCAAAATATAGAATGCTTATCGAAGATATTTTGCCAAACCATTGAGAGGGTAACAGGCAGGAAGGCCAGGGGTCTCCAAATGGAGGAAAGAGGCTGTAAGTGCCAGACATTTTTATCTCTCTTAACCGGCAGGAAAGAACAAACCAGCGATCTGGTTTTCCTTCTCTATACAAATTTAAAAGGAGGTTTCTCTTAACATTCTGTGTTGCCACGACACCTGGTCTCACCTAAAGCTAACAACTCTCAAACCTTGAGTTAACCAATACATTTCTTTTTCATATGGAAATGTTGTCTTAAGCTATGTTAATGAACCCCAGACTCTATCTTCAAGTTGGTTCTGCCAAAGGGCCTAACTTACTTATTCAGGTATTGTTCCCCTAATCTATGTAAACAGAACTATTTGTTGGTATTCTGCCCTTCTACAAGATTCAAGTCAATAGTTTTACGGCCTGGGATGAATTATCTGGTGTCATTCTAGATTTTATGACATTCCTTTCCTTTCATTAACAGACTGTGACTATATAACATACAGCTAAAGACTAAGAGGGGGGTTCTCTTTTGCCCCCTTCTGATGCCTATGTCAGAAGCTTTCTCTATCTCCTTTATACTTTAATAAAACTTTATTACACAAAAGCTCTGAGCGATCCAGCCTCGTCTCTGGCCCCGGATTGAATTCGTCTCCTCCGGAGGCCAAGAATCCCGCGTCTTATCGTTCAGCAACAACCTTTCACCATTCTGCAGGCTTAGGAGATACAAGTCAAATTCTGTAACAATAGATTTAAGAAAAAATTTTGAGCCCCAGGTCTACAACCTGCTAATCGAAGTAATATTTTCAAATCCAAACCCTAAAAGTTTTCAAAAATTTCAACAGAGCCTCCATTCTGTGAAGCTAATTTTTGTTTCCTAAAGCTGGCCAACAATGCAATACCTCACATCTCAGCACCAAGGACAGAGCTCACTATATCAGGGAATAATGCGTGGTTTTTCAACTCTGCAGATGAGAAATTTTTGTGAGTTCAAGATGAAACCACAATATTAGTGTTAGAGGCAATTAAGTAGCTCAACATTTTTTCACTTACAGATGAAGAATCAAATGACCTGCTTAACATCCTAGAGCCAGGGCACTAGAACTCGGGTCTTCTCATTCCCAGCCCTGTGCTCTCTCACTGCATGATTCTGAGACCTGCAATCACATACAGATCACTACCATGCTCCTCTCCAGAAAGCTTCCATGATCTGCCAGTGTTCAGTTAGCATGAGTGCCAAGAGAGAATATTTGGGGTGACAGGGAACTGTGGGAAAAAACAAAGGAAAGAAAAAGCTCCATGAATCCTCAATAGGGAAAGCTTTTCTTATTACCTTCTGGGAGCGTGACCAGTTGGAAAGAGAGTACAGGTAATGAAGCACACGTAAGTGAACTGCCACTGCCAAGGTCACGACTTGAAAGAGTGGATGTCAGACGGGAAGCCTCAGCCAGCCAAACCCAGGATTGGGGAGAAAGGTTTAGAGACCATTCTCCCAATCCCAAATGTCAGTCAGACAGCAGCACAGGTTGAGATCCCAGTAGACATACATAACACCATGTTATTGGAGTCAAACACAAACAAGGTTCCTGACCTCAGAGATGAACTCAGGTTGGCATGCCATATCTCTGTGGAACCAGCCATACCACAGTGAGAACAAATCCATGACCCCCAAGTGTGGATCCACCCATGGGCAGGAGGCAGGGGCTGTGTGAATCTGGACAACTTATCCAAACTCTCTGAGCCTGAGCATTCATTTCTACAGAATGAAAGTTTAGATTAAATGATCTAGAAGTACACTTCCTGAGTTACCATCCCGTGATTGTCTTTCTAAGCAAGCTATATGGGACTAGGAAGATACCGTTAGGTAGTGGGTCCCTGAATCTGTAGGTTAAGCTCAGTTCCTCCTTCCCCCAACTTACCCTACCAGTCAGGAGCAGTCACTCCCCTGATCTCACCCTAGACTTATAAATGCCAGGACAACAACATCAGCCATAGAATTGGAAAAGAAGGTGAATATTAATGCAGAGGTTACATGAGGCCGGCTGGCTGAACATCAAAGGCAGCTTTTTATTTTGATGAGCGCTCTGCTGACAAGATTCCAGCCCTCATCATTACAGATTGATAAACTCTATCAGGATTCCAAATAAAATTTGATCAGATTTGGGGATACTGATATACACTAACAAATCTTACATGAAGACCATTGAATAAGACCATAATGCCAATTAAATCACAATGAGAAATATAACTGTCAAGTGAATTGGAAACTCACTCAAGCTGACCAGTCTCTCCATGGGAGTCAAATTATAGAAACATTGAGGAACTGGCCAAGATAAGTTAACTAAGTTATTTCATTGTTTAATGGCATCAGACTCTCTTATCCTGCCATACTCATCTCAACAATTGGAGTTCACCTGACAGCAGGCAAGTTCTTCCCAATAGTTACAGGGTGTTAGACAAACTCTGATGCCTTTACCTTCAGAAGGGCTGATTCCCCTTCCTTCTGCTTCAGTTTCTCATTACCCTTCTGACTGGTACTTCCTGTATGTGTGTGTATGTAAATTTGTTTATCATCAAGTCTCTTTGATCTCATTGGCATTTTCTCCCTTGACGCTTATCTTTGTAACTTTACTCTGATCCATCGTATTTTGGTGTTTACTACTCGTTTGCCGAGTTTAGGGATTAGAGGAGGGACACTGTATCAGTTAGATTTGTAAGATCACAGACAACTCTCAAACTCAGTGGTTTAAAACCACAATCATTTATGACTTTTCTTGCATCTGTGGGTAAGCTGATCTCAGCCAGACCTGCACCTATATCTGGGGGGTCTGCCGAGAATCATCTGATCTGAACCATACTCAGCTGAGGAGGCTCTGGTCTTCTTCTCTGGCCTCTTTAGACCAGCAGAGTAGCTAAGGCATGGTCTTTTGAAGGCAGGGACAGCTGCAGGAAATGAGGCGGAAACCCCCATGACCTCCTGAGGCCCAGGCTGGGAACGGACACGCTGAAACTTTCACGTTCCTCTACTGGCCGAAAAGGCACATGGTTGAACCCAAAGTCAAGGGCTGGGAGAAACTACAAAGAAGCTTCATACATTGGTACTTCGTGTGGTCTTACCTATTTCGCAAACGAGGAAACCTGAAACTCTGAAGGATTTTGGAAAAAGGACTCCAATTCCCCTGTCTCCCGATGCACACTCTCCCCCATCAACTGCTCTGACTCCTCCTGCCCCAGCAGAACTTTGATACAGAATCAGGCATCTTCTGTGCCTCTCGGACCCTGTGGTTGGTTGGTCTTTATGCTCCGGCACCATCAGAACCCAGACCTCTGCCTGCCCCAGTTCTGAGTCAGCAGTGCCCCCCGCCCCTGCCCCAGCTGACTCCTCGAGGTCCTTGTCTGGCACCTCCCTGCCCTGCCCCACCTGCCCCTCCACCACTGGCAGCAGCCAGCACTCATTGCTGATCTGGGAAAGCAGCATGCTCTGGGCCTTAATTCACCATCCTGGGGGATGGAAATGTCCTGGCAGTGGGCTCTCTGCTCCATCCCCCTTGTTGCAGTTTATTCTAAAAGCGGCCAGGGCTGAAGGGACTTGGCCTGCACACCACAGACTAAATGGCCCAGGGTAAGCTGGGAGTGCTGTCCTAAAACACAGGAAATATGGAACTGAGCTCTCAGGCTATACTTTCAGAAGCTGCTTGGAGATAATTCAAACTCAAGGGGAAGAATTACCAGGAGCCAAGAACTTGTGACTTCCCCAGGGTCCCACCAACTCTGTTTGGAGTGTTCCTGAAACCTGTAGTCATTTATTCACCAGGAATTGATTAGGTGCATACTGTTTATTAACACTGTGCTAGTCAGAGATAATGCAAAGATGAATTAGATCGTGTCCTTGGACTTAGGAAGAGGAGGTACAAGCAATTACAGCAAGACCACTGCCACATAGAGGACTAGACCTGGTACTGCAGGATCACAAGGGAAAGAGGGCCTGAGTGAGCTTGTATGTAAGGCCTGGAGAAAGATCTGAAAACCAGGTGATGCTCCAGACAGGATGTGAAGGATACACAAGTGTTTGCCAAGTGCACAGGATTCAGGGGAATACACTGAGGGAAGCACCCCAGGTCAAGGAGCAGCATGGGCAGAGCCCAAGGAGCATGCCATCCTGGCATTGCAGGAACTCATCCTGAACTCAGGCAGGAAGGTCAGGGGGCACGGTGAGGCGGGACTGGTCTTGTGGGCTTAGTTGCATTAGGTTTCATGAAAGGAACAAAGACAAAATAGAATATTATTTCTATCTTATATAAAGGCCAGATCCAGGGCTAGTACAGATTCTACCAGCAGGGAGCCAGGATCTTTCTATCTTGCTTCCCTGTGCATAGACTTGACCTTAGGGTCAAGAAGGGACATCTTATGTCATTCGACACAAAAGAGCAGAGAGTGTGCGAGTGCTGACTCTTAAAACAGGACTTGTCAGATCACCAGCCCAGGCTGGATGCATGAGACAAGTGCTCGGGCCTGGTGCACTGGGAAGACTCAGAGGAATCGGGTGGAGAGGGAGGTGGGAGGGGGGATCGGGATGGAGAATACATGTAAATCCATGGCTGATTCATGTCAATGTATGACAAAAACCACTACAATATTGTAAAGTAATTAGCCTCCAACTGATAAAAATAAATGGAAAAAAAAAAAAAAAACAGGACTTGTACAGTTCTTCTGTGTATTCTTGCCACCTCTTCTTAATATCTTCTGCTTCTGTTAGGTCCATACCATTTTGTCCTTTA
The DNA here is from genome assembly GCF_963930625.1 of Muntiacus reevesi. NCBI lineage: Eukaryota > Metazoa > Chordata > Mammalia > Artiodactyla > Cervidae > Muntiacus > Muntiacus reevesi. The sequence continues at coordinate 94,966,296 of NC_089249.1, forward strand.
TTGAGCCCATTTTTGCATGAAATGTTCCCTTCGTATCTCAAATTTTCTTGAAGAGATCTCTAGTCTTTCCCATTCTGTTGTTTTCCTCTATTTCTTTGCATTGATTGCTGAGGAAGTCTTTCTTATCTCTCCTGGCAATTTTTTGGAATTCTGCATTCAAATAGGAATATCTTTCCTTTTCTCCTTTGTTTTTCGCTTCTCTTCTTTTCACAGCTATTTGTAAGGCCTCCTCAAACAGCCATTTTGCCTTTTTTGCATTTCTTTTCCAAGGGGATGGTCTTGATCCCCATCTCCTGTACAGTGTCATGAACTTCCATCCATAGTTCATCAGGCTCTCTATCAGATCTAGTCCCTTAAATCTATTTCTCACTTCCACTGTATATTCATAAGGGATTTGATTTAGGTCATACCTGAATGGTCTAGTGGTTATCCCTACTCTCTTCAGTTTAAGTCTGAATTTGGCAATAAGGAGTTCATGATCTGAGCCACAGTCAGCTCCCGGTCTTGTTTTTGCTGACTGTATAGAGCTTCTCCATCTTTGGCTGCAAAGAATATAATCAATCTGATTTTGGTGTTGACCATCTGGTGATGTCCATGTGTAGAGTCTTCTCTTGTGTTATTGGAAGAGGGTGTTTGCTATGACCAGTGCATTCTCTTGGCAAAACTCTATTAGCCTTTGCCCTGCTTCATTCCGTACTCCAAGGCTAAATTTGCCTGTTACTCCAGGTGTTTCTTGACTTCCTACTTTTGTATTCCAGTCCCCTATAAGGAAAAGGACATCTTTTTTCGGTGTTAGCTCTAAAAGGTCTTGTAGGTCTTCATAGAACCGTTCAACTTCGGCTTCCTCAGCATTACTGGTTGGGGCATAGGCTTTGATTACTGTGATATTGAATGGTTTGTCTTGGAAACGAACAAAGATCATTCTATCATTTTTGAGATTGCATCCAAGTACTGCATTTTGGACTCTTTTGTTGACTATGATGTCTACTCCATTTCTTCTAAGGGGTTCCTGCCCACAGTAGTAGATATAATGATCTTCTGAGTTAAATTCACCCATTCCAGTCCATTTTAGTTCGCTGATTCCTAGAATGTCAACATTCACTCTTGCCATCTCCTGTTTGACCACTTCCAATTTGCCTTGATTCATGAACCTAACATTCCAGGTTCCTATGCAATATTGCTCTTTACAGCAACGGACCTTGCTTCTATCATCAGTCCCATCCACAACTGGGTATTGTTATTGCTTTGGTACCATCCCTTCATTCTTTCTGGAGTTATTTCTCCACTGATCTCCAGTAGCATATTGGGCACCTACCAACCTGGGGAGCTTCTCTTTCAGTATCCTATCATTTTGCCTTCTCATACTGTTCATGGGGTTCTCAAGGCAAGAAGACTGAAGTGAATTGCCATTCCCTTCTCCAGTGGACCACTTTCTGTTAGACTTCTCCACCATGACCCGACCATCTTGGGTGGCCCCACACAGCATGACTTAGTTTCACGGAGTTAGACAAGACTGTGGTCCTGTGAGCAAGGTGGCTAGTTTTACCTTGGACGTGTGGTATCTCTTCACAGCTGCTCCAGCAAGGCGCAGCAGCTGCTCCTTACCTTGGACGAGAGGTATCTTCCCACGGCCGCCCCTCCTGACCCAGATAATCACAATGGTGTGATCACTCACCTAGAGCCAGACATCCTGGAATGTGAAGTCAAGTGGGCCTTACGAAGCATCACTACAAACAAAGCTAGTGGATGTAATGAAATTCCAGTTGAGCTATTTCACATCCTGAAAGATGATGCTGTGAAAGTGCTGCACTCAATATGCCAGCACATTTGGAAAACTCAGCAGTGGCCACAGGACTGGAAAAGGTCCATTTTCATTCCAATCCCTAAGAAAAGCAATCCCAAAGAATGCTCAAACTACTGCACAATTGCACTCATCTCACATGCAAGTAAAGTAATGCTCAAAATTCTCCAAGCCAGGCTTCAGCAATACATGAACCGAGAACTTCCAGATGTTCAAGCTGGTTTTAGAAAAGGCAGAGGAACCAGAGATCAAATTGCCAATATCCGCTGGATCATCAAAAAAGCAAGAGAGTTCCAGAAAAACATCTATTTCTGCTTTATTGACTACGCCAAAGCCTTCGACTGTGTGGATCACAATAAACTGTGGAAAATTCTGAAAGAGATGGGGATACCAGACCACCTGACCTGCCTCTTGAGAAACCTGTATGCAGGTCAGGAAGCAAGAGTTAGAACTGGGCATGGAACAACAGACTGGTTCCAAAAAGGAAAAGGAGTACTTCAAGGCTGTATATTGTCACCCTGCTTATTTGACTTATATGCAGAGTAAATCATGAGAAACGCTGAGCTGGAAGAAGCACAAGCTGGAATTAAGATTGCCGGGAGAAATATCAATAACCTCAGATATGCAGATGACACCACCCTTATGGCAGAAAGTGAAGAGGAACTAAAAAGCCTCTTGATGAAAGTGAAAGAGGAGAGTGAAAAAGTTTGTTTAAAGCTCAACATTCAGAAAACTAAGATCATGGCATCTGGTCCCATCACCTCATGGGAAATAGATGGGGAGACAGTGGAAACAGTGTCAGACTATATTTTGGGGGGCTCCAAAATCACTGCAGATGGTGACTGCAGCCATGAAATTAAAAGATGCTTACTCCTTGGAAGGAAAGTTATGACCAACCTAGATAGCACATTAAAAAGCAGAGACATTACTTTGTCAACAAAGGTCCATCTGGTCAAGGCTATGGTTTTCCCAGTGGTCATGTATGGATGTGAGAGTTGGACCGTGAAGAAAGCTGAGCACCAAAAAAATGATGCTTTTGAACTGGGGTGTTGGAGAAGACTCTTGAGAGTCCCTTGGACAGCAAGGAGATCCAACCAGTCCATCCTGAAGGAGATCAGTCCTGGGTGTTCATTGGAAGGACTGATACTGAAGCAGAAACTCCAATACTTTGGCCACCTCATGCGAAGAGTTGACTCATTGGAAAAGACCCTGATGCTGGGAGGGATTGGGGGCAGGAGGAGAAGGGGATGACAGAGGATGAGATGGCTGGATGGCATCACCGACTCAATGGACATGAGTTTGAGTAAACTCCGGGAGTTTGTGATGGACAGGGAGGCCTGGCATGCTGCAATTCATGGGATCGCAAAGAGTCGGACACAACTGAGAGATTGAACTGAATGAACTGAACTGAGGATGCTACTAGCTCATACCTCGCTTACTCCTTCCTTAGTCACTTGACCACACGCAGCTACAAGGAAGCCTGGGAAATGTGGTATTTGTTCTTGCAAACTCTCACCCAGCCCCAAAATGACTGTGCTAAGCAAGAAGAGAGTACCAGCATTCAGGGACAATAAGCCACATACATTTTGAAAGGAGTTTAAATTTTGCACCACAGCAGATGGTGAGTCATTGAAGAATTCTGAAGAAGGGAATGACAGATCTGATTTGCATCCTAGAACAATAACCCAGAATGCTCTGTGGAGGAAAAACTGAAAGGGAAGAGACAGAGGAACCTGTTCAAAGACCACTTCAAAGCATCTACAGCCAGGCAGACAAGGAGGCGGGGGAGAAAGGAGAGATGCCAGGCAGGTGGAAATGATAGGAGTAAGTGATCACTTAGCATAGAGGATGCAACATGGGAGGGGGTCAAAAATAACCCAAGTTTCTAACTTAAGACAATAGTGATGCTTAATAGTTAAATTTTTAAAAATGAAGAGTTGTTATGTAGGATTAAATAAAATAACATTTGCAAAATGCTTAGAACAGTGTCAAGCACATGCAAGCACTCAGAAAGTGATCCTTAAATCTCTGGTAAAAGAAAAGGCCCTAGGTTAGCAGTCTTTCTTACTGGATCCTACATGGAAGGATGAATGACCTTCTATGTGACCCTGTCTCCCCTGTCTCCTACTCTCCTCCTCCACACTCCAGATTGAGTGAGGAGGTGTTGGCACCCTGTCCGTGGACAGGCAAGGTACTGCCAGTGCTGGGTCACCAAACAAAGCCAAAGAGAATGACCCAAAGGGACCCGGGTTTTTCAGTCCATTCACAAAGACCTTTCAGAACCCACCCAGAACAGCCTGGCACTTCTAATTTTAAATCAGAGGAGTGGGAAATACCAGGTCAAGGAATTTGGTCTGTGAACCAAGGAGGTAGGCAGTTGGGTGCAGAGTCTGTGAGCACATATTCACAGAATGATGGGGGGGTGGGGCATGTACTTCCCAGCCCCTACCTCAACCAAGTCAACCATATTTAGAATTAAAATATTCTTTAAGAAATGACTCAACTAGTTGAGAACATCGTAGCTATTTTCTTCATACTCTTCTATTTTTTTACGGTTTTTCTATTGAGACTGTGTATTTTTAAAGAGGAGGAAAATAAAATTTCACACGCGTGTGCAGACGCTCTTGTGTGTGCCCGTGTGCACACAGACACACACAGACACACACACAGACACACACACACAGACACACACACACAGACACACACACACACACACACACGCCAGCCCAAAGCGCTGGCCTGCTGTAGTTCTGAGCAAAGGTGGAACCCCTGGCCAAAGAGGAAGCTTACTGATTCTCATCAACCAATCATCGTGAAGCGGAAGACCCCTCTCCGCATTAAACCTCTCTGCCAGGGGCTAACTAACTTTGCTATTGGCCCGAGGATGCTCCTTTCATCCTATTGGTCAGCCCTCTGGGCCTTGCCCCGCCCCACTTGGAGACTTAATTTCATCAAACATTTTTCAGGTGCCTCCTGTGTGCCAGCAGCTGAGGACATAAAGATGACTAAGCTTTGGCCCGCGGCCTGGAGTCGCTCACACGAGGAGACCTATTAGGACTGGCCTGCTCCGGCGGTCAGAATCCGGCTGGAGCTGCATGTTCGCGCTCCTCTGGCAGATGGAGATGAAGGGGTCTGGCCCAGAAGGCAGTGCCTGCGGAGACAGAGCTGAGTCGGGAGCTCAGACTTTCTGCTACCACCCCCATCTTCTGGGAGAAGCCAAACTAGAGATAAACAGAGCCCTGGCCCCCAGAATGCTGTGTCTGTGCCTAAACAACCCTCCCCTTTACATCTTAGGATTCAGGGGGACCCTGCCTCCAGCCCTGCTTTGTTAGGAGAGGGACTTGTGCGTTATGGGGACAGGGCTGACCCACAAGACCTCAGCTGGACTGTGTGGGCGTTTCTTCGTTACTGCGCCACCTACAGGACGCTGGTGAGAATGCATCCTGCAATCACCCCGTCGCATCCTGGAGCTTCCGCAGGGCTGGGGCACACCGCGTTCCCCACCCGGTCATTTTTGAAAGGTTGCCAGTTGGTCAGTGGGGTTGTTTTGTGAGGGTCAGGGAGGGAGGCCGGAACCTGCTGAGGGGACTGAGCTCCCATCTGCCTTCAGCCGACTAGAAACTGAGCTACTTAGAACCTGATCCAACGTGTTTTTTTCCAACCCAGTTTGATTAAAGTGGCGGTCACCTGAAACCCAAGACTAATGGATGACCAAAAGGCGGCCCTCTCAGCCGAGCACTCTCCCTCCCTGCAGCCCCTTGGAACCAACCTCAACAGGCAGGAGGCGCCATTACCATGGGGGCCTGGATCTGGGCCCTCTCTGAGCAAGTCGGAAATGCCACTCTAGAAATCTCAGGACATCAATATTTCATGCCACTGGAGCTGTCTTTGTTTTTATGCAAATTGCTCGGGCTGCCAGATGGGCAAGGACTGGCAGCATCATCTATCACTGGGCTGTTCCTCCCTGAAACCTCACTCGCTGCCAGGGCCCCCGCAGGTTGGCCTCAGCTGTTGTCTCCTCTCTTGCTCCCTCTGCAGGGTGGGCCACAGTCCTGTCCTGAACACTGGGGGATGCAGAGGAGGCCAGAGGCCAGGTGACCACGCTGGGGGACCCACAGATTAAAGACTTCAATGATGAGATGGAAGGCAGTTCGTCACGTCAGTATTGTAAGGCAGGCATCACAAGACTTGTCATCCCCAGTTTGCAGATGAGAAACCGAAGTTCAGGAAGGGCTTGCCCACGATCACCCAGCAAGTTGAGTAGCAGAGCTGGCCCAAGGTGCCCTCCCGTTGTCCTTCAGCCGCATATCGCTGATAGCTCTGTGAGCCGTGCTCTGGAGGCTCTGCCTATGGTCTGCATGGTTCTAGCTTCCACTGCTTCTGTCCCCACAGCTGGGTCACCATACCCACTAGCAACCTCAGCCAGGCCATGACTAACCCTTGCCTGGTTCCCAGGGCCTGAACCCACGTCCAGGAACTTATCCAGTGGCTGCTTCCCCTAGCTGACCTGCTCTTAACATGTTCTTGCCTTTCAGGATCAGGAGTAAGAGATACCCCAATGCTGATTCCTACCCGGTGGCAGAATTCCATGGGATCTCTGGGCTCTGCCCTGTGGAGATACCAAGCCACCTGTGCCCATACCCCAATGCCAACTTCTAAGCTGGAGTCGCACACCCTTGGAATTACTCAGCATGACATCCTTCCTAACCTTGCTTCAACCCTATCCCACCCCAATCAGTGGGTTTTGTCCTACCAGCCAGCCCCTATGTGCCCCTTCTCCCCAGTGTCCCTGACCACGAAGGGACCAGACCCCGTTCACAGCCTTCAGTCCTGCCTGGTCCATCCCACACCTCCAGGGTTCCAGGGTAGCCATGGTGATAAGTGTGACACTTGGGGTAGGACCCTCCAAGCACGCAGCTCTAGATCCCGGGGCAGAGCCTGCAGGGATGGGTCAATTCCCTGTGATGTCACTAGGCTGGAGCCAGCTCAGTCAAAGGCTGCTGCAGAACAGTCCAACGCAGGGAAACCAGGAGGCCTGTGGCTAACTCACTGGGGGACCTTGGGTAAGTCATGGGCTTCTGCATCTGGATAACTCAGAAGGTGGAATCAGTGACTTCCAAGGTGCCCTCTAAGTCTCTGCATCTATGAACCAGTGGTCACTATTCCTAACCACTCCTACCCTTTTTAATTCTCCTCTAGGACAGGGTCAGCATGAGATGCAGTAAATGGTTATGGCCAGAGTTATGCTGGGCCACTGGCCTTTGCACAAGCCCAGAAGTATCACACAGTCTGGTCAACCCCCGGCAGGGCTGCTCTAGAGGGACTCCCCACATTCAGAAGAGGCTGGAGCGGACCACTCCTGATTACCTCCCGACTTCAGAATTCCAAGTCTCAGGTTCTGCATCTCATAGAAAAGGTACAAAATCCCATGGACCATATCCTGTGATGACATCTTATCATCTCACCCTTACGTCACAACGGCCTGGCAAGGTAAACCGCAAACTCCCTTTGACAGTTGAAGAAATGAGACACAGAAAGGTTAAGAAATGCCCACAAGACCACACTACTAGAGCCTGAACCCAGGTGTGTCTGAGTCCAGAGCAGCCCTCCATTACATAGCACTGCATGGAAGGGACCCTGGCATCATGCAGGCAGGATATTCCTGAGCTTGGAGTTTGTAAGGCAAGCCAGGCTTTCACAGGCATCAGTGCCTTCCTCAGCACATGCTGTTTTGTGCGTGCATGGAATGCCCTTCTCCCTATCCCTTCTTTCACTCCACAAATCAAACCTCTTCTCTGCTTTGGGAGATCCCGTTTATTTTACAAGGCTCAGCCCAGGCTGCTCCTGAGAGATGAGACCTTCCCCTCCTCTTTGCTTTTCTCCCTCCTCTACCCCAATCTAAGTGCTCACACCTCTTGTGATGCCCTAGCAAAGACGCTCCTTTTATTTCCCCAGGCAGCAGGCTCAGAGCTGAGTGCTGGCTCATGCAGCGTCTACCCAGTTCTCTCCGTATCACATGAAGCAGTGCTTGCTATTTCCGTTCTACAGTCATGGATCCGCACCCTTTAGCCCTTCCCGTCTTCCCCACTACTTCTCCGTCTCCCGCACTGAGCACAGAGCCAGTGCAGGCATTAGGTGCTGCGCAATCCTGTGCCTCAATGACAAGAACCTGCCTGCACCACTGACGTCTTCAGAGGCTGAGATGGAGCAGGTCTGCACTTTGGAACCATGAGCCTGAGCCATTCAGATCTGGTGGTGGCTTGTTCTCCCACCTGCAGAAAACAGCTCCTTTTTTTGCTTCCAGCCTTGACTCCCTCTCCCCCTGCCCAGGCTGCCCCTCTCTCTCGCTGCCAAGTATGGTACGAGAGTATATAGTTGGTGACGGATGCTACCTTGAAATGCATGCAGCCCTGCTCATCCTTTTCCCCCAGAAACTGGAGCACAGGGGGTTAGGTCACAGGGATGGGTGCAGACTGAAGCCTGAGAGGCCCCAGGATCTGATAGGGGGTTCATTTTTCATGGCTCCATGTCCAATTGGTAAAACAGCGGGGGGCAACCGGCCCCTGGCCCTGCTCCAGGAGGTGGTGGTAATAGAGCCAGAGGTCAGAGTGGAGAGCAAGGAGATCAGGTTCTTGGCAAGAACAAAACTGGACTGCATCACTGGGCCTGCACGCGGGGAGAAGAGGGTCACAGACACATCCGGGTGGGGGAGAGGCAGGGTGACTGGGGAGGTCAGACCTCAAGAGGGCAGCATTGGAAACAGTAAGGACTTTAGCTCGTGAGCATCAGATCATGTTCCAGGGAGCTGGGGAGGTTCCACAGAGCAGGGATAAAGGGCTCCAATAGGCAGAGCTCAGGACCTCCACTCCTTCCCTACCTCACGCAGGACAGCCTCTCTATCTGTGTTCTATACTGGACCTGCAGACAAAACTTCCTTTGAAGAAAGAAAGGACTGCACTGTGATGCAGATGAAGAAGAAGAGGACGCACCGTGCCCTGGGTGTTAAACGCCCTGCGTCTTGGTCCTGGGCTCCGGTAGCCCAGTCTCAGGTTCAGCTGAGTGTGGAAACTACCCGTGGCGCCCCGGTTGGTGAACAATCCACACCATCACTGGAGAGCCTGGGTGACTCGTGTAGACACTACCTAATGTGGTTACTCTCTTCCTAAGCACCCCGCCCTTCAGTCATCAGAGGATCACTCCCGCCATCACACTGCAGGTCCCCTCTCCACGGGATGATGTCATCAACTGCATGTCTTTTCTCAGCCTGGAGCCCCCTTCCTTTATAAAGCTTGGGTGCTCCCTCTCTGGGGAACCCCACTGACTTCTTCAGGCAGTTAGTCCCACATACACACCCCCTACCTACCAACTGCACTGCACATCTACACACCTTCTGCAGAAGTGAAGTCAGGACTCGTAGATTCACATTTCAGCTCTGCAAGTACACCTCCCCGGTGACTCAGTTTCCCTACTTAAGATAATAATAGTACCTGCTGCCATTGCTGGGGGCTAGAGAGGGGTGTTCAAATGAGATGATATACCTAAAGCGCCAGGCTGAGCCCAATCCCTGGGTTGGGAAGATTCCCTGGAGAAGGGCATGGCAACCCACTCCAGTATTCTTGCCTAGAGAATCCCATGAACAGAGGAGCCTGGTGGGCTACAGTCCTTGGGGTCGCAAAGAGTCGGACATGACTGAGCGATTTTCATTTCTAGGCCCTATACCTGGCATAGAGTAAGTACTCAATAAATGATAACTGCTGTAAATATTTCTCATTGTCCAGAGAGTTTTTGTGAGCCATTCCAAGTTCCATCTCCTGCACCTTTTCCCCACCATGACTTTTGCACAAGCATCTGAAATGTGTTTGCATTTTGTTCCCAAGTAGCTCTTTTGACAAGAATGACAGGTTCCCATGCCAATGAGAATAGAGCAGAGAAGCAATGTCAGGAAAAGAAAATAAATGAGAAACATAGTTTATTTATAGTTTTATAGCAATCAAGAGTCTCATTTTTTTCTATCCATAGAAAGTCCAATTCCAGCATTTATGGAATTGTATTCTTTAGCTGTGACCCCAGTTGCCCTATTGGCGCCTAAGCTCCTTGTTCACCTGGCAGGTGGAGGGAGCAGTCCACTCTGAGAAGCACCCTAGGCAGCAGCCATCTGCCCACGCATAGCAGGATGCGGGGCTGCTTGACTCATACACAAGCTGGGTCCCAGCATATCCAGCCCCCTCTTCCCCTGTCAAGACCCTTCCCCCTGCTCAGAGGAGTCAGACCCTCAGGAATGTTGAGCCTCTCCATGGCCTGGAGCTTGTCTGCAAAGTAGCACTTCTTTTATAAGTATGATCCACCGTTTCTGTCCCCTGGATCACAAGCACCTTGGAAGGTGTTCACATTTGTTCTCCCACAATCCAAGCACCCAGCATAGCTTCTGTGCCCGATAACTGGCTATTGAGTAAAAGAACAGTGTAATCAACTGACTAGTCACTAGAGGAACCGAGAAGCTGTGACCCCTACTCCACATCCCTCTTAGACAGGATTCAGGTGTCCGGAAGTGACTTCTCAGAGCCCTGAGGGAAACGGATGTGAGCCCAGCCAGATTGAGCCCAGCTACCCAGATGGAAGAGGTACCCGAGTACTCCTTGCCAGCCCATCTCCATCTCCAGGAGGGGCATCTCTGGGGCAGAGAGGGCAGGCACAGCCCTGAGCAGCAGGATAAATGCCAGGCATGCGGAGTCCCTTACCCTCTGAGACTCTAATCTCTTGTCCACTCCTCACTGGGCAAGGCCACCTGGGTAACCCTGAGGGGAAGCAGTAACAGGAAGACATATCTCTGGCTGCGGCGGCGGGGTGGGGGTGAGTGGGAGGGGGTGGTGGGAAGGGCATCCTTTATTGATGGACTCATTAGCTATTGATGAGAAAGGCCTTGGTGATGAGAAAGGCCTCAACCCCTTGTCTCGGGAAGCTGAGCTGGGATGGGGCCAGAGCATTTCTGGTGGGCCACAAACACTTCCTGAACCAGAACTCAGACCTTGGTTCAAGGAACTGGTAAGATTCCTTGGAGCACCAGGCTCCATGGAGCACCAACTGTCCTCCAAAATGGAGGCCCAGAAAGCATCATGCCAGCCCCCCATGAGCAAGAACAAAAAGATCTCCCATCCCAAGATCACCCAAAATACCCACCAGCAGAGCCTCTTGGGCAGTAAAGGCACTGTGCATCCACCGATGCCTGAAACCAAAAGGTGTACTTCACCTAGGCTACTACATCACTCTGCCAGATGTTGTTTTACGTGTATTAATTTAGCTAAATCTCACAGCAGGGTTGTGACAGATGAACTATTTATGGATGAAGAAATAGAGGCTCAGAGAGGTTAGGTAGTTTGCCCAAGGTCACACAGCTTGTAGCTGAGCCTGGATTTGAACCCAGGCAGTGGGCTCCAGAGCCTGTGTGCTGAGTCATTGTGCTGTGGTCCCTCAGAAAGATTAAGGGATAGGCTCAAAATGACAAGCTGGTAAATGTAAACTCAACACCAAGCCTTCTAACACCAGTGCAGGCCTGTTCTACCTTTCTGTCTCTTCTTCGTGCAGTTATACAAATAGAGCACCTATTTAGGCGATGACGGCACACAGCTGGGACAGTTCCCTCTCTCTGCACTGGCCCTGTGGGGGTGAGACCTTCTCTCTCCTCCAGGCCAGGGCCCTCCCAGGTGTCTGCAATTCTGGCTGGAGTTGGAGAAAGGAGTCTTCCCTGGCTGGTCAGGTCAGGGTTCTATTCCTCAAATCCAGTGGGACTTGAGGCAAGCCCCCAGCTGTGCCCTTACCCTAGCCTTTCTCACAGGAGGCCAGGTGTGGGGAGGCCCAGATGGAGTCCAAGGCCCTGTCGAAGAATCTCAACACCAAGGATCAGTCACTGAGCAAAACCATTCTGACTTAATCACCCATGTATGGGCAAAATATCCTACAAGCTGGGAGTAATGATGGGGATACATAAACTCACCACCACCACCCTCTGTGCCTACATGTTATCATTTGCTCTTAGGACACTGGGTCAGACTAATTCAGCCTCTGGGGTCAGCATCTGATCTGCGCACTGCCATCATTTTGCCAGGTTCGCCCCGATGCCCTGCACGTTGCACCCTGCCTGCTGACCCTCACTGGATCCTCTCTCTCAAGCATTCCCCGGAGGCAGAGACAGCCAGGGCGATCCTATTTCATAGGATAGGATTTCTGAATCCCAGGCATCAGCTGGGCAGGCTCCTCCTGCCAGTCTGCCCATCTGCCCGGAGACCAGCAGATCCCTTTGGCCATGGAGAGCTGACCTAGCAGAGCATCCAAGCCTACTCAGGCCGAACCAGAAGCACCTCCTCACCCACTGCTCCTGCTGGTGAGTTCTTGGCCTCATTTTCCCCTTTGATCCACTTGTCAATTTCTGCCCCCTGGATCTTACCTGCCACATCAAAGGGCCACAAACATTTTTCTCCTAGAGCTCCTGAAGCATTCTCGGGAAATTGCAAGCATGAGCTCTCCAGATGGGCTTGTTTTCCGGCATGTTCTTAGGGAGATGCATCACTCTGATGGTCCACACTCCTAGGTTGTTTAGTTCAGAACCTTCCAAGAACACCAGTTTCAATCCCTCAGCTAAAACTGAGCCTTGTCTTTGAACCAGAAGAAAGCTGAGCTGTCCTGGGATCCCCACCCACTATGTTCATTCCTGCTCCAGAAATTCCAGAGCCTTCTTGGGGCTTAAGGAGGCCCCAGAGCCCCACTGCTCAGTGTCCCACATAGGAGCCGATAGAAGAACAGATCCAGAAACAGAAGAACTTTGGTCTAGTAGGACAGACCACGGCCTCTGTGGTATTTCGTCAGGCACATAGGCAGCTTCCACCACCCACCCCACCCCACACAGCCAAATGTCTGCAGTTCCATCACAAGTGCTTCGTTCCACTAGCTCACGCCTTTGTGTACCAATCAATGAATTATTCAACCAATATTTATAAAGGTTCTTCTATGTGCAAGGCAACATTCTAGGTATTGGGGTGATCTGAGGATGTGAATCCTTCCTCCAAATCTCTCTAATAATAATAATGTGTGTTATTACTATCCTTGCTTTATAGATAAAGCAGTTAAGACACAGAGATATTAAGTAACTTGCCCAAGGTCCTACAGCTTAATGCATCCTGGAAACACAGCTATGGGATGGTTCTTCAGGGAGGTGATCCCAAGAAAATAACTCGAGATTGAGAGTTCTAGCAAAAAGGAGAGGCTAGCATTTGGCAGTTTGTTGTTCGGTGTCCACACTTAGCCCCAGGACCTGCTTCCCCAGCCCTAGGCTGCCCTGGGGCAGGGGGAGGACAGTGAGAAGCAGGCAGGGATGATGGGTGACTGCCAGGTGGAGCAGGGTCAAGCTGGTCCCTCCTCTCTGGTTCTCTGGAGGGTACCACATGTGTCCACAAGCCCCAGGACAGGCTGCAGAGACCAGATGAGGGTGGGGTCCCACCACACTGCAAGAGAAAAAAGGCCCAGGATGCGTGACAGGTGGGAGTTGATCTGGGTATGGAGGAATCTGCTAGAAGCCTTGTACAGGGGAGACTGGGTCCATCAGGCTGTAAAATAACCACATGGGGAGGCCATGGTGGCAATCAGGCAAGAGGGGAGGTCTGAACAGGTGGATAGGGGAGTGGGGACAGCAAGATGTGACCTAAAGAAGGCAGATCCCTCATGGTCTAGAAACTGATGGGGTATGAAGATCAAGGAGAAGGAAGGCTTTACCTGAACAAAGACCCAGACGGGAGCACAGCCTGTGAGAAGGAGAAAGCCTGTGCACTTGGACAATGATGGGGCACTGAAGAAAGACCCCAGTTATGCTCTCAAAACCAGGCCAAGACAAGGCAGCTAGTCCCTGGGGCAGGCAGGCCCAGGCTCCTAAACACTTTATAATCAACTTTTATGTAGAACTCACCATCTGTCTGGTGCTATTCTAATCTGTGTTTTACGAACAATTTACTCCTTTAATCAGTTTGACAGAACTAAGATATAGGTAGTCTCCCCATTTTACAGATAAAGGAACTGAGGCAAGGAGAATAAGTGACCGATACAAACTTGCATAGGACTAGTTGGTCATAGTTGCAAACCAAGGCCCACTGACTCCAGAACCCAGGCTTGTAACCTCTGTTCAAGCTCTCTTCTGGGCAGGTGGCAAAGGGGATGAGACAGTTTTAAGTAAATTTATAATGATGAATTGTAACATGTTACTGAGAAAATCAGGTGCATCCCTAACCTTGAACAAAGCTGCAGAAGTATTTTCCCCAGTGTCAAGGGGGAAAATTCCAGTCTCATGGTCAATAGCAGTTACCTTGTAAGCCCTAACATTCCTGCCAGAAAGAATTATCCTGTGATCATTCTTTTCAGCATCGCTGCTGTTGCTCAGGATTTCAATGAATGAAGATGTCGTTCTGTCTCTTTCAAAAGATAGCTCTGTCCTTGAACAGTCCCTGTAGGCAGAGAGACGCACTGCCCACGCAGTGCCCACCTCACCCTGGCAAGGAAGAGAGCCACGTGACTGGCTCCCAAGCCCCTCCAGGCCTCCTTGTCTTCTTTCAGTGACTTTAAATAACAGGACATCCTCCTGATCTAAGAGGTAGACAGACTAGACAGGGGCGGGAGTGTCAGGGCATACCTGAAACAGAAACATCTGTGGACGTGGGCGGTTTGTGCAGCTGCAGGTTTGTACATGGCAGCCCACTCATGGGTCTCTGCATATTTGCACATGAGCACGTGTCTGTCTGTGTGCACAAGTGTCTTGGTGATTTTCCTTGTAGCAAGCACGTATCTGTGACTATTTGGATGAGAAGGCTCACGTAGCCATGTTGATGTGTGTGTCTGAGTATGTCTACGGGGGTCTGTGGCAGTGAGTGCCCGCGTGTGACTGTGGCGGTGTGTAGATCCATGTCTCTGTGTGTCTGTGTTCCGGGCAGCATCCCTGGCTGAATGAGACTAGGTCACAGACAGCAGTGGATCTGCTATTGTGGGACTTTAGTATAGAGGGGGAAATGTTGGCTTTGTAGCTAGAACACTTGCATTCAAGTCACAGCTCCATAACTTAGTGACCAAAGGCCCTTTGACCAGTCACAGGCTTTTCTAGCGGGCTTCCCGGGTGGTGCTACTGGTAAAGAACCCACCTGCCAATGCAGGATAAGTAAGAGACACAGGTTTGATCCCTGAATTGGGAAGATCCCCTGGTGGAGGGCCACTCCAGTATTCCTGCCTGGGAAATCCCATGAACGGAGGAACCCGGCGGGCTACAGTCTATAGGGTCACAAAGAGTTGGATATGACTAAAGTGACTTAGCATGCACGCATGCTTTTCTAAATCTCAGTGCCCATAGTTTTTTTTAAATTTCTTTTTAATGTGGACCATTTTTTGAAATCTTTATTGAATTTGTTACAATACTGCTTCTGTTTTTATGGGGGTTGGGGTTTGGCCTTGAGGCATGTGGGATCTTATTTCCTGGCCAGGGATCAAACCCACACTGCTTGATGACGTTTTAACCACTGGACCACTAGGTAAGTCTCCCACTATTTGTTAAATGGGGATAATAACCCACACCTTATTATCATAGGACCATCATGGGACTCAAATCCTGTGTAGACACGCTTGACCAGCGGGAGCAAAGGTGATGGAAGTGGACAGGAGGGAGTACCTTCACCACTGGTGAGGGGCTTTGGATACGGGCCGTACACGCAGTCCCCCTCAGATGGTCCCAGAGCTGCTTGCCCTCAGGCCGCCCCTTCCCTGATGAGCCTGCCTGCACCTGCAGGCTTGGCCTGAGTAGGGACAGCCTCCAAAAGGGCCCAAATACTGCAGCAGTGGGGGTGTGATGCACACATTTTAACAGTGCCCAAGAGGGAACAGAGAAGGGCCATCCCACCCCTACCCCTGACCCGTGGCCCCGCTGACACAAGCCACCAGCCTTTGTTGAGCATCTGTCACTTGCTCTGTGCTTTCTATGTGGCGTCACTTCCTCATCACACCCTTAATGAAGCAGGTGCCAGCAAGGCCACGGTCCTCCATCACACAAGACAGCAAGCGGCCAAGTCAGGCTTGAAAGCGGGCTCTCCCATCTGCCCAGAGCCTGATGTTTTAACTAGGCTGAAGAGTGCCTCCGGCTCCCAGGGAGCCAACCCCCTGCAGACCCTCACCCCAGCCTGCTGACTCCACCTTCCCCATTGGGTTCAGGTCTCCCAGCAGGATGCTGGCCTCAGCTTCCAGCTTTACCCCTCTGATGCCTCCAGGCTCCCATTTCCACCCTTTGTCTTCTGCTAGGATGGCTGGGAGAGCAGGGTACTTGGGTCACCGCTCCCTAGGGACAGGAGGGCTCCGGAGGGCGGCTAGGACAGCAAGTCTTGCCCAAGACTCCCTCTCACAATTCCCCACTTGGGGAAACTGAGGCCCTTGGAGGGTAAAGTCCACATCCTGCCCGCTAGTTGGGCAGAGAGGATCGGAAACTATTATCTTCAGACTCCTATCTGAAGCTAGGCCAGTCATTCAAGGTGAGCACAAGAGATGGGGCTGGACTGATGGCAGGGCTGAAGCCAGGGAGAGGAAGCGTGAGAGCCACCTGGAGGGACAGTCAGCGGCCCGAGGCCTGGCTGGAGCAAAGAGGAGAGAGAAGCCACTCCCAGAGGGAAGGAAGAGGCCCTGTGGAGTCATCTTCACAGAGTGGACCAGGGACTGCGTCCAGCAGAACAGGGACGCCCTCTTCTGCCTGAACATAGGCAGCACCCGTCTCTGCCTTCCAGCCGCTCCTTCCTTCAATCATCCTCTTATTCACATCTGCAGACTGGGTGCAAAACCGAAGTGCTCCAGAGGGAGGGAAGGTGGCTGGGGTCACTGTGTTCCACCAGGCAGCCTCGGAGGCTTCCCAAGATAGACAAGTGTGAACCAAAGCAGCTTCCATCTAGAAATGCCTACTATGTACCCTGCATGCTATTCACAACATATATTATCTTTTCCTCCCCCAAGAACCTTGAGAGAAGATATGAGTAGACCCATTTGGAGAGAAACAAAGCATTGTTTATGGAGGTGGTGAGTAACCCAAGGCCACATACCTACTGCATGCAAGGTTGAGATTCAAACCCAAGCCAGTCTAGCTCCGCGGGGCGGGGGGGGGGGGGGGGGGGGGAGGAGCAAAATTCAGAAGAGGGGGAGGTGTAAGATGTGCTGGGGACAGTGGGTAGACTAGTGTGTCCCTGCCTGCAAAGATGCCAAGGGACCAGAAGATGACAGGGCTCTGGGGAGATGAAACATGGATCCAAAAAACTGTGTCAAAACCTTTTGCGGAGGTTATCACGAGGGCAAGGGCACCTCCCTGTCTCCTTATGGAAAGTTGTATCTGCAGGTGAAGTCGTAAGGAAGGGATGCAAGGGGCAGGACCTGCACAATCAGTGACCTAGATGGAGGAAAACACAAGTATGTTCAGAGGGAAGAAGAGGTTATTTCAACCCAACACACTATCTTGGCACTGTGACAGGCATGGCAGAGGTATGAATGGCATCAGATGTCATAGAAGACTCCTGAGTACAATGATCACTTCAGCTGTGGGTTGAGGGTTCAGCTTTGAGTACTCGTAATTCTATTGAAGCCCTAGAATGGTGTGCAGATGAAACGCTACAAGACTCAGGGAAAACTACCAAGAACAGCGAGTAGAGTGCCCCAGGACGCTGCCCGGCACGGAGTGAGCTGTCCTCCAAGTACACAGCCCCACAATTCCACCCTCACTGGGGTGGCCCACCACAGCCAGAATGTCCATCGCCTGCCAGCCGGCCAGGGGCGGGGGTGGAGGAGGGTGGCCCAAGGTCAGAACCAGTTTCCATCTTGCTTACCATGAATGGAACCAGGACTATCCCCTGGTGGCTCAGACTGTAAAGAATCTGTAGGCAATGCATGAGACCTGGGTTTGATCCTTGGGTCGGGAAGATTCCCTGAAGAAGGGAATGGCTACCCATTCTAGTATTCTTGCCTAGAGAATTCCATGGACAGAGGAGCCTGGCAAGCTATAGTCCATGGGGTCGCATTCTATCAAAGCTCTAGAAAGCTGTGCAGATGAAAAGATACAAGACTCAGGGAAAACTACCAAGAATGGCAGTACCCTGGGCAGGTACCCAGAGAAAACCATAATTCAAAAAGTACATACACCCCAGTGTTCACTACAGCACTATTTACAATAGCCAGGACATGGAAGCAGCCTAGATATCCACTGACAGAGGAATGGATAAAGAAGATGTGGTACATCCATATTGTAGAATATTACTCAGCCACAAAAACGAACAAAATTGTGTCACTTGCAGAGTTGTGGATGTACTAGAGACCTCATACAGAGTGAAGTAATTTAGAAAGAGGAAAACAAATATCAAATATTGTATGTTAAGGCATATATGTGGAATCTAGAAAAATGGTATATATGATCTTATTTGCAAAACAGAAATAGAGATACATACATAGAGAACAAGCGTGTGGACTGCAAGGGAAATGGGGGGTGAGGCGGGCATGGGATAAATCAGGAGATTGGGATTGACATATATACACTACTGTGTATAAAGTAAATAACTTATGAGAACCTACGGGAGAGCACAGCGAACTCTACTCAGTGCTCTGTGGTGACCCAAATGGGAAGGTAATCCAAAAAAGCCAGGATGTGTATATAGGTACAGTTGGTTCACTCTGCTGTGGATGTGTATATAGGTGTGGCTGGGTCACTCTGCTGTGGATTGCATATAGGTGTGGCTTGGTCACTCTGCTGTGGATGTGTATATAGGTGTGGCTGGTTCACTCTGCTGTGGATGTGTCTATAGGTGTGGCTGATTCACTCTGCTGTGGATGTGTATATAGGTGTGACTGGGTCACTCTGCTGTGGATGTGTATATAGGTGTGGCTGGTTCACTCTGCTGTGGATGTGTCTATAGGTGTGGCTGATTCACTCTGCTGTGGATGTGTATATAGGTGTGACTGGGTCACTCTGCTGTGGATGTGTATATAGGTGTGACTGGTTCACTCTGCTGTGGATGTGTCTATAGGTGTGGCTGATTCACTCTGCTGTGGATGTGTATATAGGTGTGGCTGGTTCACTCTGCTCTACAACAGAAATTGACATATCTGTATAAAGCAGCTATGGTCCAGTTTTTAAAATTAATTAACTAATTATTTTAATAGAAAATTCCCTTGGCCACTTGATAATCCTTTCCTCCCTCTCCCCACCCCGCTCCCCAAGCAACTGCTGATCAGCTTTCTATCACTCTAGGTTAGTTTGCAGTTTCTTGAATTGTGTTTAAATGGAACTACTCAAAATGTACCTTTTTTATCTGCCTTCTTTGACTAGCATATTTTCTTATTACAGATTTTTTTAATGGAGTTCTAATAAGGAAATGCAAGTAGTCAGTGATCAAGGCAGTGGGGGCATGGCAAGCCGAGGATGCTGTCTGCCACACTTCATTCACTCACCAGAGGTTAACTGAGCTCTGGGTGCACTCAACACCAGGCTAGGTCCTGGAATCGTAATGGTGCACAAAGCAGAGATGATCCCCGTTCCCATGAGCACGAACTTCTCACTTCTTTCACTCATGCATTCACCTGCTTAACAAATATTCACTGCACGTCCACAACCCTGTTTGAACTTGGCACTGCCCACCACTTCTTACACCCTCCCTGACCTTCATTAGACATTTCTCTATCCACCACATTGAGCTGGGTGCTAGGATGATGCAGTGGGGGATCATCAGATGTGAATTTTGCCACCTAAGACTGTGCAGGGCAGAAGAAAAAAACTGTAAGACACTGTCCTACTCTCTCAAAGCTCACGAGAGAGTGGGCACCCTGAGGCTGACCTGTGGAAGCTGGTACTCCAAAATGAGTGCAAAGTGGACTATCTGGGCAAGGAGATCCAGACTCAGGGAAGGTAGGGGGCTCTCCAAGCTGGACTGGCCAGGCTAGGTTTGCCAGACAAGCAGGATCCAAACAGCCCCCAAATGGGCAGGGAGGAAGAGGAAAGACAGAGGAAGGAGAGGTGGATGCCCGGGAAGAGGCAAACCAGCACAAAGGCACAGGGGTGAGATCAGGAGAGCTGATAGGAGGGCAGTGAGCTGAGAATTCCTCCCAGGGCCATGTGAGACCACATGGAACTTTTTTCTGCTTACACATATGTTATCTTGGCTTTACATATGGGGCAAAGGGGAGGGAAGTGGGGAGGGTCATTCCTTGAATTTTTGCAATAGCTCACTATGTGTTCTTGTTGTCATTACCTCATTTAGTTCTCAGTTTGATGTGGGAATTGCCATTATATTTCCCATTTTATGGATCAGAAACCCGAGGCTCATAGAATCTAGTGATTTGCTTAAAAATATACAACTCCTAAGGGCTGGGGGGGAGAAGGCAATGGCACCCCACTCCAGTACTCTTGCCTGGAAGGTCCCATGGGTGGAGGAGCCTGGTAGGCTGTGGTCCATAGGGTCGCTAAGAGTCAGACACCACTGAGCGACTTCACTTTCAATTTTCACTTTCATGCATTGGAAAAGGAAATGACAATCCACTCCAGTATTCTTGCCTGGAGGATCCCAGGGATGGGGGAGCCTGGTGGGCTGCCGTCTATGGGGTCGGACAGAGTCGGACACAACTGAAGTGACTTAGCAGCAGCAGCAGCAGCAAGGGCTGGGGCAGAGAAGGAAATGGCAACCCACTCCAGTTTTCTTGCCTGGAGAATTCCACGGACAGAGGAGCCTGGTGGGCTACAGCCCATGGGGTCACAAAGAGTTGGACATGACTGAGTCACTAACACACACACACACACACACACACACACACACACACACTCTCTCACACAAGGGTTGGGGTGGAGCCTCAAGCCAGGTCTCTTGTCCCAAGGCCAGTTCTCTTCCTTCTGTCCATAATGAACAACAGCTACTACTCTAAATGCAGCATGTCAGCTTCCCTAGTGGCTCAGTGGTTAAAAAAAAAAAAAAATCTGCCTGCAATGCAGGTGACTTACAGGAGACACAAGTTCAATTCCTGAGTTGGGAAGATCCCCTGGAGAAGGACATGGCAACCCACTCCAGTATTCTTGCCTGGAGAATCCCATGAACAGAGGAGCCTGGCAGGCTACAAGTTCACTGGGTCACAAAGAGTCAGACACAACTGAGCAACTGAGCATGCATACATGGAGCAACTATACAGCACCCTCAGTAGACCACAGAACCCTCTGAGCTTAACACTGTTCTTCTCCCTCCTACACCACCTGACCCTCTTCAGCCACCCCTGTACCTGTCACTTTGAGCTGCAGGTGGAAGCAGCAAAGAGGAGAACAAGAATGGAGAAGGAAAATGGTCTGGTTCCCAGGAAAAGAAGTTAATTTGGCCCAAGAAGCTCTCCCTCCTCTCCACATTGCCTCCCAAACCCTGATAAGAAGGAGCAGACTCCTAATAAGGGCCCACTCTAGCCACTTGGAGCTGTCCCAGACCCCCAGATGGTACCCCTTCCTCTCAGTCTGGATAAAATGGGGTGGGATTCACACCAAGAAGGAAATAAACCCAAAGCTTCACCCAGGGTCAAGATCCCAAGCCAGAAAGTACAGCTCTGAATCCACAAGTCATATAGAACTGGATTCCTGGTCCCACCTCTGCTCAGCAGCCCAGTGTCGCAGAATTGGCTCCCTAAATCATCACAAGGACCACTTCAAAGAAGCAGCAAATATTCCTCCAGGGCTGACCATGTGAAGGGTCAGGATTCCAGCTCACAGCAATGGGCTCAGGTCTAGGAGTTCTTAACCGCAGTTCCATCTTGCCTTCCAACACTCTACAGTTCACGTGGTACCTGACACTCTCAGCGGTGGGTACATCCTCCCAATTCCACAATCAAGAGGCTGAAGTCCAGTGAAATTAGGTGGCTTGCAAAGGCCACACACTCTCATGAGATGGGACAGGTGTTCAACCCCTCCTGGCCACTCTAATCTGAGCTCTTTGCCCCACACGTTGCCCCTGAACTGAGGAAAGAAGGTGTGGGGCCGAACGAGTTCTCAACTCTCACACTTCTGAGGCCCCGGGCTGCAGCTCCCCGAGAGGCCTCAGCTTCCATGCAGGGGGCCCCGTGATCTAGTGGGTCTACCAATCAGGGAGGCAGGTTTATGTCGGGGCTCTGTGCCACTAATTGTGTGAACTTGGGAAGGTCGCTCGGCTCCTGTGACTCAGTTTCCCCACCCATGAATGGAAATCACATTTTCCACCCTCATATGACTATTGTCATTTAAGTGAAGGTGAATAAGTGAATGTGGAATCACTTTGAGAAGAGTACAACCGTGTGCACTGCAGGTTACCCTCGTTATCTGTAAATGAAACTATGTAAAGCTGTAACCACTACAGACTTTACCTGTCTCCCACTGTCACCCCCAGCCTGCCTGGTTTAAGTGTTCTCATGCTGAAGTCAAAGCTTGAATGGACCTAAAGAAGGAATCTTAGTTTATGTTTGTGGATATCCAAGCTCACTGGCATGTTCTCCTTAACCCCATCCCCAAAACACACACACACACACTATTACTTACTTTCCACTGCCTGCAAAGACTTATAAAGAAATCATTCCCCATAAACATCTTGGACTTACAGAACGGCCATCATTAAAAAGTCTACAAATAATAAATATTGGAGAGGGTGTGGAGAAAAAGAGGTCTCTCCTACACTGTTGATGGAAATGTAAATTGGTGCAGCCATTATGGAAAACAGTATGGAGGTTCCTTGAAAACCTAGAGTTGTGATATGATCCAGCTATCTCACTCCTGGGCATATACCCAGACAAAACTATAATTCAAAAAGATACATGCATACTGATGTTCATAGCAGCACCATTTTGATAGCCGAGGCATGGAAATAATCTAAATGTCCACCACCAAATGTATAGATAAAGAACATGTGGTATATAAATACAATGGAATATTACTCAGCCATCAAAAAGAATGAAATAATGCCATCTGCAGCAACATGGATAGATCAAGAGATCTATCATACTAAGTGAAGTCAGTCAGAAATAGAAAGACAAATGCCAAATGCAACCCCTTATAAAGCTCAATTCAGAAAACTATGATCATGGCATCTGGTCCCATCACCTCATGGCAAATAGATGGGGAAATAGTGGAAGCAGTGTCAGACTTTGTTTTTTGGGGCTCCAAAATCACTGCAGATGGTGATTGCAGCCATGAAATTAAAAGATGCTTACTACTTGGAAGGAAAGTTATGACCAACCTAGATAGCATATTAAAAAGCAGAGACATTACTTTGTCAACAAAGGTCCGTCTAGTCAAGGCTATGGTTTTTCCAGTGGTCATGTATGGATGTGAGAGTTGGACTGTGAAGACAGCTGAGTGCCAAAAAATTGATGCTTTTGAACTGTGGTGTTAGAGAAGACTCTTGAGAGTCCCTTGGACTGCAAGGAGATCCAACCAGTCCATCCTGAAGGAGATCAGTCCTGGGTGTTCATTGAAAGGACTGATGCTGAAACTGAAACTCCAATACTTTGGTCACTTGATGCGAAGAGTTGACTCATTAGAAAAAACCTTGATGCTGGGAGGGATTGGGGGCAGAAGGAGAAGGGGATGACAGAGGATGAGATGGCTGGATGGCATCACCAACTCGATGGACATGAGTTTGAGTAAACTCTGGGAGTTGGTGATGGACAGCGAGGCCTGGCGTGCTGCAATTCATGGGTCACAAAGAGTCGGACTCGACTGAGCGACTGAACTGAACTGAACTGATCCCTTATATGTGGAATCTAAATGACACAAATCTATATGACACAACTCATAATATCTATGAAATAGAAACAGACTCACAGACAGAAAACAAAATGTGTAGTTGCCAGAAGGAGGTAGTTGGGGGGTTAGGGAAGAATTGGGAGCTTGGGATTAGCAGATGCAAATGCTAGTATATATAGGATGGGTAAACAACAAGGTCTTACTGTATAGCACAAGAAACTATATTCCGTCACCTGTGATAAAATGTAATGGAAAAGAATATACATGTAAAACTGAGTCATTTTGCTGTACAGCAGAAATTAACACATTTAAATCAACTATACCTCAATGAAATTAAAAAAAATAAAAAACATCTTAGACTTAGGCCCAAAAAACATCAGTAGCTATGGAGTTCCCTGGTGGTTCAGATGGCAAAAAATATCTGCCTGTAATGTAGGAGACCAGAGTTCGATCCTTGGGCTGGAGAAGGAAATGGCTACCCACTCCAGTATTCTTGCCTAAAGAATTCCATGGACAGAGGAACCTGGCAGGCTACAACCCACAGAGGTGCAGAGTCAGACACAACTTAGCAACTAACTCTTTCACTTTTGTTGGCTTCTAAAGTCACTGTTATGTGGGGAAGTTCACAAAAATAATGGTTATAACTTAATGATTCCTCCACCATGCATTTTACACGTGCTGTCTCAGTTACTGTATCCTCTAAACAACCCTAGACTTAATTACAGAGGAGGGGCTAAGGCTTACTGCTGGGAGGACAGTGCTTGTCCACCCAGCCTCTATCTTCATCCTTCCCAACAGAATCCCAATTGGTCCAAGAGGTAGTGGTGGTGGTGATAAGAATTGGTTCAATTCTAGACATATTTTGATGATATAATATCCAAGAGGATAGGTAACGGACTGGCCATAAAGTGTGAGAAAAAGGAGTTAATGGTGAGATTGGGCACGAAAAGTCTTGGGTAAACTGGAGAACTTTGAACAAACACAAAATTACACATTTTATTATCATGACCTCTCTCTGTCATTGCGTGCGGAGACTCTGCTTGGGGGGAGGAAATTTTCCCCCTCAGTCCGGCTCTGTCTTTCCAATTTCTTCTCTCATTATTAGTATGCAGATTCCAAGGGTGCAAACTGGTTTCAAGAAGAATGTTGCCAAAATAACCACAAGGTTCCATCCTGAGCTAAACATAAACCACTTTTTGACCTATTGGTAAACCTCACTTCAATGATCAAGAACCAGATGAACCCTGTACTAGCTCTTGCATGATGCCCTTCTTCCTCTCCACAGCTCACAGCAGGCGGGGAAGACTGAGGGTCTTCATGCTGTTTCCCTGATCTCCTAGGATGGATGTGTGTGGCTGGAAAGAAATGGAGGTTGCTCTGGTCAACTTCGATAACTCAGACGAAATCCAGGAAGAGCCAGGCTATGCCACAGGCTTTGACCCAACCACCCCAAAAGGCCGACCTGGGAGCAGCCCCTTCTCCAACTGGAAGACCCTCATCAACGATAGCTCCAGCCATGAGACTGTCTTCTCCAAGCTCCCAGGAGACTACATTGATTCCCCAGGGCCTGAGACGGTGGTCTTAAATGAAGGAAACCAGCGGGTGATCATCAACATTGCTGGCCTGAGGTTCGAGACCCAGCTCAGAACCCTCAATCAGTTCCCAGAGACCCTCCTGGGAGACCGGGAGAAAAGGATGCAGTTCTTTGACTCCATGAGAAATGAGTATTTCTTTGACAGGAACCGGCCTAGTTTTGATGGGATCCTATACTATTACCAATCTGGTGGGAAGATCCGGCGCCCGGCCAATGTCCCTATCGACGTCTTTGCAGACGAGATCTCCTTCTATGAGCTGGGCAGTGAAGCCATGGACCAGTTCCGAGAGGATGAAGGCTTCATCAAAGATCCTGAAACATTGCTCCCCACCAATGACATCCACCGGCAGTTCTGGCTCCTCTTTGAGTACCCTGAGAGCTCCAGTGCTGCCCGTGGTGTGGCTGTGGTCTCCGTCTTGGTCGTGATCATCTCCATCACCATCTTCTGCCTGGAGACCCTTCCTGAGTTCCGAGAGGATAGGGAGCTGAAGGTGGTGAGAGATCCCAGCCTCAATATGAGCAAAACAGTCCTCTCCCACACCATGTTCACTGACCCTTTCTTCATGGTGGAGTCCACCTGTATCGTGTGGTTCACATTTGAACTGGTGCTCCGGTTCGTGGTCTGCCCCAGCAAGACTGACTTCTTCAGGAACATCATGAACATCATCGACATCATCTCCATCATCCCCTACTTTGCAACCCTCATCACGGAGCTGGTCCAGGAGACAGAGCCGAGTGCCCAGCAGAACATGTCCCTGGCCATCCTGAGGATCATCCGCCTGGTGAGGGTCTTCCGCATCTTCAAGCTCTCCCGCCACTCCAAGGGGCTGCAGATCCTGGGGCAGACGCTGAAGGCTTCCATGCGGGAGCTGGGGCTGCTCATCTTCTTCCTCTTCATTGGCGTCATCCTCTTCTCCAGCGCTGTCTACTTTGCCGAGGTGGATGAGCCAGAGTCCCATTTCTCTAGCATTCCTGATGGCTTCTGGTGGGCAGTGGTCACCATGACAACTGTGGGCTATGGGGACATGTGCCCGACCACCCCAGGGGGGAAAATCGTGGGCACTCTGTGTGCCATCGCAGGGGTCCTCACCATTGCCCTTCCTGTGCCTGTTATTGTCTCCAACTTCAACTACTTCTACCATCGGGAGACTGAGAATGAGGAGAAGAGCATCCCAGGAGAAATTGACAAAGTCCTCCACAGTGCGGGCTCAAGAATGGGCAGCACAGACTCTCTTAGCAAGACCAATGGTGGCTGCTCTGCAGAGAAGTCCAGGAAGTGATATCTCCAGGGCTTCTTGGCCCCGAGTCTCCCGGGTCTCTCTGTCTCTCTCTCTCCTCCTCCCACCCCTTGCTTTCTGTCTTTCCAAAATATATCATTTGTGACTACAGACCATATTTGATTGGAAACTATTTTAATAAACTGATACTTCTGCTCTATTTTCTCAGCTGTTTCTTTTCAACTGACTGTAGAAAGATTCCACTCTCCTTTCCTGTAAGGGGGGAGTTCAGGTCCTTGGGCCTCACCTGTGGTGTCCAAGACCAGCAATATCGTTGTCACCTGGAAGCAAGGAAATGCAGACTCCAAGTCCACCTCAGACCTGCTGAAGCAGAATCTACATTTTAACAAGACCCCAGTAACTGTCACATTAAAGATGAAGAAGCGCTAGCTCTGGTCTTCCCAAGAGGAAGCACCTTGAAAGGCCAGGAATGGCTGGGAGCAATGAGTAAGAGCTCACAGTTGTTTTAATAATAGTACCATACACTTGTGTAGCATTGCTTACATTTTCCAAAGCCCTTTCACCTACATTATCTCACTGCATCTAAAAATAACCAGTAGAACAGACCAGAAGACGGCAACTTACCTAAGGTCACCCAGAACCGTGAATAGTCAGTGCTGGAACCCAAATCTCCCATCTGCTGGTCTTGACTATTATTTCCATGTTGTAGCTGAACAAACCAGGAGATGGCGACTTGCCTAAGCTCTCTCAGAATGGTAAACAGTCAGTGCTGGAACCCAAATCTCCTACTTGCCAGCCAGGTGCTCTTTCCACGTGAGGAGAGTGTGATAGAATTGAGGACAAGGGGGAGAGGAACCCGAGGGGTCTGTCTTTCAGAGGATCCAGGCAGCACATTTCCAGACAAGTGCTATTTCTGTGCAGCCTGGGAGGCAGTGCCGGCCTGGCCTCCTTGCTCCTCCGTCCCTCCCTCGGGCAGTGGACAAGCAGAAACATTCTCTTGGCCCATCTCCATGAATTTGTGCAAACACTGGGGATCCTGAGTGTGGGGAGCATATATACCAGGGCCTCAGAGAACTGCTCCAGGAAAATGTACAGGCCCACCCACCTTGGGGTTCAGCTCCCTGAGTCACTAGGAATTGACCAGTAGCCTGTGGGGCAGCTGGGTGGGAGCAGCAGGACCCTTAGACATGCCTGCAGAGGCCAGTCCCTATCCCCAAGAAGGGCGGTTGTCACAGGAACTGAAGAACTGCCTTCCTGGGAGAGAATCTTGCTCAGCCCATCATGATCCCAGGATTAGGAAGTGGAGTTGGGATTCCCCTGAAAGCAAGGAAGGAAGTCTCTACTCTGTCTCTCCCCCTCACCCCTCAAGTTAGGAAGCCCGTCCCTTCCTCAGATCAAATAACGAATGTCTGGTCACACTTCAAAGGAGAGTCAACACCAGGATGCCCCTGGGCTGCAGGTCACTGCACAGTTCCACTTTATACAACTCAAACCATACACCCTCGGCATTTAACCTTGGAACACACACAGTTCCACACAACCCTGGGAGACACAGCACTGTAGCCCCAGGTACCACCATACAGCTTCCACTTCCAGGTAGACTAACAAATGAACTGGTGTGGGGGAAAGCTGATCCTCTCCTCTCCTGTGTCCTTAGTCTAGGCCCTAAGAAGCTGGACTTAGTCACCTTAAGTCTCCATCCTGCTCTAAAAGTCTCAGTCTCCTTCTTGCACTTGTTAACTCCAAGATGTAACTTGGCACTGAGTCATAGAAAGATCTGGCCTTGGCTTTACAGCCCTTGAAGCTGGGCCAGCAGGACTCCTGTCCCAGACCTGAGTCTCGGGGTTCTGAACTTCGGTATACCTTCCTCACAATTTCCTCAGTTCCCTTTCAATTTTCTTCTTGAGATCATTCTCCAATTCTCTTCACACCCTTTGACTTCCAAGCATAGGGTTGACCAGATGTCCTGGACTCACACCTTGGGGATTACCCTGAAGCCCTGTGTCAGGCTCTAGTGCCAGGATGGTGGTCTGGTGAACAGATTGCTCCCACTGTCTGGAGTGGCATGTCTCTTACAGGCTCACACAATCTCAGATGCCAGGATGGTGATTGGCACTCTGATTTGGGGGTGATGCAAATTTTTATATACACCAGGGCGCTTGCAAAAACTATTTGCCCAGAATCTAAAGCATATTTGACAAAAGAGCCCACATGCCTGCATTCTGCCTTCTGGGAGCCACGTCATCATAATCCTTTATACAAAAACCTCTTCCCACAGAGAAACCCTTTGCCCTCTCATGTCAGCCCTCCAAAGTAGATATTATTACCCTCATTTTGCCATATGGGGAAACTGGTTCAGAGAGGTTCAGGGGCACACAGTCAGAAAGCAGTAGAGAGGGATGTGAATCTAGGTCTCTTTGATGTTAAAATGTATCCCACCAGGCTGCCTACCCAGAGCATCCTAACCCAGAGAACGGCCTCTGCTGTAGCGAGGAAGTGGGGTTGTGTCATGATACAGACTGGGCACATTCCTGGGAGCAAGTAGGCTCTTCACCTAAGGCCCCTACTCTCTTATTCTTTCTAATTTTATGTTCAGAGGCTGTGCCACGTGCTGCCTTACAACTTCACATACTGCAAGCAAGGTAAGCTACTTAGACTCCAGAGCAGACTGGACCAGTGTCCCCAGAGGCCAAGACAGAGCCCTGGAGCCGCAGCCATTCTCTTCCTGGGATCCTGTAGGAAGAGTCCAGTCTAGCAGGGCAGAGGGAGCCACTCTTCTTCCCAGTCAATCCATTTATCCCCAGAAGTTAAGAGGACTGATCATAGGACTCTGATGCTCATGAAGCAGGTTCAGGCCTTCAGGTTTGAGTCAGGGAATGGGGCTGCAGAAGCAAGCCCTCCAAGACACCGCCCCCCACCTCCCCCGCCGCCATGCCACTGCTGCCAATAGGCCTAGTGTCAAGGTCTCTGGGTGCCTGCACTGAGTCATCTATTTCTTCTCCAACAACCCAGGGATCTGTGGTCCACAGTGGAGCACCCAAGATGGCTTATGACAAACAGAATGGAGAGAGGCAGGGCAGGCAGGACAGGGCTGCCCAGAGGGTCAAGTGCCAAACA
The DNA here is from genome assembly GCF_963930625.1 of Muntiacus reevesi. NCBI lineage: Eukaryota > Metazoa > Chordata > Mammalia > Artiodactyla > Cervidae > Muntiacus > Muntiacus reevesi. Next base: position 94,995,824 of record NC_089249.1, read on the forward strand.
CAGAAGGAAAGATATTCCCACTCTTATCAAGGAGGGAAGGACGGTCAGCAGCTGGGCTCAGAGAAGCCTGTTTTAAGGAGGGCAGAAAGGAGCCCTGAGGCTTCATTCAGCCAATTAATATTGATTGAGCTCCTACTGTGTGGCAGACAATTTATAGCCACTGAATAAGGACACAGAACGAAAAGTGTCCCTTTAAATTTTCACAGTAAAATATGCATAATGTAAGAGAAACAACAGAAACACTTTCACAGGATGCTATAATTTGCAGAAGGCTTCCAAATCTTGTGTTTTCTTTTCTACCATGTCATGCTGGCTGTCTTTGCAAAGAACTGTTCAGGTCAGGACAAACATTTGTGTCTATTCATCATTCTCTTTTAAAAATGCTTTATACACCAAAAAGAGTTTCAAAAACTTAAGGATTTTTTTTTTACTAGAAAGCTTTCTAGATTTGAAATAGAAGGACTTGGCTGAGTTCTTGCTAATTGTACTTTGACCTCAATGAGCCTCAGTTTCCTTATGTGGAAAATAGAGATTAAAAAAATACCTACCTTGCAGTGAATGGGGCCATGCCCCAACCCCAGCACACACACACAGACAGACACACAGCAGGGAGTAGTTTCAGAGCCTCCCAGCTGCCCTCTTTTACCCAAACGGGCCACCCAGGCTCCTCAGGACCTCCACAGGCTGCCAAAGTGGCTGCTTGGGACCTGCCTTCCGTTTGAGACAGGTCCTTTTGTGACTTCTTACACCTCTCATTCTTATACTTGTACTCAACCTCTTTGAGCTTACTTCCAAATCTAAAAAAAAAAATAATGTACAGAGTTGTACCTGCCTCACCAGGCTATTGGGAAGAATCAGTGATGGGGTGTTATTAAAAGTAGCGTATGGCTATAAAGCACTACACAAATAGAAGAAATTATTACTCTGTAAAAGCTGTCATTTTAGACCAATTAACACTGTCCAAATGAGTATAGAACTAACTTTACTATCCAAGTCAGATCATGACCTGGTTTCAAAGATAAAAATTAATTTCAAAGACAGTATAAAAATATAATGAATGGATACAATGCAGGGAAACTAGTAGGAGTAAGGATAATATTATGCTTTATAAACAACTGCCCTCTTCTGGATGTTCTACACACGTGTTTCATTTCCTCCAAAACAATCGTTGTAAGGTAAGTATTATTTCTGTTTTACAGATAAAGGAAACTGAAACTTCAGAAAGTTAAGTAACTTCTCCCTCTGCTACACTGGGGGGAATCATCATAGGCACCCCAAAATCAGGCTGATCAGATATAGATGGTGTAAGACCCAAACGTCAGGTCTCTGTTCCAGAGAGGAGCTCCCGCGACTCAATAAACAGTCCAGCAGATGCAATATGCAAGAGGCTTTATTGTCGGTTTGCACAAGCCGGGCGACTCTAGTCTCCTCGGAGGCAGAGTCGCACCGTATAGCAGTGTAAGCTGACTTTTATAGGCAGAAGCCACATTGTCAGCACATCCAGTACAGTGAATGAGTAACATAAAAGTAACATAATGTGTATCATATGGGGTTATCTTATCTGTGAGTACAGGTGCTGGACGTCAGTTGCTTCCGGAAAACAGCAGGCTTGTTTGTGCAGTTATTGGGAAACCTAAAGACGTTCCGTTTACATTTCTCTATCCTTATTTTGCAAACGGAAAATTCTGCGCAAGTGGAAAATTTACACAGGCCAGGGAATTTCATGGTGTTTTTCAGATTCTTTCAATGGTACTTCAATTGTCTTGTCTTACCACTTTCTCGCCCAATGACCCAAACCCTATGTCTGTCACCCTCAAGTCACCTTCACCCAGAGGTACACAAAAGGTGGTGATGCCACCACATGGGCCACAACACTCCTTATGGTCTGCGACGTTGGAGAAGCTGAGCTTGGAGCCTCCACCCCCACCATACCAGCCTCTCTAGGCCCACACCTGTGCAGAGGCCACTCAGAGGAGCTCAGCCACTCATCTGAGAAGGCAGGCTCTGTAAAATTCCCAGGACAACCTCCTGGCACAGACATGCAACTGCAGTGTGGCCTGGAGTCGCTGCCACCCCAGACTCTCAAGAACAGGCTATGTGTTCTGCTTCCCTAACTTGGCCAGAAGCTTGTCTCCTGATGGTCCTGCCCAGCCCTGGCTCTGCTCTACACATGGTCCCTTCCCTGTAACTTGCTCAGCACTCCCTAATGCAGCATGAGCTGGTGCAAGAATGCCTCAGGCAAGACACTTTAGTTGTAGGTGGCAGAAACCTAACTCAAATGGGACCAAAAGAGAAGACTTTATTGGCTCACATGACTGAGAAATGCAAGAGAGCTGATGGTAAGCCCACTGGGCCTGGTGACTCACACACCACCTTCAGTGTTCTCATTACTTCTGCCCATCACCTTTGTCTGGACATGTAAGCATTCTCCATGGAGAGGGAGCATAGCAGTCCCCAGGACCCAGTCTTATCACCAACTAACCAAAAATATATAAATATGTACAATCACCTTTAGGGCTTCCCAGTGGCTCAGATGGTAAAGAATCTGCCTGCAATGAGGGAGACCTGAGTTCGATCCCTGGATGGGGAAGATCCTCTGGAGAAGGGAATGACAACTCACTCCAGTACTCTTACCTGGGAAATCCTGTGGACAGAAGAGCCTGGCGGGCAACAGTCCATAGGGTCACAAAGAGTCAGACATGAATGAGTGACTAACACACACACACACTTAATCACCTTTGTATCTAATTACTTTAATTCCTCACACGTTAGATCCAAAAGATAGATGTTTTCATCTGTCTCTGACTGTTTAGTCACTCAGTCTTGTCTGACTCTGCAACCCCATGGACTATAGCTGCCAGTCTCCTCTGTCCTTGAGATATCCCAGGCAAGAATACTAGAGTGGGTTTTCGTCTGTCTAGTCCACTGCTGTATTCCCAGGATCTATTACAGCAGAGAGTAGTTGTTCAATCACTGTTTTTTGAATTAATAAATTGTCCCTTCAAGCTCCCCCTCCCAATTACCCTAAGGAGTCCAAACCAAGACACTCTGTAGGCCTGAGGAGATCTTATTCTCCCCCTACTCCCAATCTCCCCCAGATCCTAGACCTACAGGCTGAAGATATTTCTTAATGAGGAGTGTGACGATAAGTGACCCTTGAAGGCATTATGGGGGTGGGCTCTGGGGCCTGGCTGCAGTTAGAAAGGGGCCAGGGGAGGCCTGGCCTAGCGCACACTCCTGTCACCCTTGGGGAGATCATTCTGCCCTTCCCCCGGGACTGCTCAGCCTGGCGGACAGAAGAGAAGATGGCAAAGAGAGCCAGGACCCCCTTCTCTCTCTGAGAGCCCCACTCTGAAGGTGTCCCTGTCTCAGACCCCTGGGTAGATGATTCTACCCAGAAGCTGATTCCAGCCCCCTAAAAAATTAAATGCATTCTCCTCGTGGAGTGCAGCACTCCAAAGGCCCTTTGAAGTGAAAGGAAGAAAGATGCCCCGTCTCCCCAGAGACCACTGAGTCTAGAGACAGGAGAACATTTGCCCTCAAACGCAGGGATAAAAAGGAACTGGGGGAGGCAGGGAGCCGGGGAGATGGGGGAAAAGGAAGATCAGACACGTTTTTGTTATTGCTTCTCAGGGGAAGCGGAGGTAAGAAGCTGCCTGCAAAATGTCACCAGCTAATGAATGCTATTTCACTCTGGTGCCGAGGTGTCAGTCAGGAGGCAGGCAGAGGGATGGCAGCCGTCCTCATTAGGGACTCTGGGTAGATCTGCTGCTCTTCTGAGCTGGAGGGGCCAGGGCTGTGTCCCTTCCTTCCCACCTGACCCTATAGTTCTATCGTTAAAGGGAAGAATAAATATAAATATAACAGGAAAAATAAACATGGCAGAATAATACAAAACTGCCAAGGTTATTGTGAGAATTAAATAACATATGAAATTCCCTAAGTAAGTAAGTATAGTCGCTCAGTCGTGTCCGACTCTTTGCAACCCCATGGACTGTGCCTACCAGGCTTCCCCCATGGGATTTTCCAGGCAAGAGTACTGGAGTGGGTTGCCATACCGAAGGGTAAAACATGCTACCAAGTAGGAACATGAAATTTAGGATAAGAACTCCCCTGCAGGTAGTAAAAAATTCAAGGGCCGTGGCTGTGCCTTTTTAATGTTGGTGCCTAAAACTTGCTCAATGAATCAAGGGAGGAAAGGAGGAAGAGAAAGGGGCAATCCAAAGCAGAATGAAGACCACAGGATGGCAAACTCAGAGGTCCCCAACTCCCCCCACATCCCCCTAAATAATAATAATCGTGACCCATTCACCTGGAGAGCTTGTGTTGAAGTAACTCCTTGACACAGAATTTTCTGTGCAGGCTCTGAATTCTCTGTTTTCTGAGAGTCCAAGGAGGAGAAGCAAGGACAGCGAGATCAAACCAGTCAATCCTAAAGGAAATCAACCCTGAATATTCATTGGAAGGATGGATATTCAAGCTGAAGCACCTGTAATTTGGTCACCTGATGCAGAGTTGACTCACTGGAAAAGACCCTGATGCTGGGAAAGATCGAGGGCAGGAGAAGGGGATGACGGAGGATGAGATGGTTGGATGGCATCACTGACTTAACGGATATGAATTTGAGCAAACTCCAGGAGATGGTGAAGGACAGGGAAGCCTGGTATGCTGCAGTCCATGGGGTCGCAAAGAGTCAGACATGACTGAGCAATTGAACATAACAAAGCAGAAGAAGATAATGAACACCCACCATGTACCCAATTTACTTGCTTAGGCGCATTGATGGCTTGCTCACTCTGTCCCCACTATGAGCCAGACACACCATAAAAGCCTCTGGGGTTGCAGAGACTGAGAGGGGGCCCTGCCCTTGGGGAGTGGAAACAACCTTCACAGAAGAGTCAGAAAGCCACACCACCTCCCCCTCCCCACCTCCCTGGAGGATGGGTCTGAGGCCTGTGCCTCCTGATAAACCATCAACATTCTGAGCTCTCCTGTGAGTAAATAGCCAACTCCACGCCCCCCTTTCCCTGGCTCTTTCAGACTGGAGGGGACCCAGCCCCATGTAGACCCAACCCACTAACCTGTCCTGAATGGCTGTCATCCCTCTGCCTGCCTCCTGACTGACACTTCGGCACCGGAGTGAAATAGCATTCATTAGTTGGTGACATTTTGCAGGCAGCTCCTTACCTCTGCTTCCCCTGAGACTGTGAACACAGCCCAGTCTCCCACCAGACACTCTGCCCCACTGGAAGCCCCACATTCACAGAGGAATGAATCTGAAGTCCAGGAGGACAATTCTGCCAGCGTTGACAGAAATTCTAGTCCAGGAGAAGTCTCCTGACAGGAGAGCAAAGCGAGAGTCATGCTCCCTCCTGGGTTCCGAAGGATCAAATACCAAGATGTTTCCCTTCCAGCGGAGAGAGAGGGAAACAGGGTTTTGCATTTCCCAAGAGAGGCTCATCTGGCCTCATCTTAGGGAGAGTGGGGACCTCGCTGCAGGGGGTGGTGAAAGAGGCCAGGTCTGTGTCTCTCTGTTCTTTGGGGTGACAGAGGGGCACAGAGAGGAAGGGAAGGCTTGTGGCTGGGGCCTGAAGTCTGGCATGTTGATAACAGAAGAGGTTTTTTTTTTTTTTTTTTTTTAACAAAAGCTTAAATAAGTGAGTAGAAAGAGCAGAGAGCTGCAATCTTCTCTTTGAAACTGGATAAAGGGGCAAAAAAGAGGGGGAAAGCTAAGACTAAGAATAGTTCCTTATAAAGGAAAGAGGTGTTCCGATGTCTTGAAGTTTGTTTTAATTTTCTCAAAAACATCATCTGTAAATGAAATGCTCAAGTTCAACTGTTTTAATGACAGATGGGTGCTTTTTTAAGTCAAGTAGGCTTGGAGCACTGTGCTTGCTGGTAAGCACAGCAGATATGGCCGTGTTGATCTGGAAAGTCAGGATATGCAAGGAGCTGGGCCTAGACAGCCCTTCTATTACAAGTCCAAGCTGCTCACACTCCCAGACACTCAACCCTTTCAGCTATAATTTGGAGCTATTAGGGCATCTCTTTTAGAGATGCCAAGAGAATCGGATGAGATGGCAACTACAAAACCCCTTTCACAGAATTAGCACTAAATAATTAGTAGACTTCTGAGCACCTCCATGAGATCTCAAAAAAAAAAAAAGGTTCAAAACGTAACCAGGGTGCCTGTTGCCGCTTGCTGGCAGCGTACCTGAACTCAGGGTGGCGCACTGCTTGGAACACCCCTGAGCGGGTCTCTGACTTCTGCCTCTATGGGACCCTTAGGACAGCACTGCATTTCCCCAAAAGCAAGGATGCCTCCTTCCAACTCCCCTGGGCACTTCACCATGTCCTCAGAATTCTCTTCTGTGACAGGAAAAAGCACAGTGTAATTAACGCTGTGGTGGGTGCGTGCATGCCTGCTAAGTCGCCTGACTCTTTGCCACACGAGGGACTGCAGCCCGCCAGTTTCCTCTGTTCATGGGATTCCCCAGGCAAGAATCCTGGAGTGAGTTGCCATGCCCTCCTCCACGGGACCTTCCTGACCCAAAAATCGAACTCATGTCTCTTAAACCTCCTGCACTGGCAGGCAGATTCCTTGCCACTGAGCCACCTGAGGACCCAAGATCTGGTGCATCCAAATAAATAAATAAATAATTTTTAAAATATGCACTTATTATTTCATGGTTTCTGTGGGTCGGGGACCCAGGTACAGCTTAGCTGGGCCCACAGGCTCAGGGTCTCTCATGAGGCTGCCACCAGGTATCAGCTGATGCAGCAGTCACCTTGGGGCTCAACTTGAGGGCAGGGATCTGCTTCCAAGCTCACTCATGTCCTTGTCGGCAAGACTTGGTTTCTCCAGGGCTTCTGGATTGAGGGAGACAGTCCCTGTCCCTCCTGCTGGCCAAAGGTCACCCTCAGTTCCTTGATGGGTGAAACTTTTCATAAGGCAGGAGACAAAAAGGCAATTGGCTTCCTCCAAGTGAGCAGGTGAGAGGCAGGAGTGGGGCAAGTGAGGCGGGATCTACAGTCTTTGCCAACCAGCCCTGACACTGATTCTCCATCATTCCCAGGTATTGGCTATCAGCAATTCATTCAGTGTAGCCCACACTCAAAGAGGACTGGGGCATGGGGTTTTGCGGAACAAGTGTCCAGCTGTGATGTCTTGCCTTCAGTCCTTGGTTCTCTGAGTTTATGTGAGGAGATCATTGCTAGGGTTTAGGGGGCAGGGGGGCTATGTTGGGGATACTTGATGATATTCTAATGAACTGGTCCTGCAACAGCCATAGAGAAAAGTCACCCTCATGAGAAAGATGGCAAAATGTGCTCTGAAGGAAGTGGATTTCCAGTGTCAGTCTTCCGAGGAGGAGGGTCTTAGACAGGCGGGGTCGGTGAGCGCTTCTACTACACCTTCCTTTCCTTGGAGACTCAAAGAGGGAAACTGTCTGGATATGAGCTTCAAGGCAGAAGGCAATCAGATGACATGGGAGGCAGCATAATGGTCCCCAAAGTTGTCCACGCTGGGATTCTTGAAACCTTTGAATATGTTACTTTAACACGGTGATAGGGGTTCTGCGCATGTGACTAAGTTAAGGATCTTGAGGTGGGGGGGATGACCATGGATTATGTAGGACCCACGAGGGTCTTTATTAGAGGAGGTGGAAGGTCTGAGTCAGGAGATGTGCCAACAGAAGAAAGTGTGATGAGACCATGAGCCAAAGAGTGCAAACAGCCTGTAGTCACTGAAAAGTCAATGAGGAGGATTCTTCTAGAGGTCCCTGAGAGAATACAGCCCTCCTGACACCTTAGCCGTGGCCCACAGAGACCGATTTTGGATTCCCAACCTCCAAAATGATGAGTTAATATGTTTGTTTTGTTTCAAGCCACTAAATGTGTACCAATTTGTTGCAAGAGCAACAGATAGCTAATACCGTTTGGTACCTGTTGAAAGAAATGGAGATGGAGTGGGTCAACACATGGAGCTTAAGCCTGACTTCTAGGGACTTGCTGCTTGTGTGTACTCCCCTTTGAGTCATCTAGAGCCTGTGCACTAAAGCCACGCACCCCAGCCCGGACCAGAGAATTAGAAGGAGCTGCACCCTTCAGGGGACCATGAGGTGAAGGCAGTAGGGATTATCAGAGATCCCCGAAGGGGAGGTGACTAGCCTGTGAGATCCACCAGCCTCTACTCTCCAATGAGAGAGTCTCTTAACCACGCCCACCCTGGAGGGGCAGGTCGTATTTCTTGGGAGATGGAAAGCAAGGCTTATAGAGGATGCCCCATACCCCTACGCTGACATCCTCTGCAGTACCAGAAGGCCTGACATGAGAGTCCCCTGCTACAGGGCCTTAGATGCTGGGGGGTGGCCCACCAATAAACCTAAGGAGATAATCAAAGCTGCAGGAAGCTTCAGGGGCAAATCCTAGAGACAGGGCCTCTTCACCAGCCTGCTGTGGAGCCTCTGATGAAGCCAGCCTGCAGCCACTCCCCCTGCCCAGAAGGTATCCCTATCAGGTCACAGCTCTCAGCTGTCCTCTGGCTTCAGCTCTCAAATCCTCCCTCGAACCTTGTTGGGACTACAAAGATGACATCTTATCTGGTGTGAGAAAAATTTATAAAAACCTTTATAGGTGTTCCGGAGCCTGGTGAAGTCCAGCTGGCCCTTGTGGAGTAGCAGAGCTGCAGGAAGTTGGTCATAGGATGCTCCAGGGAGGGACAGGCTGCTGTGAGTCCAGGTAGGGCACGCAGAGAGAGCAGCTGAGCCAGCCTGCTTCCTTTTTCCTCTGTGCAAAGCCATGGCCCATGTCAGGGGCTCTGAAGCATGGCTGAATTGGGACCATACCTCCCAGACTATAAACTGGGACTCTCATTGGCATAAGAAACATTCTGGCAAATGGAGTATGATTTCAGAATTACCATATTTTCTAGGACACTGCAAACAATTGAAAGAACAATGGGACAGAGTGTTTAAATTCTAAAATAGAGTCTCCCTCAATAAATCTGGTCACAATAAGCTCTTGATACCTGCGATCCTTACAAAGCCCCAAAAGGGGAAGGTCATGCTTTCCTCACCATTGCTGCTTCCCACCTAGTGCTAGGTGTGTGTCATAAATAGTTAATGAAAGAGAGAGAGCATTCACTTTGACAAGGCCCAGACAAATTCCCAGCAAATTTGTCCCAGACTTCATGCCAGAGCTGCCAGCTATTTGGGAAAGACCACACAGGCTTCCCCCAAGGCTCAGCGGTAAAGAATCTGCCTGCAGTGCAGGCAACATAGGAGACGTGGGTTCAACGCCTGGGTCAGGAAGATTCCCCTGGAGAAGGAAATGGCAACCGACTCCGGTCTTCTTGCCTGGAGAACCTCATGGACAGAGGAGCCTGGGGGCTACAGCCCATAGGGTCGCAAAGAGTTGGACATTACTGAAGTGACCGAACACACATGCACAGTCTCCTATTCCACCCTCTTTCACCTCTCTAGCTCAGTACCTCCCTGGGGTGCAAGGACTTTTTCAGGGTCCCTCTGCCCCTGTTGGGGGAGACACACTGGAGCCCAACTGGTACTTGCACCTGACCAGTCCCAGAACAAGCTACAGTGCTTTCAAGCAGGCTAGGCAGTTTTAATTCCCCCACGCCTACTCCCCACCCCCAGGAGATGAATGGGATAGGACAGATGAGAAGCTGGGTGGTGTGGGGCTGACAGACACAGTGGGGAAGGGAGGACACCCCTTCAGGATGCCACTTGTTATGAACTGAACTGCATCCCTCCAAAATCTATATGTTGAAGCCCAAACCCCAATTGTGACTATAATTGGAGGCAGGGCTTTTAAAGAGGTCATTAAGGTTAAATGCGGTCATAAGGGTGGGGCCCTAATCCAATGTGACTGGTGTCCTTTTAAGAAGAGGAAGTGACATCAGGGGTGTGCGGCTCAGAGGAAAGGCCAAGAGAGGACATAGCAAGAAGGTGGCCATCTCATCTGCCAGTCAAGGACAGAGGACCCCGGAAAAACACAGCCTGCCAACACCTTGATCTTGGACTTCCAGCCTACAGAACCAAGAGAGATAAATTTCTGTTGTATAAAGCACCCAATTTGTGGTATTTTGTTATAGCAGGCTTATCAGATCAGGACGCTTCTCAAGGTGAAGAAGATGCAGAGGTCTGAGTGGTCAAAGGCAAGAAGAGGCCTGGGAGACATATGCACAAGTGCCCAGTGAACTTTGCCAGGGAGCAGGCTGTGGGTGGCAGAAAGCCCTTCCTCTCCCTTAGATATTTAAATAAACTCTTTGAGTCCAGTCCAAAACCATAGCCCACCAATGGATAGAGTATCCATAGGGCACCTTCTGTGACAACCTGTCAATAGGTCTCTCCTTCTTGAATCTTCTCAGATCCCAACTTCTCTCTCTAACTGGTCTGTGTCTGGGACTCCCTAGAAATCTCTGGACTCAGGAACATGCTTGGGAATTCTCTACTTTTTGCATGTTATTCAAACCCCCCAGGGCCACAGGCACGGTCACCAGAGCTCTGGCCCCAGCACCCCACCCCAACAGCTGAGGGCTGCCTGCTTCACTGTCTCAGGAGCTGGTGTCATGAGACTGGCCACCAGGGTGACTCCAGGAGTCCTGGGGACACAAGGCTGAGCATCTTGATGGCCAATTTTCCCACAGTCCACTCTACTGCTTATGAATGACTTCTTAAGGAGAAATGTCCTCAGGGAGCTAGAATGGGTACAGTGACTGAGATTTGGTGCTGGCGGTGGGGAGGGATGCGGGGAGGAAATGGCATACAAGACTCCCCAGGCCACGGTTCAAAGCTCCAGGACTTGTGGCTGCCCCTGCCGAGGAAGCTCCTTGATGCCTCTCACAGACCCTAAATATAAAACTTCAAGGACACAGCTATTCTGGTTTCAATGCTAGATGGACCCCTTGGAAAGCAAGGAACTCTCAAGTTTTGTGGCCCAGGCCAGAGGGGTGGGCAAGGACTAAAGGGTCAAGGCCCAGCACCTCTGATGGAGCGTTATTGTCACCCAGAGGACGTGGCAAAAGCCCTGAGCAGTCTCAGAAAAGGAGGTACAATTCCACCAGCCAGGATAGGGAGCTGACCTTGGTCTGCATCTTACCAGCACCAGCCCAACTCCAGAAAGCATCTCCTGCAGCAGGTACTGGCTGCTCACCAGGCTCCCTGGAGCGCAAACTCCTTGTGGGGATGGGGTAAGAACTGTTCTGCCGGGGCTGATACAGCTCGCAAGCCCCTGGGGCACACACAGTAGCCCATCCTCGCCTGGCCAGCTCTAGCTCAAAATGTAATTCTGATATAACAGATGATCCAGAGAGGTCAGAGATGGAGGGGCCCAGAAAACAGAGACTGGAAAGGAAAAAGCCAACCAGAGAGAAGACCAGTGAGTGAGGGGTTTGAGGGCAGAGACCGCATCTTCTATCTGTCCAAGTCTCCTGCTGAAGCTGGCGTGTGTCCTGTACATAGTAGGCACTGAGTGAATTCTATTGTTTGGCTGGCTTGGGGTGTGAGTGTGCTAAGCCGCTTTAGTCACGTCCGACTCTTTGTGACCCTGTGGACAGTAGCCCGCCAGACTCCTCTGTCCATGGGAAGGAGGAAACTGGAGGTAAGCAAAGCTGGCATTTGAGATTGGGTCACTAGAGGGCACTCCAGGACAAGAGCTGAGCACCCCTCACATTATTTTAAAAATTTAGAGACAACGGTTAGGAGTATGTTTATTCGTTCAACATACATCTTCAGAGCAATTATTCTAAGGGCTATGAAGTTTGTTTATTCATTCAGCATGCATCTTCAGAACATAACACTAAGTGCTATGAAGGATGCAAAAGTATTGAGATACGACTCTCGTTCTCAAAGTGAAGTGAGGGGTTAGTCCTTTAGTCGTTTCCGACTCTTTGCGACCCCATGGACTGTGGCCCTCAAGGCTCCTCTGTCCTTGGGATTCTCCAGGCAAGAATACCCGAGGGGGCTGCCATTTCCTTCTCCAGGGGATCGTCCCAACCCAGGGATCGAACCCAGGTCTCCCACACTGCAGGCAGATTCTTTACTGTCTGATCCATCAGGGAAGTCAATGTATCCATATTTATCTACCAGTAACTTCTATCTTTTAAGAGTTGATTAATCTTCAAATGGGCTGCCCGGTGACTCAGTGGTCAAGAGCCTGCCTGCCAATGCAGGAGACATGGGTTCGATTCCTGGGTTGAGAAGATCCCTGGAGTAGGAAATGGCAACCCACTCCGGTATTATTGCCTGGAGAATTCCATGGACAGAAGAGCCTGGCAGGCTACAGTACAGAGGGGTTGCAAACAATCAGACATGGCTGAGCACGCAGGCAAACGATCTTCACACACTGTTCCTTCTACCTATAAAGCTTGTCCCTCCCTCATATCTGTATGCCTTCTAGCTTCTTGCATGTCATCTTTTCAGGGAGCCTACCCTTCCCACTTTGCTTTGTAACATAACATGTTCCCACAGCGCTCAGTCACCTCACCGCACTCCACTTTCTCCAGTGGAGCTTAAAACCATCCAACTCGCTGCCCAGTTTACACACTTCTTGTCTCCACAGTCCATATTCCCCACAGGGATCCTTGGGGGTGGAGGTTCTGTGTGCTGTGTTCACAAAAGGACATGGTGCACAGGACAGAGCTTCACACCCAGTAGGTACTCAAAATACATTTTTTTTAATAAACAAGGTTGGTGACAATTCTAATTAGCCTCAAGTAAGCTGAGTGGCCAGGGTACTCCTACTGTTTGAAGGGTAGGGTGGACACTGTGTGCAGTACGGGAGCTTCTCAGATAGGGAACATTTAAGCTGATCTTGAGGGATGAAGGGCAGCTCACGGTTCAGAGAAAGTGAAGGGGACACGGCGCAGAGAGGACGGCAGGAGCAGAGGCCCAGAGCCCAGCCCTGCAGGGTGGGTGTGGTCACGGCTGAAGGACAGGCCAGGTGTTTCTTCTGGCCTCAGCAGGAAGCTACTGCCTGCTCTGGTCTGTCAGGGCCCCTGCTCCAGCCAGGGCTCCTGGGCAGTGTCCAGGCTGTGTCCTCTGCCTGCCCAAGGTTCCCCACTGCCGCTACCTGCTCCTGGTGTGTATTTCACTTGCAGTTCCTGCTATCTAGGGCTTCCTGAGGTGGGCAACCTCCAGCACTCCCGGTGAGGAGATATTCTCCCCTTCTGCGGCTGCAAGGGAGAAACAAACTGCACAGCTCAGAAAACAATCCATCATTTTGTCATAACATTTCCATTTCAAAGACTTCCTTTCCAAGCTTCTCTCTGGCCAGAGCTTCCTCTCATTAGCATGAAAAGAACTGGCAGGGAAATGAGTGACAAGGAAGGAAGAGGAGCTGGGAATAGGGCTCCTGTATGTGCTCAGGGGCAGGGGTGGGGCAGGGACTGGCGGGAGACCTGGAGACTTTGTGTGTGTGTCTGTGTGTCAGTGTGTGTGTCTGTGTGTGTGTGTGTCTCCGTGTGTGTGTGTCTCTCCGTGTGTGTGTCTGTGTGTGTGTCTGTGTGTGTGTCTTTGTGTCTGTGTGTGTGTCTCCGTGTGTGTGTCTCCGTGTGTGTGTCTGTGTGTGTGTCTGTGTGTGTCTGTCTCTGTGTGTGTGTGTCTCTGTGTTTGTGTCACTGTGTGTGTGTCTCTGTGTGTGTGTGTCTGTGTGTGTGTCTGTGTGTGTGTCTCTGTGTGTGTGTCCATGCGTGTGTCTATGTGTCTCTGTGTGGGTCTCTGTGTGTGTCTGTGTGTGTGTCTCTGTGTCTCTGTGTGTGTCGATGTTTCTGTGTGTGTCTGTGTGTGTGTTTGTCTCTGTGTGTGTCTCTGTGTCTCTGTGCCTCTCTGTGTGTCTGTGTGTCTGTGTGTGTGTCTCTGTGTGTATCTCTGTGTGTGTGTCTGTGTGTGTGTCTCCATGTGTGTGTGTCTCCGTGTGTGTGTCTCTGTGTGTGTCTGTGTGTGTCTGTGTCTCTGTGTGTGTGTGTCTCTGTGTCTGTGTCTGTGTGTGTGTCTGTGTGTGTGTCTGTGTGTGTGTGTCTGTGTGTGTGTCTTTGTGTGTGTGAGTCTCCATGTCTATGTGTCTCTGTGTGGGTCTCTGTGTGTGTCTGTGTGTCTGTGTGTGTGTGTCTCCGTGTGTGTGTGTCTATGTGTGTGTCTCTGTGTCTCTGTGTGTGTCGATGTGTCTGTGTGTGTCTGTGTGTGTGTTTGTCTCTGTGTGTGTCTCTGTGTCTCTGTGCCTTTGTGTGTGTCTGTGTGTCTCTGTGTGTGTCTCTGTGTGTGTCTCTGTGTGTGTCTTTGTGTCTGTGTGTGTCTTTGTGTGTGTGTGTGTGTCTGTGTGTGTCTTTGTGTGTGTATGTGTGTGTGTTTGTGTGTGTGTTTGTGTGTGTCTTTGTGTGTGTGTGTGTGTCTGTGTGTGTCTTTGTGTGTGTGTGTCTGTGTGTGTCTTTGTGTGTGTGTGTCTGTGTGTGTCTTTGTGTGTGTATGTGTGTGTGTCTCTGTGTGTGTGTCTGTGTTTGTCTGTGTCTGTGTCTGTGTGTGTCTTTGTGTGTGTGTGTGTGTCTGTGTGTGTCTCCGTGTGTGTCTGTGTGTCTGTGTGTGTGAGCTCGCTTGTCTCAGCACTTAGGAATCACGCCTCCAGGTCAGATACTTGCCTGCTCATATCCCAAGGCAGAAGTCCCCACATTGTGCCAGGAAGTCCCCAGGGCACTGAGGAGCTTAGGACTCAGAGAGGAAAGATGTTGTGCTGTCAGGGACTGGAGCAGAGACCAATGTGTCATAAACAACTAAGTGGCGAGATAAACGCTGTTGTAAAGATCCCCGCGGAGCAATTAGGAAACCGGGAGGTTGCAGTCCGGTGGAGTTGGAGGGGGCTCACCTCAGGACAGTTAAAGCTGGTCTTGAAGGGTGGGAGCAGTTCACAGGTCCGAGAGAATAGAAAGGGAATGGCATGAGCCAAGGCCCGGAGGCCAGGCCTGCAGGGCGCTGGTTGTGGCCACACGGCAAGGAGCAGCAACTGCCCCAGAGGGTGGACACCCTCCTGGCCTGGTTCTCGCCAGCAGACAGTGCTGGTGAGAGACACAGCCTTGAGTCACTGACCCTGGAGGGTCTCTGCCAGCATCACAGCGCCTCACTGGCCTCGGGGCTGGCTTCTTCACAAACAAACAACAGATGTGCTCCTAGCAAGACCCCTTCATCACCTTGCAGTCCCACCCCGCCAACCCGCTGAAGAGCCTGACATGGGCCCCTTGGCAGAAACTTCAAACCCTGCACACAGCTCGGCTTCTTCTCTCCCCTTCAGCATCCTCCCTGCATGTGCTAAGCCATTCCCTAGGCTCACAGCGGGAGGGAGAAGGTACCTGAGTGTGCAGTGGATACAGTTATAAAGATGGCAAGAAAACAGGAGACAAACGGCAAGTAGTATGACTGATGAGAACGAGCGAATCACACATTCAACAGTACCTGATGGGGGCATTCCACGAGTTAGGCCTCCCAAGATATCAAAGAGAGGAGTCTCTGCCCCTACGGAGCCCACAGTCCTGGTGGGAAACAGAGAAGAATATAAAAATGCCAAGTGGACCCTAGGGAAAGGGCTGGGCCCAGCAGGCGCCACAGGAGGGCGCCAAACCCTTGTCAGGAATCCTGAAGAGGGCTGGACTGAGGGGAGATTTGGAGGACAATTAAAAGTTGGAGAAAGGAGTAGGAGTGTGGAGAACATTCCAAGCAGAGATTTCTCTGCAGCAAGGAGAAACTCCAGGAGCGGACTGTGAGGCTGCCATCGCCCATGAGCCCCAGAGGGGTGCTGCCCGCTCAGGCCAGGGGTCGCCACCCAGGCCAGGTGGGCAGAGGTTCCAATAGGGGCCATTTGGCCCAAGCTTCTTGTTTGCGAAAGTCATCATATTTAGGACTTTCTACAGTATCTCCAATTGAGGTTTGGATGTTTAAAATACAATTTGTTAAGTGCAATCCGTTGAAATATACCTCGATTTTTACGAGCCTGCTCAGTTGTTGGTTTTTTTTTTTAATCTAAAAGAAGCCTAACAATAGTGAAAATGGCCCAGTTCTGTCTCATTCTTGGCAAACAGGCAGCACTGATTATAGATAAGAGAAGTGAGGCTCAGACTAGCCACCTAATGCATGCTAGAACTTACTCAGCACCACACTTGCCTTTCTGGTCCTGTAAGGCTCGAGCACCAAGGATGTCCTCTGCCCTTGGGGTCCCAGGATATTCTCTTGTCTCCTCTGCCCCAACCCACCCCAGGCCCCTGAGTTCCCTGGGGACTGCAACCTAAGCCCTTCTTCCTCCACATCACTCTCCACAGTGCAGCCTGGCTCCTTCCCTCCCAGAGGCCCCCAGTTCCCTCCGAGGCTCAGTCACAGACCCAGAAAGTCACTGCCACAGCACCTCCACTGCCCTGGGTCCCCCGTTTTGTTTGTCCTCAGGTATGGCTTCCCCAGTGACTCAGAGGTAAAGAATCTGCCTGCAATGCAGGTTTGATCCCTGGGTCAGGAATATCCCCTGGAGAAGGGTATAGCAACCCTCTCCAGTATTCTTGCCTGGAAAATCCCATGGACAGAGGAGCCTCGTGGGCTAGTCTATAGGGTCACAGAGTCAGATACGACTGCAGTGACTTAGCAAAGCACAGCACACACAGCTGGGAAAGACCCCAGGAGACGCCCCCAGAGGGTCCCGTCAATAGAACTCCATCCACATCTCCTGCTGGGGGCCCCTCCCCCCACTTTCTAAAGGACAGTCTCCTTTGTGAAGTGTCACAGCCAAACCTGTAACTTCAGGCTCTCTGAGATGTGCTATGTGACACCTGCTTCTCAGGTCTTTGCAGGGCACGTGTGGTCAGCATACACTGCGGGCAGGGACTAGGTAGTAACGTGGCCCCAGTCCCCCTTCTGAGAGTTCAACTATTATAAAGGTGTGATTTAAAGCACAATCACCATACTGGGGACAAGACTGGCTGAGATTTAGAAAAATGAAGCCTGATCAATTGCACTGTCCCCTTTGGAGAAAAGACTAGAAGGGGTGCAGAGAGAAGGGAGGGAATAAACATGTACAGGTCTGGCCAAGGGGCCCAGCACTGGGACCTCCCAAGGAGGTTGGTTGGCTTGCCCATCACAGCATCTCAAAGTAGCATGACGGAGAAAAACCTCTGACATATGCCTGGATGCCCTTGTTCTGACCCCTTGGTATTTGTGTTTCCTCAGTGGCCCCTCCCCTGCTCAGGAGGAGCTGCAGGAACCTGTGAGCCTGGGTGGTCTATTCACTGACATCTGCGCTCCTTGCTGAGCTTAGACACACCCACCTTGTGAGCTGATGGACATGGGTCTGCCCCTGAAATGTAGCTACTTTTCAGGCACTAGCGAATCAGGTTTGAAGCCTCTAAGACAGAGGATGGAACTCTTAGCTGCGGTTCTTCCCCATGGCAACCCCAGGACCCTCAGACCCTCTCAGATGTCCTCTGCCTGTGCCACTAACTGTCTGCTCCAAATGGCCATTAAGTCCTTCTCTTAGTAGACCATAGACCTAGAGCCATTCCCTGGGTGAACATTCTCTACTCAATTCCACCTCAAGCTCTTGTTCCTCAGGTACAATCTCAGCCTAGAAAAGTCTTCCTTACTGTACTCTTTCCCTAAAAATATGTAGAATGAGGAAACAGGAAGACAAGACGGATCTTGTTTTTAAAACCCTGGCCTGATTTTGAAATGGCCAATTTCCTTGTGAAGGTCTCCACCTATCAATTCCCCAGCCCTCCTCTATGCATGTGGCTCCGTCTCTGCTGGACACACGACGTGACTGTCACATCCCACCCCCAGAGCGGTGCAGGGGTTCAGCCCCAAAGGAAGCCAGACGTTGCAGAAAGACAACATTTATTGAGAATCATCTGTATGCAGCCCTCATCTGTGCGTGTGCAGCTGTGTGGGGACGGTGAGGTTCTCGGTCAGCGATGTAGTCAGATGGCTTTGGCCAGCCCCACGAGGTTGTTGACCCTGTCAAAGACGCTGTAATACTCTCGGATGAAAACATCCCCCAGGATCCAATGGCGGGAACGACTGTCAGCCTGGAAGCCACTGGTGCAGAAGCCCTCGTCCTGGGAAAGGGAAGGGGGACATGAAGCTGGTTCCAACCCCAGTTGCTGTGTCTTTCCCTACCCCACCCCCTCAGTCACCCTTTCATCTATTATTTCCTTTCACCCTTGAAATCACCTTCGGAGGTAAGCAAACAAGTATCAGATTTACCTGCTCAGCAAATGAAGAAATTTATATTCAGAACTAAAGTGACTGAATCCAAGATCATCTAGTGGGTCCCCTCCCCTCTCACTTGTCCTCCCCAACCCCCCACCCTCCTGCTTTCAGCACCTACGGCCCTGATGACCTCCCTCCAGAGCAGGCCTGGGGATCCCAGGCCTTGACTGTTTGGGGTGCTGAGGATTAGGTTAAAGCTGAAGCCAGAAGGGCAGTAGGGACAAAGTTTGGATGCCCACAAACCCCAGGCTACTAAGAAAAATCCTGAACAAAGCCCAAGGCCCCAGGGCTTAGAAGCCAGCACAGTGGATGCAGAGTCCTACGAGCGGTCCCCACCCTCCCTTGGGCCCTGGGGCCTGTCCTTCTGGTTTGCCCTACTGCTCCCAGGATGAGGTTGCCCCCAGGACAGCCTCATCCTACTCCGTAGGGCCGGGTGGTCTAAATGTACAACCTGTTCTGTCCATCTAGGCCTTGCCTCTTATCACCAACATGCCGAGTTGCCAAGAGAGAGGAGGAGAGCTTGGTGAAGCCAGGCTCCTCTCTGGAGATGCATACCTGGTTGGTATAGGCGGAGGGGGTCAGTGGGTACATTTTGCCATTTATCTCAAAGACCACAGTGGGCATGCCGCTCAGGCTGTCGCAGTCGATGTCAAACTAAAGAACAGAGGGAGGGAAGTCCTCTTAGAAGGGCTATGGGTGCGATCTGACTGCCAGAGGAAGTCCCAGGCAGGACCCCTTGCTCTACACTGGAGCCGAGCAGAGGGGAGGATCTGCTACTCAGAGGACCCCAGGGAAGTTCTTGGATCTCAAGGGAGTCGCACTGATGGGAACCACCTGTCATCCAGCCCAGGGACAGACACCAGCTGGACACAAGGATGGAGACAAGGAGGGGTTGGCCTCGATGTTTCCCTCCAAGCCCAGCCAGAGCTCCCAAGGACACTGGGAGCACTTAGCTGACAGGGAGAAAGCAGGGAGACTCATTGGTGGAGGGCAGAGTAAAGTTCAGAGAGTCAGGGATGTGTGACCCTCTCTGGGGACAGAAGGTCAGACTGCTGTCATTGTGTGAGACATGGGAGCCCCAACGCCAAGTGGCCAAAGTTAGAAGAGCCAGGTCATCGTGAAGGCTTCTCACCCCCTGCAGGGGAACAGGCCCCTCACCATTTCCCTTTGTCATTGCTTCCATGTGCAAAGGGGGTTCCCTCTTCAGAGGTTCTGGGGAGGTGGGGATAAGGGTCTGGCCTCACCTCGCCATACCGGTTCTGGGTGGCTCCAATGGCCTCCTGGATGTTGAGGATGTCGCTGCTGGGCCCGACCAGCAGGGAGGTGCCTGTGTCCAGGATGGCCTGACAGCCACCCTCGCAGGCCACAACCATACCGTTGATGGTGACACTGCAGAGGGGAGACAGGGTGGCCTTGCAGCGTGTCCAGCATCCAGCCCTCCCTCCTTGAACCCCTTCTTGGCCTCCCCTGCCAGGGACCTTGGCAGGAAGGAAGTCCAGCCATCTCAGGTCCTTTTCTTTGGGCTCCTTCCTGGAGCCCCCATAACTTCCTGAACTCAGAGAAAAAAAAACCAAAATCATTTTCTCCCAACTCAGCAGTGGCTAAATGGAGGTCACTTGACCTTCTCTGGTACAGAAGGGTCAATGAAACAACAAAGTTACATGCACTAAGGGAGAGGGTAGGAGGAGCACTGCATGCTTTGCCCAAAGATCTGGTTTCCAGTTTTCTCCTGCCATGTCCTTGCTACAAGTTCCCCAACCTTTCTGCACTCAGGCTTCTCATCTGCAAAATGGGTCCATTAGCACCTCTTCCTTGACTTCCCCAGGGGATGGTCACAAGGTTCAAACTCGATGTTAGTAAATTACAAAATGAAGATAGTCATGGCACCACTCCACAGGATTTCGGTGAGGAGCAAATGAAGCAGTCACATTCTCACCCAGCACAATGCCTGGCAGGGAGTAGCGCTGGATAAGCACAGTGACCACGTTAAGCAGCTTCAGTCGTGACTGACTCTTTACAACTCTTTGGACCGTAGCCCACCATGCTCCTCTGGCTATGGGATTCTCAGGCAAGAGTACTGGAGTGAGTTGTCATTTCCTTCTCCAGGGGATCTTTCCAACCCAGAGATAGAACCCACGTCTCTTATGTCTCCTGCAGAGGCAGGTGGATTGTTTACCACTAGCGCCACTTGGGAAGCCCCAGATAAGGCATCCCTGGTAGCTCTGCTGGTAAAGAATCCACCTGAAATGCAGGAGACTCCAGTTTGATTCCTCAGTCTGGAAGATCCCCTGGAGAAGGGATAGACTACCCACTCCAGTAGTCTTGGGCTTCCCTGGTGGCTCAGATGGTAAAGAATCCACCTGCAATGCGGGAAACCTGGATTCAGCCCCTGGGTTGGGAAGATCCCCTGGAGCAGAGCATGCAACCCAGTCCAGTATTCTTGCCTGGAGAATTCCATGGACAGAGGAGCCTGGCGGGGGACCATGGGGTCGCAAAGAGTTGGGACACGACTGAGCGACTAAGCACAGCACAGCACAATCTTATCAATAAAGTGTAAGTGAATGGTCAGCAATCTCACTATCAAGGACCCTTGGCCTTGGAGCATCTGATTCAGACTCAGATGTGACGAGCAGCTGGGCTGAGCCCTGGATCCTCACGGCCCCACTCTTGGAGTCGGCCTCTAGCAAGGCCATGGCTGCCTCTCACCCACCTGTCCACAGTGAACTGCCAGTACTTCTGCACAGTCACGGGTACCCAGTGCAGGGATCCTGTGTAGTAGGATGGGTCAATGGCCCCCAGCGTGAGCATGCTCTCCTGGCCACTCCTGAAACCGAGGAAAGGCATGTTATTGCACCCTGACACTGTGGCTTTGAGAAGAGGTATCCCAGCCCCACAGGGCAGAGGCGATTCAGACCCCTCCCCACTCTTCTCCCACCCCTAACCCCCACCTCCACCCCAGAGACTTCAGATGAGCTCTCCCAGCTCTTCTCCCAGCTACTCCAGACTCTTCTCTA
This sequence comes from Muntiacus reevesi, assembly GCF_963930625.1. Lineage (NCBI taxonomy): Eukaryota > Metazoa > Chordata > Mammalia > Artiodactyla > Cervidae > Muntiacus > Muntiacus reevesi. The sequence goes on from NC_089249.1 coordinate 95,017,089, forward strand.
ATATCTCCTGCATACTGAAAGGAGAAGCCTGAACTCCCTCAGAGCCTGCTAGAAGCATCTGAAAATCTCAATGACATCAGTAAATGATTACTGAGGCCTATCACTTTGCAAGAAAAAAAGAGGTTAAAATCCCCTATACAGAGATAGAGTAAAGCTTCTTTTTTTTAAATGACAGAAATGAAGGTCAAACTCCGGCCCAGTGGACCCTGGCTGCATCCACGACCATGTTGGGGCCTTTAGACAGAGGGTTAGATGTGCCTGGAAACAAGGAGAGGTGTGCTTAGATGCTGGTGTCCTTGAGTTGCAGTGTCCCCGAGAGGTAGACCCTCCTCATTCAATGGTCCCTGCCAGGCCGTGGAAGTCTGGCCCAGGCTGGGTGCAGCTCCTACCTGTCCATGTAAACCGAGAACACGTCTTGGGCCACCAAGTGCCTGTTCATCATGTTGTCAAACACAGGCACCGAGTACTCTGAGGCGAGCGAGGGGTAGGCCATCCCCAGGATCCCATCGAACTCGGCATAGGTGAAGACATCGCCAGGCTCCTGGGTGCTCAGGCCTACTGTCTGCTGGACATCCACAATGTCGGAGACCTGCAAGAGAGGCAGAGTGACCTCCACCAGCGGGCCCTGCAGCCAGAGGACCCAGAGGGGGCTCAGAACAAGCCCGTCTTCGCCAGCCCGCCTTTCCCTCAATGGGCAGTGTAGTTATGTGAGCTTAAGAGAGGAAAGCTTCCTTTTTCAGCTCTGTGCTGTGGTTTTGAGGGAATTGGTCTGACGAGCCAGGGGGCTGATTGGCAGGGGAAGAGAGGGTACAGGTCGGGGTAGAGAGAGCAGTGCTCATGATGCAGAAATTGAGGATGAGCTGAAAGAACGGGGTGAAACAAGGGCTGCTCAAAGGGCCCTCTGCCGGCCTGCAGCCCTTCCATTGGCTGCACCCGGGGCACCTCGCAGGGAAGCACTTGGGGGAGCAGCAGGATGGATAGAAAGAACGTGCACGCAGTGTGCGTCTAAAAGACCTTCCTGTACATCCTTGCTTTGCCATGTGCTGGGTGACCTTGGACAAGTTCTTCTCTGAGCCTTCGGGCTCACAGCAAAAAAGACTTCAGCCAGACCCCAGGAAGAGCAAGGTGATGAACACCAAGGGATACTGCTTGATTTTAATTTTAGATGGTGGGTGAGGATGGAAGGAAAGATGCTAACATGTATTGGGTACTTACTACATGCTGGCCATTGAATCAAGTACTTCAGAAGGCAAAGAGGGCCGAGAGCAAAAGGAACCCTTGTCCAGAGGGCACACATGCCTTCTGACTTGAAAGGAGGCGCTGCTCTATGATTTATAAAGTGAAGTCAAATCCAGAAAAGCAGAGACATGGGTCTGACAGTGCCCACCATCACCAGCTGTGTGACTTCAAGCAAGTTATCAGTTCATCTGATCCTCGGGTCCCTCATCTGAACAATGGGGGTGAGACTAGCTTCCTCAGAGGGTTGTTGAAAGAACTAAATTTAAGATGAGATCACAGTGACTATGGCAAGGTCAAGTGAAAAAGGGGTTGGGAAGATGGAAACTGGACCCAGAGAAGCCTCTCGGGTGGGAGCTGACATGGGAAGGAAAAGGGGAAGGGAGGGAGGAACACCCCGCAGCTGCTGCTGGCTAAGCGCCCTCTCAGAGTCCTCTCCCAGGGGGGCCACCCACAGAGGCAGGACACAGAGAGCCCCTGGCACCAGCCGTGGCACAGCCCGGAGCCAGGGTGTCTGGGTGGGGCAGTGGCTGGTGGGGAGGGGAAGGCGAGGACTGGCTGGTCCCAAGCTCCACTCACAGTGACGGTGTCGTAGCCCAGGATGCCCTGCATGCTGCCCGTGCCATAGCGGATAGACAGGGGCTTGCCCAGGTTCTGGAAGGTGGACGACTTTCTCGGGTCGAAGCGCTGGTGGTGTTCTAAAACACAGGCTCAGGGTTAGTGGGACCCAGAGCATCTTCTCTCCACTTGACTGCTAACAGGGGCTATACCAGCTCTCATAAGAATACGGTCTCAATATTAACCATTCTCTCTATTGAAAATAAGCAGCCAGTTCTGTCTGGATCCCGCAAAGCTCAGTCAAGAAAATTATTCTTTGCTGCTCAATCCACCTCTCTGACCCCCAGTGCTACCTTCATAACTTCCAAACAAAAAGAAAAAAAGAAAGCCATCTCTATGGTTTCCAGAGACTAGCATACACCAGCTTTGTAATTTCCAACAAGTCTCTTTGCTTCTCTCAACCTTGGTTTCCTCACCTGATGAATAAGGATAAAAAGAGCGCCAATTTCCCAAGATGGTTGGAGAAATAAATTATTTACATATATTTAATGTTTTCTCAGTGCCTCACACTTTATTCTCAAAATCGACTCGCATGTCGTGGCCTTATTTTATAGAAAGAAAAACTCAGCACCCAGGAGGGTAAGGTGTCTGCCTTGACTCCTAACAGAGCCGAAAATATAAAACAAAGTTCCCCCATTTCTAACTGGTGCTTTATACATCAGATCTGTGATTTGCACATCTACCCAGTCTGCGGCCAGTGGGAGGGTTGAGCAAGAAGATAGGACACAACCAGGAGTCTGGGAATGTCCAAGCCAGCTCTCCCCACAACACGCAGACACATCCCACCCCAAGCCTGGCCACCCTGACCACGACTGGCAGAGCGGAGGGGTGGGCAGGGCGGGGGTATCACTCACTGCAGGCGTTGCTCTTGCAGTAGATAGAGGGCACCCAGAAGTCGGAGGAGCCGGTGTCAAACAGCACGGTGAACTCCTGGGGTGGGGTCCCGAGGTAGATCTTCCCAAAGTACTGACTCTGAGGACAGACAGCAGCGGGTCAGGCTGGGAGCACCGTGTGAGGGATTGGGGAGCGTTGATGCCCAGCCCAGAGCCTGTTCGGCTCTGTAGGCTCTGTGATTTCTGCCGCAAATCCTGCAACCCCTGCTGGAATCGCCCCCAGAGCAGACACTAGAGCAAAATGTAAACCCTGCCTGGTAGGGAGCCTGGGCCACCAGCAAGGGACAGGGCCACAGAGGTGAGACACCATCTAGGTACAGACCCCAGACCCAAGGTGCCCCAGCCACACCTCCTTCCAGCTCTCTCTGGGTGTCAAAACTGGGGCTCAGGTGGGGGTGGGGATGACCTAGATAAGGAAACGAGGGCACAGAAGAGAAAAAGGGTGGGTTGTTTACTGAGTGACAGATGGGAGAGACAAGCTCCAGAAAGGAAGAGGGCGTAGGGGGCGCTCCTGACAGTGGGCACCAACTGCCCCCTCCCTGCCCAATCAACCTAAGACGTGGGTTCCCTGGACCTGGAAGAGTCAGGTGTGAGGCTGGATCTGGGAGCAGACCATGTGTCCCCAAGGGATGCTCTCTGCAGGCAGGTCATCTGGGCTCAGACCCTTGAAGGTGGGAGGACGGGTTTTGCAGGGCCTGCTGGTTCCTGAGAGCTACTGAGGGGTGGGAGACGGCCTCACACACCCCCACAGGGCTCCCTGATTCCTGACAGAGGGAAAGGGGGGCAGGGTGTCCATCACGCTGTGCGGGGATCACTCCTGGGAGGCTGGCAGAACCACTCACATCCAGGTAGTTGGTCAGGGGCACGCTGGCCACCTCCCCGAGGCCGTAGTACTTGCTGCTGACGCCATACTGCTGTTTCTGCAGGAAGTCCTCCAGAAGCCCACGCTCCTTCAGCGCCTTCCTCAGGGGCTTGCCTTTGTACAGAGGGATCCTGAGGCGAGGGGAAGAATAAGTGATGAGGGGGGCATCTCCCCAGGGCCGCCCAGCCTCAGAGGAGCACAGAGCCGCTCCATAAGTTACTTCTCCATTTTTGTACCATTACCTAAAGTAAAAGTCGTGTTCTACATTAGCCCATGCTGGCCATTACCAGCTGCAATGCACTCTGATATTTCCAACTGCTTTCTCTTTTTTAATGCTGGTGGAGACTCAGTCAATGTATTTTATAAGCCACTAATCGGCTTCCCTGGTGACTGGGCTTCCATGGTGGCTCAGACAGTAAAGAATCTGCCTGTAATGCAGGAGACCCAGATTTGATCCCTGGGTCAGGAAGATCGTCTGGAGAAGGAAATGGCAACTCACTTCAGTATTCTTGCCTGGAGAATTCTACGGACAGAGGAGCCCGACGAGCTACAGTCCGTGGGGCCACAAAGAGAGACGTGACTGAGCAACTAACACACACGATGGGTTTGCAGCTCTGCGGTTTGAAAGAAACTCAGCATATTCTCGTTCGGTCTCCAATCCTTGCTGTGGGCCTACTATGTGCAGGTACAGTATGGGGTACCAGGGACACATGAAAAATGTTCAGTCTCTACCCTCCAGGAGCATATTGTGTGGGGGAGAAAATGGTGTCCCCCACACTCTGGAAAAAGCTATGACTATGCTCCCACCCTTGGCCAACCCTGTTCTCGGCTCTCTGGGCATGGGTGGAATTTCTTCAAAAGGGTTCAGCACAGAGCATGGTCCCCAGTGAATATTGTTAGAGTTCAGATGATAGATGATGGAGGCAGATCAGCAGGAAGAGAATCAAGAAGGAAAACAGCAGAAGCTGGTTGCAGACTCAGTCTCGGGCAGCTGGTGGCTGGTCAAGGCCCTCTGAGCTTCACCTTCTGTGCAAAATGGATTATTTCTTCCTTTCCAGCCACCCTCGGGCACTGCTGTGGACAAACTGAGTGACTTAACCTCTCCAGCTCTTAGTTTCCTCTCCTGCAGAGTGGAAGACTAGAGCGTGATGATTCCCAATGTCACCCAGCTCTGAGTCACGAGGTCCTCCTCCTTGGGGCTGTTTTAAGGACAACTGGAGCCTACACGTGTGAAAGAGCTTTGAGAGTAATAAAAGGGCAGCATGTTTAAGACTCATAAAGAAAATGGGTTTTCTCACGTTGTTCATGTCTCAAATGGATCCCATATGGAATGCCTCGTATATCAATAACGGTTTCTCCTCTGGTGCCTCCCGCCCCCAGCCCTCATGTGTGACTTCGGCTGGGACCTGATCTATTAATAGAAATGAAAGGTTCTCCAGACGTTGCTCAGCCTTTGTCTCTGATGACAGAAAAGGACTTCAGCCTGAAAGGAAGGAGGCTGGGCTGAGCCCCTGGGAGCAAGCCCACGGCTGTCCTTTCCCATGTCTCCATGTCCTTCTGCTTGTTACAGCTCTGGTCCCCGGTCAGTGCAGGATTCACAGTTGAGTGTCTGATGACTCTCATGGTAGTAGCTGCGACTCTGCTGATCTGTCCTGTCTCAGCATAGGACCCAGAGAGCCACCCTCAAGGCAAGCGAGGCTCAAAGGCAGTCTACCGCCCCATGCTAAGAACCAGGAATGCAGCCCTAAACTTTTGCAGCTCCAACCACCATGGAAATCTCCACCCCACTTTTGCCTCCAGATGCCGTGCTGAGCCAGCCAGGTGCCTGGCACTTGAAAGAACTCCACTTTTAAGACCACCAACAGCAGCCCCCACTGGTGAAAGGCACCGGACCCCTTTTTAGGGACCCTACTTCCCAGGGATGGATTCAGGTTTCCCTGGGCTCGGGCCTCGACAGAGCTCGAACCTGGGAACCAGAGGTAGTGTGGTTTCATGGCAAGAGTGCCAGTCCAGGGGACTTCCCTGGTGGCGCAGTGGTTAAGAATCCAAGCTTCCGCTGCAGGGGGCACAGGTTCGATCCCTGGCTAGGGCACTAAGATCTCAGATGCTGCACAGTGTAGCCAAAAAAAAAAGTACCGGTCTACCTAGGACCAAGTCTTGGCTCCTTCATATCTAACCACAAGGCCTTGGACAGCTCAAGGACCCTCCCTGAACAGCAGTTTCCTCACCTGTGAAATGCAAAAAATATTATCTACCTAATCCCTTAGGCTTAGTGAGAGTATAGGTAAAGCCCTAGTTAAGTGTCTGGCATCTAGTAGCAAGCACTCAATAAATACCAGTTATAATTTTGGGAGGAGAACTTGGAAACTTCACCCACAAAGGATGTGGCGCAGCAGGGAACTCTAACAGATGCACACATAACTCCTACAATGTGCCAGGCACTCTTCAGAGCATTTTATAAATACTAACTCATATACCCCTTATGAGAGCTTCCCTGGCTCATTGGGTAAAGAATCTGCCTGCCAATGCAGGAGACTCGGGTTTGATTCCTGGGTAGAGAAGATCCCCTGGAGAAGTGAATGGCAACCCACTCCAATTTTTGCCTGGAGAATCCCATGGACAGAGGAGCCTGGTGGGCTACAGTCCATGGGATCACAAAGAGTTGGACATGACTTAGCGACTAAACAGCAACAACTTACCCCTCGGGACAACCCTATGAGATGGATACTTCTGTCATCCTAAATTTACAAGTTTACGTTATGTTCATGATGAAGCTGAGGATCAGGCAGTTTGACTCCAGAAGCTGTGTGCTTAATTGCCACACAGCCCATCTGATCCCCTGTTCTTGTTCACCACACCCTGAAGAATAGGGGAATGCTTTAGAGAAAAAGGCCCCAACATAAAAGGCAAAATTGTCTGGTAACGATTATCCCGGGAACCTGCAGCATTTCCTCGAGGTCTCCCAAGGGCAACCAATGGCTGGAAGACGAGGGAGACCCACCCAGATCAGATGCAAGTGATGCCCATCCCCTCCTCTGGGGCCTGACACTCACCTGGTGATCTCGGCGCCCTGGGAGAGAGCGAAGACAGCAAGTAGCACCACGAGACACCTCATCTTGGATCTGGGTCCGGCCACCGCTGCAGCCAGGGCCCACTCCCACAGCTTTTATAGAGGGTGCGGGGTTCCCTCTGGCTGGGAGCCCAAGCGGCAGAGATAGCCCCTAAATTCGGGCCACTCCACAAACACATTAAGATAGCACCCAGACTACACAACACCCACTCTGATAAGGGCCATGGGTTCCACCACCCTGGGGACTTCAAAGTTGAAGGGTACGCATGCCTGATCTTCAGGCCTCCCTGACCTGATTTCCCCTTTCAAACAGGACTTCTTGAGCTAACACAGGTGGGGCCAAGCCAAAGCCGTATCTCATGTCCCACCTTGTGGTCAGTAAAGAGGCCTGTCCTCAGTGGGCCCCTTCCAGCCCTCGATGCCTCCCTTTCCTGGGCCTGACTTCACAGGGGTCCCAGCCTGCCCTGTCCAGGGGTCTCCCAGCCCAGGTTTCCAGAAGCCACTCAGTCCACTCCCCAAGGATGCTTGTTGAGTCTGTCACCTCCATCTAAGAGAGATGCAGGGGCTTCCTTGGTTGTCTACTGGTTAAGTCTCTATGCTTCCAGTGTGGGGCGAGGCGGGTGGGAGGCGCAGATTCGATCCCTGGTCAGGGATCCAAAGATCCTGCATCCTGCATGCTGCGTGGCATGGTCAAAAAAATAAAAATTAAAAAAATTTTAAAGCTCCAAACAATGAGAGATGCAGGTCCAAGACCCCAGCTCCCCACAAGGCTGTGGCCACTGGTTCCATGTTAGAAGGATGTTGGGAGGGGAGGGGTAGATGCCAGATCCCATGAGTCACTGGGAGGCCTGGGGAAGGCAGGCGGAGAGGGCAGATGTGTGCCACACACAGAGGAAAAGGAGGAAGCTACGACATGATGGTCAGGTCTGGGGGATGGGTTAGGTGTCTGAGCCACACACAGAGGACGCGAAAGAGTCTCTTGGGGCACACATGCTGGGGCTTGTGACTAGCAGAGGGTCCCAAGGTCCAGGCCAGACATGCTCTCAGGCCTGGAACCTGGGAGAGAATCAGGGCTAAAGGGAAAACAAAGACACAGCCTCAAAAGTGGAGATCACATCCCAGGTGTGAAGGGAGACTATGAACTGGAAGATCAGGTTCAAGTCAGGTTAAGGCAGGGGCTTTAGGACCATGGATGTGAGGAAGACTGAGGTGCCAGCTGCCCACACTCTGCAGGACAGAGGTCTACACAGTGAGGAGGGCCTGATGGGGTGGAGGAGGTGGGGCATGGACCTGGAGCAGAGAGGGCAGGCTGGGCAATAGAGAGGTGGACCCTGGACACAGGGAGGTGGGATGGTGGGGGACTCTGAGAGGGACAGATCCAGGAGTTTATGTATTTGATGTGCAAAGGCCTCAGGAGGCCAGTCGACAGGGGACCTGAGTGTTTTATGATAGGCCTTAGGAAGACAAACAGGGAAAGATTGAAAGCAAGAGAAGCGGGCAACAGAAAATGAGATGGTTGGGAGGCATCATCAACTCAATGGACATGAGTTTGAGCAAACTCTGGGAGAAGGTGAAGGACAGGGAAGCCTGGTGTGCTGTAGTCCTTGGGGTCGCAAAGAGTCGGACACGACTTAGCAACTGAACAACAAACAACGGGAGGGCAGGCATACCCCATCCTGGCCATGGCAATACTCCACCCCCATGTCCTTTCCCAGCAGACCAGGACGTTACTGATTCTCAGGCCCCAGGAAGCAGCCATGGGCACATTCAATATTCCAAAAACACCCTAACAGCATCATCGCAGCACCCTCCCTTTCCAAAAGCCAGGGAAGTAGAGAGAAAATAACACCACCAAATGGTACAGCTCGTTCCTTGTTTCCCTCCCTGAGGAGGCTGTCCTGCCAGGCCAGGGCCTGCATGTCCTCTCTCAGTGGCCCTGCATCCAATCAATGCTTCCCCCCAAACATTAACACCCAGGATGACCCTTGGTGGGCTTCCCTGATGGCTCAGATGGTGAAGAATCCGCCTGCAATGCGGGAGAGCTGGGTTCGATCCCTGGGTTGGGAAGATCCCCTGGAGGGGTAATGGCAACTCACTCCAGTATTCTTGCCTGGAGAATCCCATGGACAGAGGAGCCCGTGGGGTCGCAAAGAGTCAGACCCGGCTGAGCGACTAAGCCCAGCACAGCATTGACACGGTGGATGCTCGGTAAATTCGTGGATGAGCAAAGGAATGGGCAACTGATCTTGCCGCCACTCTTAAGGAATAAACAGATGGTCGAAACTTTATTATGTCCTCAGATGAGGAGATGGAGGCTCAGAGAGGTTAGAGTTCTTGCCCATAAGGAAGAAGAGCTTAAACACAAAATAAGTCCTGTCACAAGACTCCTGGTCTGATGTGCTACAGTATATCACAGGGCCTAACAAGTTATGGGGGCAAGGCAGGGGGGGGGGGGGGGGTCATGAGTTTACAGTGTCAAGTCTGGGGCAGCACTGCTTCAAGCTCACTGCTCCCAACTTCTGGACATCCCTTGGGACAGTCATACGTATGAGCAGTGGGCCCATCTGTAGCATCTGGGACTGGGACCTGTGGGTGTCAGCACAAGAGGCAGGAGTGTGGTACCCCACTCCCCCAACATCTCCCCGCCCCCCATCTCGCCACCGGCCAGCTCCACGTTGCCAGTGGCCCAGCATGACCCAGCAGCAAACACTCCTGGACAATGAGCCTTGAAACTTAGGCTCAGCCCCCTCTCCCTCTGGAAGGTGACCCTCAAAGCCAAGAACCAAAGCACTGGCTTCTCCGTGTTTATTCACGAGATTGGGATCATTCTAACAGCATTCAAGTGCACATTATCAGGAAGGCTGCCTCAGACTGCACAGGATGTTAGGACTGCTAATCCCCGGGAAGCAGGCCAAACACTTCAAAAAGCTTTTTGAAAAGCCACGATAAGATTTCATCACTGGTTACCCAGAGCCAGGTGGGGACAACTCCCCTTGGTCTAGATTCCTTGTGTCGGAGAACTGACCCACAAAAGTGGCTCAGACAAACTCAGGGCCCAGGGACAGCCTCTCCAGGGTACCCAGCATTGTGACCTCCACTCAGACATGAGCAGCAACAAGGTCAAACATGCACACTTCCCTGAGCATCTCCTGTGAGCTCACACTGAATGGGGGGCTTGTTTCATCGCCACCTCCAGGGAGCCCACAGTCAAGTGGGGGAAAGATTGGTTCTGTTGGTGACCCTGCTGTGATCCAAAGAACCAGACACCTCCTCTACCAGCGCCGGTTTGCAAGGGGTGCATGGTTTCTGGAAAGTATGTGTGGGACAGTCCTGGGCTTGAACCCTGGCCACGTGTTGGTGTGACCTTGACTGAATCCCTTTACTTCTCAATGCCTCGGTATCTTCTTGTAGAGTAAAGACAGTGACAATGAGAGGGTCAGGCGAGGGTCAAAGATAAGAGAGTCTAGTGCTGCTGTTCCTTAGGCTTCCTACAAACCAGAGACATAAACGACTGAGGTTGTGTGACCATGAACATTTCAGTCTTTCTCCAGGCTCAATTCTTCGTTTGTGAAATGTGGGATTCACAAGTTCACAGAGCTGGTCTGAATCTCTGCTGTGTCCAGAACAGCAGTTCTTTTTTCTGCTCTAGGAATCAATTGAATTTCTGCACTGCGCCCCCAGCCCTCCAGACCGAGGAGTCAATTCACCTTAGCCGTTTTTGCAGCACCCCGCAGGTGTGCTTTGATGCACATGACTCTCCAGCTGGTCAAGTTTGCAAGGGGTAGGGGGTGCGTGGTGGTCTTCCTTTGTCCCTACCTGGGTTCCTGTTACCTCCATGTCCCACCTGAGCCAACCCAGTCTTCTGGAAGTTGCCTCGGTCATATTCCCCCAGACTAACCACATGGCCCTCCACCCTGAACTTGCCTTCTCCCTGAACCACCACCAAGAAGCAGGATCTGGGTCCCCACGGCTCAGAATCTGCCTGAGTCCCCTGCCTCTGCTTCTACATCCTCTGAGGAGCCCCAGGTTCTTCCAGGGCTTCAGGAGAAACGTCCTGACCTGGAAACTCTGCCAGTCCCTTCTGCTTTCTGCCCTGCCCACATCTTCCCTGAGGCAAATAGAAGCAGAGCTGGCTTTTCCTTTCCTGAGGAAAAGAGAAAGGAGAAAATGAGAGGATTTTTTTTTTAAAAAATAATAGATCAGTACCTCAAAATATGATTCTTGGGGGCACATCCTCTCAGTTTGACCACATGACCCTCCCAGCACCAAAACCCTATAGTTCAGCAAAGATGACCACATTACATCCACACTCAACAAGCCTCGGGTTGAAGAAGATGGGAGGGGTCCAGGGGTCTTTAATGCAGGACAGAGGAACTGCAGCGGCTCACGCGAGAGAGATCTCAGAAGACCGGAAACCTGGAAAACACATTGGAAAATATTGCTCGCACATGTGGAAGTCCCCACCCTTCTCCCCTCCTGACCACAAAGGGATCCCTGTGAGTGAATACTGGTCAGTCCTCCAGTCTTGGTCAGCAGAAATCTGGGGGAGACCAGCTCCCAGCCTCCAAACCCATACCTCTGTTTGCTCTGCATCAAGCAACCTGAACCGTGGGAATGTCTGCCCAACACATCACAGAATTGCTGGGTCCTCTCACGAGAACACTGGGGCTGGGGACCTGGCCCCCTACACACAGGAGAGCACATTGTGAGTTATGGGAAAATGCAACGGGAAAGCCCGTTCCAGCTTCCTGAATAGAATGGCAAAGAGGGAGGGGTAAAAGTGACCTCCCCCAACTCCAAAGCAGGACTCAGGGTCCCCAGCAAACCAAGTCTCTGGATCACTGGGTCGTGCATCTTAATCAAGATCATGTTTTGCTTTATAAACACAATTTTAAGGAATCACCAAATAGTTGGGAAAGAGGATTTGGTCAAAATTAAGTAATAGTTTTGTATTGATGTCAATTTCTGGCTTCAATACTTGATTTTTTTACGAGTCGTTTAGTTGTAGGAATTCTTTGCATATTCTGGATGTTAACCCCTTATTAGATATGTGGTTTACAAATATTTTCTCCCATTCAGTGGATTGAAGTTTCACTCTGTTGACGTGTCCTTTGATATACGAATGTTTTTTGTTTGTTTCACTGTAATCTAATTTATGTTTCTTTGCTTGTGCTTTTGGCATCAGATCCAAGAAATCATTGCCAAATCCAATGTCATGAAGCTTTTTGAAGTTGAAGTTTTGGATCGAGTTCTCCACCCCAACTATTTAGTGATTCTTTAAAACTATATTTATAGTGCAAACATTCATGATCTCAAGATGCATGACAGAGAGATTCTGTTTTGTTGTCCTGTAGGGGCTCGTGTTCTCCATGGCCACCTTCTTCGTCCCCTTTTAGCCCTGGTGAAAGTGGGGGAACAGTGGGGAGGGGCCTGATTTCTACCAGAGAATCTTCTCATCCCTTTCTTCTTCTCTTCCCTCCAGTTTTCCTCCTCTTTTCAACTCCCTACTTGGAAAGCAACCCCACATGGGATTTAGGAGCAACCTGCCAGCCCTTCTTCCCCAAACCACAGCTCAATGGCTTTCCCCGGAGCGGGGCTCTGGGTGCTGAGTAGGTGCTCCATTGCTCTTTGGTTTCTGACCTCTTCCTCCTGAATGTGCTGGATGTCAAATTTATGACTATGGAATGTATTTGAAGAGGTCTTTGGATTGTCTCAGTCTTTAAAATCTTTTTATTTAGAAATAATTTAGAAATAAGTTGTACGGAAATAGTACAAAGAATTCCTGATACCCTCGCTCAGATATCAAAAATGTTGAAATTTGACCACACCTGCTTTATTTTCTCTTATATGGTGTACTTAGAGAGGTCAGATTCATAGAGACAGAAAGCAGAATGGTGGTTGTCAGGGCCTGGGGGGAGGAGGGAAATGGGGAGTAATTGTTTAATGGGTATAGATTTTTCAGTTTTGCACGATGAAAATAGGTCTGGAGATGGATGGTAATGATGGCTGCACAGAATGCAAATGTACTTAATGCCACTGAACTGTACACTTAAAATGATTAGCATGCTAAATTTATGGTATGTGCTTCTTGGTGTTTAATCACTAAGTCGTGTTCAACTTTTTTGTGACCCCATGGACTATAGTCGGCCACGCACCTCTGTTCATGGGATTTCCCAGGAAGGAGTACTTCAGTGGGTTGCCATTTCCCCTCTAGGGGATCTTCCCCACCCAGGGAAGGGATTGAACACGAGTATCCTGCATTGGCAGGGGGATTCTTTACCGCTGAGCCACCAGGGAAGCCCCTTAGTGGACAGTAGGCATTAAAAAAACATACACCCTTATTATTAATATTTTCTCCTCTCTTCTAATCACCACCAAAAACATACAGACTGGATATCTTTACCCATATTTTACAAATGAGAAAAATGAAGCTTAACAAATTTGTCTCTTACCCAGCTCCCAATCAGAATATGATACTGCCAGGATTTCAATCCAGGACCAATTTGACTCCAAAACCCGTGATTTTCCATTCCACCCTGCTTGGGTCTCATTTAATGGATGAGAAACCTGAGGATTATTGACACTGAGCACTAGGAGAAAGCTCAGATGCCCACAGGGGCCAGGCAGGTAATGCAGAAATCATCTGCCAGAGGTTCTACCAAAGAACCTTCGCTTTAACTAAATTATGGGTGAAGCAAGTAATACAATATGTGCCTGTATGGTACTGGAGATTGTGTTTCCAATTCTAATTTTTAAAAAGTAAATATCAAAAAATAGAAAAACACAGTTAATTTAATTGCCTTCCAAAAATTTTAAGCATAATGCAGCCAGCACTGTGTAGATCAAACAAATTATTTTCAGATCAGATGTAAACCCCAGTCACCCGGTGGCCACCCTGAGGACGGTGTGGCGGAGACCTCGACACGGGTGTGGTGAGTTCAGATGCGTCTAAACAACCCTCTACAGCTGAATAACACACCTTCCAGTTAGTGCCAATGTGGGAACCCAATTTCAGGATGCCAGGATTCATCATTTCCTAAGAGGTATAAGAAATGTGGGGGCTTCCCACATTCTCAAATGGTAGAGAATCTGCCTGCAATGCAGGAGACCCAAGTTCGATCCCTGGGTCTGGAAGACTCCCTGGAGAAGGAAGTGGCAACCCACTCCAGTATTCTTGCCTGAGAAATCTCATGGACAGAGGAGCCTGGCGGGTTTCAGCCCATGGGGTCGCAAAGAATCAGACATGACTGAGGAGCTAACTCTTCCACTTTAACACTTTCATAGGAAATGTGGGTTTTAGGGAAATATACTGAATTTTAAATACAGGTAACTCTTCATTTTTACCCTGTGCAGACAAAATAAGACGGGTCTGCAGGCAAGCCCACATCATCGGCCTCCAGTGAGGCTCCTCACTCTTGGGCAGAGCCCAGACTCAAAAGAAATCTCTGACTCCTAGGCTGCGATGGAACCAACCTGTGGTTTCTCCAGCCCAGAACTGGAGCGGGAGGCACAGAGGAGAAAGGATGGGCTGAGTGAAGGCAGCGCAGGATGCCCAAGACTGACAGAATCCGCCTGAAGAGGCAGGTCTACAGACAATCTGACCTCATGGCTCACTTTTTCTTCCCTCAGTCAGATCTTTGCCTGAAGCTACACCAGAAGACCTGTGGCAGCCCGTCATCAAGGGGAGGACTGCATGACAGCCAGCCTCACTAATTAAAGGGGATTTTTTTCCTCCGAGATGAATGTGTGTTAAAAATATCAAATATTAATCACTGGCAACATTAATTTATAATAATGCTTGTCTCCCTTTCAGCTTCCAAACCGACATCTGGCATGACTGCTTTGAAACTGACACCCACTCCATTGCGGGAATTATAAATAGCCTGGGTTAAAATCTTCACCTTGAACCAAATAGGCTGACTCCATGCGGTGGTTTATGGAACAAAGGGGGCTGCCTCAGGCACTAAAGTCCTGGGTGGATCTATTTGGGATGGTCTTTAAAACATTAAAAAAAAAAATTGAAAAGACACTAACGGTGTCCCTGGGAGGGAGGGTTCTAGAGTGGCTCTGACTGGCTTCCTCCCTGTGAGGTGGAGGAGGTCAGCCTCCCTCCCACCTAGCCCATTTCATGATGGGTGAGGAAGGACGGGGTTTCATCCTCCCCTAAGTTCACCGTCCTTGGTGACTGATTAGTGCAGACACCATCCTTTATAGAAGGGACACAAAACCCGCCTTCTATGGGCAGAAGACCAAGTCCTCTCTCGGACTGCAGAGCGCCGTCACAGCAGAGCTCACTGGGCCCGGGGTTCGCACCGTCGCATTCCGGCTCCACGACAACCCTGGAAGGGAAATCCCAGTGGGAACGCCATTTCACTGAGGAGGAAGCTGAGGTTAAAGAAGCTGTTTCCCTGAGGTCCCCCAGGCAGCTGGCGGTGGGCAGAGTCAAGATCACCCCAAGAAGAGGGGGCCCCTGGGGTCTCCTTGCTTAATACCTTTCCAACATTTTTCCTGTGGCTAAAACCCCAGCTTCCCAAGGGTCCCCTTTCCAGGAACTGGGATCCAGCATCTCTGCGATGGAACACAGGACTCTGGGTACCTAATGAACAAGCCCCACCATGGTCCACCACCAGGGAGGGTCGGGGCCACATTGCTCTGGGGTCTACCTCACAACAAACTGGCGGGATGGCCAGAGTCGCTGTCCGCCTGTAGCAGAGGTGCAAACAGACTCTGAGAGCTGCCTCACCCCTAGCGGAGCTGAGCGGAGAATCTGAGCCTTGGGTCCCAGTGTCACCAGGAGCGGCAGGACCATCAGACAGAAGGGCAGAGGGAGGACAGAGCATGCGTGGAGGGGAGAAGGTGGGGGGTGGGGAGGGCAGCATCTGGGAAGGAAGGTGGGAGATGCTAGGGGCAGCACAGGACCCCATTTCTGATCATCCCAAGCTCCCCAGGGGCTCAGGGCATCTCTGGGGCAACCAGCGAAGCCCTTCCTGGCCCACGGACTTTGCCACTCCCTTGGGTCTCCCCTGGTCCAGGGCTCCTAGGAGAGAGCAGGTTGTCCAGGGCCGTGGTGGCCGTAGGTGGCCTTGCCCAGGATCAGAAGTGCCCACAGGCCCTAATGGAAGGAAGGAGCAAACACCTGGAGAACAGACCGCGGACAGCACTCCTTAGTTACCGCACAGCTGCCCTTGCCAGTGAGGACCCGGGGGCAGAGACTCCACAGGGAGACCGGCTGGGGCTCAGCGCCCCGCTGGGACCAAATCCTCCCAAGAGCATAATTCCGTCTGAGCCCCAAAACAGTTATCGCTTTGCCTCTCCCAGGGCCTCACTGAGCCCCTTCTCATTGTTCCTCCCTGGAAGCTAGCGAGGTCAGGTACAGCAGTCCTCACAGTGAGCTCTCAGAGGTGTGTCCCCTCCCCACATCTGGGAGTGAGCTGTGGGCTGCCTCGGCCCATGGGGCTCCTTGCAAAGCTCTCCATCCCCAGCAGGCTGCTGGGGCAGGACAACCCCGAGCCGGGGAGCCTAGGCCCCATTTTCTGCTGCCCCGTCTCCCAAACATCCCCTGCTGACACGGAGCATCCCGTTTGGCGGCTGAGGTCCAGGTTTCCACAGCTGGGCCCCAGATGGGGGCCTGGAAACATATGTAGGACACGTGTTTGCCTCTAGGCTGGGCCTCGGGGCAGCCAGAGCCACCTCCTCACCTGCAGGGCTTCCCAGCCTCCAGGTGGGGCCCCAGCTGTCCGCCTTCAAGTGAGCGGAAATTATAGCCCCATGGGGGGCCTCCCCTCTCTCCTCATGGTTGCCCCCTCCTCGTGTTCCTCTTCCCCCTTGCTTTCACTTCAGTGACTGAGGTTTCCCCAGGGACAGTTGCACAAACTTTGAAACCTAATTTTGGATGGATGCAGCCCCCATCACATTCTCCCTGCCTTCCCGCCTGTCCTGCTCACCATTGTTTTAATATTAAGGCCATGCTCTAGCTTGACTGGAGCTTTTCCTAATGGAAACTAATCTCGGTCCCTTGGGGGAAAAGTGGAACTTTCATTATATGTTTTATTTCCTCCAAAGGTTGGGGAGACAGACAGGGTAAGGCAGAGTTTCTTGGGAAAGGAGGTGCAGGGACCACCAGCATCGGTTTCAGCTGAAGGGGGGCTTGTTGTAGGCCCCACTGAATCTGAGTCTCTGGAGGTAACCCAGGAAACAACATTTTAACATCACCCTTTGGGCTTCTATGTACACTAAGGTTTGGGAACTGCAAGTCTACAGAGTAAATGACATTTCCTAGTCCTGGGGTCACCAGCCCTGAGTTGCTTATCTCAGGGGACACAGATGCTTTGGCAGGTTTAATTTGAACACAACCTGAGAAGAACCAGAATAAAATTCAGAGCCCACACTCCTTATGCTTTTCCTAGGGAAAAAAAAAAAAAATTGTATAACGCAGTATTAAGATCATAGCCTATATTGAGCAAACATTCCATTTCACTTGGAAACAGTGACTCACATGTTTAAGCAGGGTATTAAGAAGCTCTTAGATAAGATTATTTGTGTAGCTATGTTCCCAAACGGAGTGTTATTGAGCTTTTCCCACATAAACCTGTGCTTTTAAACTACATCATAATAATGACACATAGGCCAAAAAAAAAACGAGATTTCTTCCTACTGCGTTCAAATTCTGGGAATGTGAAATACATCCAAGAGCAGGTGTTTGCTTCTTCCTGGCAGTTTTATGAATCTCTCACAGGGGAGATGCCTCAGGTAACTGGCTTAGTGAGCCAGGCAGACAGATCCCAGTGCTACCTGAGACGCCTTCATAAACAAAAAGCGTATGAAACATTCCCATGGAGCTTCCACTGGCCAAGGCCACCCTAAGTTCTTCTCATGCACTAACATCTAATCCTCACACCAACCCCAAGGGACAGGTACTACTGTTACTGAACCTAACTTGGGGCCCTTTGCCCAAGTGCAGTAGAGCCAAGACAACAGGTTGTTGTTAAGCAAAGTTCAGTGTTTATTGCAGGGCACCAAACAAGAAGTCCTGGCAGCTGAGACTCAGGAGATCCGAGCTCCCCAATGGCTTTCCAGGGGTAGGCTTTTAAAGACAAGGTAAGCAGGAATTCCCTGATGGTCCAATGGTTAGGACTCCATGCTTCCACTGCAGGGGGCATGGGTTCAATCCCTGGTGGAGGAACTAAGATCCTGCATGCCACAAGGGACAGCCAGAAAAATAAAATTAAGACAGGGTGAGGGAGAGGGTGGCAGGGTGTGTAATCAGCTCATAGACATTCTTCTTTTGGTTAGTAGTGAGGTCATGGGGAGTCAACATCATCAACCTACTGGTTCCAACCCATCTGGGGTCTCTGTGCTTCTGGGAAACACACAGTCAGTTAACTTCTTCCACCTGGTGGGGGTTTCAGTATCTGCAAAACAACTCAAAGGATATGGCTCAAGATATTATGCATAGCCCCTGAGGGGGAAACTAAATGTCCTTGACTTTGTTTAAAGGCTAAACTATTATTATTTGTCTCGTTTGGCTGTTTTCCTTTCTGCATTTTCTCACTTCTCAAATTAAATTTATTCTTTGGAACTCTAGCAAGACCTAGGAGGTGAAAGTTTCTCTACAAATAAGAGGCAGTCAGAGGACATGGCAAAGCCCCATAGGATCCTGCTCGGTTACACTATTATTACTGTTGTTGCCCATTTTACAGATGGGGAGACTGAGGTAGAGAGGCTTAGTAGCTTGTCCATGGTTCCTATCTAATAAACAGCCTGACCAGGGTCCAAGCTTTCAGTCTGTGCTGTTAACTACTGTGTCACCCCAGTAGCAAGGTAACTTTGCAGATAATTCTGTGAGAGTTGCCACACGAGCCAAATGCAAAATGACAAGAAAATGTCAAGCTGTCATTTGACAGATTTGTTTACTTGGTCTTCGGGGCTTAGTTTCATGACGAAATCTCACAGGTTTCTCTATGCCTTGTCTCTGTCAGAGCTATGCCCACGGCTTCTTACTCATCAGCCTTGCTCTTTGCTTAGATCCAGTTAATCCTCCTCACTAATCTTCAGTCCCAAAATTAAGGCCCCTCTGTCCTCACTAGGCCAGGGGCTTTTCCTGCCCCTGATGACGTGAGATGTGAGCCCACTCTGGGGGCTCTGATCCCTGTTAAAAACCACACCCGTATTTTTCCTCCAAGTCACACTCATATTTAAATAAATCTAATATACCTGTGATCCATGGGCAGTAGAGCCTTCCAAGTAGGGGGCTAACACAAGAAAGAATATTCTAGATGGAGGGCCACAGATCGTGCCCCTCCTACTGGCCTGGGCCCAGGGGTCCCCTTGAGGCCCACACACTGTTCTCCCAGGTTTGTGGCTCACTCCAGGCTCCCACAGGAGCCTTTCTTTATAAACTTTGAGTAGAAAACATCAGTGGAAGCTTACGGAGGTCGAGAGGGGTGTCAGAAGACCAAGGAGGACGTCAACAAGGAGTGGATCCTATTTCACCCTTATCCCTACCCAGGGTCAGCTGTCCCAAGCTTCTGTCCTCTGGCTGTGCAGCTGCTGTAGCCACGACCTTCACCATTCAACCCTGGGAACACAGACAGGACTCAGACACTGCCCTTCCTTCTGCGGCGGAGGCTGACTGAGACAGGAGCGCTTTCTAAGAACGAGGGTTAACTCGGGGCCTGACGTGTGTCCCAGTCACTTTGTGTTGACGGATGCAGGTGGAGGTGGGGGATGCATGTGAGTTCATCTGCAGGACGCCTTGAAGTCACAGGACATGAGAGGAAAGCAGAGCATTCCCCACAGAGGGAACGGCCTGGGCAAAGATACACACGGCATCTTCCACAAACCAAGACAGTCCTGAGGCTGGGAAGGCTGGTGGAGACAGTAGGACAGCAGAGAGAGGGTGGCCGGGCCAGACCACAAGGGGCTTTTCGCTTCCGGACAAGCTTTCTCCTTTGTTGCAGAGAGGCCTTTGGGGGGATTTTTGATGGAGAAAGAACCAGGCAAATGTGCTGCCTAGAAGGATAACTGGTGGGCATGCAGGGGTGGATCCTAAGGAGAAACTGGAGGCAGAGAGAATAGGTAGAAATAGTTGCTGCGGACCACACCGAGCAAGGTGGGGCTCAGACAGCCCCGGACTAGAGGGAAAAGGGGCAGAGCCGAGAGACTTTCAGGAGGTAAAAGAAAGAGAGCTTGGTGATCATTGACAAGGAAGTCAGAGACAAGGGACAGTAACAGAGAGACAGACAGTTCTAGACTGCCCTCGAGCTTCAGACTTCATAGTAGGGGGTGGTGGGAGCACGAACCATCAAGACCAGCAGAGAAAAGGAAGATTTGGGAAGATAAGCAGTTCTTCCCGTGCGGTGCTCTGCTGCACACAGACAGGCCGGTGGGTGGTTGGGGGGGGGGGGGTGGGGCTGAGAGGGAGCATCCAATCATTGTCCTCTGACCCCCATCCAACACCACTTTCCTAATCCTGGAGAATCCGTGAGAGGAGATGTCTCACAGGAAGATGACAGAGGCTTCCAGGAAAGAAATTTGTAGGGTGGAACTGGAAGCAAAAGAGAATTAAACATGTATCCTGGCATGCCTCTTCACCCAGGTGGAAGCATTGTCCCGTGAAATCTCTGACTGAGTATATCACCTGGGATGTCTGGGAAGTGGTCCCCATCTGCTCTGCGAGCTCCCTTTCTGATGCTGCCTTCTATTCCTCCTCAGCTCGTCTGTGCCACCCCCATGTCAGCCACTAGATGGCACCAGACTCCACCCGCTGAGAAGGAAATCCAGCGCATTTGTGCAGTCCTTTCCCACTCTCTGCAACCCCATGGACTGTAGCCTGCCGGGCTCCTCTGTCCATAGGATTTTCCAGGCAAGAATACTGGAGTAGGTTGCCACTTCACTTGCTTCTCCAGCGAATATTCCTGACCCAGGATCGAATCCGCATCTCTTTTGTCATCTGCATTGCCAGGCAAATTCTTCACCACTGCATCACCTGGGATTTGGGCAAATATGGGGTGGTCAGGCTGTCACTGAAGGGACCCACATCTTGAAGGGCTGTCCATTTCACCTAATTCTAATTTAATTTAACTCTTCTAGAATACATTCTTATTGTGGGTATATTATTCTTACAGGTTGGTATGAAGAAAGTGAAAGTGTTAGTCACTTAGTTGTGTCTGACTCTTTGTGACCCCATAGACTGCAGCCCAACCAGGCTCTTCTGTCCATGGAATTCTCCAGGCAAGAGTACTGGAGTGAGGTTGCCATTTCCTTCTCCAGGGGATCTTCCCAACCCAGGGATTGAACCTAGGTCTCCTGCATTGCAGGTAGATTCTTTACTGTCTGAGCCACCAGTATATATATAAAGAATTCTTTACTCTATGTAAATATGCTTTCCTTGGGTTTCCCTGGTGGCTCAATGGTGAAGAATCAACCTGCCCAGACAGGAGACGTGGGTTCTATCCCTGGGTTGGAAAGATCTCCTAGAGAAGGAAATGGCAACCCACTCCAGTATTCATGCCTGAAAAACCCTGTGGACAGAGGAGCCTGGTGGGCTACAGTCCGTGGGGTCACAAAAGAATCAGATACAACTGAGCGACCGAACAACAACATACTTTTCCTTAGCTCCCCTAGTCTCCCCTGTGATCTCTTCAATCGTCAGGGAAAAAAAGGATCAGGGAACTGGGGCAAAGACCAATTATCAATTCCTCAAAATTCTGATATAAAAAGTGAGAATCAGTTGTGTTAGATTAAAAGGACGGTTTGGCCCATCGACAGGTCTGTAGATCAGCCAGCTCCCATTGGAATGGAGAGGCAGTTGCAGGCGGCATGTCACCAGCCACAGGGCCCCTCATGTCTGCAGGCACCCCGCGTCTCTGCTCCATCACACTGATCCCTGCAGTGATGCCCCACCCAGGTCAGCTCTGCTTACCTGGACACTGGCTGGGAAAGCCCCACACACAGCATGACCTGGCAGCAGCAGGTGGTTCCTGGAGATCAAGGGGCAGGATGGGAAAACTGAATTCCTGGACATGGAAAGGAACTCTACATCCAGTACCTGAGCCTGAAAATCAGGGGCCAGGAGACTCGAGGGCTGCAAGAGGGGGGCAGGCATGCAGAGAAAGCACCAGGGTCTGTCAATGGAGCCAAAATCAAAGAGCAAGGCCTGTGTGGGGCCCAGGCCCGGCCTGGGTGGGCCCTGCAGTAAAGCCTGTCCTGAGCACGGCCTGAGCAGGGTTATGAGAGGGTTAAGGGCAAGGAAAGGAGGGCAGGACCCCAAGACTCAGAGACCAGTCTCCTTGGAGGCTTCTGAGAGGCAGAGGATATGACATACTTTTCAGCTTATATTTTGCACTTTCCTAGACTAAGAACTGAGGTGAGGAAGGTACACAGGGCTCGCATTTAGGGGATACTCCAGTCCCTGGTTCAGATGCAGGCTCAGGGCCTCACCAGCCCGACCCTGAAGCAGACTTTCTCACCCACACGCGGTGACCTGGTGGCATCGACTATTTGACACTCAACAGAAGGGACAAAAGGGCTCAGCTCACAAGGCCTCCTGCCTCCAACCCAGAAACCCATTTGAGCCACACCCTCCTCATCACCTAGCGCCCACTGAGCTGCCTCGAACCCTTCTTGCAAACAGACCCTGTATCCACTTTCTCCAAAACATTGCCCCAGAGAGGAGGAGGGATTCCAGTCACATCCCTCTCCTGCCCGGACACAGCCCGGCCCTGCCCCCTCCTCACATCCCCAGGCACGGCAGGGACACACGGCCACTTGACCCTTTTTCATGCTTTTATTCTTGAACCAGTAGTCAGTGCGAACGGCTACCGGCATCACCACGCCTGGGCGAGCCTTGAGCAGGGTCAGATGGGAGGTGCTGAGGGGGACTGGGATTGTACATGAGATGGAGGCCAGCGGTGTGACACCCCGACAAACTGCTCTGAACTTCAGGCAGCCCTCAGTCTCCAGAGAAGATGCCGTATTTTTAATAGACGTGGGGCACACACAGCCTGGCCACGGTCCTGGGTCGCAGTCCCCTCCTGTGTCCAAAATCAGTGGCCCGCCGGCTACCCCCCATCCCTCCTCCAGCTGAGCAGAGGCCAGAGGCTTCCTCAGGGTCACACATAGACCTGCTCTTGACCCTTGGAAAGGGACTATTGAAGGGAACTCACTCACTGCCTCATGAACCGCCACTGTCTGCATTTCACGGGGAGGCAGCAGGATCGGGGGCTTCACTGTGAACTGGTAACATGTGCTGGGAGGGGCATGGGGGGCCTGCAGTTCTGACCCAGCAGGCTGGCCGCAGGCTGAACCCACAGCAGCTGTGTGGAGGCTGACTGACGTCTTGGGGCCCCACACTTTCCACGAGCTCACTGATGCAGGCAGAAGTGCACGTGCCGGAGGGGAGCGGCAGGGCCCAGGGAGGAGTTCACCTGTGGGGGACGAAGGGCAGGGCAGGAAGAGACACAAGGAAGGAGCACGTCCCTGTCACTCACCGCCCCTGAGCCGGCCTGAGCCATGCACACGGGCTTCCTCCAGGACTACGGCCGCCAGCCAGGACTCCACAGGCCGGCCGGGCAGGCTGTAAAACCCTGTGATGGGTGTCTGCTTCGGTGCACATATGTGGGCAGGGGAGCAGGGGCCTAGGTCAGCAGTGCAGGCAGTGGGACAGCCGAGGGGATGCAGGGCTGGGCCACTCAGCAGAAATAAAGTCCAAGGGAAACCACCCCAGGCTGTGCTCAGAAAGAGGCCCGGCATCCCCGGTGGGTGTCCTGAGACCAGACACACTCCTAGAAGTTGATGTTCTTCAGGTTGGTGGAGCAACGGTACCTGCCGTCCAGGCCACGGGAACATAGCAGGTTGGGCAGGCAGGGGCAGGCGTGGTGCTGCCGTTTTCTGAAGAAGGGGACCTGCGGGGAGAGAGGAGGGTAGACGTCACCTTCACCAAAGGGAGGCGGGCCCCCAGGCGGGGAGCCTCTGGCCGGCCCAGGCCTGACTGAAATGTCTCATCACCTGCACCCCAGCACCACAATAATGGCTTTTATAGAGGAGGAAACTGAGGCACAGAGAGGTTAAGTAACATGCCAAGGTCACACAGCCAGCTTGTGGGGGAGCCAGGATTTGACCTCAGGCAATCTAGCTCTGACATTGTGATCAGCCACAACGCAATGTGGCCCACCCGCCTATCCTCCAAACTCCACGAGCCCCCACACCACCCACCGCCCCTCTCCCCCCACTGACCCAGCACACCCACTCTCTCACAAATTCACACCCACACCGGTGATTGAATATCACTTGTAGCTCATCCATTACACTCTCCACCCTGTGTTGGTGTCGGGGATGTAGCTGCTGGGTGACTCACACCCACAGGAAGGCTGGGTCACTGAGGATTCCTCAAGTAGGAGGGGTTAGGAGCATAGATAAGTCCGACAGCCTGGGCTCAAATTAAGTCTGCCGATTCCCAGCTGTGTGACAACTGGCAAGTTATTTAGCCTCTCTGTGTTTCAATTTATTATCCGTAAAAGGAGTTAATAATAGTGGCTACCACATATGGTTGTAAATAGGTTTACATGATAAACTTAAAGAGGTTTAAACTTGCAAAAACATCACTGAGTATGAAGGTTGGCACATGGTAAGCAGTTGGTGTATTACCTCTGCTGCCCGCTTTGGGAATATCCCAAGGCTACAAGGACTGTGTCCTCTCTCCCTCCCCGCCTCAGCCTCCTCACGCCTAAGAGGGCTGTGCCAGAGAGGATCACAGTTGGCGGATGCTCCAGGGTGCAGGCGTGCTCCCCAGAGGGGCTTGCAGGGCATCTTGGCCACAGAAAGCCCAGGGAAGGGGGCGCAAGCCCACAAGGTGCTGCTGCATCCACCTGACAATCAGAAAAAAAAAGGCCATGGAGCCGTTCTGTAGTCTCTGGGCTGGGAGCTCCTAAGGAAGCAGAGTGGGTGCTGCATGCCTAGGGCACAGAGGAGTGAATCTCCTTAAAGTATGTGCCCTGGGGGCCCGGCCAACCTCACCCTGCACACCCCTCATACTCAGGCTCTGGGTGGGAGCCTCTTTTATAGTCTTACTGCGTTGTGTTTTTGAGGGAAGGATGTGGGTGTGTTTGTGTGTGCGTTCACAGTCACTCAGTCGTGTCAAACACCTTGCCACCCCATGGCTTGCAGCCTGCCATTCTCCTCTGTCCATGGGATTCTCCAGGCAAGAATACTGGAGTGGGTCACCATTCCCTTCTCCAGAGGATCTTCCCAACCCAGGGATCAAACCTATATCTCCTTCGTCTCCTGCGTTGCGGGTGGATTCTTTACCACTGAGCCACCTGTGAAGTCCCGAGGGAAGAATCCTGTGCAGTAAAGGGCATTCAGGAGACTCAGAATTTTATCAGATCAGAAACTTTAGGGGTGTCGGTCTACTCTCCTCTTTGTATGCATGAGGTATCTGAGACCCAGGGCCTTCAGTAAATGAGGAACTGGGGTTCCAGCCTCCAGGTCTAACAGGCTGTGTGATTAGGACCCCACTGTACCCCAACCGCCCCCAAAGTAAGGAGGTGGCGAGAAGTTCCTAGACTGGAGTCAGAACACTGGCCCAGCGCCTCGGGCCTTGAGCAGTACCTTGTGGCTGCCGGGGTGGCACTCCTCTCCTGCCCGCCCCAGCGGGGTGCACACCCGCAGCCCGCGAAGCCACAGGCTGACCGCACAGCAGGTTCCCGCCCTGCACTGGACATCCCGCTCGCAGGCCTGCGGGGGGAAGACAAGGGGCCATTAGTGCCTGTGAGCACCACCCCAGAGAAACCGGAAGGGAACGTACATCCCAAAACCCTTCAGAGGGGCGCTGGGAGCGGTACCCAGGCCTCAGTCCCCCGGGACACCCAGGGCCATGCAGGGCCACCCCTGCTCCTGTGGAGGCAGGAAGCTCAGGGCTCAGCAGGGCGGCAAAACCGGATCTGAGCACCCCCTGAGATCCTCTGGGGCCACTGGGTGGGGAGGCCTCCTCTGACAAGGCTAGAGCTTAGGAGACAGAGCTTTTCTAGCACCAGGAGATGCTCAGTGGGTGCTAATGAGATTGAGCTAACTCGAATTCTTCGAGGAGGGGTCCCAGCGGTCTGCACCCCAGGGCGGTCCATGTCAAGTTTCTTGGACAGGGACCCTCCAGCCCCCACCAAGCAGTACTCGGGGTGGTGCCTCTCCCTCCCACCGTGGCCCCTCAGTCCTCCCTGGAAACCCAGTCTCATCTGAGGGGCCGGCACCCCCGACAGGTGATTCCCCCCAGGGCGTCTCTGCTGGCCTGCCTGGCCCCTATGTGACAATTGGCAAGTTATTTAGCCTCTCTGTGCCTCAGTTTATTACCAGTGAAACGGGTTAATAACAGTAACTCCTCTAGGATGGAGATGAACTCCTCCGGGCGGTGCTCTCAGAGCAGGGGCTGCGTGGCCCTGGCCTGGTTTCTGAAAGGTGCCATCTATGTGTGTTTTAGTCGCTCAGTTGTGTCTGACTCTTTGTGACCCCATGGACTGTAGACCGCCAGGCTCTTCTGTCCATGGAACTGTCCAGGCAAGAGTACTGGAGTCGGTTGCCTTTCCCATCTCCAGAGGATCTTTCCAACCCCGGGACTGAACCCGGGTCTCCCTAATTGCAGACAGATTCTTTACCATCTGAGCCACTGGGGAAGACCTACACAAAGCTGCTTTAAGCAAAAGCCGACATGAAGGAAAACAGAACTAAACTGCTCCAGACTTAGGAGAGGCCACCCTGCTGAAGCACCCCACCTTCCCACTTCAGAGATCAGTGGCTTGTCTGAGCTGAAGCTGGGAGCTGGGTTTGGGTTGGCCGTTCTCCACTGGGCTTCCCTTGTTGCTCAGCTGGTAAAGAATCCGCCTGCAATGGGGGAGACTTAGGTTCGATCCTTGAGCTGGGAAGATCCCCCTGGAGAAGAGAAAGGCTACCTCCTCCAGTATTCTGGCCTGGAGAATTCCATGGACCATATAGTCCATGGAGTCGCAGAGTGAGACACGACCGAGCAACTTTCACTTCACTCCTTCTCCATTGGGCCATGGGGTGCCCTCTGGCTTCCCTGTGGGCACTGCAGTAAAGTGGGGAACGCTGGGGCTGCTCGACCCTCAGAGGGGGTGCAGGGGGCAGTCACCTGGACTCCAACCTAGTGAGGGCACGTCTCACACACCAGCCGGTCCCTGAAAGCTCAGGGTCAGGGCTGAGTGAACTCCACCTGGCTCTTCTGCCATAGAGGTGTTGCATCACTGTCCCCCCCGGGGAGGAGGGACCCTGCAGGACTGAATCTGGGACAGTCATGGTCTAGGGAGCAGGGCCCTGTGGGGACGGTAGAGCCCAGCCTCTTCCTGAGAGTCAGACTGGGCCGCAGCAGGGCTCGGAGTGCGGGGGGAGCAGTTCTAACTTCTCTGACTAGGAAGGCAGCTTTCGGTAGTTTACATTCATTAGGTACAATTCTGTCCTGACAGCTGTATTTATGCTTTGGGTCCCAAAAGCACTGGCTTGCCTTTGATGTTTGTTCTGCTTTGAAACTCAGTCTTTTTCCTCTAAAAGAGAGAAGAAAGAGATTTTGCTTTCTGTGAACATTACAGTTAATCCAGTTCCAGGAATGGTTTGACCTTCTCTACATTTCCATTTTCTGTGTAAAAAGCTGGAGGAAGTTGAAACAAAAGTGAATGTCCCTCTTTTTTTTTTTTTTTTTTTTTGTTCTAGTGTTTTTTTTATCTAGAAAGCTCCCAGATCAGTCATTACTTTCTGTTTTCATAAGAATGGTCCCATCACCATCACACAAGCTGTGCCCTTGAGAGGGTGAGTCCAGGTGAAGTCAATGTTCTGAGGGAGAACCACTATTGGGGTGTCTTGAACGCTTCAATGTGCCTACCTGGGTGCACCCACAGTGGGACTGGATTTCTACTTGTTATCTAACACTTGTTTCTGGGTCACTTAGTCAATTGTTGGCATCACCCTTATTCCAATCAACTGGGCACAGAGTCAAAACATATAAACCCCATGGGAAAGAAAGAGTTTCAAGATTGGCTTTCTTAAGAGTAGAGAAACATTAAACATACCCAACAGAAGCTAAATAAGGTCGCAGCCTTTAATTAAGTCAACTTGCTATGTAAATTACATTTGACATGTGAACCAAACCATGCATGAAAACTAAAATTTACACAAAAGATAGATTAGGGAGTGCTAATCCACTTTATAAAAGATTCATTATTACTCAAAAATCTTCTTTTGACTAAAGATCCAAACTTCAGAATTTGCAATGCTCTCCTCATTTATTGAAAGCAGAATTTGATTTACACAGTTTCTCTGAAGCAGATCCCCTTTATCGAGGTCTAACTAATACGAAAACCCTGTGAGATGCCTCTCAGAAGTGCGGTCTGAGGCTGGCTCCCATGCTCTTGGTTTGCCTCCTGTGTGGTTCCTGGGTCCTGTCCCATGCAGACCCTGACATCTTCCCAAAACCCTGGGCAGAGAGAATGTTGGACGACTTACCCCAGTGATCACGGCACAGTCAGACACAGTCACCAAGAGGAGTATCACTGAGACTTGCGTGGCACCTCTCATGGTCGCTTGGGGTGAAGGCAACCACTGCCAGTGCCGCTGCCTCCGCGCCACCTCAAACCTGCCAGCTCGGAAGGCCAGGCTCTCCCCTGAGATTTATAGCGTCCGATCCAGGCTGCCTGGGGATGCCTTGTCTCCACTCTTGCCCATCGCACTGTTATTCAGATGATCTCAGAGATGGAGATGAGACCTGAATCCCTAATGACATTGAATCACCATCAAAACCAATAAAGATGAACCATTGGTGGCAGCGACAGTCACTCTGACTCTCAGGACGCAGTGATCCAGTCAGCTCCACGCATCGCACCGCACAGTCCTTGTCGCCTCTGGGGCATCCTTCTATTCTGCTTGGGGCCAGGGGAAGGCTTTGGTAATAAATCAAGGGATTTGCAACATCACCATTCACCCCTCCCTGCTACCAAACCCAGGATCATCGGCTCCTTCACACTCAAGCCAACAAGAATGATCTGGGCGCTTCCTGTCGGCTCAGCACAGGGTGAGGGGCTGAGAAGACATCGTGAGAAGGCAGTGTCCTTGGTCCCCTAGAACAGGGGTCCCCAGCCTCCAGGATCTAATGCTTGATGATCTGAGGCGGGGCTGATGTAATAATAATAGAAATAAAGTGTGCAGTAAGTGTAATGTACTTGAAATAATCCCAAAACCATCCCCCCAACCTGGTCCTGGTCCATGGAAAAATTACCTTCCATGAAACTGGTCTCTGGTGCCAAAAAGGTTGGGGACCGCTGCCCTAGAAGGTTAAAATTCCAGTAGGGAGACATAAGAATGAGAAAACAAAACCAGGCTTGTGGGGTTGATGCTCCTGAGAAGTTCATAAGGAATTGTCCTCTAAGAGGCTCTGGACAAACACCAAGTGTCACTTGGCTCAGGAACCAGAGGGCAGAGGATAAGCCAGTTGACAGGTCCCTGAGGAAAAGCGTGCTTGAGCTGGGTTGCAGCTAAAGGCATCAGGAGCCACGTGCCTTCCTGTTCTATGGGTTGAGCTTGACTTTATCCAGGGGCTAACAAACATGGTGGGCTTGGACACCAGGCTTGGGGAAGGTGAATCTGAGCACGGCCCCTGCTACCAACTGATCCAAAGACCTCCCAGGACCTTTTATCAGACAATCCCCACAGTGATAAAAGTCCCTTCTGTTCACAGTGATAAAAGCCATTATTGCCCAAGAAATGTCCTCAGTTCAGGTCAGTCGCTCAGTGGTGTCCAATTCTTTGTGACCCCATGAACTGCAGCACACCAGGCCTTCCTGTCCATCACCAACTCCCAGAATCCACCCAAACCCATGTCCATTGAGTGGGTGATGCCATCCAATCATCTCAGCCTCTGTCGTCCCCTTCTCCTCCGGCCCTCAATCTTTCCCAGCATCAGGGTCTTTTCAGATGAGTCAACTCTTTGTCCTGCAATATATTAATAGGTGTTACATGCATACAAATACTCATATATGAGATTTCCACAGTCGAAGCTTTGGGACACTGATTACACAGTTCCACCAACTTTTTTTTTTTACCTCAGGACTTTCAGGGCCTTTCATATATTAGTAAGCACTTGGAACACCAAGCAGGGAAATGCAATTTGTAATTATTTCCTAAACATATTAATCCATCAAACACTTTTTTTCTTAGAGTGTCTCAAGGGAATGTGACTCCCAGGTAGACACGTTGACCAGCGTTTATGAGTGGGAGAGTGGGGACCAGAACAGCAGCTCACCTTCACGACTGTGAGCAGAGTGCAAATCTAGATCTAGCCTGTCTTCTCATCTGTAACATGAGGGTGAGAATAGCACTTATGGGCTTCTGTGAGTGTTCGTCCATTTATTTATGTATTCATTGACTACATATTTAGTTACAACTACTGTATTGAAGGACTCAGATGGTAAAGAGCCTGCCTGCAATGTGGGAGACCCGAGTCTGATCCCTGGAGAAGGAAATGGCAACCCACTCCAGTATTTTTGCCTGGAAAATCCCATGGACATTGGAGCCTCAGGGGCAACAGTCCATGGGCTCACAAAGAGTCGGACACGACTGAATAACTTCAGTTTCACTTTCTTTTCACTATATTGAAGGCACTATTTTTGGCGCTGGAAATAGACCAATGAGCAAAACAAGATCCTTACCCTCATATGGGGGAGATAGATAATAGACAAATAAATAGATTTATGGTAAAATGGCTAGGGGTGCCGAGTGGTATTAAAAAGGAAGACAGAGGGACACCCCTGGTGGTCCAGTGGCTAAGACTCTAATCTCTCAATGCTGGGGCCCTGGGTTTGATCCCTGGTTGGGGAACTAGATCCCACATGCCACAACTAAGACCATGTGCAGCCAAACAAATAAATAAAAATAAATATTTAAAATTAAAAAATAAAAAGGAAGACAGAGAGGACAGCAGAGCATGACAAGGTATGGTGCTTTAGATGGAGTGAGGGTCTCTCCGAGAAGATACTTAAGAACTCTGATGAAGTGAGAGAGTGCCCTGGGCAGAGCCTGGCGGGGAGGAAGCAGGGCAGAGGCCCTGTGGTAGGGCCTTCTAGGCCAGTTCCAGGAGCAATAAGGAGGGAGGAGAACAGGGGAAGGGAGAGGGATGGAGGCTGTTGGAGCAGAAGCGGGACCACACCCTACCAACCTTGCAAGGCATGGTGCAGGCCTGACAGCAAGGGTGATGGGCACCCTTGGAGTGCTTGGAGCAGAGGAGGGGCAGGATGTGATTTACACTTTGAAGGATCTCTCTGGTGGTTTGAGGAAAATTAAGAGAGATGCTGCTGCTGGAGTGCTCAGCATGCAGCCTAGCACACAGCAACACTTGCAACTATTGCCATTTTCTATCATTAAAAAGATGGGCCTATGGGGAGAAGGGATAGTTAGGGAGTTTGAGATGGACATGTACACACTGCTATATTTAAAATGGATAATCAACAAGGACCTACTGTACACCACAGGGAATTCTGTTCAATGTTATATGGCAGCCTAGGCAGGAAGGGAGTTTGTACGAGAATGGATAGATGTATATGTATGGCTGGATAGATGTATATGTATGGCTGGATCCCTGCTCTGTTCATCTGAAACTACCACATTTTTAATTGGCTACACTACAATACAAAATAAAAGTTAAAAAAAAAAATTAGATGGGCCTGAGTGGGGGGCAAGAGGGAAGGATTGGGAGTTTGGGATTATCAGAGACAAACTTTTATATATAGAATGGATAAACAACAAGGTCAGACTGTATAGCATGGGGAACTTGTATTTAATATCCTGTAATAAACCATAATGGAAAAGAATATTGCATAACTGAATCACTTTGCTGGACAGCAGAAATTAACACAACATTGTTAATCAACTATACTTCAATTAAATTTTTAAAACTGATGGGCCTGTCTGCCTTCATGTAAAATTCTCCTTCCAGGTAAGAGTCAAAATAATATGGTTATGGCCCATCTGTACACCATGGCACCGAGCCAGACACACCACAGGAGAACCAAGAGACCACCACCTGTCAGTAACTTAGAGGGGGAGAAGGTGGCATTTTGCCGGGTGTTGGGAGGGGCACAGAGGCAGGCAGGCCTGTGTGTTTCAGGTGCCCTGCACAGACCGCCAGCCTCACATAGGTCACTTTGCAAGAGACAATGCTAGCTAACAGCGATCTCAGGCGAGCACCCACCTTCTGCCCTCATCCCCCATTCTCACCCCTTCCCTCACTCTCAACAACACACGACTAATTATTGCACACAATGGCGTGAAGATTGGTACGAGCAATGCTTCTGCAAACAGGACCAATAACAGCAATGGAAAGCATTTTATTTCTCTTGGATACTGGTGCTTGAGGACAAGCCAGGTAGAGGGAGGCAAGGGATCGACAGCAACTTGGCGGAAATACCCAAGGAGACGCTAGAGAGCTTTGGGGTTCTTGACTCAATAACTCCCGTCAGCAGATGTTCACACAGAGCCGCCCACGTGTCAGGGTCAAGGTTCACGGCTGGCGGGTCCACTTGCTCTCCAGAACTGAGGGCTCTCCAGTTCCTGTGCACAGGTGGATTTCAGCAGTGTCCTCCCAGCACCCAGCACAACGCCACCTTCTCCCTCTCTCGGCATTAGTGATATGGGGCGGATGTCATCATTTTACAGAACTGTTTATGCAGGCGGTGTGTGTGTCTGTGTGGTAAGCACAACCATTCACTCAGACATAGGTACGCCCTCGGACAGATGCACAGGCCCAGGAAGCCTGACTTGACACAGTCCCCAAGGTCATTTACCCTCATACGTGGGATAACTTGGACTCCTAGGGGGTCTGAGGCAACCCCTTCCAGCTCTACCATGAGGCTATTGCTCTGCAAACTAGAAAGGGAGTGCATTCCACAGGCCAAACAGCTCCTGCCTGTGACATGGGTGATCACTTTATTAGTGGTTCATTAGTGGCTAATGAT
The DNA here is from genome assembly GCF_963930625.1 of Muntiacus reevesi. Taxonomy (NCBI): domain Eukaryota; kingdom Metazoa; phylum Chordata; class Mammalia; order Artiodactyla; family Cervidae; genus Muntiacus; species Muntiacus reevesi. Next base: position 95,049,771 of record NC_089249.1, read on the forward strand.
TAAACGAGAGCTGCCTCTGACCCACTTAAGAGAGATGTGAAGAAAGAAAGGAGCAACCAGGGACTTCCCCTGTCATCCAGTGGTTAAGACTCTGTTCTTCACAGCAGGAAGCATGGGTTCCATCCATGATCAGGAAATTAAGATCTCACATGCCCTACAGTGCGGCCAAAAAAGAAAGAAAGAAGCAATAAAACAATGGAAACCCACACATCCAAACCAGCAGTTCTTAACCTAGGATCACAGCTCCTCAACTGGTTCATAAACAGAATTCAGAAGATCCATGAACTTGGGCAGAGAAAACAATTGCATCCTGTTATCACTCACTGCTAAGTGAATTGTAACATTCTTCTCTCCTATCCATAGGCCACAAACACGGAAGTATTAATCATACTTGGGTCCTGGTCACCAAGAGAAATTAGAGCTCTTTTAATACCATATTGTTGTAAATAGCTCAAAATATTTCTGTTCATCATTACATTGAAACTACGGTAGTTCTTAGTCCAGGCCATGTTATTTGATCAATGGACATGAGTTTGAGCAAACTCCGGGAGATGGTGAAGGACAGGGAGGCCTGGCGTGCTGCAGTCCATAGGGTTGCAAAGAGTCAGACATGACTGGGAGACTGAACAGCAGCAATGTTATTTGATACATTAATAAAGAAGGACGTGCATTACCATATCATAAATTTGTTTTAATATAATCATTTGCAACATTTAAATTTCAGTATAATTCTTTGCAATCTTACATATTTATTTTTACACAATTTAAAGCATTACTGTGAGAGTCACAGACTTCCAAAACATCCACGGTACAAAAATAGCTAAAAACTCCTGAGGCAGAGTGAGGAGACTTAGGTGGGGTATAGGGTCATAAGTTCAGGCTAGCCAAACTTAGCTAGAACATTAGGCTGGACACATCTGGAGGGAAATTTGTCGAAGAGAAGAAGCAGATCTGTGACAACCTAGAGGGGTGGTGTGGGGTGGGGCTGGGAGGGAGGGGACACACGCATGCCCATGGCTGATTCACATTGTTGTATGGCAGAGACCAACACAACACTGTAAAGCAACTGTCCCCCAATTTTTAAAAAAATGGAAAAAGTCAGAAAAAGAAAAGAAAGCAGCAGACACAGCTAAAGCATCCAGCCAGAGCATGCACAGAGCTGTGTCTGGGGTCAGATGCACCAGCAGGGCTAACATGGTTGGTGGCTGTTCCCACAGGAAGGGGTCACACTGTGATCTGGCTTCTGATCCAAGTCTAAGGAGACTCCATCCTGGGCCCCTGAGACTCCCTAACCCACAGACAACTTGTACTCTATCTACCTCATCTTCAGAACTCAACTGGATTTTAAAAATCCAAGGACCAGGTTCCAATCAGTCCTTGCATCTTAAGTCCCCACCAAATTAATTCCATCCCAACTATCTAAGTGGGTTGACAATGATTGATCACCAGACCTCTTTCTTCTACAGCTGGAAGATGCAGTTAAAGAGAAGACACAATTACAGTGTATCACAGACTATCAAGTACCTAAGAAGAAACACTCCACAACCTGGACTAATCACCCACAGTCACCCCGACACCATCCACACCACAAGCTCACTGCTCAAAGCAGCTGCCCTTGAACTTGCCCTTGAATGTGGCCCCACTCCCTCCTTCAGCTTCCACCTGTTCCTCTTCTTCCTTGCACTGCAGGTTTCTAGAAAGTTAGGCTCCATTCCTCTCCTCCTGTCCCCTCTTCAACCCTCTCCAGCCTCTCTTCGGTTCCCACCCCACCAGTGAAACCACTTCCTTTAAGCCGCCCTTGTCCTCTAAATGCCAAACACATAGTAGAAGGTAACACAATGTCATAAATTAACTATACATCAATAAAATTTTTTAAACTAAAAAATAGACAAAAACAAACAAACAAAAAAAACCAAATACAAAACTCTGTTTTCAATCCTCACCTCACTTGCACATTTGCAGTCTTTGACACGGGCACCTACCCTTTCCTTAAATCCCTCTCTCTTGCTTTTCACAACACTGCCTTCTCCAAGTCCCCCACCGTTTTCAGTCTCCTCTAGAGGTGCCCTAGGGCTGCACACTCACCAGCCTCTTGTCCCTCCCTAGGTTTCATGGCCACCTAAGTGCTGATGACCCCAGACTTGTCCCCGCCTGAGTCACCCTCGAACCTGCCTATCTACCCAGCATCATGTTGGATGTCACAGGTTGGCACCTCACCCTCACGCGCCCCTGTCCTCCAGCATCCTTCATCATCATTCTTACCTCTGTACCCACTCATGCTGCTCAGGGATATCAGTTGCAAACAACAGAATCCATCTGGCCAGCTTATGGAAAAGGGAGTTTAGTAAAGATTAGTGAGTAGTTCACTGAGCGGCTTGGGGTCGTGAGAAATGGATTGGAGCTGCGTGTCCAGGAGCAATGCCCAGAACCACACCACAGAGTCTGCTAACAAGGAAGGCATCTCCCTCAGAGCAGCTCTGCTGACATCCATACCCCACACGGAGCCGCTTTCTTCCTGCAGCTTCATTCCTGCAGAATGGAATCAGCATGGCTTGGTTACAGAGCATGGGTCCAATGCCTGCCCTTCTGCGAGGACCCTGGGAAGGACCCAACTCATAACTGAACACAGAGAAGATGTTCAGAGCTCTTGGGTAGCTATAAAGCATGGCCACCCACCACCCCATCCTTCCTGCTGTGTCCCCTACGCCATTAGTGGCCACAACACAGTCTGTGGCTGAACCTGGGAGTTTCCTAGATTCCTGTATTTCCCTGTTCTCATCAGTCATGTAATCCTGTCACTTGGCCCTTCCCTGGACCTCAGACTCTCCCCTGCTTTCCACCTTGACCACCAGGATCTATCATCATCTTCCTAACTGGCCCCCTCCTTTCAGGCTGACCCATCTTCCACACAACCCAGAGATCTTCTCTTCATTTTTGGAGATTCAGACTTCTCCAAGGAATCCTCGCCAACCTCAGGATCAAGCCCAAACTCCTAGGACTGGCAACCAAGGGCATGAATGACCCAGCTCTGCTCCCCTTCCAGGTTCATCTCCATCAGCCCCACCCTCACACACTTCCCTCTCCAGCAACATGAAGCCATTCACAGTTCCTCCCCAGGCCAGCCTGCTTCATTCCTCCCTATCTCCCACATTCTGGTCCCCTTTCTTCTCGTCTGGGTGGACAAGACCTAGTTTTCCATCCCCGTCAAGCCACCTACTGAGGTACGAACTTGAACAAGTTATCACACCTCTCTGGAGCTGTTTTCTCTTCTGAAAAATGAGAATGATACCCTCCTCCCAGGTGCATTGTGAAAACATGACACGACTGGGCAGGGTGCTTAGACACTATTGCAGGTTGAATGGTGGCCCCCAAAAGATATGACCCCAAGCCATTCCAAACTGTGAATTATTTGGGGGAAAGGTCTTTGCAAATGTAGTTAAGGATCTTGACACAAGATCACCCTGGGTGAACCAATGGGTCCTAAATCTACTGGCAAGTGTCCTTATCAGGGAGAGAAAAGGAGAAGGCCATGTGAAGATGTTGACAGATATTGGAGTTATGCTAGCTAGGAGCTACTAGCAGCTGGAAGTGGCAAGGAAAGGTTCTCCTTTGGAACCTCTGAGGGAGTGCAGCCTTGCTGACACCTTGGTTTTAGACCTGTGGCCCCCGAACTGTGAGAACACATTTTTGTTGTTTTAAACCACCAACTTGGCAACCACCACGTGGCAACTTTTTAGGCAGCCATAGGAAACTAGCACAGACACTCACTCACACAAAGGATGTTCATCTCCTCCTCCTTCCTCATCCCTTCCAGCAGGGGTTCCATCAGGGATGCGGCTGGACTGGGGACCCCCACAGCCAGGTTCTGGCCAGCCAACAGCACATCAAAACCCTCCATCTCCTCTACAAGAGATCACCAGAGAGACGGCCTCTCTGAAGAGCGAGTTTGAATAGAGACATTTCTCCACACCCATCTCAGGAAGGGAACAGGCTTCCCAGATGGTCCAGAGCAAATGAACCCAGGGGACCAGAAACAAGCAGCTGGTCCCCCAGCCTCATAGCTCAGGGGCCGGACAGGATGACTGGCTCTCATTTATCTTGGTTTCTTGAGATGCCCCAGGGACTTACAGCTTATGTTTATTTGTTCATTTCTAACCTCTTCTAGGAAAAAGGAACATTTTCTTTTTCCCTTATGGAAATCTGAGGGCCCAGTGACATCTGATTATTTTGAGTAAACTCCTCCATCACAATTCCTAATGATCTATATATAGGAGCTTAAATTCCCAGGCATGGACTTCCCTGGTGGTCCAATGGTTAAGAATCCACCTTGCATGGCACTCGAGCGCCATGCAATCCCTGATCTGAGAATTAAGGTCCCACGTGCCACAGGACAACTAAGCCTGCAGGCTGCAACTACTGAGCCAGTGACCCGTAACTAGAGAGAAACCTGTGTGCCATAGCAAAGATCTAGCATGCTACAACTAAGACCCAATGCAGCCAAGTAAATAAATACTCAAAAAATAAAAAAATAAAGTCCTAGACATTGTAAGAACACTGACATCACTGTCCAGAGATACGCTAGGCCAGGGTAGGCTGAGAGTGTCCAGGAGAAGCCAACCATAGAAGAGAGAAGCCTTTCTTTCCACACGTGCCAGCATCCACAGCAGGTACCATTTGGCATTTTCATCCTCAAGTCTGAGTCCCAAGACAATGACAACCTAGTCTCTCCCAACCTCTTCATTCCACAGAGAATGAACTCAGCCCAGGAGGTTACAGAATCTCCTGTAGCCACTCCAGGCTAGACAGCGGCAGAGCCCAAACTCTCCACCCAGCTATGGCAGAGGGAGAAGAGAAGTAAGTACAGCATGGAGAAGCCCGGTTTCAAATCCTGTCTCTGCTGCTTATGTCAGCAGTGATTCCCTTACTCCCTCTCCCCACCCCGCTTCTGTTTTCAAGAGGACTGAAGGGCGAGGGAGTGCCAACATGCTTGCCAACTGCAATGTCTTTCCCATATGTGGGATATCTGTCCTTGGCCCGGAAAGAGCCCCCACCATGTAGCTCTAACATGGAAAACCATAGTAATGCAACCATCTTCTCAGATCTTCAGGGTGGGGCTCTTGCTAAAGAAAACTCATGCTGATTTGGCAGAACCCTGGAAAGGAGGCAGCCAGGCAGGTCCATCCTAAGCAGTATTTGTACCTCCTCAGTGCTTGGCCAATGTCAGACACAGGATGGGGTGCACTAGGAGCTGCCAGGCTGCCAGGCAGTAGGGACTGAAGAAGGGGCACAGTGAATATTAATAAACTCCACGGTCTCCCCCCACCCACCCCATTATTCCATCCCATCCTCCTCCCCTTTTCCCTCTGGGGCTCTCCCACTCACCCGCAAAGCCAGGCTTTTTATTCCAGTCCAGTCCAGCTCCTTCCTTGCTCCATGGAGGGTTGTATTTGAGGGACTCTGGGACACAGGAGGGACAGGACAGCTCTGGGTCTTGAGCCCAGAGACGTGCTCCACAGTCTAGACCTGGGGAAACTTCTCCCATAAGGCCCAGCCCAGGAAAAAAGGAGAAAGAGCCTGGGGGGCCCTTCTCTCTCTGGCTGTGTTCCCAAACAGTGGGAATGCAAGTGTTAAGTTTGGGGGTTAGATGATTGGCAGGAAAATTTCCAATCCCACCTGTCTCACAGCCTGCGGGTCCCACCCAGAAGCACAGCTTCCTGATCACCTGTTTCCCCAGCCAGCCCACGAGTGGTCCTCCCTCCCACCATCCTGTCACCCATCAGCTTCCAGACCCTCTAGCCTAGACAGCAGTCCCAGAACCACACTGGCTCCCTACTTCATCATTTGCAGCCAGAGAGGGTGGGCAGGCTGTTTTACGGCGGGTCTTGAAATGGCAGCCAAACGTGAGGAACAGGTGAGGGGACTTCAGATTCTTAGCCTGGAAAAGCAGACAAGATGGCCACCTTCCACTGCAGTAATCCACTACTGAGCTGTCTACAGCATCATCTGATTATGAGTCCAGAGGAGATATAATTACCCATTTCACAGCTGAGAAAATGGAAACTCAGTAATTACCCAAGTCAAACAGATGGTAAGTCACGAGGCTGGACTCTGACCCCAAATCTGACTTTAAATGCCTGCTCCCAAACACCATGCTACCCGGCCTCTTACCTAGGGGAAAGGATGCTAGAAGGAAGGTAGGTGAAGCTTCTTCTGCATTACCTCAGAGGAGGAAAGTGGGAGGAATTACCGGGAGGAGGTTTTTTAACCCAGGACAAGGAAGATGATTCCAGCAGGAAAAGAGCCCTCCAGGCTCCTCTGTCCATGGGATTCTCCAGGCAAGAATAGTGGAGTGGGATGCCATGCCCTCCTCCAGGAGATCTTCCCACCCAAGGGATCAAACCCAGTTCTCCCACATTGAGGGCAGATTCTTCACCAGCTGAGCCACCAACGAAGACCCCTCTACAAAACAGGAATTTGCAGATACTGTGCCTTAGGGACTGTCCTGGTGAAGAGGAAGCTTCCCATGGCTAGTGAGGTCCAACCAAGGGTCCCCCACCCTGTCCGAGAGAGCAGCTATTCTCAGATGTCATGTTCTGGGGTTCCACATGAGTTCACTTAATCAAAGGACTTGTGCTTTGACTTGTTAAAAGACCACTGGGTAACTGGGTCTTGAATGTTCCCTCCAAGCTCTAGAGGCAGTTTTAGAAAGGAGAGCTCAGTCCCCCAGGACACCTGCTGAGGTGGAGCCCTCCTCTGAGTGTCATTACTGAGGCCTCCTATACCAGGACATACTCCGAGCCCTCTGCCTGTCGAGTCATGAGGTCACATCACAAAGAAGCGTGGGGTTAGTATGTGCTCTTGCCTGGATATTTTCAATAAATTTCTGGACATTCCTAGCATCTGGGATGGGTTTCTTCTTCCCATAAGAAGATCCCCCAGGCACCAAAAATTTCTCTGGTTCATTAGCTGGTTGGTTCCCCTATAAATATCAAAGCCACTCCTCTATGGAAGCCTAGCTGTGTCTTTGAAGTGGCAACAGCCATAAACAGCCCTGGTACTGCCTTGCTAAGGGCAGGGCATGGAGGTCTGGGAGACAGTGGGGTGGCTGGCCTGCTTACACTCTAATTACTCCCAGTTAAGCAGGAAGATGGCCCAGAGCTGGCAGACAAACAGGGCAATTGCTAAAAGCCAGAGGCCTAGAAACAGGGAAACCTGTGGCTGGCTAGACTCCCTTTCCTGGGCAGTTGGAGAGAGTTTCTCCTCTTTGTGCAGGTCAGAGCAGCGTTCTCAGGAGAGGGAAATTCAGGGGTAAGTACTCCCAGCCAGTTCCCATCTGGTCCAATCCACACAAGCACCTTCCTAGGCATAGATGGAGCCTGAGCCAAAGAAAACTCAGGGCAGAAGGAGGGTAGGTAGAGAGTCCCTGAGGGGCCAGAGCCCCTAACTCTGCCTCTGACTTCTCAGTGGGATGTGGGGGTCTCCCCTGGTCCTGGTTTTCCATCCATAGAATGAGGGGGATGCCCCTATGAAAATCAGACTGCTAGGACAGAAATAGCTCAGAAGTCTTCCTTCAGCTCAACAGGAGGCAGGGGACTTACTGGACTGGGCTGTGGCAGAGCCTGCAGTGAAGCCTGGGGCCCTGCCCCCTGCCGTGTGCCTCTGCCTCCCAGCATGGACCCTCCTGAATCTGACCCTGCTGCCAGCTTTCTCCTGGCCAGACTCCTACTTGTTCTCTGCCTGTTCACCCAGCACTCCTCGGTCACTACCAAAAAGCAGTGTCAGAGCCCGTCTTGTTAACTCAAGGCTCCTACCCTACCCTCTCAGAACCTAGCTTCTCAGGCAAGTAGGTGACACCCAACCCAAGGGACAGCACTATTACAAACAGATCTCCTTAAGAAGTTACTTCCATGTCAAAATTGAATAGTGCCTTTATTTCACAATGTATACAAAATATAAAATCATTACTGTGTACACTTGAAACTAATATATAAATTATATATTGAGAAAGAATGAAAGAAAGAAAGATGGACAATGCTCTAGAGCAGTTTTTCAAACTGTTTTGACCATGAGCCACCTTAAGAAATAAATTATAGCCCAACACTCCCAGATATGGATGTGTTTATGTAAAAGTGAAAGAAAGGGTTTTGCAATAATATTCATTCTTATCACATGCAATGTGTCCAGATAGATCCTATTCTAGTCTAGTCAGTTTCATCCTTTAATGCATATTGCAATTTTCTAGTTAGGGATCAGCAAACTTTTTCTATAAAGGGCCAGATAGTATTTTAAGCTTTAAGGATCATATAATCCCTGTTACAATTCCTCAAGGTTTCCTTTGTGGTGGGAAAGCTGCCAGAGACAAGAAGAAAGAAATGGACCCTGCTGTGCTCCGATAAAAGTTTATTTACAAAAATAGGTGGTGGGCTGGATTTGGCCCACGGCCGTAAATTTAAGTCCTGATTTCATGATCATCAATGTGTTAAACCATGGTTTGAAAAACACTGCTCCAGGATATCATTCCCCACATCCTTCCCCTTAACAGAAACCAAACTGTGTTCAGTGCGTACCTCGTCTCCGTGTAGCACAAGCTCCAGGGGACTTATAAACTGCGACTCAGGAAGTGACCATACTCCCTGTGCTAGCCTAGCACTACATCTGCATCAGCCACAACAGCCCATCACGCCGCTCACCGTTTAACCGCTGGCTCCAGTGTGGACACAGGACTTGAGCTGGTCCAATCGGCCTAAAGAGAAGGATGTGAAGTCCACGCCCGGGACGGTGGTTTCTTTCTCCCAAGTGATACCCAGTAGCACTGTGCCTGTTTCCCTGGCATCATTGGGGCTGGGGGATTGGGCCTGGCAAGGTAACCAGTCTTAGGAAGAGCCCAATCTGAGGAAGACAGAGCAGAAAGATGAAAACAATCTGGATTCTTGATTTGACCACATGTTAAACCGCTTTGAGTCTGGTCTTCCCAGTTCTTGCAAAAGTACCCAACACCAGGGCTGCCCACTAGGGCTCTTGGGCCGCTGTCCACAGATGGAAACTTGCTCTATTCCAAACAATTTCCAGCTTCTGGGGAAAGACCCATGCTCACTCTAAGTTACCGGGGCCCCCAAGCCCCTTACTTACGGACCAGTGCCCCCTCGATCAGGGGTGCCCACCCCACAGAAGCAGTGGACTTCAGGGCATGTTAGGCTCGGGTCTTCCCTCAGGCACACGTGCTGACAAGAGGAGGTTGGCACACTCTGAAATCAGGGCGAACTCACTTCAGTTTTTATCTGAAAAGTCTTCTGCTGAGAGAAGTCAGGCTTAGCAGGAAATTTACATCTACCAAATGGGTGATGGTTGGGAAATTAAGCAAGGAGGCCACTAAACTGGGGTGGCTTTGATGCCTTAGCAGCTACATAAGCAGCCCCACGCCTAAGTCAGAGTCAATGCACTCAACTCTGAGAGAAAGACACTTAAGGAGATCTACTTAGAAACAGACAACTCAGCTTCCCCAAGTAAGACAACCGCTTCAGCTACAGCCAAACAAATCTCACTTTGCTTTAGCATCTTCTCTATACAGACTTTGCCCCAGCTCCTGTCAGGGAAGTGCTCCTAATCACCTTTGGCTTGGTACTGACTTATTCAAATTGATACATGCTCAAATACACTGGAAAAACATGCCTCAGTCTCTTTTTAACACAGAATAGAAACCCAACTTATAAACGGGAGATATTGGGTATCCAGGGCTTCTCAGGTGGCATTAGTGATAAAGAACCTGCCTGCCAATGCAGGAGACACAGGACACTCAGTTTCGATCCCTGGACCAGGAAGATCCCCTGGAGGAGGAAATGGCAACCCACTCCAGTATTCTTGCCTGGAGAATCCCGTGGACAGAGGAGCCTGGTGGGCTACAGTTCATGGGGTCACAAAGCAACTTAGCATGCACACATTGGGTATTCAAGCTGACTTTCCCCTTTGGCCCAGGAAAGAGGTTCTCATTTAGGCTACTAAGAGCAAGAATGAAATAAAGTATTTAATGCCACTGAAATGTATGTTCAAAATTGATTTAAATGGAAAATTTTATGTTATGTATATTTTACCACCAAAAGGAAAAAGGAGGAAAATAAGATAAATCAAAGACAGTGAGGACAGCAGGGCAGGGTGACAGCATGTTGAAATCCTACATAACCTCCTCGGAAAGGCAGTCACAAAACACCGTCCTGCGGGGCTGTTGACGGGACTTCATTTCCAGGAAGGCCTGGGTGGGAACCGGCTTTGGGGACAGTAGGCTAATGGGCTGGGAAAATGGGGAGAGGCCTGGGGCTGAGGCAGCAGCAGCAACAAAAATCAGACCCTTTCGTGAGCATTTTTCTCCCACACCCCAGCCTTCTACACTGCACTCCCAATAACTCTGTTATGAACGGGGAGACCAAGAGGAGCACGCTTTGATTTATTTATTTTTGTTGAAGTATAGTTGATTTACTATGCTGTGTTAGATTCAGGTATACAGCAAAGTGATTCCGAATATATATATTCTTTTTTCATATTCTTTTTCATTGTAGCTTACTACAAGCTATTGAATGTAGTTCCCTGTGCTATGCAGTAAGTCCATATTATCTATTATATATGTAGTAATATGTATCTGTTAACCCCAAATTCCTAAGTTATCCCTCTCTCCTCTTTCCCTTATAGTAACCATAAATTTGTCTTCCATATCTGCGCATCTATTTCCATTTTGTAAATAAGTTCATTTGTATCATATTTTAGATTCCACAAGTCAGTGATATCATAAGATATTTGTCTTTCTCTTTCTGACTTACTTCACTTAGTATGATTATCTCTAGGTCCATCCATGTTGCTACAAATGGCATTGTTCCATTCTTCTTATGGCTGAGTAGTATTTCATTGTGTGTATGTGTGTATATATATATATATATATATATATATATATATATATATATATATATATATATATATATATCTCCTTTATCCAGGAGAATATTGGCCAGTTACTATCACCAGGTGCCATGACAGGAAGGGTATGGAGAATGGAAGGAACTAAGGAAACTGACAAGCTCACCAAAGGCCTTGATTTATTTCCAACTCCTAACTTGCAGTTTCCCAGCTAGGGCCGGGAGGAGGGGAAGGAGGACAGGGATGCCCAGATCACAGTCGTCTGAGGCAGGAACCCTCTGGTTTTACTCGGATGCTAATGCTTGTAAGGAACGGAAGAAGGAAGGAAGGAAGGCAGGGTCTCCCCTCACTCGCCCCAGCAGCCCCGCCTGGCAGAAGCAGGTCTCTAAGGGGATGGGCTCTGGTATGCGAGCAGCAAGCCTGAGCTCAGGAAGCCGCTCTCCCTTCTTGGCATCTGGGAGGAGAAAGAGGAGATGGGTCCACAACAGTTGTTCTTTTCCGTCAACTACATCCCCAATAAGCAGGAGGAGGAACCTCATAATTCCAGATGTCCCTATATGACAGGCTACCTGCTCTTTCCTTCTGTTTCTACAGGCTAAACTGTAGGGGTTTCATCTAAGAATGAAATTCTACCACAATAAAACAAAACCTTGGGAGTGGTTGAGATGTCTCAGTGCTAGGCAAGAAAAGTCATGGAAATAAGGTGTCATCTTTCAGAAAGAAAGAAAAAATAGCTTTTCTGGTTCTGGGAAGGGTCCATCTGGGGTTTCCAAAGAAAGTGGGAATTTGGAGATACAGCCAAGTGATGCCAGCAGCTAGGCAAGACGGCTGGGGGCAAAATCCATCTTCTGGCCCCTGATGGATAGCACCTCCTCAGTGTGCTGATGCAAAAACACCCCCACACACAGAGCCACCAGAAGTGCTGTTCATCACTAACATTTTCATTTTCCGACCTGACAAGCCAGGCTTCCTGACAGCTAGCCCAGTATCCAATCTTCCTGGAGGAGCTTCATCTCTGACTGGAGCCTCAGCAATTTGTCCAGAAACATACATTAGCTGGGGGAGGCAGAAGACCTGAAGGACCAGGAAACACACAAAAGATAGGAGATGAGATAGGGGGACTTCCAGTCTGGTCCCTCATTCATCACAGTATGTATCGAGCTCCTGCTGCGTGTCAGGCATTATCCCCAATAACCCTGTCAAGCAGCCATTCTTGTGGGGAGCAGGGTACAGGCTGGTGGAAACAACGTAAGCTTGGGTAACAGCCCTTGAATTCAACTCCAGCTTTGCCATATGTCAGGTGGGAAAGCTGGTGGACAAACAAGTGATCCAGTCCAGAAAATGGACAGACTGTCACCAAAGCACTAGATCCACTGGCGGCCAAAACAACAGGCCTCATGGAGGAGGGGATGCTGGAGCTGGAGGCAGAGTGGAGATCACTCAACAGACAGGGAGAGAAAATGCTCCAGCCAGAATAAGTCATGTTTATGAAGGCAGAAAGACAGACAGGGCCCAGTGCCCTTGGGGGCGGCACTCAGAGACACAGACTGGAAGTGACGAGCATCAGAAGTGAGACTGGCTGGTTGGGCATGCTGACACGGGGAGATCTCTTCTTGTGGATGAAGAGTTATTTGAGAGAGTCTTCAGCAAGGGCAAGATGGATGAGTGGAACCAGGTATGGAGATGCTGTGCTAACCAGAAGGGTATGTCAATAGAGGGGGTGAGAACGGAGGGGGCCCAGTCTAAGTGGGTAGGAGGGTGGGCGAGGGAGAAGGGAGAGTCGCAGATGACGGAGGTTTGGAGAACCACGTGGGAGTCAATGACATTCACCAACTCAGGGTGTGCGGGAGAAGGAACACACATCTATCAGTGTCTTCACAAGAAATGGGGGGATTCAAAATAGGATAATGCAGAGAACACTCTCATAAAAGTACATGTGGGCTTGGTGTAAGAGAGAGACAAGAGCTAATGCAGCAATGGGGGCTAGTAACAGCAGAGAGGATGTGCTTTCAGGCCAGAAGACAAGAGAGAAAACAGTTTCCTAGACCAGAAGGGGAGTCTTCTAGAGAAGTTCTCTTGAGAGGTTCTACAATCTTTTGGCCAAGGTTCTGTCCCTTTTGGCCTAAGGACAGCCAACTCAGGTGACCTCACTGGGAGGGTGCCAGGGGAATAAATGCCTAGTTTCATTTTTCCCTTTCCTCCAATCATCTGAGGTTCCCGCTAGCAAAAGCCAACTGGAGGCCAGCCAGCACAGGAGCCCATGGTTGCCATTCCCCAGGGACACAGCCTCCTGGGCACAGCAGGGCAAAGAACTGGGGGAGTAGACTTGAGGAGCAAAGAGCTGATTCAAAGGGTACAGCTGAGTGACTGAATCAACAACAGTGAAGAATCTGCTTCTAAGAACTGGGGGATGGGTCAGCGGGCTCCAGTGGATGGTAGAGGACAGCCTGGGGTTGAAGGTAGGATCTCAGGCTGAGGAATGACCCCAAGACCTTGCATCTACTTGATGGCCACCTATGAAAGATTGTGAAAAGGAACTCAAAATGGAGTCAGTTTTGCTGAGCGACTTCACTTTCACTATACGTAGGACCTTGTTGTTTATCTCATTTTGAGTAGTTTGTTTCTGTTAACCCCCAAACTCCTAATTTATCCCTCCCCCCTCTTTCCCTTTTGGTAACCTAAATTTGTTTTCTATGTCTGTGCATTTGTTTCCGTTTTGTGAATAAGTTCATTTGTATAATATCTTAGATCCCACACATAAGTGATATCATTGATGTTCGTCTTTCTCTTTCAGACTTACTTCACTTAGTATGGTAATCTCTAGATCCATCCTTGTTGCCTCAAATGACATTATTTCATTCTGTTTTATAGCTGAGTAATACTTTGTTGTGTATATATATCTCACATCTTCTTTATCCATTCATCTGTTGATGGGCATTTATGTTGCTCTCATGTCCTGGTTATTATAAATTGCACCATTATGAACATTAGGGTGCATGAATTTTTTTGAATTTGAGTTTTCTCCAGATACATACCCAGGAGTGGGGTTGCTGGATCACATGGCAACTCTACTTTTAGTTTTTTAAGGAACATCCACATTCTGCCTTCATTCTAATTGGGAAAAACAAACAAACCAAAAAAAAAAGAGACATCCTGAGGGCCTTCTAAGTATCCTTCCAATGAGAACTTGACACACAGTTCCTGCCTATGATTATAAACTAATTCAGGAAAGTCAAAGGAATTCTTTCAATAAGCCAATGCTGACTGATTATAGTGGCTGCCTAGAGAAATGTGTTGAGACTTTGATCTGAAGTCATCTCTGGGCTCTGTGAGAGAGACTGCCAGTACTGAGTGGTGAGGTCTCCCAAGAGAACAGGATGGGTAAGTGTTGCCACAGATGCCATGTATTTTCTAAGCAGGGGACTCTATTCAGAGATAATTCAGTTATGCTGGTAGTATCCTGGAAAATGTCAGTGAGATAACTGAAGGCTCAGGATCAAGGAAGTTTCAAATCCCAGTGCGTTTTTGTCTCTGATCACAGAAATGAATTCTACAATGTATTTGTTCTCCTGATTCAGATCAACAAGTCAGAATCACAGTTCTTCCTTTGAGAGCTATGGGTTGTTGGTGCTGGGAATGGAATTATGGCTGATGATTGCTTTCCTGTATCTAGTGGTTAATGAAACAAACTGCTTTAAAAACAAACAAATACCTCTTGGCAAAGAGGCCAGGGCTGAGCCTTGGAAAGCCTGCTTAGGAACCTTACCCCTGGGCTACCAGTACCTCCTATGGAGGTCACCAACCTGGGTGGCCATCCTGGCAGAGGCTATGTGACACACACATGTGGGCCAAGATGATTTCTATAGGCTCAGAGCATTTGCCACAAAGTGAAATAATGTTTATTTCCCCTCAGTTAGTGGTTCATTTCAATTTGAGCTGAAAATAAGACCTTTGCACATTCAGGTCTGAAGGTCAATGGTTTCTACCTTGTCCATCCATGCAACATCCCTTTAAGAATTTAGTTTCCAGAGGCCAACAACTCATTCCCTTCAGGAAACAGACATCAGAGTGGCTACAAGGGGTCAGCCATCCTAATGGGGCCGTGCCTGATCCTCTGTACTTACCCTTCTGGTTCTACATCCACTGCAGGGGTGGGAGGGGGCGCACAGCCTTGGAGCATCCTTGTGGTAAAGACTCTCCCTCTCTCTCATAGGGTCTGAACAAGATAACAGGTCCCTCTTGAATAGAATTCGATAGATTTACAGGCAAAAGAAAGATGTGCCACTTGCAAAGCAAGCCCTTCATGTACAAACCAGTTCAGTCTACTGAAAATGGCTCAGTGTCCCCTGGAGCACAGTCCAGAGAGGAAGCATGTGACTGAACACAGAAGAAAACCAAGTGGGACAGAACATGCCTTGGATGAGTTAGTGAGCTTGGGACTGAAGATAGCTTATTGATGGGCAAATGTTAACATTCTATGGCTAAGTGGAAAAAGCTGGAAACAAAAAGGAATGTACAATGTAATCCCATTTTACGTGTGAGTATGTGAATACAAGGACACACACAAAGAACAAGATGGAAAAGAAAGGAACTAAACTGTTCACATTTCATCTCAGCAAGGAGGAATTACTAATGACCTTGGGTTTGGTTTTTCTTATTGGTTCTTTTGTCTTTATATGTTATTTCTACATTTTCTGTTTTTTATTTGAGCACACATTCCTTTTGTAATAGAAATGAAGTAAATGTTACTTTAAAATAATTATAAAAGGGTGGGAAAGGGAAAATGAAAAAGAACATGAGTATTGGAATTATTTAGAACTAATAGGAATCCTCATTCTGTCCCTTTTATAGTTGGCGTCCTTGGACAAATTATCTTCCCCCGGCCTCTGTTTCCTCTCCCTAAAACCACAGTGCATGCTTAGACAGAGAAGGCAGACTTAGTTTTCTATGGTGGTTGGTTATTGGTTTCATAGCAGGGGTGCTTAGCAGCCAGCAAAAATGACTGTGGTGCTCGCGAGAGATTTGCGGTTTCTTCTGCTGAGACAGAGGGTCTAGAGCGGATGTGAGGCAGCCTGGTGAATGCCAAGAAATGATACAGCTGGGAGGCGCCCAAGCTCACCACCCAAACCCCCTGCAATGCCTCCAACCCAAGCACGGGGAGAGTGGACCACTGGGGACCTTGGGGACCCTGTCAGCAAGATTCCAGCCCATCTGTAGCCATGACTGATGTGAGCTGACACTCACTCACTGGGACCCAGTCTCCAAACACAGCCAGCAGACATTTCCTTGAGAAACACTGTGTAGGTACTTACGAGTTGGGGGCCAAGCCAGGCTAGGAGAGGGGACAGACGGATTCCCCTGCAAGTTGATGAGTCCCACATCCAAGTAAAGCAGCTGGGCTCTCATGCCAGAGGCACAAGGGACAGAGGGGATGCCAGGATGGGGCTGAGCAGGGCTCCAAAGGCCTTTGGGGATACCGTACACCACGTGCAAGATCATCCAGTGGCCCAGCAGCTCCAGCCAAAGGGAGCCGTTCTGGGGCCATTCTTCTGTGTAAGTTTGGCTCCAAATCACTCACTTTAATTTCTGCATGAACTCCAGGGTGTCCAGAGTTCTCAGCTGGATACATAATTTCACCTTCTTAATAGATCACCAGCGTTTCTCCTGTCATAAGAAAAACAAGATTGACAGCCAGAATCTGTCAAGAAATTATCTGAAAGCAGCAATAAGAGTCTCATGAATATGTAATAAGACAGTAATTTCTCCTTTCTCAGAGGCAGCCTTGGAGGGTCAGGTACATTCTCCCTGAGGACGGCTGACCCAAGGCCCCCCAGTGGCTGGGAGGAGGTGCTCCTGCCTCCAGCAAACTGTAGCTGTTCCCTCTCTAGACAAACTACAAACAGCTCATCTTTGTACACCTCCCAAGCCAGCCCAGGAGCTGGGGCCATACACATCACATGGCATCAAGGGTGGTTCTAAGAAAAGCGAGGAAAGAAAAAAAAGCCTCTGTGTAGTATGTGCGTCTGAAAAAGGCTTTTGTGTTTGTTCATTATATGTTTCATTTATGTATTTGCATTCAGTAACTCCTTTCTTGTGTGGATGATGACCAAAGTAGGATCCGAGCATTTTAGAGCTAGAAGGAAACCCTGAGATTAGACAGCACCCGCCCCCCTCCTCCCCAGTGCCCAGCACAGCATCCTGGACTCAGGTGCAATATCCTCACTTGATGGGTGAGACTAAGGTCATGGTCACACATTCTAACCACAAGTCTGCTGCTCCCAATGGCTCTACCCCAACATTCCTGCTTCAGTCCCATTCAAGAAACCAGAGCTCACAGTGAGGAGGCAAAGCTGAATAAGACAGAGTCCCTGCCCTCCCCCGAGGGACTGGTGGGAAAAGCAAGGATGTAAGTGACTGTGATGTTAAAAAATAATACTAAAAATTTAAAACCTGGAAATCAGGCCGTGAGAGGACAGTAAGTCCTTCCAACGTCATTTGGTCATTGTTTCTCAAGCCCACCCAAGGATTATTTAATTATCTAGGGGAATGTATCTTTGTTCTATGTCTATTTACCATTAATGAAGCACTCAGACTCTGTGAAGTTACATGTTAACTTGTAGATCATGCCTAGTAAAGGTATAAATAATGTCTATCCAATGGAAGACATAACATCAAAGATTGATTCTTTTAATTGCCCTGTAGGACATTAACCAGTTATGCTTTGTTTTTTAATACTGGTAAAATACACGTAACATAAAATTTTACCATCTCAACCATTTCCAAGTGCACAGTTCAAGGTCATTACCTACATCTGCATTGTTGTACAACAATCACCACTATCCATCTCCCGACCTCTTTTCACCCTGCAACACTGACACTCTGTCCCCATTAAACAATAACTCCCTACTCTCCTCTCCTGCCAGCACCTAGCAACCATAGTCTACCTTCTGCCTCCATGAATTTGACTACTTTACATATTTGATATAAGCGGGGTCATGCAGTATTTGTCCATGAGACGGGTTTATTTCACTTAGTATAATGTTCTTAAGTCTCATTCACATTATAGCATGTGTCAGTTTCTTTCGTTTTTAATGTTGAATAATATTTCGCTGTACATATACACCACTTTTAGCTTATTCACTCATCTGTCCATGGACGCTTGGGTTGCTTCCAACTTTTGGCTATTGTGAATTATACTATTCTAAACCTGGGTGTACAAAGCTCTCTTGAGACTCTGCTTTCAGTTCTTGTGGATATATATCCAGAAGTGGGATTGATGGATCATATAACAACTCTAATTTTTTGTGGAACTTCCATACTGTTTTCCACAGCAAATATACAGTTTTACAGTTCCACCAGCAGTGCACAAGGGTTCCGATTTCTCCAGATCCTTCCCACTTGCTACTTCTTGGAGTTTTTTTATTCTAATGGGTATAAGGCATCTTATTATGGTTTTGATTTCCATTTCCCTAATGGTTAGTAATGTTGAGCATCTTTTAAAGTGCTTATTAGCCATTTGTATATCTTTTTTAGAGAATTCCAACTCAAGTTCATTGCCCTTTTAAAAAAATCAGGTTGTTCTATTTTTGTTGTTGAGTTGTAGGAGTTCTTTTATATATTCTGAGTATTAACCCCTTATCAGATACATGATTAGAAACGTTTTCTCCCAGTCCATGGGCTGTCTTTTTACTCTGTTGACAGCATGCTTCCATGCACAAAAGTTTTTAATTTTGGTGTAGTCTAATTTATCTGTTTTTTGTTTCTTGTGCTTTGGGTGCCATATCCAAGAAATCGTTGCCAAATTCAATGTCATGAAACTTTTCCCTTATGCTTTCTTCTAAGAGTTCTATAGTTTTAGCTTTTCCATTTTTGGTCTTTGATTTGCTTTGAGTTAATTGTTGTACATGGTACAAGGTAAGAATTCAGCTTCATTCTTTTGCATGTGGATGTTCAGTTTTCCCAACACTATTTGTTTAAAAAAGAAACAAACTGTCCTTTCTCCATTGAATGATCTTGGCATGTCTGCCAAAAACCATTTGACTATACATGTGAGGGTAACTGGTTTTAACTTAGAAATTTTACTAACATTTCCTTTTAAATGCTTATAAATACCCAGTTCCTCAAAATGCCTTTGAACTGGCTTTGTCATCTTCCTGGTTCCCTCATCCGTGAATTTCCAAGTCTCTGAAACTTGCCTATTCCATGTTTTATGAAATGCATGTTTTTAAACATTTGAACATTATGCTTTGGCAGTGGCATACAAAGTGTTGTGGGTATCAGAGTGAAGATCATTTCCAGTTGAGGGATTCAAAAACCTTTTCACTTTTGAAATCAGCCTTACAATTAATGGCTAGACTTGGCAGATAGACATGGTGGTTTGGGGTGAACATTAAAGACCCCAGAAACAGCAGGAAGACCGTTTTCCTTACTGGCTGTTCCTTTCTTGTGTGTCTTAGCAAACTCTATTGGCCAACACAGATGTTGATACTTCTTATGAGAAAGCCTGGAGGAAAAAAAAGCTTCTTGCCTCTTCCATATGTCATTTTCTTCACAACAGAATCCTGCCACAGTGCCAGGTCAGCGCCTTCCTCCTGAGCCTGCACTCCTATCTCACCCCCTTCTCCTACCCCAATGAGAGACTTGAACAGCCTGGGCCTTTCTCTCCCCATTTTAGATTCGTCTCCGATTATGCCTTAATCAGGGAACCGCATTTCCTGGCTGTCTCCTTCCCACCACATGGGGCATCAGTGAAATATCTCCCTGACAGAATCTAAATGTTACCAGCATCAATCACAGGAATAAACCACAAACAAGCCCGGGATAGAGCAGTCATCTCTGTCGGATCCAAAGTGGTATTAATTAGAAAACTTAACTTCTGGCCTCGGAGGATGAGAACTGCCGCCCTCAAGTGAGCTCTGTCTCAGCAGTGTGTCCGCAGCCACGGCAGGCAGCAAAGCCCCTCTCTCTAGGGATCTTTACTCTGCAGGGCGCTTCTGCCCCTGGCGGAATTTAACGCTGAAGCTTGGTTTCCTGGGACCTCAGGTGTGCACATGCCTCCTTGGGTTTTTGAGATGACATTGTTGTGGTCCCCAGGCCTTCCCCACCTGAGCTTCCTCACCCATGGCCATGGCACTCCCTCAGGCTCAGCGGCCACAGCAGCCTGCCCATGGCTGGAGGCTGGATGTCCCAGCTTCTGTCTTGCTGAGAGGCTGTCACTGGCCTCCCTCTCCTCCCTCTCCTCCACGGGAATCCACATACAGCTGTGACCCAGAAGAGCCTCAGCAGAGCCTGCACCCTGCATGCTGCTGTGGCCCATGGCCTTGCGCTGGCCCACTCCTCTACCCTTCCAGAATCTCAGCTGTCCCAACTCTCTGACCGGGACCCCTCAGCCTTGGTTCTACAAAGAGTAAAGATGCCTCCCCGCTGAGAGGGCTCCCTATGGGGCCAACCAAGGAAGGAGTGAGTCTGGTGAAGACGCAAAGATCTTGAAGCAGGGGTGCTGGGTAACTTTCCCAGTTGGGTAACCAGTGTGGACTGTGGGTGGTTGAAAGCAGGCTCAGGTTCAGCCAGCCTGCACTTGATTTCAGCTTACACTAGCTGAGTAACCTTAGGCAACTTGCTCAACCTCTCTGAGCCTCAGTGCTCATAATACTTCACAAAGCTGCTCAACAGTAAATATAAAACAGTATAGCACCTGGCAGTACTCAATCCTCGACAAATGTTAACAATTTCTTGAGGATCAAGGGGTGGGTTTTGTCACACTTATGCTGTTGCAGTTGTGTGTACATAAAGAACATAAAGTCCTAGGAGAAGGACAAAGGAACAAAGGCCAGAGATCCTGCCACGCACGTCCCTAGACCCTCTCTTTGTTAATCAGTGTTTCTGCAAACTCATAAAGGAGGTCGTCCTACTTTCATATCTGCTTGTAGAGAGTGATAAACTGTTATCTCCTTAAAGTAATCTGGGCTGTTTTCTGCTGGGCCCCGCTCCACCTTGACAGATGGAATTACATTCATCTCCCTTCCCCTTTGGCCATCGGAAAGATCAATGAGATGTTAGTCTCCTTGCCTCCTACTTTTTCCTGGGGGAAATGCTGACAACCCAGAATTAATGTGGCAATTGATTTACCCGTGATATCTAAAGGCACAAGACAAGTCCTCCCACTGCTGGGAGGGGAGATGGGGGAGACAGCAGCCTCTGGCCACTTTATGGGTCTGGCTCACAGGCCTGCGCTGTCTAGACTGGTTGGGGAGACTGTGGCAAAGGGGCCGATTCACCTGGGATCTACAGTCTGGAGACTGGCCCACCCTAGTCTTGAAGTGCCAAAGCCACGGACACTCTCAGGTTCTACAACCTTGACAAGCCGTAGGCCTCTCCAGACCTGTTATTTCATCCACACAATGAGGCTGGAGATCCCTGCCATGACGACTGGGGGAATATGAAGAGATGTGCTTTGTAAATATTAATTTTTTATCTAAGTACCAATGTAAATGTAATGCTCTTGAGTGAGAAACCGACCAAGTTTACAGACATGAAAACTGAGGCCTAGAGATATGAAATCCACATCACTTAGGGAAGTTAGGAAGACTGTCCACCGCCTTCACTGCTGTTGACACTGGGATTGCCCCCTACTCCCCACTTTCTACCGGTTCCTTGGGAGTGAGAATAATGGACAGATGAAGGGTTAACAGGTTCTTGAGATTCTCAAAGGAGATTTCCTCTCAAATAGAACATTTGTTGGACACCTTCTGTGTGTCAGATGCTTTCCTAGGGACCATGGAAAGCAGACTCTCCTTGAGAGCCCCTTGGACAGCAAGGAGGTCAAACCAGTCAATCCTAAATCAGTCCTGAATATTCATTAGAAGGACTGATCCTGAAGGTGAAGCTCCAATACTCTGGCCACCTGATAACAAAGAACCGACTCATTGGAAAAGACCCTGATGCTGGGAAAGACTGAAGGCAGGAGAAGAAGGGGACGACAGAGGTTGAGATAGTTGGATGGCAGCACCGACTTGATGGACATGGGTTTGAGCAAGCTCGGGAGCTGGTGATTGCCAGAGAGGATTGGCATGCTGCATGCAGTCCATGGGGTTGCAAAGAATCATATGAGGCAAGTGGACTCATAACCATGAGAACACCAGGGAAGTCCCCCCATATAACTCATACTCACACAGAGGATGAGATGGTTGGCTGGCATCACTGACTCAAATGGACATGAACTTAAGCAAACTTCAGGACATGACTGAGCGACTGAACTAAACTGAGGGACCAGGGGGGTAAAGACAACATATTCAAGTTCTGAAAAGCCCTCGATCCTGAGGATTTGGTGATTCTCTTTTCACCCTCTCTCTCTCACTCTCATCTTCTCCCTTCCAGAAGCAGCTCTGCCTGCCCCACTGAGTCCTTTCCTCACAATGGGCCAGACATTCAGGTTGTTATTGGTAACGATTATTGCTCTGAAAAGTTTCTCTTACCCAAAATAAAACTTGGGTGTCTTTTTTTTTTTCATTACCTCTAGCTTATTTAGTGTATAGAACATAAACTCCTTGAGTGAGGAAGCTCTGCCTAATTTACTACCTCTATCCACATAGAATTTGGCAAACTAAGAGTGAGAAATCGATTTTAAAAAATGAAACTACAGATCTATTGCAGGGGCGGGAGGGGTGTACAGCATGAAGCCAGCTGACATATAGACTCTGAGATGCATTTTATGGCCTTTATCTTTAGAAGCACAAAGCAAAGTGACCAACCCCTTGAATTCTACATACTTCTTTTTTTGTTTTTTTGGCTGCGCTGGCTCTTTGTTGCTGTACTTGGGATTTCTCTAGTTGGAGTGACGGGAGGTGCGCTGTTGCAGTGCTCGGGCTTCTAATTGAGGTGGCCTCTCTTGTTGCGGACCACAGGCTCCAGAGTGCGGCTTTCAGGAACTGTGGCATGAGCGCTCAGTAGCTGCAGCTCCCTGACTCTGGGGCGTGGGTTTGGTAGTTGTGGAGCATGAGTTTAGTTGCTCCGAGGCATGTGGAATCTTCCCAGACCAGAGGTAGAACCTGGGTCCCCTGCACTGGCAAGTGGACTCATAACCATGGGACCACCAGGGAAGTCCCCCCTCCCCACCCCGCCCCATATAACTCAAACTCACACAAAGGATGAGATGGTTGACTGGCATCACAGACTCAAATGGACACGAGCTTGAGCAAACTTCAGGACATAATGAAGGACAGGGAAGCCTGGCTTGCTGAAGTCCATGGGGAGCAACTGAACAACAACTCACAAAGAAGAAAGGGCAGAAACCTCCCCCCTTCCCTTGCCAGAAAGTGGAACGCTGCCCAGGAAAGTTGCTCTTGGAGCTGTGGAAGGAACTGTAGGTGCCCCACATGAGAGCTTCCCTCATGCAAAGCAAGAAGCCCCCTCTAGGAGACACGGGAAACACTCTCCGGCTGCCCGGCCCCAGGTGAATGCCTTTTCTTTGCTCAGGGCACTTTCAGAACAGATAGAAAAGGCAGGCGTTTCCTTTTCAGCCTCCTTTGCAACTAAAGCCAGGCGTGTGATCCAGGCTGCATCGCTTAAGCCTACCCACATGAGACTTCAATTCAGATGCTCTGGGAAAATTCTACCCTGCTAGCAAGGGCAGCAGCAGAGGGGTCTGGCTTCAGGGGCATAGTGGTTACAGAATTAGGTTCATGCCACAGTAACGGCCTTGGTGACACAACTATTGTGTGTTGCTGTAACACCAGTGGCAGGGCTGGCATGGTGGGATTATAGCTTCATCACTAGAAGTTTAGACTGAGCGCTCCAGCCCACCTAACAATTGGGTAACCATGAACTACTCAGTGTCACTTCACTTATTTTTTTAAAAGCTCTGAGTTTCAAAATGGATTAAAGATCTAAATGTTAAGACCAGAAACTATAAAACTCCTAGAGGAGAACATAGGCAAAACACTCTCCGACATAAATCTCAGCAGGGTCCTATATGACCCACCTCCCAGAATATTGGAAATAAAAGCAAAACTAAACAAATGGGACCTAATGAAACTTAAAAGCTTCTGCACTACAAAGGAAACTATAAGTAAGGTGAAAAGACAGCCCTCAGATTGGGAGAAAATAATAGCAAATGAAGAAACAGACAAAGGATTAATCTCAAAAATATACAAGCAACTCCTGAAGCTCAATTCCAGAAAAATAAATGACCCAATCAAAAAATGGGCCAAAGAACTAAACAGACATTTCTCCAAAGAAGACATACAGATGGCTAACAAACACATGAAAAGATGCTCAACATCACTCATTATTAGAGAAATGCAAATCAAAACCACAATGAGGTACCATTACACGCCGGTCAGGATGGCTGCTATCCAAAAGTCTACAAGCAATAAATGCTGGAGAGGGTGTGGAGAAAAGGGAACCCTCTTACACTGTTGGTGGGAATGCAAACTAGTACAGCCACTATGGAAAACAGTGTGGAGATTTCTTAAAAACCTGGAAATAGAACTACCATATGACCCAGCAATCCCACTTCTGGGCATACACACTGAGGAAACCAGATCTGAAAGAGACACGTGCACCCCAATGTTCATCGCAGCACTGTTTATAATAGCCAGGACATGGAAGCAGCCTAGATGCCCATCAGCAGATGAATGGATAAGGAAGCTGTGGTACATATACACCATGGAATATTACTCAGCCGTTAAAAAGAATGCATTTGAATCAGTTCTAATGAGATGGACAAAACTGGAGCCCATTATACAGAGTGAAGTAAGCCAGAAAGATAAAGAACATTACAACATACTAACACATATATATGGAATTTAGAAAGATGGTAATGATAACCCTATGTGCAAAACAGAAAGAGACACAGAAGTACAGAACAGACTTTTGAACTCTGTGGGAGAAGGTGAGGGTGGGATGTTTCAAAAGAACAGCATGTATATTATCTATGGTGAAACAGATCACTAGCCCAGGTGGGATGCATGAGACAAGTGCTCGGGCCTGGTGCACTGGGAGGACCCAGAGGAATTGGGTGGAGAGGGAGGTGGGAGGGGGGATCGGGATGGGGAATACGTATAACTCTATGGCTGATTCGTGTCAATGTATGACAAAACCCACTGAAATGTTGTGAAGTAATTGGCCTCCAACTAATAAAATAAAATTTAAAAAAAAAAAAAAGCTCTGAGTTTTTTGTTTGTTTCTTGGCTGTGCTGGGTCTTCATTGTGGTGCACAGGCTTCTGTAGTTGCGGCACGAGCCCAGTATCATTTTAAAATTTCCTTTCCTACTCTATAAGCCAGGATCAGCTTCTGATGCTTGCAACTAAGAGCCCCGAATGACAGTCCAGTTCAATTTCACCTCAGCCACATTTCCAGAGGTCCCGGCAACAAGAGCAGCACTCACATGTTCACTGTCTGCAGTGGTCCCAGCAACTGGGTCAGGGGCTTTTGTATGCATGTCTCAAGGAGTTCCTACACTGTGAAGTGGATACTATTCTCATCTTCAGTGAGAGGTGAAAAAAATCTGAGCCATCAAGGTATTAGAGGACTTGTCCAAGGTCTTACAAGAGGGTGATTCAATGTTGCAGCAATAGGTAAGCTCTCATAGTTAAACTCAGATTCCAGGAGAGATAGTGGCAGTCAATTGCTCTGCATGGCAGAATGTGCAGAACTAGGTGGGCCATCTTGTCTTCACAACATTCTCTACTCTGAAGTAAGGACCAGAAGCACTTCATTAAGTTCACAGAGGGTGAAGTAAAGACACAGATGTTTCACTGTCGGAGGAGGATTTTTCCAGGACAGTGGCAGAGATTATTAACCAGGGATCACATTGTTACCCCGCAAGCATGTTTTCTGAAACTTGCCAGGGGAGAGGCCAAGGGGGGCCATGCCTGGTAGACAGTGCTGCTAAGTCACTTCAGTCGTACCCGACTCTGTGCGACCCCATAGACGGCAGCCCACCAGGCTTCCCCCTCCCTGGGATTCTCCAGGCAAGAACACTGGAGTGGGTTGCCATTTCCTTCTCCAAGTAGACAGTGAGGGGCAGCCAAAGAAGCTGAAAACCTGTATTTAATTAAAAAGCATCAGTTTGCTCAGGCCTGCATTGCAGATACATTCTAATACAGGTAATTTCTGTACCATTCATTTTCAAGCACTTATTTCATTTATGCAATTCCAAGGCCAATAAATCTTGGCATTAAGGCTGGCTTGATGTGTGATGCAGACAGTCTAATTAAGAATAGGGCATTTTATCAGCTCCTCTAAATTTCCTTTTCCCTAGTATTCAATTTTTTATACGGGCTGATCTTTTTTTTATTCATAAGGGCTTCATTGCCATTTGTCATAGCTGCATTAACTGGGCATCTAATGAAGACTTGGATATGGAAGTCTGCATCTCATTTCTCCTCCATAGGGAAATTAATGAAGCAGCAGGAAAATAGCTTCCTGAACTGAAATGTTTTTACCCCACCTTGAGTCATCTAAAATAAATTTTGCTTGTGTCTTCCAAAATTGGGTTTTGACTATAAACTTTAGGAAACAGTGCTCAATTTCAACTTGCATCCACTGACAGCCTGTACCCTACTCCCCTACCTAACATATCACTTGGAGAGGCTTGGATCAGAGTAGCCAGAGCCTATTTTCCCACTATACCCTCTACACACATTTACTGAGCACCTGTCATAGGCCAGGTTCAGGAACAGAAAACAGGCTCTAGAAGGCCACAGTTTAATGAATCATGCTACCACTGTTGGCCAATGTAAGAAAAACATCTTAGTTAGCCAAGCATCAAGGTTGGGAGCAAGCTGGGAAGATTAGCTGCTCTATCCTTTTGCCTCTGAGAGTGAGCCTCCCAACTCTTTTCTCCATAACTGTTGCCTGTGAGCACAGACATTACCTTTTATGGATGTGTGAGTACACTGGTTTCCCAGGGGTGTCACAACAAAGTACCACAGGCTGAATGGCTTGAACAACAGAAGTATTTTACCTCACAGCTCTGGAGTCTAGATGTCCAAAACCAAGGTGTCAGCAGGGGTGGTTCCTTCTGACAGCTGTGAGAAAGGGATCACTCTTTGGCTTGGAGACGGCCATCTTCTCTGTCACCTTGTGTTCCCTCTATGAATGTATCTAAATTTCTCCTTTTTATAAGGATGTCAGTCATACTGGATTAGTGAAAGTGAAAGTCACTCAGTCATGCCTGACTCTTTGCGACCCCATGGACCATAGCCTACCAGGCTCCTATGTCCATGGAATTCTCCGGGCAAGATACTGGAGTGGGTAGCCTATCCCTTCTCCAGCAGATCTTCCCAACCCAGGAATCGAACCAGGGGCTCCTGGATTGCAGGCGGATTCTTTACCAGCTGAGCTACCAGAGAAGGGCCCACCCTAATGACCTCATTTCAACTTGATTACCTCTGTAAAGACCCTGTCTCCAAACAAGCTGACATTCTGAAGTACTAGGGGTTAGGAGTTCAACATATGAATTTTGGAGACACACAATTCAACACATAGTAATGAGTGTCTCTGAAACTGGTTTAACTGGGAAATACGTTGGTGGTCCAGTGATTAGGACTCCACACTCCCACTGCAAGGGGCCCAGGTTTGATCCCTGGTGAGGGATCTAAGATCTTGCAGGCTGCCCAGCGCGACTAGAAAAAAAAATTCTTTTTTAATTTAAAATAGGTGTAAATAAGCAGTAGCAGCACAAAACAGTTGGAACATTGCAAAGAGGGCTAAGAATTCCATGTTCAAGTTCTAAATTAGCCACTTCCCCTCTCAAGAGCCCCAGATTTCTTCTCTAGAGGATAAGAGGGCTGGATGGGGCCTCCAGAACACTCTCACCCCACGGGATCCTGTTGCTGACAAAGTGAGAGAAGTTGAGGCAGCACGGCAGGGAGGTTAACGACAAGGCTCCCCCACTCACAACAAGACTGATCCTGAGCAAGGACTGATGTGAGCCTCGGGGATTTTTTTTTAATACTCTAAAGTGAGGACAGTGATAATAACTACTTTAAAAGGTTCTGAGGACTAATAAGGCCTGTGAATTGCCTGACACACAGTTGTCATTCCATTCGTATGAACTTCTAAAGGTATTACTGCTCTGATTACTACCAGGAATCAGGCGTTGGACCTAGGACTCAGCTCTCAGGTGGTGTCCGTGATGATCGGAAGGCAGGGGTCTGTGCCCCAGCTCATGTGGAGTGAGAGGCTGCAGCTGGCAGGACTCCTGTGAACCTTGTAGCCATTCTCTTCTCCAGGGGACCTTCCTGACCCAGGAATTGAACCTGGGTCTCCTGCATTGCAGGTGGATTCTTTACCACCTGAGCCACCCGGGGAAGCCCAACTTTCCCTACCTCCACATTAGCCAAATCCCATCCCATTCTGACATCCACATTCATGTCATTAGGGTCAGGGCTGGGATTTCAGGTGATTTTTTTCTCACTGTTTTATCAATTTTATACACCCTAGAAAAGTATAATAAAATCTATTTAATTATCTCATTTAAATGCAGCCCTGTGACCTCACTCCCACATGAACACTAGATTGCTTGGGGTCTGCAGTAATCATTCAGGTCTCACGTTCATTGAACTGTTAGTTAATTGCTCTTATGTGTCTCCACCTAGACTGAAAATAACTTGAGGAAACAAATAGGTCTTCTTAGCGAAATTTAGCAAAGCTTATTGATTGACTCCCACAATGCACTGGCCCTCTGACATAAACTATCTCATATCCTCCCGATGACCTGATGAGGCAAGGTAATGGTGCTCCTGCATCACAGATGAGACCCTGAGGTGCAGAGGTCACATGGGTAGGCAGTGACCAAGCTCAAAATCCAATTTGACACTTGTCTGACCCTGAGGTCACCAACCTAGCCTAGCGCTGTCCTCAGCAAGCTACCAGCTACGGAATCGTGAGCACTCCTGTCCCTCACCTAGGCTCCTCCGGCCTGATCAGGGTTTTCCGTGGGCTTGCTGCCCCCTTGTGGCCTGTGAGGAACTGCTCCCCCTCCCAGCTTCAGGCACATTCCACTCCAGACCTGAGACCCTAAGCACTTGTAAGAGTTAACCAGCGGGGCTGGCCTTGGCAGAGCAGAGCCCTCTGTACCTACGGGAGGGCTAGAGCCTCCTGTAGAGTGTCACTTTTTAAATGGACTACCATTTTAAAATGGTAGGATTTTTAATTAATCCTAATTAATTTTTTAATTAATCCTCCCTACCAGAAGGATTCTGCTAACAGCCAAAGAAGAGGGCTTAGGGTCCAGGGTCAACATCTGTGAGATGACCTACAGGGTTTGGTTCACCCCACCCAGCTTCTCATTTCCCCCTTCCCAGTCAGGATATGTGGGTGTGGACAATTTCTTCAGGATTCTCCTGAGATTTCCATTTCCCAAGAGTTTGTTTATGGAATAGAGGACAGAGAAAAGGATAAAGGTGGTTAAAGTTTAGAGCTTAAAGTTTCTTTACATAACACAGAGTCCTTTTCTCAAAAAACCCATCAAGATTCTTCAATAAGTACTACTGGATTCCTATTGTGCTCCACAGCTGCAGCGCTCAGGATGCAGAAAACACTCTGTCTTGAAAAGTAAACATATAAAAAATTACAATTCAATGAGACAAGTACTCTGATATTGGCGTCCTGGGACTTCTATCACACGAAAAATGGTTATCAGCACTCAACACTGAGAATAGAGTCATCACAAACTAAACAAGGTAGAAAACAATTAGGGGTCAGATACTGCCTCCAACTAACCATCACTCCAACCCCCAGCTCTTCTGTAACTTACATAAGCAACTTGCTCCCTCTGCCTACCTGGGCAGGGAAAAAACTGCAAGAGGACACAGCAAGAGGGGGTGGTGTGGAATAGCCTGTCTTTCCACCTCCAGAGGGACTAGGATGTTTGAGCCAGCGACCATCCTCTCCCTACCTGCTCGTTTTCCCTCCAAAGACCTTCCTTAACAGCATAAAAAGTGATCACTACCTTTTCTGAGACTCCTATAATCACTGTGGAAAATTCTGAAAGAGATGGGAATATCAGACCACCTACCTGCCTCCTGAGAAACCTGTATGCAGGTCAAGAAGCAACAGTTAGAACTAGACATGGAACAACAGACTGGTTCCAAATTGGGAAAGGAGTAGTCAAGACTGTATACTGTCACCCTGCTGATTAAACTTATATGCTGAGTAAATACATCACATGAAATGCCAGGCTAGATGAAGCATAAGCTGGAATCAAGATTGCCGGGAGAAATATCAATAACTTCAGATATGTGGCTGACACCACCAATTATGGAAGAAAGCGAAGAACTAAAGAGCCTCTTGATGAAAGTAAAAGAGAATGAAAAAGCTGGCTTAAAACTCAAAATTCAAAAACCTAAGATCATGGCATGTGGTCCCACCACTTCATGGCAAATAGATGGGGAAACAATGGAAACAGAGACAGACTTTATTTTGGGGGGCTCCAAAATCACTGCAGATGGTGACTGTAGCCATGAAATTAAAAGACACTTGCTCCTTGGAAGAAAAGCTATGACAAACCTAGACAGCATATTAAAAAGCAGAGACATTACTTTGCCAACAAAGGGCCATCTAGTCAAAGCTATGGTTTTTCCAGTAGTCATGTATGGATCTGAGAGCTGGACTATAAAGAAAGCTGAGTGCCGAAGAATTGATGCTTTTGAGCTGTGGTGTTGGAAAAGACTCTTGAGAGTTCCTTGGACTGCAAGGAGATCCAAACAGTCCATCCTAAAGGAAATCAGTCCTGAATATTCATTGGAAGGACAGATGCTGAAGCTGAAGCTCCAATACTTTGGCCACCTGATGCAAAGAGCCGACTCACTGGGAAAGACTATGACGCTGGGAAAGGTTGAAGGCAGGAGGAGAAGGGGACGACAGAGAATGAGATGGTTGGATGGCATCACCGACTTGATGGACACGAGTTTGAGCATGCTCCTGGAGTTGGTGATGGACAGGGAAGCCCGGAGTGCTGCAGTCCATGGGGTTGCAGTCGGACACAACTGAGCGCGACTGATGATCCAGCCCAGCAAATTTTACACCACAAGGGACCACTAGGGGGCGGTACTGCAGTGCCAAGCTGCCTGGGGCAGGACTTCCATCGCCAGCTGGCCAGCTTGTTTCCGTTTTCTAAACCTACTTTTTAAGGATAGTTTTAAACTGCTCTTTCTAAAATTTAAATGACCCATAGTACGTGACCCCTCAGTTCAGTTCAGTCGCTCAGTCGTGTCCGACTCTTTGTGACCCCATGAATCGCAGCACCCCAGGCCTCCCTGTCCATCACCAACTCCCAGAGTTTACCCAAACTCATGTCCATCAAGTCAGTGATGCCATCCAGCCATCTCATCCTCTGTCATCCCCTTCTCCTCCTGCCCCCAATCCCTCCCAGCATCAGGGTCTTTTCCAATGAGTCAACTCTTTGTATCAGGTGGCCAAAGTATTGGAGTTTCAGCTTCAGCATCAGTCCTTCCCATGAACACCCAGGACTGATTTTTAGGATGGACTGTTTGGATCTCCTTACAGTCTAAGGGACTCTCAAAAGTCTTTTCCAACACCACAGTTCAAAAGCATCAATTTTTCGGCGCTCAGCTTTCTTCACAGTCCAACTCTCACATCCATACATGACCACTGGAAAAACCATAGCCTTGACTAGACGTACCTTTGTTGGCAAAGTAATGTCTCTGCTTTTTAATATGCTATCTAGGTTCATCATAACTTTCCTTCCAAGGAGTAAGCATCTTTTAATTTCATGGCTGCAATCACCAACTGCAGTGATTTTGGAGCCCAAAAGAATAAAGTCTGACACTGTCCACTGTTTCCCCATCTATTTGCCATGAAGTGATGGGACTGGATGCCATGATCTTAGTTTTCTGAATGCTAAGCTTTAATGCAACTTTTTCACTCTCTTCTTTCACTTTCATCAAGAGGCTTTTCAGTTCCTCTTCACTCTCTGCCATAAGGGTGGCGTCATCTGCATATCTGAGGTTATTGATACTTCTCCCGGCAATCTTGATTCCAGCTTGTGCTTCTTCCAGCCCGGCGTTTCTCATGATGTACTCTGCATATAAGTTAAATAAGCATGGTGACAATACACAGCCTTGACGTACGCCTTTTCCTATTTGGAACCAGTCTGTTGTTCTATGTCCAGTTCTAACTGTTGCTTCCTGACCTGTATGTAGGTTTCTCAAGACGCAGGTCAGGCGGTCTGGTATTTCCATCTCTTTCAGAATTTTCCACAGTTTATTGTGATCCACACAGTCAAAGGCTTTAAGTTAATACAAACAATTTCACTAGGGCAGGAATCTAAAACTCCTGAATTACAACATTCAAGACTGGAATTAAGAAGAAAAAAAGAGTAATTTTTAAGGCAGCTGCAAGTTTCTCACGGTCACAGCTCGGGAATGGAGACTCTGAATTTGAGAGGAGCCCTGAAGCTGAGCCCCAGAACAGAAGGTGTACTGTAAAAGCTGGAGGTGAGAGGGTTGGAGAAAAGGTAGATCCAGGAGTGGTGTAAGGAGGGCTTAAGCACAGGGAGTGAGTATTGTCTTATGGGGATGGGTGAGCTCGGGACATAAGTCCCATTTTTACCAAAATGCTACCAATCTTACTGTAAATTGGTACCAGCTTTCTGGGGCACAACATGTAAGTTGCATATTAAGTCTTAAAAATGTCAATATCCTTTGACCCAATAATTCCATCTTAGTGACTTATAAGGAAAATTCTAAACTGCACAAATATTTGGCTATAAGGATATCCAACATTTGTAATAGCCAAAACCCCCAAAATAACCAAAAAAACTATAAGCAACCTAACTGCACTTTAGTATGAGTTGCCTAAATCAACTGAGGACTATTTTGTAAGTATTACAAAGGATGTGCAAATAAAAAGTTACATGTGCATGCGTGTGTGCTCAGTCGTGCACACTCTTTGGGCTCCCATGGACTGTAGCCCCACAGGCTCCTCTGTCCATGGGCGATTTCAGGCAAGAATCTTCGCGTGGGTTGCCATTTCCTTCCCAACCCAGGGACAGAACTCACCTGTCCTACACTAGCAGACAGATTCTTTACCCCTGAGCTACCTGGGAAGCCACTTACTGACATGGAAAGACATTTATGCTAAATTCTGTGAAAAAGATCAGCAGCAGAATTGTATACCCAGTATGTATGTCAATTTTGCTTTAAAAAGATACAGCAACATAAAAGCATTTACTTGCAAAGATAATCAGCTGAAGAATATTCTCCAAGGGATTAATATTCATCTTTGGACAGAGACTATGGGTGGGCTAATTAACTTTTTTTAAAAGGTTATTCTTAAGTAGTCCTACCTAGTCTTTATCACAAGTGCCAGGTTCTTTCCCTTGCCAAAGGGGAAGAACCAACCTTATCCTTAAAATCCCGACAGCTTCCCCAAACCTCCATTAGCCTTGTTCCATCTCGTCCTCTAGGCTGTGTTCAATCTTTTCCCCTACAAGCCTGGGGATCCTTCACTGGGGTCCTGTGTCGCTCTTGTCTGTCCCTGCCCCACCGCCTGGATGAGACGCCGCCGAACAGGGCAAGTTATTTATTGTAAAACTTCAATTAGATCTGGCCCGACTTCTCGGAGTCGGTGGGACTGCAGACCTCCCTCCTCACAGAGAATTTCACGCCATCCAGTCGCCCGTCGCCGCGCGGGAAACAGAACCCCTGCCAATACGCGGCGGCGGGCGCGTAATGATGTCATCCTGCACGTAACGCGGAGGCCGAGCCGCGAAATTTGTCCCTTTGGAGGCGCCGTCCCTGCTTACAGCCCGCTCACGTCATGTGACCGACCGAGAGGCACCTGACACCAGTGGCGAAGAAGGAGGCGACCCTCTGCGAGATGGAGGCTACCTTAGAGCAGCACTTGGAGGACACGTGAGTAGTATCCTTGTCGGCCCGTCCTGGGGCTGGAGAAGTTGAACAGGACAGAGAGTGCGAGCTGCGAGCGCCGGCTGGGCGTCTAGGAGACGCTCTGTCCCGGGGCCTCTGGTGGGGGTGCGAGGAGACCCGGAATTAAATCGCGCCGGGGCTCCCCACATTCCCTCCCGAGCCGGTCTCCGCTGTCTGAGGCCCAGCCCCTCTGTCGTGCTGACATTGTCTGGACACGGTCGTCCTTCGACAGTTTCAGGAACCCGGTTCTTTTGAGGGAAAGGTGTACCACTTGTGTAGAGCGTTGCCTTTATAAACGTAAACACACACGCTTATTTCCTTCCGGGTGTAACCAGCTACTTGTCGCCTAAGGAAATGAAAGGTATCCCTTAAATTTTTGAATGAGTAAATATCTACGTAAAATCCAAAATTGGAAAAATATAAGACGGTGTACAGGGGAACACCTCCTTCCCATCAGTACCGTTCGGCTTCCCACTTCCTCTGCATGAGGCAACCCATTGTTACTTAAGAGTTTCTCAGCAGTTGTTTCGAGTGAGTAGGTATGCTAAAGTATGCATTTTTAACAAAGGCAACAAAATCCCAGCTATTGCAGCGTTCCTGGCCCACCAGAGCTGAACAGTACCGTGCCAGTCTTTTCTCTCATGAGAGAGAAATTGGTTTTAACTATTCAACTTAAAATAGTTCAATTGAATTTTTCTTGGGGTAGGAGTGGACGATAAGTTAAAAAAGATTGAGTAACACGGATTTAATGTCTGGTACATAGAAAGCCTCTTTGTGTTATCATTACTGTCATTTTCCCACATCATCTTCTTCCTTTTTCTTGTGTTTCTGGAATTAGAATGAAGAATCCATCCATTGTTGGAGTCCTGTGCACAGATTCACAAGGACTCAATCTAGGTTGTAAGTATCTCACATCATCCCTTTGGTGGACTGCATAGCACTTGATGTTGACTGAGAGCCTAGTGTGCTATTGTTCTCTAGTTTTTATTTCCTGTTATCCTGACACTTTCTGGGGACTTTGATGAGAGTAGATATCATCTCCAAATAACACGATTAGAAAGCTGAAACTTCTCAATTGACATTTATAAAAGTAGAAATGTTTCTTACAGTTCTAACACTGCACAGTTGTTTCTACTGAAGTCCTATTTGAATCATTTTAAATTGGGTCTAGAAAGGACTTCAGAAAATGACAGTAGTTACTATTTATTGAACAGATACCATATGTTGGGACTGCTAAGCTCTGTATACATTATCTCTTATTTTCACAGTAACCCTGCTAAATGGGTGATGGTGTTATTTCTCAGTTCAACTTAACAGTAAGTGAGTAGGCAATAAAAATATGGGATGCAGGGTTGGACACACGTAGGTTCAACCCCTCGCTCTTCTGTTTACTAGTAGTGTGAACTGGGGCCAAAAAGAACATCTTGGAGCCTCAGTTTCTTTAGTGAGTTGTTTTTTAATAATAAATACTATGGAATTGCATTCATGAACTCTTAAGTGCTTTACATATACTAAGTCATTTAATCCTCATGACAACCCTATGCAGTAAAGAAACTGAGGCACAGAGGTTGAATAAACTTGCCTAAGGTCATACAGTTAGTAAATGATTGAGCTAGGATTTGAATCTAGCTCCAAAGTCTTTTAATCACAGTACTATAAGATTATATATATAAAACACTCAACACAGAGTTCAGACATAATGCTCAATAAATGGTAACAATTGCACATGAGAAAATAAATCCAGAAAGGTAAACAATGGAAGGCTTCAGCTAAGTCATGTCAGAACAAGTAAACCCAGGACACCTTGTTCCTTACTCCTCTGTACTATAGGGCTTTTTAAAGCTCAGAATTGTTGCTGGGAGAGTAATTGAAGTAGTAGTCTGTGTCACCCAGTTAGATTTTGCACACAAACCAGTTGGTTGGAGGGAAAAGGGCAGATTTTTTTGAGGCGCTTGCCACGCTCACAAATGGAAAGGTTGCAATTCAAGTGCAGAAATCTAAAACTAAACGTATTCCTTCAAGAAACCTTCAAGGCCCAGAAGACTGCACTGTGTGTCCAGTTAATGTTTGACATAACAATAAATCCATCATCCCTGCCATAGGGGCATATCTATGACCTGACTTAGTTTCAAGCAGAGGAGCTTGTGTTGCATTTATATACAGAAAGATATTGTAAACTTAGTAATTACTTTTTGGACCTAGCACCCAAGATTTAGTTACTATCTACAGGCTAAAGCAAACATTAGTAAAAAGCCAATTCTGTTGCTCTTTGAAAACAATCAGCTTATTCTAGTGGAAATAACTACTCACAGAATATTTATTTATGCTGTCAAGGTGATCTTACAGCTGAACTCCTGAGTAAAAATCTTTATATTCTTTGAGGTTGAGCTCAGTAAAAGGAAATCATATTTCCCATGAGGAATTAATTAGTGTCAACAAGTCTCTGGCCCTGTTTTTGTCAGTCTCACCTCTGAATTTCTTCTTGGCTTCAGTTTGCTTTCAGATTGACTTGAATTATAGCTTCCTCATATGCTTGAGAAGGCGTTTCGAGACAGTGATGGGAATGACCTGGAAAACTGAGTAGTTATGACCTTACTGAGTTAAAAGCTGTTGTCGGGTTTCTCGCTAATGTAACCAGCTGAATATAAGGGCAGAATGATTTTGTCACCACATAACCTAAGAGACCATGAGAACCCTCTCTTTGAATAATTCAATTCAGTTATATGGTACCTCTGTACTCATTTTTGGACAGTCAGGCAACATGGTATCATCTCTGTCTTCCAGGCCGTGGAACCCTGTCAGATGAGCATGCTGGGGTGATATCTGTTCTAGCCCAGCAAGCAGCTAAGCTAACCTCGGACCCCACTGATATTCCTGTGGTGTGTTTAGAATCAGATAATGGGTGAGTAGGAAGGCAACAGATCCTTTCCTTTCCTATTTATTCAGGAAAATCCCTCAGAAACTCGACCGGGTCTTGCCCTGTGTTCATCAGTGATTCCTCATTCCAAGTACTTTGAGGGAGGTTCCACCCTTTGGACAACAGGACCAGATGGGTTGGTCTCTGGAGCTAATGTGCTTTCAGACCACAATGACATTTAAATGAAGAGTAAGAGTTGTTATGAACTATCAATAAAAGAAAGCAATAAATAATACAGAGGAAGCAATGATACAGAGGAAGACTCAACAACAGAAACAATGTCTGTAATAATAGAAGTACTAAAGACATTCCAAGTGAGGGTCCTCTGAATAATACTGAAAAAAGCAGAATACAAAATTATGCACATTATGATCACAGTTTTATATCAATAAAATGAGAGAAAATGTATATATAGTATACATGCAGATTAAAAAAAGGAAAATATTAATAGTGGTTGTCTTTGAGGGATAGGATTATAAGATTAATTTCACATTTATATTTTATACTTTCCTGTATTTCCCAAATGTTTTATTGTGTTTAGATACTGCTTTCATGTATAGAAAAATAAGTATTACTTTTTTAGTTGTATCCTAAATCAAAGAGCATCTTTAATCTTACATTGCCACCCACTTGTAGCACTTTACTAAATATCTTCCGTGTTGCCTTTCAGGAACATTATGATCCAGAAACACGATGGCATCACAGTGGCAGTGCACAAAATGGCCTCTTGACATCTCCTATCAGTTCTTCTGCAGCCTGTCACAGGGACTCAGTCATACATTATGTTAATTATCTCATAGAACTATTAAACCATTCATGTAATATGTATTGGGCACTTTTCTATTAATTTTAGAGTAGGCTGCTTTTTGACACTGTGGATTTAGTTAGGAAAGGATCATGTTTTGAAGCAGCAGGTTTAGGTCACCTTGTATACAGAATTTTGTTAAGTTTAATAAACCTGGTTGGAGGAAAGCTTGGGTCTTTTTTGAATTCTTTAAATTCTTAAAACCAATGTTCATTTTTTCAATTATCAAATGTAATTTTTCTTAAAAAAGAAAACTACTCCAAATTGTTCTCTTTCAGACCTCCTGAAATAGATAGATTCTCACAGAAGCATCTACAGATATGTAAACCAAGTCAAGCTTACTCTTACCCCATAATAAAAACATAATAGCAGATATCATAAGTATTTACTATATGCCAGGAACACATTTAATTCTCATTAACAACCATATATGGGTTTTCCTAGCAAAAAGGTGGAAGCAACTCAAATGTCTTACTGAGGGGTGAATGGATAAGGAAAACATGGTGTATATATACCATGGAATATTATTCAGCCTTTAAAAAGGAAGGAAATTTTGACACACGTTATAGCATGGAGGACTCTGGAGGACATCATGATAAGTGAAATAAGCCAGTCACAAAAAGACAAATACTATATGATTCCATCTGTATGGGGTGCTACCAAGAGCAGAAAAATTCATAGAGATAGGAAGCAGAACAGTGGTTGCTAGGGTGAGAGAGGGGAAAAACGAGTTACTGTTTAATGGGTACAGAATTTTTGTTTTACAAGATGAAAAGAGTTCTAGAGATGGATGGTGGTAATGGCAGCAACAATATAAGTGTATTTAATACCACTGAACTGTACACTTAAGGATGGTTAAGATTTAAAAAAGGTTACAATAGTAAATTTTATGTTTATGTATTTTACCACAATAAAAGTTTTAATTTAAAAACATGAATAAAAACATGAACTAATAATTCACAATTACAAGAGGAAGATCAACTTACAAAAGTGAAAAGGATTTTTCTATATCTCAAAATAGAAAATAAAACATTTGCAATAGCAATAAAAATAATCATTTAGGAATTTAATAAAGGATGAAAATTTCTGTGTAGGGAAAAAATTTTAACTCTTAAGGATTAAAAAATGAGCAGCACTAAATAATCATAAAATACAATGTAACAAAATATCAAATCTGCAAAGAATTTTTCCTGAGTATAATTTTTCTAATAGTAATATAGCTTTCCTAATTTTTCAATATAGTCCTAATAAAGATGGTGGTAAAAAATTTTTTTGTAAATTTGATATATTTTTCTAATATTTCATGGATGAATAAAGGTTTCATAAATAGTTGTCAAAAAAGAAAAAACCCATATAGTAGGTACTCATTTGTCCCATTTTGTATTTGTATAATTAAGGGATTAGCAGTCACCATTTGTACCTGAGATTCCAACTCCGAATCTTCTGTTGGTTTCTGCCATACAAGGCAAATCAATCATAATTACACATACATTCCTTCCCTCCAGGGCCTCCCTCCCCTGCCCTCACCCCATCCCTCCGGGTCATCACAGAGAGCCAGACAGGGCTCCTTGTGCTGTAGAGCAACTACTCACCAGCTGTCCATCCCAACACCTAACAGCATATACATGTTGAAATGCAGAAGAGCCAAACAGCCTTGTTTCTAACAGCCCAGCCACTGCAGAAACGTATGACTGGCCAGAAGAAAATCTACGTTTGAAATGCATGCTGTCTTCTTTTCAGCCTTTATCATTCTCAACAACAGAATGGTGCACAAGCAGATAAAAAAGTCTTCATTTTGTTGAATTTGAATGCAGCTTCTGTTGCTCTCTAGCAATTTAATATTTGACAGTATAAAGAGAAATCTCCAGAATAATGTTTATTCAAAAATACCAAGCACCTACAAATAAAAAGTGCTAGTTTAAATTAAGCCCAGTGGCCTACTCTTAGAATTTAAGAAATGGTGGGAACTCTTCCCCAAATCTTAACTCTTCTGCATAAAGAGTGAGGACAGAAAAAATCAGCTAAAAATAAAATCTTGGTAGTTCTGTATTAACACTCTAAGTCCCCAAGTGCCAAAAAATATTCATGGGCTATGTTTGTCAGTGGATTGACAGTGGTGACAGGGAAAATCATGCTGCATTCTTGCTGAGTAACTTTTAAGGCCGAGAATTAGAAAGTCAGAGGTTGAGGGAATTATTTATGCTTAGTTCAAGATCCTAAAAGCTTTATTAGCTCGATTGGTTGGGTACAGATGTCAGAATTTAACCAAAATTCCAATGGTGGCTTAAGAATCCTGCTCTTGATATTAAGCCCCACATGATTAATAAGAACCATTTTTAATGAACTAAGTATACCAGAAGCAGGTCACTTAAGGTGCACTTACTATATATAGAGTCCTCACAACAAACTTGCAAGTAATATTAGCCACATTTTACAGGTCTGGAAACAGATTCAGAAAGGGTAACTTGTCCAGAATCTGCAGACTTAAGTAACAGTAAGGTTGAGATTCTAACCAAGTTTGCATTTCCCACTGTACCTCAAAAGTTTTCTGTATGAAAGATGTTTCAAGGGGTTCATCTCTTACACCATATTTGCAGCTTTCCCAGCCTCAGTGAATGACTCACTGTTCTGCTGCATTTCAAATGGGACCCCGCCCTCAGCATCAGAACTGTCTATCAATACAAAGCTAGCCTCTTGTCATCCTATTATCAGAATCATAGACAGCCCTGCTTTAAAGAGTAGCAAGCTCCTACCCCTCCCCCCTAAAAAACAATCTTACAGATGTTTACTAAAAAGCTATTTTTAGAGTATGATCTGTACTACCAACCACACATAACTGCCCACTTAGAGGGCATCTTCTCAAACCACAAAAACTCTGCTTCTGGTAGCACTTTAATCAAAAAGTATTATAGAATTAGTTTTAAAAGCCTGAGAAGCCCCTTACTTTTTAAAAACATGCATAAATATGTGCAAATTTTCCAGATAAAACAAGAAAAACACACATTGACCTAAAACACACTCTGGTTTAAAACCTGGAATGTTGGTGCTGGGGAGATGAAAGGCAATTTCCTATTTACATTTTTTTTTTTCTTTTTGATGTGGAGGGTGGAGTAGAAGAAGGAAATGGGATAAGAAAACTGAATTATCCCAGCTATTTTATAGGAGACTCAGCCTTAAGCCTTTCCAAAATGCAATGGGGAAAAAAAACAGTTGCATTAAAATTATAAGTATATACCTTTCATAGGAGGTGTTTGGAGTTAAGGTAATCAAGTATAGAAAAGTAATTAAAACAGGGCTTGGAACTTCAAAGTACTAACCAGAATCTTCAGTCATTACACAGAAGCACACATAAATAGGCTGCAGATTGCCATTTGTAGCCCAGAAACTATATCTCTCTGGAGAAAGAAATGTCAACAGACCAGTATTCTTGCCTGGGAAATTCCATGGACAGAGGACCTAGTGGGCTACAGTCTGTAGAGTCACAAAGAGTCAGACACAACTGAGCGACTGAGCATACATCACCACTGGACTTTACAGGTTCCTCAAACTCCGTAGGTCCAAAACAGAACTCAACTCTCCCCAAACCTGTTTCTTTGTTTTGTATCTGTCCCAGCTCGAGACCTTGGAATTATCCTAGACTTCTTTCTCATTCCCTGCATCCTGGCAGTCTTCAAAATCTGTTTCTCTTAAAGAACTCATGGGCCTGTAACATTCTTTATCTTTCTGGCTTACTTCACTCTGTATAATGGGCTCCAGTTTCATCCATCTCATTAGAACTGATTCAAATGAATTCTTTTTAACAGCTGAGTAATATTCCATGGTGTATCTGATTCATATCAATGTATGACAAAACCCACTGAAAAATTTAAAAAAAAAAAAAAAGAGTATTGGGAAAAAAAAAAAAACAAAACTCATGGGCCTTGTTTCATTCTCCTGCGTGATTTTCTTCAAAAATACCATGTTGTTGACTTAATTTCCAGGCTTAAATGTATTATTTGTAGAGGCAGTATTTTCTTTAGACATTCTTTAGGGATTTTTTAGGTATTCTTTAGACAATGCAAACATACAAGGAAGGTAGTCATTCATCCCACCAGCAAGTGATAGTTTATATTATTTTACTGTATTACTTGTATTTCAAAAAACAACAACTTACATGCTTGGGAACAAATGTATGCTTGCTATATCTTGTTTTGCTTTGTCACTTAAGTAGGAGCATGTTTCTTGTTGTTAACAATTCTCAGGAAGCATGGTCATACTCTTGAGAGTCCCTTGGACTGCAAGATCAAATCAGTCAATCCTACAGGAAATCAACCCTGAATCTTCATTAGAAGGACTGACGCTGAAGCTGAAGCTCCAATACTTTGGCTACCTGATGTGAAGAACCGACTCATTGGAAAAGATCCTGATGCTGGGAAAATTTGAAGGTAGGAGAAGGGGACGACAGAGGATGAGATGGTTGGATGGCATCACTGACTCAATGGACATGAGCTTGAGCAAACTCTAGGAGATGGTGATGGACAGGGAAGCCTGGCAGGCTGCATTTCATGGGGTCACAAAGAGTTGGACACAACTGAGCAACTGAACAATAACAAACTGTCATACTCTATATGTTGCTCTTAAGTTCTTGCCAAATAACTCTGATAATTATCTTTGTAAAAGAAAAAAAAGAAAGAAAGAAACTATTCCCAACTCTGGGGCCCCACCCCTGCCTTGAGCATAGAGTTAAAAAATAAATTGAAGCATATTTAAAATGATAAGAGTTTTTTTGAGCAAAAAAATATTTGAAGCGTTTGAAGCGGGCACTGACAAACCTGAAGAGGTGAGGAGTAGTCTGTCATCAGAAGTTTAGGGAGAGGCTTTTATAGAGAAAATGCAGAAGCAAAGCAAGGCAATTATTGATTGACTACAGCTTAAAGCCTAGTTCAGTTCAGTTCAGCTCAGTCACTTAGTTGTGTCCAGCTGTTTGTGACCCCATGGACTGCAGCACACCAGGCTTCCCTGTCCATTACCAACTCCCAGAGTTTGTTCAAATTCAAGTCCATTGAATCAGTGATGCCATTCAACATCTCATCCTCTGTTGTTCCCTTCTCCTCCTGCCCTCAATCTTTCCCAGCATCAGGGTCTTTTCTAATGAGTCAGGTCTTCTCATCAGGTGGCCAAAGTATCAGAGTTTCAGCTGTGTGTGGTTGCTTGTCTCTAGGCTTTAGTTTCAGAATCTTTAAGCATTTACAGGCTTAGGTTTTGGTTTGTTTATGTAGGCCGCCCAGCACTAGAGCCACCTTAGGTTTCTAGTGGCCTCCTTCTGCTTTAGCCAAGTGATTTATCAACTTCTTGTATTCGCTACAGTACCAGAGGTGTTGATCCAGGTACAGCAGGAGGTGTTTCCCATGGCACAGACTCTTCCTGGTTTAGCCAACAAGTAATTTAAAGCAATTCTACTGTCTCAAATCATCTTACCAAAAGCCGAGGGACTTTCGTTGTGTAGGTATTGCTTTAGTAAGATTCAGTGATAGTTGCCAGAGGAGCATTGTCTTCCCATGCATTAATAGAAAGAAAGAAAGTAGTGAAAAGGCAAAATGAATAATGGTTTCAAGTAGGAAATGAAGATCTTGATCCATGATCTTGGGAGAGCTGTCCACCTCAGGATGCTGTCTGCTTCTGGGGAGGAACTTCCGTAAGCCAATTTTAATTTTAGGTCTCCAGTTAGTGCACAGTTCTTGGAGTCTGGAGGAGCCCTTTTTAAGTGGGAGATATAGACCCAAGGTTTAAGACTCTGAAGTTTTACTGCTGACTTGGTGTGGTCCCTTCTAAGGAGGTCCAAGGGCAATCTTTGATCTTAGTGATTTCAAATCAGAAGGGTGGGAGAAAATTGGAAATCTTTGTTTGGAGAATAACCAGATATTTGAGAAAACTAAAACAATTCAGGATTCAACCTAGTTTACAGGTATTTAACGGAAGTTCAAAAACAATGAATAGGACTAGCATGTGATACCCACAAGATTCTATTATACTTTTCCATTGAAATTTAATTTTTTTTTACAATTAACCCCATCATAGTAAGACTAACTTGTTTGCAAAACAAGTCTAGTCTCATTAAACTTGGCCTATTTACAGAGGTGCAGTAAGACTAGTAATTGACCATACAGTTTCTTTTAAAAATCTCTTATGCTAGAACTTTTTTTTGCTAGAACTTTTAATAAGAAATCTTAGATTGAACTTTTAAAGGCTCTCCATATTAAGAAGGCAAATCAAGAATTTGTCATTTCAGACTGTATCTGGGATATCTATAGATTTGGGTGAAATCCTCTCTTTTGGAGGTTCCCAAGATATCCTGAGGTTCCTGGGCCTGCCAGGAAGTGACCATTCTTACTTACCTGGTAAAGTTTCTAGAAACCCTGTAAACAAGATGCCAGGTCAGTTTTCCTTTAAGAGCTTTATTGCATCCATAAAGTCAACCTTAGTTCCTTAAAACTGCCTGATCATATCTGATTTTATGTATATTCTCAAATATGACACTCTAATCAAAGCCTTGGTAATATACAATGCTTCCAACTGTGTCCTGTTACAAGGACATATTCTTATTGGGCTTATGTAAATCACAGTATTGCCATGAAAATAAGAATATGTAACAAATTTGCAAATACTGGAGGGATCAGGTAGGGAAAAAAAATGAATGTTTCACTTTTGTTTACCAAGGTACACTTTACCAAATTGTCTGAAGTCCTAAGTAGTTTAAGAGAGAACAAGGTTTTGTTAAATCTGGAAAACAAAACATTAAGGAATTAGCAGTGTTTCAAAAAAAAAAAGTTGTTAAAAAATTATCATCAGTTCATTTAATCATATGTTACTAATTCTTATTGGGCTTGAATCCTGTTTTTTTCCCTTAGCTTTGAAAATTCTTACCCAGTTCACTTTTATGATCTTAAACTTATCAGAAACCTGTATTCTAGATCTTCCCATGAATCTCTAAAGACGAAGAGGGACTTCTGTGAAAGCATCAGTAAACAAGTTTCTGTAAATGACAAAAAGACTTTTAAATAAAGTCCTTCCATACCTTTCCTTATTCTCCAGACACATTTTACCTTCCTTCTTACTTTACACACACAGTTGTTTCCTTTCACCCTTGTATTTCTAAGTGATTTTTAACTACATATAATGATTAGCATTTATAAGCCTTAGAATCCTTACTTTCTAGTAGAAACTAAAAAGAAGTAACCAATTGTTGACTGTCTATTACACTAGCATTCTGTGGATTGGCACATTTATAAATACATTTCATAATTTCAAGAAATATATTTTTCCTCATAGTAAAATTTTCAATGTGACATAAAACATGTTTACCAATAAACCCAAATATCTTTGAAATAAGGGTCTGGGGCTCAGCAGTAAAGAATCCAC
This sequence comes from Muntiacus reevesi, assembly GCF_963930625.1. Lineage (NCBI taxonomy): Eukaryota > Metazoa > Chordata > Mammalia > Artiodactyla > Cervidae > Muntiacus > Muntiacus reevesi. Next base: position 95,094,692 of record NC_089249.1, read on the forward strand.
CTACCAATGCAAGAGACACCAGTGATCTTTAGTTCCTCTGTGACAAGAAACCAAAGTGGATAAAAACTCAAAAGTAAGTAAATCTGTGTTCAATAATTAAGGTTTCAGTATTTTATTTTATTTGGAAATGATCGAGATAGTCAACGAATATCCAAAATTTAACTTAGTATATAACTTTTTCCTAGTTTCCAAATTGCCCTACACACACTTGTTTTTGTCCTTCCAATATAAATCACCTCCCTGAGATCCACATTTCAAAGAAATGGCTCTTGAGATCTAGAATACTTACATCTCCAAGCTCTAAGGCACAGAAAAAAGATATTAAGTTTCACCAAGGAGGACCCTGATTCCCTAAATCCAGATGTTTTATAACATCTGCAAGTCTTTTGAACTGAATAGGGGAAGTTTCGAAATTGGTAAAAAGGAAAGGTGGGCTTTTCATTGTTTCTAGAGCTACATTTCTGTTCTTGTCAAGACTTGATTTGTAAGACAAGTAGTCGTTCTTAATTCCTCAAAGAACTGGGTTACAAGCTAAATGATATGAAGAGGCCCAAAGGACCCACCCATCCAACTATATTATCTTCAATTTGCTTCTTCATGTCAGGGAGACTCCCAGCTAAAATGGAAATTAAAAGATTCCTCTGTTCCAGGTTTAGGACTGTGCCTCTTTTGAATGTTTTAGTAAATCCTTCCAGAGTGGCTTCAGAATGTTTTTCTTTTCCTCTGGGTACACAGTTTCCCTTCAGCTTAGGGAAGAAGGCCTAAAAAATTTTCCTATCAGACTCTGAATATCAGCTTCCAAAGTGGCCAACTTCTAACCATGGAGCTCACTAAAAAATCCTTTGAAATATCTTACTAACACATTTTAGGTGGGGCAAACAGTAAATATTCCTGGCAATACTGAACAAAACTTTCTTTTACTTTTAAACCAAAGGTATCCATATCAAATGAATCAAAACCAAAACCATGGCTTAATCATGGATGCAAGAGGCATTCCCAAAGAAGATGAAAAAGATATTACTCCCCCATCCCCAAGATCCAGAGCCACTCCCAAAGATGACCAAAGAAAGACTTAGACAATACCCATGAGAGTGGGCGATAGTGGATACTAGCTATAAACAGGGTGCCACCCACATTTCCGTCCAGCCATATTTTGGGGTCCCTCAACATGACAGCTGAGATGCCTGCACAGATACAGAACTGCCAACCTGCATCTCTGATGGGTAGAAAGCCAAGCCAAGGTCTCGACACAAAACAAGATAAACGAGAAAGAAATAGCAGTCCCTGGGTGTAAGAAATAAAAACTTAAAAGTGGGCCATTTTCAAGAATAGCTAGCTTTGAGTGGCAGCTTGCTGATGTAATAGCCAAGAGCTGGGTTACAAAACTGAAAAGTCCAGGCAAAGGGAGGGCGGGATGCCTAGTATTTTCACACTTGTTTATTCTATTGGTGAATTCAAAACATCGTGCCACCCCACGGACTTCCCTGTCCATCACCAACTCCTGGAGCTTGCTCAAACTCATGTCCACTGAGTCGGTGATGCCATTCAACCATCTCATCCTCTGTTGTCCCCTTCTACTCCTGCCCTCAATCTTTCCCAGCATCACAGTCTTTTCCAATGAGTCAGCTTTTTGCATCAGGTGGCCAAACTATTGGAGCTCCAGCTTCAGCATCGGTCCTCCAATAAATATTCAGGACTGATTTCCTTTAGGATTGACTGGTTTGTTCTCCTTGCAGTTCAAGGGACTCTCAAGAGTCTTCTCCAACACCACAGTTCAAAAGTGTTGATTCTTTGGCGCTTGGCTTTCCTTATGGTCCAGCTGTCACATCCATATATGTGAGAAGGAATAGGTGCTCAAGAAAGGAGGAAACAAGATGTCAAGGAGGGGCCAGCCCATAAAGTGGAAGGAGATAAAGCTTGGTAATGTCCGGGAAGATTGTTTACTCCATAGTACTCAGCTAATGAGGAACTGGGGGAGAGACTTGTGTGCTAGGGATAAACTGCTCATTGTAACGACTCTGGATGTGCCTACCCACCAGACACCCAATCTTGCAAGACCATCATTAAAGCTTTGCTTCCCACTCACCTTCTGTACCCAAGTCCATTCTTTGAGTTTGGGCTGGTGAGTATGTTTCTCACACTGGGGAGGGGAAGAATCACTCATCAATGCGGATGTAAATGAAAATTCACAAGCCACCATTCAAAGATCTTTTTTTTTTTCCTCCTGCTATTCTGAATCTAGAATGGAAGGAATTCTGTAAAACTGCACCATAGGTGGCAGTCCAGAATTGACTTTGGTAAGAAATCTCACCCTTTTCGGTCTTCTGCCAGTTTTCCCACGATCTTATCTGCAGTTTCTCAAGCAAGTGGGGTGTCCCAGCAGGTCTCATCCTGACCGCTAGAAACGTGGGGAACCACTGACTGAAACCACCTGCCCTGTCCTGGCACCACAGCAACCACTTGCATGAGTTAGCTTAAATAGGAAATCCAGGTAAGGAATGCAGAACAAGCTACCAACAACCAGAAATATTTGAGAAAGGTCAAAAGGTGAAAGGAGACCCCAGTCCTTATGTCCTGCCAACCTCCCAGAATCCTTCTGGCTGGAATCCATCTTGGCTGAATGATGCTAGTGCCACCAGGAAGGATCTTGAGTCAGAGGTGTTAGCCAGAGACAACCCAGGAACTAACCCCATCACCACAAAACCTGAGACTGTAAGCCCTGTGGCAAAGCAGCTCTCCTGGGTCCCCTTATCCTGCAGCTCTCTGCCGGTGCCCCTTCCCAATAAACTCTCTTGCTCTGTCAGCATGCATGTCTCCTTAGACAATTAATTTCTAAGTGTTAGACAAGAGTCCACTCTTGGGCCCTAGCAGGAGTATGCTTCCAGCAACAAAACTGTAGGGGGGAAAAAATAATTTTCCCTCTACTCTTAAAGTGCTTGGCTGAGACCCCTTTTTCTCTAGAGCACCTCATAAATGGATAAACTTATCTAGGTTAAAAGTTTTCCACTGTGGCCACTGCAGTACAAGATTATCTTTGGTAAGTTTAGCCTACTTGTTCACCCTTAAAACAAAATTTTATCCACCTGAGGTCTCACACAGGACCAGCCCAGTTTCAGTCCAACCCGACCCTGGACCCAGGGCAACTCAAGCCGGTTTCTGAATGCAGACTGGAAAAAGAAATGCTCAAATAAGGTCTGATGGTTCATAATGCAAAAGCTGCAGAGCTGGGATGGGGGAAGGGCCAACCCACACCTCCAGAGGCAATGAGAAAGCAGTGAGCCCACTGGGCTCACTGGGTATCTACCTTGGGCTCCTTGGGGTCTCCTTCCTTTGCTCCCTCTTCTGACACCAGAATTATTTATTTGAACAAAAATGGGTTCATACTGGGCAGTAACAAACTAGAAGATGTTGGGAGTGCTCCACTGACTAGAGCTCAGGGAGAGGTTTTTACAGAGAGAAGGCAGAAGCAAAGTAAGGAAGTTATTGATAGGCCATAGCTTAATTCCTGGCTGATTGTGACTGGTCATCTTTAGGTTTCTATTTTGTAGCCCTGTTTCAATTTCTGGTTTGTTTTCATAGGCTGGCTTGGCATTAGAGCCATCTCAGTGTAGTGGCCTCCTAGTTTAATTTAACAATAGTTATCCAAAGGATTTTCTACTTGGTTTACTCTGGTGCTTGCTTTCGAGATCATGGTGAACAAGTCTATCTTCTGGGTCAGGGTGGGAGGAGGGGAGGGCCTAGTATGATGTCAAATCCCAGTCTCCCCTCCTCCGCTCAGGAAGTAAAGTCCATCAGCAGGAGTGCTTAAGTTGGCTCTAGCCCTGAGCTCTAACAATGCTTGCTTGTTTTCACACAGCAGCAGAATGAAATGCTTTAGAAAAAGAGCGACATTCTGGAAAACCGTATAACTTTTCTTCCCAGATTGCTTCAAGCCTGTGGAGGATTCCCTTGCTGAACGCCACATCAAAGGTAGGATGAAAATGGGCTTGTGTGTTGGGGTTGGTTCTTTATAATGTTTTGAGTGACCAGCATCTCTCCCCGCACAGCCTGCTCACCAGACAGACTGTCGTGCCCCACACCATGCCGGCAAATTCTCCTTTCCAGGAAGAAACAGACTGCCTGTCTGTCTGCCAGTGGCAAATAAAAACTGCTACCCTCTCTCTTAGAATATTTACATTTTCCTTTTGCTATTTCTCTCTTTTTATGTATTTATTTTACTGAACCACTTGTGTGAAGGTAGAAGACATGACATTTCACTCCTGAGCACTTTAGCACACATCTCCTAAGAACAAGCACATTCTCCAATAGAATCACGAGACCACAATCACCACCAAGAGATCTAACCTGGTCTACTATACAGTCCTCATTCAAATTTCCCCAACTCAGTTGCCAAAGTCCTTTCCAACTTTTTTCAGGCCTGGAATCCACTCGGGGAAGTCATTGCACTTTGTTGTCATGTCTATTTAGTCCCTAAGAATATTTTCATTTCAGCAACTGCTGTGAAAAGGAATTTCCAAACCTGAAGTTCCCCGTCCCTTTTAAAATTTCTCTAATTTTATGAGCTTATTACCCAGAGGACCAGAGGGTGGTACACAGCTCGCCCTAGGATTTGACTTCAGACCTAGGGGGAGGACAGTGTGAGGAGTGACCACCCAGAAATCAATGAGGTCAGGCTTTGCGGTCAATTCCTTTGCAATTCCTGCCTGAAGTCAACTGGTCATCTATTACAGGCCATTCACACTGGTTGGTAGAAGAGAGATTTCTGTGGTGGCTTTGATGTCCCTCATATCACAGCCTTTTGTTACCTTTTTCTATTTTCTCCCATGGTTCTGCCTGGATCATGATTATGGAATAAACAAGGATTAAGGGAGTCTAGTTGGGCAGACTTATGTTAAGTAAGGACATACTCCAAGAAAACTGTCAGTACTCTGTGGAATTCCAGGGGAAGTCAGGCAGCAGACCTCCATAAATATTCCCCAAATGGCACAAAGCCTTGCTTGTATTTTTGAGGTTGAGATCAGAGAGCCTATAAACAGCCTTAGACATGAGAAGTGTCGACTAAAAAGATGTACAACTTGAGAGTTGCAAGTTTTATCTGGGGCAAAATGAGGACAGCAGCCTGGGAGACAGTATCTCAGCTAGCTCTGAGAGACTGCTCCAAAGAGGCAGTCAGTGAAGGTCAATATATGGTTTTGGTGAAGGGGGGAGTTCAATGCAATCAATTGCTTACTTTACAAAAAGTTTTCTGCTAGTCACAAGGAGCTGAAGTCACCAAGATGGGATTTAGTGATTTTCTAGATCTGAAGAGATGTAAGGTATGGGTTCATGAAATCAGTTCCTAAAAATATCTATCCAAAGACCTGCTCCACCAGATTCCCTGGAGCACAGAGCCTCATTCCACCTTGAATTCCTTCACGGGGTGTTGAAGACCAACTGCTGCAGTAGCACAGGGTTCAAGCTCCAGAGGCAGATGGCAAATGCCATCTGTTGCTGTTCAATCGCTGGCAAAGGCTCTTGGCAAATGCCAATTTCTAGTTGACAGGCAAGTGCCAGTTTGCTGACATGAAATCATCTATTCTTAAAGAGGTGGGCTGAAAAAAATTACAAGTGGTTTATAAATTTTTAAATTTATTTTTGGTGTGCTGCATCTTCATTGCTGCATGCGGGCTTTCTCTAACTGCTCCAAGTAGGGGGTTACTCTCCAGTTGCCCACATAAGCGTCTCCTTGCAGTGGCTTCTCTTGTTGTGGAGCATGGGCTCTACGATGGACAGACTTCAGTAGCTACTGCTTCCAGCTCTAGAGCACCAGCTCAGTAGTTGTGGTGCACGGACTTAGTTGCTCCATGACATGCGGGATCCTCCCGGAGCAGGAATCGAACCCATGTATCCTGCATTGGCAGGCAGATTCTTCACCGCTGAGTCACTAGGGAAGCCCGGTACAAGTAGTTTTATACCACAGAAAAAAATAAAGTTTAAAGTTCAGATCAGTTTGTCAACTAAGCCAACGTCTTGTCTTGGATTTGTCACAGGAATCTTCTGCATTTAAAACAAACGAAGCATCATGCTGAAGAGGAAGTTTCAACCTTACAAGAAAACCCTGGATGGAGGTTGGGGATGGATGGTCATATTTCATTTCTTCCTGGTAATTTACTTTCTCCTTCCCCACTGCCTGAAAGAAAGCTTTCTGGGGAAAGGCTCAGAGCAGCCTAACAAGATTACGCATGAAACCCTTGACATTGACATTGAATGGAAAGGGGATCCAAGTAAGGCCAGGAACTGCCAATGAACCTGCAAGTTGAAAATGTTCTCCTTGAGTGAAACCAGATGCACTGCCATCCTGTCTCCTACTCCTCCTCAATATTCCTTAAACCTACAGAATGCTCCAGCTACCATTAGCAGCTCTGCCCTGGCTGCATAGCAGTTAGGATTTGGGGACAATCACATTTAGCCATCCTAGAAATAGCAGTAGAAACTGCTAAAATGTGCTTCTGAGGGTGGGCAGGGAGGGGATTCCCCAGCTCAGTCAAGCAAACATGTAACTGCTGTAAGCAACTTCCTTCTCTCCTAGGAGGCTGGGACCTTTTTTCTGTTCTGCCTGGTGTCCACTTCCCAACCCATCCCCACCAACCATAACTTATGCCAGAGTTAGGCCCAATGTATATTTCTGACATGTCTGGAAAGGAAGACAGAGTTGTGAATACTGAAACTGGAGCCTGATTTTTTCCCTTCATTCATAAGCAGATCCAACTCCATTTTCTAATTAACTTCTTTCCCTCATCCCCCCAGAAGCTCTTGGGGTTGTTACTTGAGACTGTGGTGACCTGAATTGGCATGGTCATCCTGATGGGATTGATGAATCCCATCACTGCTGTACCTTAAACCCTGAGTGTGGCACCAGTTCCACGATTCCTCTTAAGTGTTCTCAAGTAAGTCTACTTTAAGATGTCCTCAACAAAGATTATCCTTCCTTCCTGATCCTCCTCCTCAACCCAGTCCTACAGTAAGAAGCTTCCAAGGAGGGGAGTGCAGGTCCTGGTGACTTCTAACTAACCTACAGCCCACATTATAGAAGGACCACACCTCCTCCATCATGACAGAGAATGGGAAAGGAGGGAGGCAGAGGTCCTCGGCCAGGATTTACATAATACAAAACTCCTAACCTGAGGACTATTTGTTAAACATTAGCTTCACTATTAAAGAACACGGAATCTCTTTTCCTTCCTCCCAGAAGTGTTACTAAAAAGGAAACCAAGGACACACTAAATCTGAGAGCCTTCCTGTGGCTGGGCCACCTCCTCACATCACAGGCTTTGCAGAACCGGCATTATTGGTGAGGATCTTGAGTTCTCCCACTTTTTCCTGCATTATGCTCTGAGGATAGGAAGTTATCTAATTTAGTGGCTGCTAAGAACAGTTGTCTGCTAATGAGATTAGTAAACAATCTCTCACTTTTTATGGGCTTCTCAGGTGGCTCAGTGGGTAAAGAATCTGCCTGCAATGCAGGAGACACAGGAGACATGGATTTGATCGCTGGGTTGGGAAGATCCCCTGGAGGAGGGCATGGCAATCCATTCCAGTATTCTTGCCTGGAGAATCCCAGAGACAGAGGAGCGTGGTGGGCGACAGTCTGCAGGGTCACAAAGAGTTGGACATGACTGAAGCGACTGAGCATGCACACTTTTTGGGGTGTGATGCTACTCTTATGCACACACATACAATATTTTGGGTCCTCAAAATGTTAATAATTAACTCAGGCCAATCAGCCACAGTAGTAATGTGGGTACTTGGATGATGATGCTTTCGTGCCTGTATAAGTCTGCTTTTCTAGAATAGATAAGCTCTTGAAAAGGTGAGTGAAAAACCCAGGTAACAAGATATCCTTCAGGAGCTCCCTACCTTTTTTTAAAAAAAAGGTCTCATTCCAACTTACCATACTTTATAACTGCATAATCTGCATGACTGTTTTCTGTATTCAGCCTATCTCCCTGAACTGAATGTTCTACGAGCACAGGGCCATTTGCTAGGTCTGTTTGCTCACCACTATAAGCCAAGTCCCCTAGTCAGCAGCCAAAACACAGGATGCACTCAATAAATACCTGCTGGCAGATGGGAGGATGGATGGACTGATGGACATTTATGAATAAACAAGGTAATAAATATGAAGTTGGAGAGATGGGCAGGGAGTTCAGAGGACTTTAAAAATACAAAAAAAGCAGGGGAGTAATAGAATCAGACTTGTATTTGAGGACAGTAGCTCTGGCTGCAGAGCAGATAGTGGACGGGTAATGGATAGGCCTGGAAGCAGGGAGGTCCACTGGAGGGATGCTGCAGTAATCCAGGTGAGAAAACAATACGATAGTAGCAATGGGGGTGAAGAAGAAATACAGATCTGAGCAGTATTGAAGAGATACTGTTAAGACTGTAGAGTAACTGAATGTCAGGAAGAGAGGAATCATGGAGTCCTAGGACGCTGGCTTGGACAACAAGGAGAATAATGTATGCCCTTCACTGAGTTGGACGACATGAGAAGGGGACAAAACCTAAAGAAGGCTTGAAGGGCTTAACTGTGGGCACCGAGTCTGGGGGACTTGGGACATAACCAGTCATGTATGTGTTCAGTATAGTCTATGTGCATCTGGAGCCCAGGATCTAAATACTGAGATTTGTGAGTCAGCAGCACACACAGGGGTTTGAACTATAAGTCAGTGTATTCAAGTCACCAGGGAGAGAGAGACAGAAATGGGGAAAGAACCCTGGGTAAAGTGATGCCTAGGGGATGGGCTGACGGTGGGTCAGAGGAAACTGAGAAGCAGTTAGCGGTTAGCATCACAAAAGCTACGGCAGAAATGTGCAGAAGCAGATGGTGCAGAGAGGCCAGATATGGTAGAAATGGCACGAGCTATTGGTTTAGCAACAATGAAGTCTCTGATAACATTGATAAGAGGCATGCATTGGAGTGAGATGAGAGGAAGCAGAGATAACCCAACAGACTACTCTTCAATGAAAGAAGTTTGTGAAGGTCAAGAGCTAGGGTGATACTAGAGAGAAACCTGGAGTAGAATAACTGTTTTGTTCAGTTCGGTTGTGTCCAACTCTTTGTGACCCCATGGACTGCACTATGCAAGACTTTCCTGTCCATCACCAACTCCCGGAGCTTACTTAAACTCAGGTCCATCGAGTCGGTGATGCCATCCAATCATCTCATCCTCTGTCGTCCCCTTCCCCTGCCCTCAATCTTTCCCAGCATCAGGGATTTTTCAAATGAGTCAGTTCTTCGCATCAGGTGGCCAAAGTATTGAAGCTTCCGCTTCAGCATCAGTCCTTCCAATGAATATTCAGTACTAATTTCCTTTAGAATTGACAGGTTCGATCTTGCAGTCCAAGGGACTCTCAAGAGTCCCTTGTTGGAGAAGTCCAACACCACAGTTCAAAAGCATATCAATTCTTTGGTGCTCAGCTTTCTTTATAGTCCAACTGTCACATTCATACATTACCACTGGAAAAACCATAGCTTTGACTAGTCGGACCTTTGTTGGAAAAGTAATGTCTCTGCTTTTTAATATGCTGTCTAGGTTGGTCATAGTTTTTCTTCTAAGGAGAAGTCCAAGGAGTTTAATTTCATGGCTGCAGTCACCATCTGCAGTGATTTTGGAGACCCCCCAAAATAAAGTCTCTGTTTCCATTGTTTCCCCATCTGTTTGCCATGAAGTGATGGGACCAGATCTTAGTTTTCTAAATGTTGAGCTTTAAGCAAGCTTTTTCACTTTTACTTTCATCAAGAGGTTCTTTAGTTTTTCTTCACTTTCTGCCATAAGAATGGTGTCATCTGCATATCTGAGGTTATTGATATTTCTCCCAGCAATCTTGACTCCAGTTTGTGCTTCACCCAGACCAGCATTTCTCATGATGTACTCTGCATATAAGTTAAATAAGCACGGTGACAATATATGGCCTTGACGTACTCCTTTCCCAATTTGGAACCAGTCTGTTGTTCATGTCCATTTCTAACTGTTGCTTCTTGACCTGCATACAGATTTCTCAGGAAGCAGGTCAGGTGGTTAGGTATTCCCATCTCATGAAGAGTTTTCCAGTTTGTTGTGATCCACACAAAGGCTTTGGCGTAGTCAATAAAGCAGGAGTAGATGGTTTTCTGGAACTCTCTTGCTTTTTCGATGATCCAGCAGATGTTGGCAATTGGATCTCTGGTTCCTTTTCTAAATGCAGCTTGAACATCTGGAAGTTCATGGTTCACGTACTGTTGAAGACTGACTTGGAGAATTTTGAGCATTACTTTGCTAGCCTGTGAGATGAGTGCAATTGTGTGGTAGTTTGAACAGATCCTTTCCTTGGGATTGGAACGAAAACTGAAACTGACCTTTTTCAGTCCTGTGGCCACTGCTGAGTTTTCCAGATTTGCTGGCATATTGAGTGCAGCACTTTCACAGCATCATCTTTTAGGATTTGAAATAGTTCAACTGGAATTCCATCACCTCCACTAGCTTTGTTTATAGTGATGCTTCCTAAGGTCCACTTGACTTTGCATTCCAGGATGTCTGACTCTAGGTGAGTGATCACACCATTTGTGTTTATCTGGGTCATGAAGATCCTTTTTGTATAGTTCTTCTGTGTATTCTTGCCACCTCTTCTTAATTTCTTCTATTTCTGCTTGGTCCATACCATTTCTGTCCTTTATTGTGCCCATCTTTGCATGAAATGTTCCCTTGGTATCTCTAATTTTCTTGAAGAGATCTCTGGTCTTTCCCATTCTATTTGTTTTCCTCTATTTCTTTGCACTGATCATTGAGATGTTATCTCTCCTTTCTAGTCTTTGGAACTCTGCATTCAAATGGGTGTATCTTTCCTTTTCTCCTTTGCCTTTAGCTTCCCTTCTCAGCTATTTGTAAAGCCTCCTCAGACAGCCATTTTGCCTTTTTGTTTCTTTTTCTTTGGGATGGTCTTGATCACTCCCTCTTGTACTATGTCACAAACCTCTGTCCATAGTTCTTAAGGCACTCTATCAGATCTAATCCCTTGAATCTGTTACTTCCACTGTATAGTCATAAGGGATTTGATTTAGGTCATACCTGAATGGTCTAGTGGTTTTCTCTACTTTTTTCAATTTAAGTCTGGATTTGGCAATAAGGAGTTCATGATCTGAGCCACAGTCAGCTCCCAGTCTTGTTTTTGCTGACTGTACAGAGCTTCTCCATCTTCGGCTGCAGAGAATATATCAATCTGATTTCGGTACTGACCACCTGGTGATGTCCATGTGTAGAGTCTTCTCCTGTGTTGCTGGAAGAGGGTGTTTGCTATGACCAGTGCGTTCTCTGGGCAAAACTCTATTGTTATTAAATAATAATCTCTGACAAAGCCTGATGCTCTGCATTAAAAAAGAGCCACTGTGATCCAGCCTCCTTTCCCAAGACAATATTCTTAGAATGGTCTGGTGAGCGAGTTCTTACTATGGGAGTGGGGGTGGGAGGAAGGCATGCTCTTAAAGATAAAAAGGAAATGAGAGGACTGCAGAATTTCTAAGGGCTTATATTTTGGGGGAAGACCATTTATAATGTTTGATATGGACTCTGGAACAGGACTGAAACCCATCAACCTTAGTCCAAAACCTGAAATGAAATAGTAGACCGCAGACTTCAGTTAACTAAGGGAAAATCTAGACCTTGGGATAAAGATTTTTATTATCTCTGAGTCAAACAGGAACAAAGTTGGAAGGTTACAAGTTAAGGGAGAGAGGCAGAGTAGATACAAAGGCTGTGTCCTTGGTCTTCTTGATATACACAGTGGAAGGTACAGTCCCAGTTAGTAGAGACAAGTCACATCTACTTACTGCTGCTTGCCCAGACATCAAGGAAAGACCAGAGACAAAAGGTTTTGAACTTTGGGACCAGTAGTTAGCCACATTCAGGTGGTTAAGAACCTAGAAGCCAGCATCCTATAGATGCCAACACGGAATCCATGATCACAGAAGAAGAGGAAGGGTAATTTTATAGAATGAGGACTCATTGTATTGCTCCTTGCTCATTAGAGGATGCAATCACTGCTCTGTATTTTGAACCAGAAGAAACAAGTCTGTGTCATTTAAAGCTCATGCATATTCTCTAACCTCATTTTCTGATAGAGGCACCTTTGAGGAACATTATGATTACAAAGTGCTTGATAAAATGCTTTTTCATTTTTGAATATACAGCCCTGGTGTCCATAGCACTGTTCACTCTAAATAAGTAAAGTCTTATAGTTTCTATCAAATCAGAATGGGAAAAATACATTAAAGGACTTCCTCCTCAACATCCCATCTTTTGAAGCCTTTGAGCCACCACTGATTCCTAATCCCTCACTCCACACAATAAACAATACTAATCTGAAGAGTCTATTGGTGAGGATGGAGCAGAACATCTTGGTTACTTTATTTAGCAGGTAGAAGCTGAGGAAAGGAAGTTCCTAAATGGAGGCAGGTCTCTGATTTGGGTGATCAGTAGATGGTACCAATCAAGAGAAATGAAAAGGAAAAATAGGCATGGGGTAAGAGAAAGATGAATTTAGTTCTGGGTAAGTTAACCTGAGTTAGAAAGATATTGCAGACAGTAATATGAGTCTCAAGCTCTTGGGAAAGCAGAATGGTTATACAAAATGATAAAAACATAGTTAATAGGTTATTATTTACCAGAATTTTGTCTTCCCAGCTCTATAAACTAGGTGGAACTATGAACTATGTCCTTTATCTCCACTTTACAAAAGAGGAAATGTAACTTTTGTAGTTCACCCAAGGTCACACCCCTCGTACAAAGCAGAGCCAGGATTCCAGCAGAGGCAGGCTGACTGCAGGCAGAACACGGCATTCACAACTACACCATGAGGTCCCTCATAGCTTAGTCGGTGAAGGATCTGCATGCAGTGCAGGACACCAGGGTTTGATTCCTGGGTCTGGAAGATCCCCTGGAGAAGGAAATAGCAACCCACTCCAGTACTCTTGCCTGGAAAATCCCATGGACAGTTAATCATAGTGAATAATTGTCTATGTCTAGTGAATGATTGTCTATGTCTATCTCACTATAAAGTGGGATGAGTGCAGAAACAGAGAGAAAGAATCAGTGATAAGGAACCCAGGACCTGTTGTCCTTCCACAAAGCATAGAAAGAAAGTGAAGTCGCTCAGTCATGTCTCTTTGCAACCCCATGGACTGCAGCCTACCAGGTTCCTCCATCCATGTGATTTTCCAGGCAAGAGCACTGGAGCAGGTTGCCATTTCCTTCTCCAGATCATCTTCCCAACCCAGGGACTAAATCCGGGTCTCCCACATTGTAGGCAGTCACTTTACTGTCTGAGCTACCAGGGAAGCTCTCCACAAAGCATTGCCAACTTCAAAGCAAAGGAAGTAGCCTTCAAACAACAAGGCCACTGAACAAAGGAAAAGAAAGGGGCCACTAGGAAGCCGCTGGAGACAGAGTGAGTATGTGTGGTTTCTGGGCTTTTTGACTACAGAGCCTGGCTAAGCCTCCCTTCCAGTTCCCCTCAGAACCTTGCTACTCACTGCCCCCCTTCTAATCAGAATTCCAAGAAACAAATGCAAGTACTGCACTGAAAGAAAACCTGACCTCAAAGAGGGTGCTCCCCCTAGTGGAGAGAAGGATGGTGTGGGCAAGGAGGGTAAGGTGGGACCAAAGAGTGGGGCACCTGACCCAAACCTAAGGTGACCATACATCCTCATTACCCTTGCCGTCCAGGCATATTCAGCTCAAAAGGAGAGTTAAAGCAAACTCTTAGGTTAGTTTAGCTAACTTAAAGTCTCACCGAACAATTCTTTTGGACCAACACATCTCTCTCACAGAGGTAACTAGAATTAGCTGTTTTTAACAGATGCTATTGTTAACAGAATGGTACAGTGGTTGGTCAATATATGACCTTTAAGTTCTCCTAAACCTTAATTTCCTGTATTTCTTCCTATCTATCTGGCTGTGCTGGATCTTTGTTTCGACACACAGGATCTTCATTGTAGCACAGAGGATCTTTAGTTGTGGCATGCTCTTAATTGTGGCATGTGGAATCTAGTTTTCTGACCAGGGATCAAATCTGGACCCCCTGCATTGGGAGCATGGAAGGAAGTTCCCTGAATTTCTAATACAATATTGACGCACCTATTCCATACTACATAATGAGGATTAAATGAGATGTTTTCATGTAAAGTGATTAGACACTCTAATGGGACAACTGCCCCATAAAATATAATGTTACAAAAAGGAACTGGCAAACAAGCTGGTAAAATACAGGTGAGCCAGAGAAGCACAGCTGCCAGCAGTTCTAACCTCCCCTGTAAAGGCTTACTCACCACCTGACTTGGACTCTGCTATGCTTTCATTTAGGTAAATGTATTTGTGATGGGGATGACCAAGACTTTTGCAATTTTCTTTGTGGTTTTTCAAGAAGAGTTTGAAGCCACCTCAGAGCAAACTGGTTGGATTGGATCCATCATGTCATCACTTCGTTTTTTTGCAGGTATAAAGCCAACAATAAGCTTGCTGTCCAAGGAGAAGGAACACAAAGGGCAATTTCAAGAAGATTCATCTGTCAGTCATTCCAGACAGAAGCATTACTAACTCAGGCTCATTTATCAATATGTAAAGCTGAGAAGACTAAGGACTTACAGTGTTTACCTTCACTTGACTTGGAAAAACTGGAAAAATTAGGGTTCAAACAAACGAAGTTGAAGAATCTATTTAATGTCATAGGTTCAGCAAGTCAGTCTCAACTGGGAAGTCAGACCATAAAGCTCTGACCTGATCATCTAAGCATACTCATCACAGTGTAGATAAATAACTGAACTTTGTTCTAGTCATAGGTCACTAAACACAACCTTTTCTTGCAGAGGTCTTATAATGCTTTTTCAGCAAGCTTCCATTCCAAACCTGCTTATTTACATCACCTTTTCTTCAAAACAAACAAAAATTCTTCTTCTAAAAAAGCAAAATAGTGTGGAACTAGGAATATTAAGTAAAAACCCAATACAGACACCGTTTTTAAGGATACACAAAAGTAAAGTCCTTTTATTTTCCTTCAGTTGCCGATTTAAACTACACCAGAAGAGAAGGGATGCTGGGCATATTTAACTGGTATTTGTTTCTTTTCCCAAGGTCCCCTAGTTGCTGTTATTTGTGACTTAACTGGAGAGAAAACTGCCTCCAGTCTTGGGGCTTTCCTTGTTGCTGGTGGATATCTGATCAGCAGCTGGGCTACAAGCATTCCCTTTCTTTGTGTGACTATGGGATTTTTACCTGGTGAGTCCACTGTTTAAAAAAAAAAAAAAAAAAAAATGGAACCAGAAAACTTTCCTTTTACTGTGAGTTCAAAAGGTCTACTTATCTCAGGTTCAGGAGACTATCTCATCCAGTACCAAGCCACTTAATGTGAAAGTGACTCCTAGCTATTCTGTTTTTCTTTTAGGTTTGGGCTCTGCTTTTTTGTACCAAGTCGCTGCTGTGGTCACTACCAAATACTTCAAAAAAAGATTAGCTCTTTCTACAGCTATTGCCCGTTCAGGGATGGGACTGACATTTCTGTTAGCACCCTTTACGAAAGTCCTGATAGATCTGTATGACTGGACAGGTGAGTCCTGAACCATCAATTCTGCAAGATTTAAAGTTGAGCCCTCTCCCTTTGATGACTAGAGAGGAGGTGAGCATGATTCTTCCCTGGAGAATAGACAGCAAAAGAGACTCTGAAATTATTTCTAGGCCTTGCTAGCCTACGCAGGTAACTCAGAGTTCAAGTCTGAGAGGATGGAAGGCAATTTGTGTGGCTGGGGGCTTCCCTGGCGGCTCAGATGGTAAAAGTGTCTGCCTGCAATGCAGGAGACCTGGGTTCGATCCCTGGGTCAGGAAGATCCCCTGGAGAAGGAAATGGCAACCCACTCCAGTATTCTTGCCTGGAAAAATTCATGGATGGAGGAGCCTGATGGGCTACAGTCCATGGGGTCGCAAAGAGTCAAGACACGACTGAGCAACTTTACTTTCACTTTTCACTTTGTGTGGCTGGGGGAGCACACCTTTGCAGGGATAGCAGTACTCCTGGGAAGCAAGAATCCCCTCCTCAAAGCATTCTCTTTTTAAGAAAAACATCTGCATTAAAAAAAGAAAAATAAAAGACTCCTCCATCAGATTCACTAAAAAGGATGAAATTGGGCAAAAAGAGGATTATGTTCCTTAATAATACTTATATATTGTCAACTATAAATTTTCATGAATGAATAAAAATTATTCACTCTATAATTTTTCTCATACCTGAGATAAAACAATTGGTTTAAAATAACCTCAAGTTATTGGGGGGAAAAATCTATGTATATGTAAATATACATGAATATATATATGACTATTCCTACCTACAGAGCAATTTTGTTGAACTTTCCCTTTTCCATTCCTGATTTTAAAAAGCACTAATACAGTGAACAGGACCAGCTGACAAATCCCTAAGACAAGGTAGCAAGACAGAAGAACCTACAGCCAATTCCATCTCTAGAAGCAACACACACAAGTCACAGCTTTGGTCAGGACATGCTGAAGTCAAGCAACCACTCAGTTTCAGCCTCAAATCAGGATTTAAAACACATTGTAATTTTCTAACATTTGAAATATGACTCCCCCTCCCCCACCCCTACCCCAACCAACACACCAAAGCATTTTTTTTCTTTAGTACAAATAACTCCTCCCATGCCACCTTTGGTATGGCTTTCTATCTTCAAAGGGATCCCTGTTTTCACAAGGATACAGCAGTGTGTACGGCTAACAGTTAAGTCAATGGATTTAAATACTTTCAGCTAAATTCAAAGACAAAGCAGTGCTTTCAGGAATTACTGTACTTACTGAATATTTAGTGGTGGGGCCTCTTCTCAGTCTAAGGATACAGAGTATTGTGAAATCAGAGATAATTTTAGCTTAACTTCTCAATTTTTCTCTCCTGTTTAGGTGCCCTTATATTACTTGGAGCTATCACATTGCATCTGGTTCCTTCTAGTATGCTCTTGCGACCCATTCATATCAAAAGCAAGAGCAGTTCTGATATTAAAGATGAAAGTAGTTTGTCTCCAAGTGGTCCAGAGGCAGCATGTAGAACAGAAACATCATGCTGCAATGATACACAAGAGTTGGCCATCAGGGACAGTATTACACAGAAGGAAGGACAACCAGGTATAAGTTTAACTGTCTCACAAAATCAAAGCAAAGAGTTCAACAATGAATGTAACAGAAATGAACTCTTCCGAAAATTTAAGGAAGAAACTTATCGGAAAAAGACTACTTCGCGGAGCTGTAAACAAAAACTCTTTGACTTTTCTCTCTTTAAGAATCCTTTTTTCTACATATTTACGTGGTCATTTCTTCTCAGTCAGCTGGCATATTTCATCCCTACCTTTCACCTGGTAGCCAGAGCCAAAACACTGGGGATAAACATCATGGATGCCTCCTATCTTGTTTCTGTAGCTGGTAAGAAAGCTTACTTCTACCTCACCCTCAAAAGGAAAAATATATTCTAAAAAAATTGGTTACATTTTATTTAAAAGTTGAAGAAAAATAATATTTTTAAAAAGGAGTTTTGGGAGGGCCAGGAAAGCAAGTTTTTTGAAGCTGATGGGAGCAGCAAGCTTTCCCTTCCATTGATCTGTCACTGCATCTTGCACACAGGCTCTCCCTACAAGACAGTGGACCCCAAAACAAGTCTTATTTTCACAGGTCAGTAGGTATTTGCTAAATACTGAACATACAAAGCTGGATCGTGGTGGAAACAGTCATTTTAGGAAGCAAAAAAATCTGATGTATACAGCACAGTGCAGTGGTTGAAAGAACTGGTTCTAGACCTAGACTTTCCAGGTGCAAGTTTTTGCAGTGTATGACCATGACCTTGGGTAAGTTACTTGCCACCTCTGTCCCTTGATTTCCTTATCTGTAATATATGAATAATAGTATCTACTCTCATAAGACTTCCCTGATGGCTCAGAGGGTAAAGCGTCGTCTGTCTACAATGCAGGAGACCCGGGTTCGATCCCTGGGTGGGAAGATCTCCTGGAGAAGGAAATGGCAACCCACTCCAGTATTCTTGCCTGGAAAATCCCATAGACGGAGGAGCCTGGGGTCGCAGAGAGTTGGACATGACTGAGTGACAGGTTATTATGATTAAACAGGTAATGCATGTAGAGTTTAAAACAGTACTTGAACTATCATTAGCATTCAATAATGTTTTAGTAATATTTGTAGCTAAC
Organism: Muntiacus reevesi; assembly: GCF_963930625.1. NCBI lineage: Eukaryota > Metazoa > Chordata > Mammalia > Artiodactyla > Cervidae > Muntiacus > Muntiacus reevesi. The sequence continues at coordinate 95,112,948 of NC_089249.1, forward strand.
AATTTTTCCCCTTTAACTCATTGTAAAAGGATAAAATAAATATGTGTACTTAGGCTAGTCATTAATGGATTGGCTAACATTTAAATTGAACAAGAATGAAAAATAAAACCAATAATTTTAGTTGAGTATTTATAAAAATAAATGGAAACAGAATGCTTGATCCAGAAAATATGGATTCTTTCAGCTGACAAAACAGGCAATCTAAAAAAGTGAAAATGAAGGAAACAGAACTGCTTTGCGCTACCTGAAAATTCTCAGTATCACAACATTAACTTCTCTCTTGCCAATTTCTGGAAAAGACTTTTACCAAGTCCTTGCAAAACTGACAGCACCCCAATTCCAACTGCTTTGGTCAAATAAAATTTGTGTGCACAAGAAAAAGATACATAGCTAAACTGATGTTTTCCACTGCAATGTCTTGCAGTATCAATTTAAATCAGATTAGGGTTTACAGGGCTTCCCAGGTAGTGCTAATGGTAGTAAAGAACCTGTCTGCCAATACAGGAGACATAGGAGACTCGGGTTTGATCCCTGGGTTGGGAGGATCCCCTGGAGGAAGGCATGGCAACTCAGTCCAGTATTCTTGCCTAGAGAAACCCATGGACAGCTGAGTGTGGCAGGCTATGATGCATAGGGTCACAAAGAGTTGGACATGACTGAAGCAACTTACACACACACACAGGGTTTTACAACAAGGCCAAAGAATACAATAGCTTCAATATGCATTCTAGGAAAAAACTGTAAAAACAGACATGGAGATGGTAGTATGCATTTTAAATACCTTTTTGTGGAGCAATTTACATTTGAACCACAGGAAGAATTTTAAGTAAAAAACAACTGCAGCTCAAGCTCCTCTTGGTGAAAATCTCTTTCGGTATTTAATTGGTACATTACATATAATAGGATAAAGGATAAGAAGGTTCTATTACCATGAAACTCAGTAAAAAAATGTTATTCTTAAATTTTATTCAAATTAAACCACAGTGTCAACATTCAAGACATGATTCCCCATTTCCAGACTTCCTACATATTTTCAAGTTAAGCATAATAACCTTTGGAGGACTTAACTACCAAAACCTCACATGCAATTTTAAGAAAGTGTCTCAACATCTATTTTTTTCCCCAATGTTAAGACTTTATTATTTATACTCCAGTCATCCACCATTTGACTTCCCCAAGACACTAACCTGTGGGTCTACTAATCCTCAAGAAATCTCACTTCCTCACCTGTAGGACCTCTTCAAGGGAGGCCTACTGAGCCCAGGGTCTTCTATAACCTGGTATTCCCAGTTTGGTGGTATAAGGCTTCCAAACACAATCAGAATAAACACTTGATGACTCCTCCACCCAAATCTGAAGGAGTTTTTTCAGTATTTTATTAAATGTTTAGAATAGGTACAAAAATGATAGCATCTACTGATACAAAGGAAATCAGTCCTGAAGATTCATTGGAAGGACTGAGGCTGAAGCTGAAACTCCAATACTTTGACCACCTGATGCGTAGAACTGACTCACTGGAAAAGACCCTGATACTGGGAAAAGCTGAAGGCAGGAGAAGGGAACAGAGGGTGAGATGGTTGGATGGCATCACCGACTCAATGGACATGAGTTTTGAGTAAACTCTAAGAGTTGGTGATGGACAGGGAGGCCTGACCTGCTGCAGTCCATGGGGTCACAAGAGTCAGACATGACTGAGCTGAGCGACTAAACTGATACAAATCAAACCATTTTTTTCTCATATATCCTAGCCACAGGGTGAATGAAGTCTTATGACATAAGAAAAGATGCCTTATGCATTTACACTTTTCAAAGGGGCTAGGAAAATGCAATTAGGATTTCATAAGACCTTTTCAATACTGTTCCAGGTATCATTGAGACAGTCAGTCAGATTATCTCCGGATGGGTTGCTGATCAAAACTGGATCAAGAAGTATCATTACCACAAATCTTACCTCATCCTCTGTGGCATCACTAACCTGCTTGCTCCTTTAGCCACCACATTTCCACTACTCATGACCTACACCATCTTCTTTGCTGTCTTCTCCGGTGGTTACCTGGCACTGATACTTCCTGTGCTGGTGAGTAGACACACTCGTTCATGTTCTTACAACCATTTAGTGAAAGTATGAAGAATCATCTCCCCCAAAGAGAAAACATACTTTGTATTACTTTTATAATTAAAAACAAAAACAAAACATTCCCAAGGCCTCAGAACCTTGTAGCTACACCCTATCCAGCTATTCATCTTATCTTGTAAGGCGGGATGATGAGAGGACTAGCCATGTGGAACAGGAAAGAAAAGCAAAATAGGGAACAGAAGGATTCTACTTTATCAGTCTCCCAGGTTAGGCTGCTATTCTTTACTTCAGCTCCAGAAATTTCTTTGGTTCTAAGATACATCTGGGAAGAGTTCCTTTAAAGAAAAAGGGGCTTCCTGACAGGTGATGACTTCTCTCTTGTGGAGAGAAGTTCTGTATACTTTAACAGGGATATTGTGCTTTTAACTCCTCTCCATCTTTACCCTAAACTGACATAAAATCCTAGAGCTAAATGGCATGGAGTTGTACAAATACTTCTGAGTTTTTCTTGGAACCCCACTGGTCCTTAGAACGAGGTCCCCAGTGTGCTGGAACATAATCCCCAGGAATCTTCAGGCCTGGTATCAATATTAGCATAAGTGGTGAAGAGTATTAAGAGGCTTAAGCAAAAATTAAAACTTTCTAACACTTAAGTCAACTTCCTGTGATATCTTATTTTTTTTTTTTTAATCTGATTTCTTATAAACCAGTGGTTGGTACTGAAGAATACTACCGTCAACTCCAACTGTAAATACCATTTCCTAACAGAAAAGAGCAGTGAGACTCAGGGGGAAAAATATCCCCGAACCAACTAACTAAAAGATTTTTAAAAAGAAATAAAACCCAATGGTTCTTACTAATAAAATGAAACACTATCTGCCTACTCAAATTACTATTCCCTATCTACCTCAGCTCTTTCATATCAGGGTAGAATGCCATCCAAACCACCTCAGAAGCCAACTGTTCATAGCTTGAGACAACATACATAATATTTTATCCCTCTGTAGGCAAAAGTCTCTGCAGAAAATCACCCTCAATATGGTTAACACTGGATTCTAATCCCTACAGGTTGATCTGTCTGGGAATTCTACAGTACACAGCTTTTTGGGACTTGCAAGTTTCTTTGCTGGGATGGCTGTCCTTTCTGGACCACCTTTAGCAGGTAACAGCTTAGCCTTAGTAAACTTCAATTACAATGAACCAAAATGTTGATACATGATTAATGGTAAAATGGAATGACAATATTAGATAGTTAGAAGAAACTGATGATTATCTCTGGTGTTCCTGTACCAACTCACACAACTCCATTACGAAACCAGGAGAATCTGAGGGTTAATTCACCAGATGTGCACAAAGCAGATTTGAGTTTTGTAGCAGGACTGTGTATATATCTATTTCTCTGGGGAGACAATACAGAGTTTTATCAGATGCCCAAAGATATATGATACTTAAAAACAAACAAACAAACAAAAAAAAGCTACTAGCACCTTTTATCTAAACAGCAGTCATTACAGAGCTTGAAAACTGCAGGCCTGATCCCTTAGCTCTTCTGACATGCCGTAAGACTAAGTGCCAGAATCTGTGCAGAGGACATGTGGAGCCACTAGAGACACATTAAGTATAGTAAAACTTTGGGGAGTTCTGTTTTTAACTTTAAGACCGAAGCACTGTTTTACTTCACTTTTTACCTACTGGAATGTAAGACTATTAAAAGACTAACCACTCACACACAAATATTTTTAGGAAACAGACTTAAGCTTTGGTATCTTATGCTATAGGTTCTCAACTATTGAGAGCCTGTAAGAAGTACAGTATATAGAATATACCATGTAAGATATTAGTAAAAAAATTATAGTATGCAGAATTACAAATTACTACAGCATTTCTAATCATCCACAATAAGGAATCCAATCTAAAAATTACTTTTGCTTCTCTCAGTCCTGAAGTAAGACACAAAAAGGGTCTGATCTTGACCCACATTTTTTAAACTAAGTTTTATAATGACATAAGATTTGCACCTCTATAAACTTGAGACTGAGAAAGGCAAATATCAAAAGAAAAAATATAAAAACTTAAGAAATTATTACTGAAGGTAAAAAAAAAAATGTACCACTCATCTGAGGTTCAGTTTCAGTATATCTATCTAAAGGAAAAATGTACATAAATACACAACTAAGTCCTGATTTGAATTTATGAACACACCTCTTTCCATGAGGTCTAACTTGGCCAATACTTCATAACTGGAAAACAGGCGAGAATTTTATAACCCAGAATTATTATATAACAGGGAATGGTTAAAAAAAAAAAGACCAAATAGAGGCTCCTAGCAAAGTTACTCTATATCTAGTATCCAGGTCAGTGAAATAGAGGAAAAGAGTTCAAATACAGTTTGCTGATGAATTTTTTCAATCTTGACCCTTCTTCACTGACTATGCCAAAGACACTTTGGAACTTTTTAAGCCTGTTAAGCCAAAAACATTGGACATAACAAATACCAGGGCACAGAACATATTATTCAAATGATAAAGGCAAGTAATAAAACTACATGTTTAGAGATACACGTTTTTGTATACATTTAAAAATGTTTAAACAGTTCAATGTATGAGAAGACAAGGCAAGCTTTGTGAGAAGTATTACTTAAAAGGAAAAAGCTATAGATGCATGTGTTGGTTTCAAAACTAATTTGTTGGTCTTTAAAAAAAAAAATTTTTTTTTAATAAAAAAGGACCACAGAGCAGATCAGAAAACAGAGTGCATCACTTTATTGTGAAATTTATTTCACACGCACACACACCTATGTAATAGAAAATATATATGATATAAATACATTTCTTATTGTGAGTCAAAAGAAAAGTTACAAGCATTTTGCTACAATATCCACGATATCCTAGCACCATATGTAAGGATAAAGACAGAGCTCATGGTAGATTGTTTACCTGCTAACTCTCAGACTACTATGTAGGCAATCATAATTTTATAAGTTCTATCAAAAAAACTAAAGGAAGTGATAAGGCTGTTGCTAAAAGCTTAAGTATAGATTTTTAGTCTGGGAGTTGCTCAGAGTATCTTAAACAAGATTATGATAATTGATATATAATTCAGTTAAGTTTCCTTCTCTGTATCATGATCTCTCATTGACTACAATGGTGTGCTAGGCATCCTGTTGAAGGGAGATTTCAGGATAGTCCTTGCTCCTTTAAGTCACTGTTCTGTGAAATGACAAAGAGGATTTTACAAAGGCTGTTAGATTTGTCCCTAACTTCCAGCAGCAACTACTTAAGAACATCAGAAATAGTGATTTGCAGATCCACTCATCTCTCAACTGGTATGGACAGTTAGATTATTGTCTTTAACTAAACTGAAAGGTTTACTGGTTACAAAACATTTTTCTAAACCAAACTCAGATCTTCTGAACTGTATGAGATCCTCATTTTATACTTACCTAGATTTGTTATTATCAAATTAGAAAAGTTGAAATTCCTATAAAAATTACAGGTATTACAAATGAGCAATCGAGCAAAGAGTAAAATGTTTCACAATAATCCTCAGTCAAAAGACTAGTTAAACATGGTATATGAACAATGATTTTCTCATCCTGTATGGAAATGAAAGAGAAAAACAAGTTAGTCCTACACAGCATATTGTAATAAACTCAAGGAAAGGGGGGGGAAGCATAGGAAACCCAAGGAACCTATTTTCTTTAAAAGAATGTTTAAAGAAATAAGAAAATTATATATACACTTTTTGTAACAGGTAATTGTTAAGAACTACAGTAGCAACAGAATTCTTTATCAGATCTTGGCTAAAACTAGCAGGGATTGAAATAAATTAGTAGTTCAAAAATTAATCCGTCTGCTCCCCCCAACACACACATTCCCCACAAGGGACCACTCTGCCCACTCCACCTCACAGCCCTCCCTATTCTTGTCACTACTCAGCAACAAATTCAATTTTAGTTAACAACATGACCTGCTTCAGACTGGGTCAGCTGACCCAAGTGTAGGTCAAACGTCACTGTTCATCCAAACCCAAATTCTGTTTTTTTGCTGGTAGATGGCATTCAGAACTATACACTAACATCAAGACGGAAGCTTGAAAGGTTGTGAAAAAATAAAAAATATTAATATTTTTAAAACATGATATACATTTCTAATAGACCCCTGTTAGCGATATAAGTACAAAAATAGTGCTTTGAGCAAAAAGCAAGTAAATAATCATATTCTCCAATGTATCAATACAAGACAGATATACATTACTTATGTGAAATTCCTAATCTTGTACCCTAGGCATTTGGCATGTAAGCTCAAAATGCTATGGGCTGTTCAGTTTCATTTAAAATAAAAACACCAATGGCCCATATTAGCTGCCTATAAGACAAACTGAGTATAGTTCCTTTCTTCCACATACCCCTCCATTTCCCAACTGATAAAATGCATATATTAAGCTAAAATATATTTTAATATATATTTGAATCAATAATAAATGTCTGAAAACTCACTTAAAATGTCATAGATAACTGTTTTTTGTTTTCACCACCAAAAATTTATTTTCCATCCATACAGTTGATCTCTGTTATCCATTTAGCCCTCCCTCTTGCCCTTCCCCTATGATAACCACCACTCTGATCTCTGTATCTACATGTTTTGTTTGGTTTGTTCATTTATTTTTGTTTGTTTCATAAATAATCGCCAGGACTTAACGCTAGGACTTAGTCTAGAACGTCTCTCTCTCTCTCGCTATCATTTTTCAACCTCACAATTCATCAGAAATACCATGGAGCAAAACTGGCTAATTTTGCATTAACATTTTATCTGTGTTTTATAAGAAAAGACAATGACTAAAATGGAAATTCTTCCATATAAGCCTATCTCTCTCCTATTAATGCAAAAAATGCATCTCTTCATGAAATGAGAGATCATTTCCTAACCTCTATTCCATCCTTATTTCAGAGACAATGTTAAACAAATATTCCATCCAGTTCTCACTCAAACTTTTATCAACCATGCCCTCTACAGTTTTACGAGTCATCTTAGACTATCACTTGAGAATTTCTCCATGGCCTAAAATGTTATTTGGACAACAAACACACAACCTTTTGGTCTGCTATAAATCCCTTTTGGATATTAGGGGTATGGGAGACATGTAAGAAGGCAGAACAAAGCTCCTTGTCCCTTAAATTCTGAGGAATATACTATACTCTGAAGAGGCAAAAGAAAACAACATAAATCATTTATTTATCCAGTGGTTATTTTCCCCATAAACAACAAACCTCATAGAATTTTACTTTGATTCAGTATGCCTAAGACCAATGAATCCCTATAAAAACATCAAAAACAAACTCCAAACAGCTTTCTACTGTGGTTTAAAAAAAGAGGGGGAGAGGCAGTCCTTCCCTTGCAAGGCCAAGAAATCAAGTTTCAACATCCTAACAGACCAAAATCCTCTTAATAAAATTTACAACACAGAGCCAATAATTAAAAGCACTACCAGTAAATCTTCCAGCAAATTTCTATCACAGGGTCTTTAGAGAGTTCCTGTCTTAGAAGACATTGAGGTTTGTATCTGCTAAACCATGTTTCCCAAGGCTTTCTCCCCTCACGGCACATACAGGAAGTATTTGTACAGCACACCCAAAGTAAAACGACAAGGCTGCTAATAGCCAGGACCCTAGGAATGTGAACAGATCATTATCTCTGCACCTCAGAAGTCTGCCACTATGCTACAGCCCAAGAGATAGCTAGGAGTTCTAGTTCAACAGCAGCAAATCACTTACAGAATTCTCAACTAGTGTGAACTACTATCAAGGAACTTTGGAATTAAGAGTCTTTTAGGAGTATTTTATTTATTTATTTATTTATTTTTTTAGGAGTATTTTAAATCTTAACAAAATGACCAATAATAAACTTACAGTAGTAATCCTACTGTAAAGGATTTATAAACCCAGCTAAAAATCACCTTCTGAGCTATCACAGGTATGAATACTTTTTAGGCAAGATGTCAGAGTCATTTTTAAACGTGTATGGTTTAACCCATAAAATGATACAGAGTAGTTTTAAAAATGATGACATTTTAAAAAATGAATTTAGAATACTATACTTAACACCAAACTTGAAAGATTCTAATTCTTTTTGCCTATAAGAAAACTGGTTTTCAAAACTTTAAGGAAGCTGTCCTAGCTCCCCAGCTGTTTTAAATTATCACAGGAAACATTTGACATTTCTGTCCAGAACAAAGGTTACACAGCTAATAGATGTAAGGAAGTAATTTGGACCCCAACTTCATTGTACATAAGAATCAATTGGGTGCTGCCTAGAAGGAAGATGCTTAGAAGCCAATGAATTTGCACAATTAACATGCATCTTAAGTGAATCTGACGCAGGTAGTCTGGAGACATTAAGGAAATGCTTAGAGGGGACTTGAGCTTAGAAAGTCTGCACCAGTAGCCAGTGAACTCCTCAGAATGTTGACTACATACAGTATTCCCTAGTGTGGAGTGAGGCTCAGTCCATGCATGCTTTCCTAGCGGGTATTCTCTGCCATTCACAATGCTTTTGCTATGACCATAGAGGAACCTAGTCTTAAATGTCAATTTATGTGTGTATTTCCTTCTAAAAATGATTAGAATGCAGTGGTTTCCGAACTATCAACAGTAATCCTGAAACTCATTAGGGTTGAAAGTACATTCGTATACAGCTATTTCATGCTATTATTAAAAAAGTACAAAGATCTAATAAAATCAAACCAAATATACCATCTTTTTGTTTATTTTTAGCTGTGCCTGGCAGCATGCAAGATCTTATTTCCCTTGCACTCTGTAGGGGAAGCATGGAGTCCAACCACTGAACCACCAGGGAATTCCCTATAGTCTTCTTTTACTTTCAGTGGTGGGGAAAAGTTAATTATTCCAACAAAAGAGAGATGTTTGGTTAGAACAATGAAGCTATAAATTTAACTTAGCTAGTTGTTGTGTAGTCGCTAACTCGCGTCTGACTCTTTGCAAACCCATGGATGATAGCCCACCAGGCCCTCCTGTCCATGCAATTACCCAGGCAAGAATACTGAAGTGGGTTGCCATTTCCTTCTCCAGGGGATCGAACCCACATCTCTTGCATTGGCAGGCAGATTCTTTACCCCTGAGTCACCAGGGAAGCCCCACATTTAGCTTGATTATGAAGCTAATACTTTCACAGGACAACTAATTAATAATAATACAATTTAATCGTTCATCTCACTTTTCACCTATTTGCTATTATAAACACCATCATAAAACTAACTATTCAACTACACATTAATATCCTACTGAATGGCAATTAGAGAAAGAATTTTAAAATAGGCAAATCTCTCAATTCTCAAGCATGAACGGGAAAAACAGATTTAAAACAAACTGTTTCATTAAACTTTGCACTGGGAATTCCCAGGCTGTCCAGTGGTTAGGACTTGATGCTCTCACTGCCAGGGACCTGGGATCAATCCTTGGTTGGGGAATTAAGATCCTGTAAGCCACATAATACAGCAAAAAAATAGTAATAATAATAATAAAAAATCTTTGCATGGAAATACAACTTTTGCATGGAAGCAGTTCTACAGGATGCTAAATAATTCCCTGCCGTGCTAAGAAAATATACTAAATATATCTTAATCTTTAATGTTTCAGAAACAAGATTCTGACTTTAAATGCGTGTGAAATGAATGACTTTATAAGCAGTTTTCTCTCAAACTGTTTAAGTCCCGCTAGGATTTATAAAACAACTCATTTTCACTATTTTTAGTTTTATCCTCCTGACCCTTCAGCAGCACTAGCTACCTCCTTGTCCAAGAACTTCTAGTCTTTTCCCAGAGTATAGCTTCTAATACGCCGTCTTGTAATTTACTGGTTATGTATATACACAGTAAATTGCTCTACTAAAGGACTAAGGGAGGCATGACAAAGGATAAAAGGGGGTGCTGCTGATCTCCAGTTTCTCCTTTATAGGCATTTCTAGAAAAGTTAATAGAATGGTCACCTGTTTCTGAGATATCTAAAGGTCAATCAACATAATCCAAAAACTTGTGAGTAGGTTTCACTATTATGCTTATCTCCAAGAAACATTTAATTGAGGTCACTGATCAAGCAAGGAGTTAGGAAGTAAAAGCAACTTAAAGTTAGCTGAATTTAAATAAAATATTCCATTTATTCATTACATTAAGAAAAGAAAACAAAAAGCTAATAAAGCAAAGAAACAAAAACTTAAAGTATTTTTCAGAGCCAACTAAGAGAATGGAGGACAGGATAGGAGATAAACACATACATAATCAGACAAAAATTTTATTTTAATCAGACCCATCCAGTAAGAAATCATGTTCCAAGATAAAAGTGAAAATCAAAAGACATGACACCAGCTCCATGCAGGCAGATATTTTCATCCATTTTTATCCACAGATATAGTCTTAGTACCCAGAACTGTGCTTGCATACAGTACCAAAATTTTTTGAATAAATGATCAGAATAATAGCCTTGTCTTAAGGTTTTTTTTATTTTAAATATACTTATTATAAAACTCATATTATTGTAAGCTTACACCTACAAACATAATATGCATACAGTAATCTAGAAAAGACTGTGAACCCCTAGAGGTCCTGAGCCCTTTTTAGGGAGTCTAAGGTCAAAATTATTTTCCTAACAATGTGTTAAGTCACTTCAGTCATGTCCAACTCTTTGCAACCCTATGGGTTGTAGCCCGCCAGGCTCCTCTGTCCATGGGATTTTCCAGGCAAGAATACTGGAATGGGCTGCCATTTCCTTCTCCAGGGGATCTTCCTGATCCTCAGGGACTGAACCTGTGTCTCTTACATGTCTAGCACTGGCAGGCAGGTACTTTACCACTAGTGCCACCTGGGAAACCCTTTCATAATAATTTTGAGACTTTTGCCTTTTTCATAGGAATGACTTTTGCAATAATGTATAAATGTTGGTGCCTTGTACAAATATTCCTTGCCACCACAAACTCACTTTAAAAAAAAAGCATTTCACTTAAGAAGTTCTAGTATGTGAAAGTCTTTTTCGCTGAGTCGTTTCTGACTCTTTGTGATCCAATGGACTGTAGCCTGCCAGGCCTCTCTGTCCATGGAATTCTCCTGGCAAGAATACTGGGGTGGATTGCCATGCCCTTCTCCAGGAGATCTTCCTAACCCAAGGGTCAAACCTGGGTCTCCTGCATTGCAGGTGGATTTTTATCACCTGAGCCCCCAGGGTGATTAGAGTATGTGCCATCAAACAAATGATTCTGAGAACCCTTCAATTCTTGTTTTAAAATAACACTTTGATTTCAGGGAGAAATACCGTCATTGTTTAACCCACTTGACCAATTCAGTTCCTTTTCACTTGTTCTCACCTGAACCACCCCTGCATAGCCCTTATTACAGGTGTAATACCTAAAGCCCCACTACACTATGAGTGCAGGGGCCATGTCTAGTTTGGCTCATTATGGTATCAACACTTACCTACATCACTGGGAACATAGTAAGAACTCAAATGTTTGTTCAGTGAAGGAAAAAAGATAATAATCAGCTCTCACTTTTTTCCTTGGAAAATAGTTCAGTTTTTTTCTTTATAAGAATAATTGTAAAATGAACTGGTATGTGTTCCCAATTTTCTCCAACTCTCCTTATAATACTGGAGATGGGCTCTGGGTCCACAATTACTTTTTCGCCAAGGTTTAAACCCCTAACTCATATGGAATTGATTTAGCTTCAACAGAAAGTAAGACAGGTAAGCAGCTTGACTAACTTTCTAATGGGTCACAGTACAGACTAATTACAGGAGGCTCCTTCCTTCAATGGTTCATGGCTAAGAACTACTAATGGCACGATTTGCATCATTAATAGAAATTCTTCCTTCCTTATAGGCTGGTTATATGATTATACCCAGACATACACCGGCTCCTTCTACTTCTCGGGCGCATGCTATCTCCTCTCTTCAGCTTCCCTTTTCTTCGTACCATTGGCTGAAAGACGGAAAAACAGTCTGACGACAAAAAGAGAAGACTGCAGTCAAGTGAGGGCCTAAAAGAAAATCTAAACTAAAAGTCACAGGAAGAAAAAGCATGGAAGAGAAGTATCCTCATTTATAAAATGAGAAGGTGAATCACATAGTTTTTTAAGGTTCCTTTTTGCTTTAGCATTCTGAGGAAGGTCTAACTGGTGGTAAGAAGAGTAATACCAACTTAACAGTCTGCTTAACTAGAGATAATCTTTGTTTTCTTTTTATTATTTTGTTTCTTAAATTTTCTATAATAAACATGTTTTGCTGTGCAATAAAACATAAATAAGAACTGCTAAAAACCCAAACAAGAAACCTTTATTTCAGTATCGTTTCTGAATACTATTCCTATCCATCCAACATTACTTTTTCACTACATTCAATTATCTGAAATGGTCAAGCTCACTATCTAGACATAACCTTAGAACAAGTTTTACATGAAAGTTGAATAGATGGCTCTTAATGGGAGATAAACTAACATGTTTTCTTAAAAACCATCCTAGTGTTCTCCGAAATACCAGCCTCTCTAGAATCTCCTTCAGCTTGTTATGACTATTATTATCCCATCTTTCCATTCTTCTCTGCTTTAAAGTATCTATTAATTCCCCACAGAGAAAAAAATCCCAAACGAAAGCCTGGTTTTAGCTCCAAAATGTGGAGCGCTCTCACTCTCCACAGGTACCTCTGTGCCACCAGTTACAACCCCAGTGGCTTGCCATTGTCCACCAGACAGTCTTGCTTATCCTTCACAATCTGACTCACCAAAGGCTTCTGGAAAACCTCTCACAGCATGAAGTCATTCTCTCCTCTGGAATCTCATATGACTTTTAACAGAGCACTATATGAGCTGATATGTCAATCTCTGGCATCAGTCTGCAAGATCAACAGGCCCAGCACCAATTTTGGAACCAAATTTATCTGAGTTCAAGTCTAGGTTATCTTAAAAACTGTAGTTGGTCATGTTTAAAATGTATAGGTTTTACACATAGATGTTAATGTCTAATATTCTTCTTACATTTTAGATGTAAGACAATATGAATAGTCAGAAACAGTACCCCCTCACACAAACAGCAATAATAATACGTTCCCTGATGGACTAGTGGTTAGGATTCTGGGTTTTCATCACCATGGCCTGGGTTTAATCCCAGGTTGGGGAACTGAGACCCTGCACACTGTGTGGCCAAAAACAAAAAACATAACAAAACAGTACAAGTAGAACCAACTAACCAACTCCACGCTGAATTCTGATTTACACAAGCTTCATGACTCATACACAACTGAGTAGTTCTTCATCCTACTCAATGGTAATAGGCCCCTCTAAATCTGGGTGGTGTGGATCAAGAAAGGGTGAATCCCCAGACCACAGGAAGCTAAAGACTTCATAACTAATGTACTCATTGTACTAACAATTAACTTAAAATGTTCCTATTTACTTCTGCCCTTGAACACAACAATAAGATGTCAACACATTTTTAAGTAACCATTATCTAGAAATATTATCTTAGACACATACAGGGTTTCAAGAAAAGCAAAAGAGTACACCTTTCTCAAGATATCTCAAGTCGGGGGGTGGGGGGGTGGGGGGAGGGGTCCCTAGTGGTCCAGGGGTTACAACTCTGCCTTCCAATGCAGGAGGCAGAGATTTGATCTCTGATCTGGGAACTGAGATCCCACATGCTATGGAGTGCAGCAGAAAAAAAAAGAAAGAGATATCCCATGGGACAAAGAGGAAACAAACAGTAGACTTAGCATGTGTTTGCAGAAGTAGGCTAGTGAATAACCTTATATCAACATCTAACACATACCAGTCATTGAGGCAGACACATCTTATATTTAAACTTAATCTTCAGAACCCTTAGAAGAAAATACCATCATGACTATTTTACAAATAAATAAAACTAAGGTCAAAGAAATTAAACACCCAGTATGTAGAGGAGTCCTAACTCAAACACAAACTAACAGAAAACCCTACACTTTCCCCTTTAGACAATCTTGGCTTCTTGGCAGTACACAAGATTATGGAGCTAATTTAATTACAAGCAGTTATCTCACAGTAAGTTTGTTCTAACTCAAACTGGCATCAAGTTTTGGCATCTAGGTTGAAATGAAAAAGGGGATGCAAAATATCTAAGAATCAAAACAAACAAAGCCACAAAACATCTGTTACAATATAGTAAGAATGTAGTTATTAAAAAATAATGAACATTTTAAAGTCTTCCAATATTCACCAACCCTGACCAAAGAAGGTAATGCTTAAGTATAGGCCACTTATAATTCCTTAATACAAAATATTAGTTGAAATGTTTATAAAGTATAAGAATTACCTATATATACATATATATTTCAGAGAAGGCAATGGCAACTCACTCCAGTACTCTTGCCTGGAAAATCCCATGGACAGAGGAGCCTAGTAGGCTGCAGTCCATGGGGTCACGGAGAGTCGGACACGACTGAGCGACTTCACTTTCACTTTTCACTTTCAAGAACTGGAGAAGGAAATGGCAACCCACTCCAGTGTTCTCACCTGGAGAATCCCAGGGACGGCGGGGCCTGGTGGGCTGCCGTCGATGGAGTCGCACAGAGTCAGACACAACTGAAGTGACTTAGCAGCAGCAGCAGCAGCACATATATATTTAATAGAGCCATGATAATTTGAACATAAAAGTTCAGTTGGAACTTCTGAACACAAAAGTTCAATACTTTCTTCACACTGAGTTATTTAAAACTATTAACATAACCATTTCCAGTGGTTCTAACTCTAAGAAATGCCATACCATTAATGTAAAAGGAATTTTCTATATACACTGTTCATGAAATACTGCTTCTGGTACTAAAACTCTACCTTATAGTACTCTTAAGTTTTAAACATTCTTTCCCACCTATTACTTCATCAGCATCATGTCAATCCTGTGAGGAAGATGGATAATTATTAATATTCCTATCTTATACCTAAGGAACAAAAAAGCAAATTAAGACCAAGTTATTTGTCTAAAGTTACAAAGCTAATCCTAAGGGAGCCAATTTTGAATACTAATTAACAGTGCTGATTAGATCATAGCCCCTGGCTTTTCTTCTTTGATGATGAGTTTAAAATTTAATAAAAGCAACAATTATACTTAAATGGACTGAAATAATCTGTGGTATTTTTCAAATAATCTAGGGACATTAACATATATGATGCTATCTGTTTATCTGCAAAAAATCAGCTCCTTAGTACATAAACTTGCCTAATTGTAAAATTAGCTTTTTCCATGAGAGGAAAAAAAAAAGCACAGTGTATTAATATTTGAATTTAGATGTAATTTTTAAAAGAAACAGAATCCATGGAGAAGGAAATGGCAACCCACTCCAGTATTCTTGCCTGGAAAAGTCCATGGACAGAAGAGCCTGGCGGGCTGCAGTCCATGGGGTTACATGACTGAGCATGTGAGCACGAGGATGGAGGGAGATGGGTTGGTAGCAATAAAGTGGTAGAACTTAAAAAAGAAAAAAAGAAAAGAAAAAGAATCCAAACCTGAGGACCTAAATTTAAAACCAAGGCCCAAGACTTTTTAAAAACCTTGAGTGGTTTGCTTAAGACAGAAAAAGCTTGTATGAGTCTTTATGTCCATGTATTTGCCTCATTTGGCTACTCATGCACCACAAGCATCTACCTAAATGTCTCACATTTATTACCCATGGTCTTCACATATACAAACAAATGAAAAACAACAAAAGGCCTTGGAATCATCTTTTAAATAAATCAGTTTTAAATTCATGTTTTATTTCTAAGAGAGGGAAGCTAGGATTACCTAGGATTTTCCTAAAGTTCATTTCCTAAAATGAACTTACTCTCCTGTACATTCTAATACATCATAAAAATCTACTTTCATCCAAAACGATGATCAATAACAACCTAGTGAGGCTGTTTCAGAGATGCAGAGGATAGGGGCAACCAACTGTCTGACTTGCCTGGAAATCAGGGAGTTCCTGGGACCTAGGACTCTCAGTTTTAAAACTAGGACAAGTTGGCCTCTCTTACCAAGGAGTAAACACATGTGGATGTCTGGATACTTGATAGCATACAGCTAACAGCTAAAGTTTTTTTTCTGGCCACATTTATCAAGAATCACAAATTCAATTTATTTTACATCATTCAAGGGCTAGTAAGCAAAGAGAAACAAACAGGATACACAGCAATACTTAAGGAGTGGAGGCATACACTTTTAAATGAAAATCCACTTTCAGGCATTAACTGATCAATGACTTGTGAAGTGAAATTTCAAAAACTGAATTAACTTTCCTGGTGGCTCAGATGGTAAAGTGTCTGCCTGCAATGCAGGAGACCTGGGTTCAATCCCTGGGTCAGGAAGATTTCCTGAAGAAGTGAATGGCAACCCACCCCAGTATTCTTGCTTGGAGAATCCCATGGACAGAGAAGTCAGGCAGGCTATAGTTCGTGGGGTCGCAAGAGTCAGACATGACTCAGCAACAAACACACACACCCCGAAAAATTCCAATTTTCACTTTTACACTATTTTTACAAAACTGACAAACTGGGCCAAAATAAAGCCAAGATGTCCCAATCTTTGGTTGGTGTGAACACATCAACATTCTTTTAGCAAGGAAAAGAGAAATCTATCCTTTAAGAGTATCATTTCAGGACCAAGGAAATGACAGGCAAGTTTTAAACAGTAAGAGCCAACATAACCTTCCTTCAGTATCTCAAAGCTAGTCACAGTTTAGTATAAATTATTTATATACACCAGCCTCTAGAACAGAGGACTTTACCACGCTTGATGAGGCCATTTCAAGCCTAAATGCCCCAGCTATGCCGCACAGTCCTCTGAAGCCATAGTAATAAGATGACTCACCAAGTGGCAGGTGTCTTAGGTTCTACGATTAATGGGTGTCTGCCTGGATGAGAACTTAATGTATGTGCCCAACAGACGATCTCATCCTGTTTGGCTAAGAGAAGAGAGAGGCTAAAAAAACTGGTCAGTAGTACAGCACCTGCTTTATAATGGAAAGAATCAGACTTTGTCCCAGAGACTTGTAAATCATGCAGACTTTTAAAATGTCCTCTGTATGCATTATACCCCAATTTTCACTTACCAGAAAAGTACAACAGAGTGATCTAAGAGGATAAAAACCAACATTATCATCCCGAAATTAGATACAGCTGAAAAGTGAGAATTATCATATTGAGTTCACTGAAGATATGTGAAGTCAGAGTCATGAGAATATTAAATCCATATTTAAACCCTCCTATTACATTTAATGACTTGATGTCAGTTTCCACTCAAGTAAAAGTCAGTAGTTCATATTTGAGTTCTAGTTCACAAACGTATATATCCTTATGTGAAAACTGATACCATGTCACAGTTAATAAGATATGGGTTTATAAATATGGAGTTTAAAAGAAACTTACCCTTTCCCTTTGTGCAGCTCTGACTTCCAACCCAGTTTCTATAGAAACAGAAGTACAAGTGCCAATGCCAGAAGTCTGCCAATTAGAACTCATCTTTTAGTTGTTGAATAATAAAGCCATATCCCAAAGTCGGCTATAGGTTTTTGATTGTCAGTAGTTCCTAAAAAGAAACCCAGGAGGAAAAAAAGACATTTAACCAATTACTATACTTAGAAATGCTCCCTCCTTTAAACTTGGCTATTAAAAGAAAATAGAGGAGGGTAGATCTAATACCATGTGTTAAATTTTTTTTTTTAAATTAGGGTTTCAGACATCTCTACACTTAAAAAGCAGCAAAGAGAAGAAAAGTTGTCTTTGAAGGTTCAAAATACCCTTAAACCAATGTATTAAAGAACACTCATGTATCACAGACATAAAGTATTTTCAACCACCAAACCTTAAAGTTCAGATGAATTCATCCTTTTTGTGGAACGAATTTTCAGTAAGATTTTTAACACCGCAGAGGGTAAACTTCATAAGCAAAATTTGTTGGGAGAAATAAATGATACATGTAAATTTTCACTGAAAAATAAAAAAACACTTCTCATGTCTCAGGAGGAATCTATAAATCATAAATGAACCCTAAAGAAGTTTTCTAAAGACGCTGACATTGTTGTGCTGGATGAAAAAAATCCCTCTAAAACATACATGCCAATTGAAAAACTGAGACATGAGAATAATCTGGCTGAAATTTCTCATTTGGTTTCAATATGGCTGCTTGGTTAATGTACTTTAGAATCTTTTACCTTAAAAACTTGGGCATTAAAACAGAGCATTTCTGTATCTAAATCGGTACCATGCAATTCACAGTATTTTCTGAACATTCACATTGGTCCATTCTCTTCAACATATATGAATCTTTATTATTTGTCACTGTGAACTTTAACATAATTAGATTCTTGTTGCTATGTGAGGAAAATCAGTTTCTTAATGAAGTTACTTTTGTACTATGATTAAACAACAAAATCAATCAGGAACCACTCCTCAATCCTATCCATATCTATGCTCTCCATAGAAAGCTCTGAATCCATCTCTACCAAATTTTCTAAATTATGGTGCACCTATCAGTACAGTCTCAAATATCCTCACCTGTATCTATAAAAAAAGAACATGTTCTATCTTACAATGAAAAGAGTGGACAAGAACAGAATAGGAGGGAGAGAAAAAATACTTAAATGTAACAAAATAAGCAAGACCCAACTAAGTAGGATGGGCTTCCCAGGTGGCGCTACTGGTAAAGAACCCCACCTAGCAATGCAAGAGACATGGGTTCGATCCCCGGGTCAGGAAGATCTCCTGGAGGAGGGCAGGGCAACCGACTCCAGTATTCCTGCCTGGAGAATCCCACGGACAGAGGAGTCTGGCAGGCGGCAGTCCATAGGGTCGCACAGTCAGACACAATTGAAGCAACTCAGCAAGCAAACGAACTAGGATAGACAACAGAAAACCCTTCCCTGTCTTGGTGGCAGAGACCTCTGGTAATTTTTTGGTTACAAGAGTTCACTACCTATGAACTCTTGTACCTACTTTTCTTAATGAAGATATGTATTTTTTTACTCTTTAAATGTCCTTGACTAATGCACAAATTTGAGAATCTTATGCATGAGGGATAAGATGCTAATCACCAACTTTTACTACCCTAAACATTTATATATCTACATCTTAGTAAGTACTTATCAAACTTTCCAGTAGAGGAATCACTTGGGAATCTGAGTTCATTCAATAGGTTTGTGTGAGGCCTTCAAGTTATGCATTTCTTAACAAGCTTCTATGTGATGCTATTACTGCTGGTCTGAGGATCGCACTTTCAACAGCAGAAATTCTACAAGGCTAAACAATATACACATTGCACTGAATCCAAATTCACTCTGAAAGTTTTTGGTTTTGATGTTTGAACAATTTTTAAGAGGCTGATTGTGCATGTGTTGGTCAGTGTATTTACGATTTGACTCTCAAGCAGATTCTCAACCTTGGCTACACACTAAAATCAGGTGAGCACTTAACACTAGCACCCTGGCAGAACCCCACTGGACCTAGAGGAATTTAAATGAATCTATGAGAGTCTCCCGGCTACTGGTATTAAAATTTCTCACGTGATTTTAATGTATAGCCAGGTTTGAGACCTGTGCTACAAAAGAATTCTAAAGAATGCAGTTTATTGAAGTGTTTCTCTATAAAACAGTATATGTAAACTATACACTTATCTTGGGAGCAAGGCAAAACTGACAGTCAGTTTCTATATGCTAAAATAAAAATTTTATGAAACAATTTTCCCCAAATTCCTTAAAAACATGTAATAAAAATATATATGTGTATGTGCCTCAAAGTGTTCATTTTACCTGTAATAATAGTTCTACTCTGAATATTAATGCAATAAAAGGTTATGCATGGAAGTTTTTCATTCAGCCTTTTTTGGGTAGAAGGAAAACCTGCTGGTCACTTAAGAAAGATGATACTAACTCAGTATTTTAAAACAGTATACATTGCATGTATCTGGTTTGAACAGGTCATTCCATAAAAACCTCTAAACTGACTTTTAGTATGGAAGTTTGGTTTGATATCACTAGAAAAATGACAAATTATGAAATATAGAAAATATGGTCAAGGAGTTACAGCAGAAACTATATGTGACTACAGTGTAAACTGTCACAACAACTTGCTGAAAGCAGAAAGAAAACAGACATGCTGAGAAAATGAGGATATATTCGGAAGACCTCAGGATGGCCAACAATTGTGAGACTGAAGAAGAAATAAAATCTGTGATAATACTTAAATAAAAGAACACTGCTTATCTCTAAGCAAGAACATATTCACAGTCTTGCAGGGAATTTGAAATGTTAATCTACCTTTGAAGGAAATATTATCTTTGATGTGTCAATGGTTGAAAGATTTCCCATTTTGAATTACTTATACTGCCTTTGTCTTCAATTTGTATAGCTAATTAACTAATTCTTCAAATATTTTGGTATCTACTATATACGAGGCACTATTCTAGATCTTGAGGATAACTGAAAGAAATCTGAAAGACATTTGTTCCTTTCCTGAGATATGTAGCCAAATCTTGATCAAATCACCTCACCCCCTTGCTTAAAACCTCCGCATTCAGTTTCAGAACACAATCTAAACCCTTGGTCCTTGGCAACAAGGCTCCAACTTAGTTTATGACCTCCCTTCCCTGATAGCTCAGATGGTAAAGAATCTGCCTGCAATGCAGCTGACGCTGGTTGTATTCCTGGGTCAGGAAGATCAGCTGGAGAAGGGATAGAGTACCCACTCCTGTATTCTTGGGCTTCCCTTGTGGCTCAGCTGGTAAAGAATCTGCCTGTAATGTGGGAGACCTGGGTTGGATCCCTGGGTTGGGAAGATCCCTTGGAAAAGGGGAAGGCTACCCACTCTGGTCTGAGAATTCCATGAACTGTACAGTCCATGCAGTTACAAAGAGTCTAACAAGACTGAGTGACTTTCACTTCACTTCACTTTCTTTGATTATAAGCTCCATGAGATGTTAGGAACTTGTCTGTTTTCCTCACCAATATAATCCCAAGACCTAGAATACTGCTTGATACATAATAGGTACCTGAATATTTGAAGAATTAATTAGCTACACCAATCAAAGATAAACCTACTAACAATAATCCAAAATGGGAAATCTTTCAACAATTTACAAGCGAAAGATACACTCAATTTTACCTATAATTCCATTGTACCTCACTCAAGCCTATTAGTAACCTAGTTAGAAGGTAGTAGACAGAAGTAATGGTTCACTCACAGAAAATACTTACATGTATACATACACACTCAATCCCAAAAATCACTTTCAATTTTAAGACAGACTACAATCACATTATTTTTTAGATTAACTGAAAACTCAAGGATATCTCAATCAATTCCTAACAATATACCCCTTAGCCAAGACACAAAACTTTCCTGGTATCCCTATAACATTTCATAAACTAAACAGCAGCCCTTCTTCACAGGTAGTTATAAGGTAAAATTAAACACTAAGTTAGACTGAATTTCTGGGAGAAATAATTACATGACTATACAACTACTATTTGTGACAATGTTAAGTGCTAAATTCCATGGCATTTGCCATTTCGTTCTTCTTGTCCTTTCAATAGCTCTGAATTTACCTTCTGGAAGCTCCTCTCAGCTTCACAATCTGAATACTATTCTGGTTCTCCTACCTGAGACTCTTTTCTGGCATCATCTTCTCTTCCCATGCCTTAATATGACACTACCCCAAGTTTACACTTCAACACTCTTACTCTCTGACCAATGCTGCTCAACCCATGACCACTGAACACAGACTACTACATCAGAATTATCTGGAGAGCTTATAAAAGAACAAAGACTCCTGGGCCACGCATGCTGGTCCTAACAAATCCCACAATTTCTGGGGTTGGAGCCAAGGACCTGTATGTTTCCCAAGAACGTCAAATGCTGACACACTATACTTTAAAATCCACCACCCAGACATTTTCTCAGGTTTGCAGCTTTAATCCCATCCCAGCGTCCTGAGAACAGTGAGATATGACAGTACAGTGACCAAAAGCCCTAGCTAGAACAAAAGCCTGGCTAGAACCCTGGCTGTATCAATTACTGTCAAGAGTATGGTCTGTGGTGAAAAGTAGATGAGATAATGTTTGTCGAGGATTTGGCAGAATGCTTGGCCTCAAGTATCTAATAAAAATGACTGCTATTAGTACTGTTGTTTTACATCCATATCCCTCAACTAATTATCCATTCTCACTTCCCATCTGCCTAAAACTAGCCTTTCAGTACTCCCTATTGTTGCTGACCCAACCATATTACTAGTTTTCTAGACTTAGCCTGCATCTTTCCCATGTATCAACAAGCTGCTTTATTATTATTAATCATGCTTGATGGACTGACATCTCAATTCCAACCTCTCTCCAACATTCAATGTTCTTCTTCATCTAACAAATTATTTTTTAAACCCTTTCATGATCAGCCCAGCTTAAAGTTCACATACTCAATCATATACCTATATTGCCAGTAAGAAGTCAATTAATCAAATATTGGCCTGTGACATTTCTCCCATAGTTGTCTTGAACAATGAAACTGCCCCAATATTTAACTATTTCCCTGTTTCTATATAGTTTCTCCAATCAGAGTCCAAGTTGCTGACAGGAGTAGAGACTATTTGATACGTTCTTCTCTATGCTCAATATCTTACTTCTTAACGTACAGCAGAATTTAATTTATACAGGAATCCTACATGAATGTTTAATAACACAGCATTTGGGAACAGAAGCATGTTAAATAATTTTACCTCAAGATTAAAATCTTGGTTGCTTCTCAGCAACAAGCTTGTCTTGAGGTTTGGAGAAATTTTGTTACTCTGCTTAAATTTATAAAATTAATCAATTTTGCTAAAAACTTGTAACTACACTATAATTCAAGTTTTTAAGTAAAAGCTCTTTTACCCAGGAAAGCTTAAAAATAGCAAAGTGGAATGGGAAATAGAGGTGATGGTCGGATAAGCCATAATCATATATCCTAATAAATAAATAAATGCTGTACAATAATAATAAATAAATGCTGTACAAATAATAAATAAATGCTGTACAAATCATAGGTATTAAATTTAGTGCCTCAGATAAACAACTTGTAAACAATAATATGACTTAAGCTACTGAAGTGGCAAGTTATAAAATCTAGGTTGTTTCACTAGTCAGGGTAATCTCCATTTTCAATTTTAATACAATTAGATCTTTTTAAATGAACTCAGAGATGTTCTTGGAACTATTTCCTTTATAGCAAAACCCTAAATTTAGATCCTACAAAAGACACTGGGAAACCACACACATAATTCAAAGGGGCAGTTTCTAATTTATAAAACCAGGACTCTAGATCTAACATTCAACCCAATTAATATTTTTTTCTTCATGGTGTAAGTAGAAATAAAATGATTTCATTGAGTAGTTTCAAAAAACAGTGTACCTTTCCATTTTGCATGACATATACAATAAACAAATGCCCTGTCTGCAATAATTTTTCTTCTTGAGCTAAAGCCTGAGATCTTAAGAGATACCAAACATGAAGAAATATGTTGAGTATAATAAAAATTTCCTCAAATTGCCACAGTGATTTTCATTTTTTTAAAACTAATTAGGAAAAACTACTTAATAAGCTTTCAGTATGGACTAGTCAGAGAAAGAAAATACACTGGAAATTAACATTTCCAACAGGAATAAACAGCTTAAAGAAATGTACATGACAGATCATTTAGCAAAGCTTTAAATGGCAGCCAATTCATAAGCAGATGTTTTACAAATTCTTGAAAACAACATACTGAGAACCTGAAAACTGCTGTACTTCACTTTCCCCATTTGGAAAGAGATGAAAAACAAAAATCTAATGAAAAAGAAAAGTACTCTCCAAAATTTTTGATCCCATTTAAAATACAGCAAAGAAAACCTAAATTGTATTATACATTTAAAAAGCTATGCTTGTGTACAGCTGCCAAAGCCTCACACTTGATTAATAACAAAGGGGCTGGAAGGGCTCACAAGGCTAGTAGCACTAAATGGACAATGAAAATGGTTAAGAGATTTTACTCAGCACTGCCCATTCACTTCCCTAGGTTTACTGCAGCTACCTAATGTAATAATTAAATCTCCCTGTGGAAAAACAAAAAAGTTAACCATTTTGGCTAAATTATCTATCACTCACAGTCCAGTAATACACTTTTTTGCTATATATACTAAAAGATTCTTAACTTGGAGGTTAGAGATCAGTGTTTGTAACAAGCAACATTTTTACACCAGTTGAGTTCTTCCAGCACCATTGAATCACCAATAACAGTGAAGGCTACAGTTAAGAGAAAACGTCAAATTTTTACAGGTCCAAATTCATAACCAGAAATTTTAACACTTTGGCTCCCACATTTAAAAGCTTTCAAATGTTAAGATAAACTTTAAAACTTAAAAATATAAAAACACCAAGAATAAACGTTCTGGTCTGCAACTTTGTTAATGCAACACTTTGGCGAGGGGAGGAAGCTAGTAACAGCAGCAGAGTGCCTAAATCAGAGAAACATATCCCCAAACATTAAAAGCCCTCACCCTGTTAATCATAATGCTTTTGACCTCTAAAAACCCTCTTACCTGTTTATAAGAGTTTATACAGCTGTTTGCCACTGGAACACCACCTTGCAGAGTATAAGCGTGGCATCCTTTGTTGACAATCACCTGTTGCCTAAGTAATCATCATCCCGCATGGAGACCGACAGCACTAGGGCTCTTCCATCCGAGGTTAAAATTCAAAACAAGCCCAACAAGCCTGCATTTCAAGGTGGTCTTCGTCTGCAACTATTAAGTTTAAAACTGGCAAACAACAATGGTGTCTGAAGCCAATGGTGCAGCACTGCTGGCTTCCTCTTGAACTCCAGCGTTGTCACTGTGCACCGAAGTCTCCTGCGGCAAACAGGGGAGTTGTTCTCCTGTACTGGAAACAGCTTCCAAAGATCAGGAGCCCCTGTACAGGATAATGCAGGAACTAAAGGCAAACACTTTTTCCTCCTTAAGGATGCCTCCATTTTTCCTCACAATCTGTACTACCAACCGAAGTGACTGGGCCTGAGTGTGCGTTCGTACCTATGAAACCGTCACGGTGCATGCACATCCAAGGCATGTGGAACCACAGGTCAAATAAGGCACAGATACCAAGTAATGGTTCTAATTACAAACGCTAGCTCTCAGGAACTCTTCATCCATTCAGAACTAAACCCATCACTGCATAACTCTGGTAAGAAGCCCCCGAAGATGGAGGAGCTCCTCAAGTGTGTCAGGAAAGGCTTTATTAACATCATCATTAACATTTAAAAAGCAAGCGGAGCATTTCTCCTTCTTTTGGCAATTTGGTGCAAATGTTAAGTGCAAGATAAAGCAATTTCAAACTTTTCTTCAAATTAAAAATGAAACTAAGGCCAAACGTGATGGGTGGACAAAATAAATCAAAACTTAAAATTCAGCAACTCCGGCTCTTCAAACCAGCAAAGCCCCCGACTTGTGCACTGTGGTGAGGCTTACGGTGCTTGCCCCGGCTTCTTGCGTGCCAGCAAACAGCACCATTTCCTCATCAAGTTGAGGACTCAGAAGCAAATGATCCCCTTCACTGCAAACAAAGGGGGTCACAGTAACACTAGTGATCCTTCAGAATTGACACACTGTGATAGTCAAAATGATGGTCTCCCTGCTTCTTGCTCAAGACATACAAGATCTGAGCAGCAGCAAGTACCCCCTCAGCTGCAAACAAAGGAGTCAAAGGTTTGCCGTCAATTCACTTCCAGGCAGAAAAACATTTTCCTCA
Source organism: Muntiacus reevesi (assembly GCF_963930625.1). Taxonomy (NCBI): domain Eukaryota; kingdom Metazoa; phylum Chordata; class Mammalia; order Artiodactyla; family Cervidae; genus Muntiacus; species Muntiacus reevesi. The sequence continues at coordinate 95,138,829 of NC_089249.1, forward strand.
AAAGAAACAATTTATTTAGAATAAAACAAAAGCAGCTCAACTGTGAGCGCACGTTTGAGTGACAGCTACTTTTAAGCTGTGTGAGCCATAAAAAGGGTTTTTCTTTTCCAGAAATCTTGTGTACACAGCACAAAGCAAGGTCATTTTTTTTTCCACTTAAAACACCGGCATTGGCATCACAATAGCAGATACACAACTTTAAGCTGCCATTTTAGTAAAATGCACAAATACTAAACAGATTAGCTTTCTTCCATCAAGAGGCCCATGTAAACTTCACATAAGCCACAACTTCTCTTCAAAAAGGTCCATTAGAGCTTTGAATTCCATGTCTTCATCCGTTGTTCACCAGTTTTGCTTGCGGGGGGGAAAAAAAGGTTATTCAGTACAAATGTTTACAATATTAAAAATATATATATTTCCCCTATGCCATTATAGATGAACATAACATTAACAAGACCTTAATCCACCTTGACTTCAAAAAGCACCAATAATACCCACTGGCACAAACCTTGAAATGAACTTACTGTGAACAGACAAGTAGAACAATAGGGTGAATTTTTTTTAAAAGACTGCAATTAAGGATTATAGGACTGAAAATATCCTTTGTACTCATGTAACTGAGTAAAACATGTCAAGAAAATTCAGAAAAAAGCAAGTTTATAATTAATATATTCTACATAACTTAAAAAAATGAAAACTATAAAAAGGTGGAGTTTAGTCAAACTTATACCCCATCTATTTTCATTCTGTAATTTATATGGAGCAATACAGACCTACTCCATTATTGTAGAAAGGGGTCAAGATACAAAACCTTTTAAAAATCCACCTTCATTTGTGTTACCAAAGACAGCAGCTATTATTTTCTTTAAAACACTCATACAATCGCTAAACGGCCAAAGAACACTGTGGGACTTTTAACTTTCCAACTGTTTAAATCATACATATAAAACTCTTCATTAAGCAAAGACAGTTCACTGTGGTCACCTGAAATCATTTTCTCCCTTTAGGCACATCACTGTAACCAGAATGTTAACAGGGTCAGCTCCACTTCTCTTCCTGTTCTCATACCTAACTCCTATCTCCAAACCAAACTCTGTGGCAGAGACAGAAAAAAAAGGCCCAGAAATTCTCTCCAAAAACTTTTTCACAAAAAGGTCATTAAGGCCCTCTTCTCAAGAGGATTTCCTAGTTCTGTTACCACAGAGTTTTTGGTGAATGGTTCCTATATGGACCCAAACTGCAGTTTAAGCTGTACCTGCATAATGAGCAATTTCACTGTCTGAAGAAAGTATTAAAAGAAATTAAAAAGACAAGAACAACAAAAACTGTCAGTGAAAATCTGCTCATAAAATAGTTTTTAAATAAACTAAACAAGTGTTAGACTCTGAAAGCAACACACCCCTTACTTTTACTGTTGTACCTCAAGTGGTCTAACTGAGCTAAGGGCCAGAACATATTACCTTCAAAATGTGACAAAAGCTTGTATCAGCCAGAAGACGGACGTTTTAAGACGTAATCCTTAAAGGGAAAACTCTACTTACTCTCGGGTGAGAGTCAAAACAGACATCTGAAAGCAGGAATTTAAATTTTTTTGTGGAAAATTCTTTATAGGAATCCCAGTAACAAACAACAAAATAATAGTAAAAAAAAAAAATTGGCTAGGAGCTGAATGATTAGTTTTTCATAAACTCTGAAATTGTGATTAAAAATCTAAATTAGCTTGATGGTTTTTTTTTCACCAGTAATACTTCATGAGTCATTTAATGATACACTTAAGAAATTCCATTCATTTGAACTTGAATTCCAGAAAAATCAATTAAACAAATACATTTTTTAAAAAAATAAAAGCAAAAGAAACTGGCTGTCACAAAGAACATCCAATGTTGAGATTACAAATTCTGGCTAGTGAGAATTAGAACCAGACTGTTTTAGACAAATGCTTTCATTTCACTCTTAAGTTTAGGTAGACAGTTTACCAATATTATAAACCTGAACAGAATGGGCAACACAAGTAAGAGATTCATCTGAATGATGGCACTCTGTAGGTAAGCACCAAACTAAACATAATTTTGTTATAATACATACATTTAGAAATGGTATCAAGCCATTGTTTCAAAAACACTGAAGCGCAAATTGCCCAGATCTAACAAAAGCCACGATGTCAGATAAAGATTCAAACATGGAGCAAAACCCACAGTACTCTACTCTTCGATAAGCTGGCATATCAACTTAAAAAAAAGAAAGCCACACACACTTTGGGTTAGAGTAAAATCAGATATCAAGGACTTCACTCTTTAGAAGAGTAAAATCATTTGTCCAGCCATCTTATCAAAAGGTATTCAAAAGTTAATGGTTAGTGAGACTATTTAAACTGGAAAAAATGTATCTAGCCACAAATTGTACTTTGACCCCATTTATTTATGCAAAGACTGCACACTGACATAAGTTTCTGAACACTGACATAAGCTTCTGAACAGGTGTCTATTCCATATTAGCGTGTCAAGCAGTTTTTTAAAAGCAAGAGGACCAAAAGTGTTAATTGTAGGACTTCAGGTATTTTCCCTACAGGCACACCAAAGACCTCTGTGCTCATAGCCTATTACCTTCCTTCTCTCAAAATGGCTAGTTTTTCCAGTTTAAAAACAAAAAAAACACAAAAGTCTCCAAACTTACAAAGAAAACTTATAAATGCATAGTAAAAACTAAAAAGGATGACAGCAGTGATGAGGCTTTCATGCTAACATGCATTAGACACCTGTCATAATGGACAATTAAAAATTACATGACGTTTCCTTGGGTTATTATTGGTGCTATTTCAAAACTATCAGCTTTGATAACAGAAAGAAAACAGTTGAGTTCTGCCAGGCTTTCAGTAAGTCACTTACATAGCACAGAAACATGACCATGATCCAAAGGTCCTCAAGTTTCTAATCATAATTAAATATCAAGGGCTTTAGCTAAAGTCCTCAACATTTAAATCACAAGGGAAAATACACTTACAAATGACCTGAGAAACTAGGGGTTGGGGGTGGAGGAGGAAAATAAAAAAGACAAGGAGACCATGAATTATTGTTAAGCAGCAAAAGCTCTTATTAAGAACCAGAAATTGATAATCTTCAGTTTTGGAAAAAACTGTGGAGGTGGGCTAAATTATTTATACTAATTCCAGGTGTCTGAGAAAATAAACCACTAAAAAACAGTTTTCCTAAACTGGTATTTCAATTCTCTGTGGCTGGACACCAGTGAAAATATAAACACAAAATTTCAAAGATACTCAAAATACTTTCAATAATGGAAAGTCATTGCTGTTTAAATATGAAAATAAAAATCCAGCAAAATTTTTAGAGTATGTCAAAAGTATTTCACAATGACTTAAAAAAATTCTGCAATCCAGATATGGGTAATTAATGCCCACTGAAACAAAAGGATGACTTCTGAGCCTGCAGACAACTCTTCTTTCTATTACTGAAGTCAGAAATTTGGGTGAATACAAAAATAAAAACTCACCTCTGATGAAAAACACAAGTTTTGCAATTTGCACAATTAGAACTGTACCTGCTATACCCCTCTGAAAGTCAGTGAAAACACCACCACACACCAATAACTGACCAAAGAATTCTGATTTTAAAAGCACCTACTCACTTCCTGCATACTAGTGTAAGCAAAAGACAACGTGGTTTGTAACACACTCCTCTATTTTTACTGAACAGTTTCAGCTACAAACCGAAAGTGCATATATGGGATACAGAACTAAAAACTAATGGTAAAAACATGTATGTTAAAGCAAGCTCTTGGGAACACACCACGTATTTTAAGAAAAATACTCAAACACCTGATTAAAGTAGTTGCAATGTTTTATGTATGCTTTACCAGCTTATACTCCTGAGATCCCTGCTCAAATTTCAGCCACACAAATAACATTTCTGGTACAGGAATTATTTACCTACATACCAATCAAAGTCATTTTTAGGTGTGTATTATCTTTTTACAGCTAGTGGGCTCTTTGTTTTTCAAATTCTAACTTTTCAAATTTCTGGTTTTGTAACTTTGAGGATTTCTTTAAGTTCAAGATTAAAAAAGAAAAAAAAATCCGCAGAAAAAGAGGAAAACTGTTACACGTAAGAGTGGAAACTCGTAATTAAAGTAAATCCACTTGCCTACTACCTTTAGGGGAGTCCTTTCCCTTAAAATAATAGCTAAACTCTCCTGATTTCTATTTTAAAGAGGTTTATAAAAATATAAAAAAGAAAAAAACCTAAAACTAAACAACTAATGAAAAAGAAAATTTCATCCAATGCTGTATCCCATTACACATCACAAAACAGGAACCATGTCAAAGTACTAAATACAAGTTACACATGGACTTTAAGACGCACCACGGACAATGATCATGACCAGGTAATCTTCTTCAGATTTGGCCAGTGCCTTGGCAGGGGAATCCAGGAACTGCTGGGAGAACTCACAGGGTGGAAAGGCATGAAGGACTCCGGTGTTTTCCTTGTCTTTGTTGCCCCCCACAGGGAGGCTGATCACCCCAGCGGCCTGCTTTTGCTTTAAGTAGGACACGAGGTTCCTAAGTGGCCTCTGAGTAGAGGTGGCAGTGTCTGATGTGGCTGAGGAAGAAGAGGACCTGCTATCAGAACTTCCAGGCACAGCCAGAAGAATAGCATAACCATTGGGCCCTGCCACTTTGATGCGTCGCGTTACTTCATCCAACTTGGGCTGGTCCAAACGAAGACGCTGAGTGATCTTGAGCTGGGCCACTTTGCCTCCAGTTGAGCCCTCCACAAGAAGACTACTAGCCACCTGAAGGTCACCCTGCAACAGATGCATGTTGGAAGGAAAGTTGCTGTTCTTCAACAGAAGCATGCCCTGCCAGGCCAAACAGAGCTTGGGAGATGCTGCTGCTGCAGGGGCGGTCCCCCCATCCTGTTTCTGGGAAGGGGACTTCAGCTTCGATGAAGCAGTGCTGGTGCTGGATGCACTCCCATCAGGTCGATCTTCTTTTTTCAGAGGGCTTTTACCCTCCGTGGAAGCAGTTGTCCGGTGCTTCTTATCCCGTTCAGCTGATGCAGAGTTTTTACGGTCTCGCTTGTCACCCTGGCTCTTCTCCAAACTACCTCGTCGGTCTCTAATTGGAGAGGGCCTTTCCAACAGAAGACGAGAAGATCGATCGTTGTCGCTGTTGTAGCGATCCCGGCTACTGCCCAATTCTGGACTGCGGTCAGGAGAAGGCGCGCAATGACGTTTCCGTGGACGGTCACTCTCTGGGGACCTATCCAGATGCCGACTCCCACTCTCCTCAGGCAGCCTTCGCTTCCTAGGTTGGTCTCTGCTGCTGGGCAGATCTCGATCACCTCTGTCGCGGTCCAAGGACCAGCCATCCCGCCTGCGATCCAGGCTATCCAGTGGCTCATAAGCAGGCACAGCAGTAGCTGCAGTCCGAGTGCTGCGTTCACGGACTGGGGGTGGGGGCGGAACCCAATCAGAGTCAGGATAAAGGTCCCTATCACGATCTCTGTACAGTAAGGGTGGTGTCCTATCCCGAGCACCCCTCAAAGGGTCGGGTGCCCGGTGTCCAAAAGTATCTGTCACCAGTTCATAATGAGTTAACGGCAGAGGCTGCAGATATTGCTGCTGGTAACGATGTTCTGTGTCTGCAAAGTCTACTCTAAGGCGCCGATCTGGGCCACCAAGTGGGAAGCCCCTCATATGGGTCCAAGCAGCATGAGCTGCATCCAGGCTTTCGTACTGGATATATGCCCAACTATCACCTTTGCGGTAGTCAATGGTGCGTATGGTGCCAAATCGGTCAAACTCCCGTGCCAGCGCAGCAAGAGGCACCCAAGGACCCAAGCCACCTACCCAAAGGCGGGTGGTGGGTGTAGCTTTGCCATAACCAATTTTGATAGGATTCCGAATTATAATTTTGCCAGACATCGCTAGTTTGGCCCGGTGAGACATATCTAGGTTTTCAAATTTGAGAAAGCCATAGGTACTGGTCTGGCCCCGAGAAGGCCTCTTGATGTCTACCTCTGTGATGACTCCGAAACGGTCAAAGGCCCTTCTTAGATCACTCTCTGTCACAGTAATGTCTAGGTTGCCCAAGAAAAGCGTCCGGTTAGCTCGCTGATCATCCTCGGGTGAGATCTCATCTACTTCTCTGAAAGGAGCAGCACCTGCTCCAGTTCCCACCCTTGGCTCAAGACTGTAGGCTGGGCGCACTCTCTCATAGAACGAGTAGTCTCGCTCTCTCTCCAGGTCTCGGGGCAGTGGTGGCGGAGGTGGAGGGGGCAGGCGGCCAAGGGCCAACTGCTGCAACCGGTAGTCTCTGTATCCCAAGGCTGCGCCACCAGGGGAAAGTGATCTCTGGCCTCCACCACCTCCTCCAGGGGGGTGCCGGTGACCACCTACAGAGGACCCGACCACACTCGCTGAAGGAGGATAGGAATCTTTGTCTAAAGGGGAGCGGCTGCGGCGCCGGCTCACATACACAGCTTCTATCTTCAGAGGCCGGTCATAGAGCACTAGGCGGCCTCTGGCATGCTTGGCCGCCCGCGCGTCCTCTGGCCGCCGGAAGTTCACAAAGGCTACTCGCTCATCCCCGCTGCCAGAACCCGAGAGATGACTGATTTTGACACTTACATCACCGAAGCGTTTAAACTCGTGAAACAATCCGTCCTCCACTGCTTCGTCACTCAGCTGGGACCCCAACTCGCTTATCTTCAGTGTCTTGTATTCCCCGCCATCTCCGCCGCCAGGAGCTGAAGAGGCGGCCCCAGAGGAACGTGACTCCCCGCCTCCACCCCGGGAGCTGCTGCGCGACTCGCCCCCGCCCGAGGAATTTTTGGTGCTTGGGGAGCTGTAACTATGCAAGCGGCTACTGGAGCTGCCCCCTCCGGTGTCGTACTCGCGGCTACCACCTCGGCTGCTAGACTTGTCCAGATGAAGGCTGCGCCGCGACCCGCCACCGCCGTCGGTCTTTCCGCTGCTGCTCCCATTGCTGCCACCAGATCCCCCTAACTTCTTGCTCCGCTCCCCGCGGGAAGTCGAATCCTCACCACCACGGGAGCGTTTCGGCTTGACCGGAGAGCGCTCTTTTCCCTTCATGGTAGCGGGTCGTCGGAGATCTTCTCCGCGGAACTGACTAACCCGCCGCCCCGCGCTCGTTTCACACAGCGGAACCGCACGCCGCCATCTTGGACTCTGCCGCGGCAGAGGGTCCCGCCCCGCAGTCTTCATTGGTCAATTAGCTCCACACTTCTACAGTCTCATTGGGAAAACTATTTGTCTGTCTTTACATCTCCCCGCGCTCCGGGAAGGCGCCCGCCCGACCACTGTTATTGGGTTCCCAACGCCTTAGTCAGAGTACCTCATTGGTTATATTCGTTGTCCATCTTAACGGTTCCTCGCGCCAGACTGTAGCTCCGCCCCTCGTACTCGACGGTCACCTGACCCAAAGTCTTGAGGCGTTGATTGGACAAAAAGTCTGCCCTCTAACGGTACTTCTTGCGGGGCGAAAGCAGTGATCCCGCCTCCTCATAACTTTCATTGGCTTATGACCCCGTCCTTTAACCTACTATTTGGGAAGTCAGGCCATATGTTCTAGCTTTTTTTTTTTTTTTTGAGATGCCGGCTCACAGCGATCTCGCGAGAGAAAGAAAGCTCCCTCTTTCGACGCCTTTCTTCCAACTCCTCCGGCGGCTGAAAGAAGTTTAAATCTGATTGGATGTTGACGATGAAGTTGATAGGCCGAAATAACTGTCCATCACTCGCTTAAAGACGTAGGCTCTTACAATGAGGAGGCTGCTTGAAGGTGAAAGAGTAGAATACGTGCTTGCTGTGCGACGTCACCTAGACGTCGCGAAATGGTGACCATGAAACAGTTCCGCCTCCCCGCGCTTTCGGCGTTTTCATTTCCAACATTTGTTCGCTCCCACGGCGGACTTGGTTGGGGTTTGGCCCTCGGACCTCAGAACGGCTAGAAAGGCTCCCTGCTTCCTACCTGTGTGGGACAAGAGACTGGGCTTCTGTCTCTTCCCTCCCACTGTTGGGCCCACGAATCCCTCAGGAAACCGTCCCGACGCGCCCAGCGGACACCATCTTAGCCCCGTTGGCCTTTGCGTGAACGGCCTTTAAAAGCCCCACCCACCGTACGCTAAAAAGCCCTCTAGGACCCGTGGCGCAGGCGGGGCCAGGTTCACAGTTGGCGAAGCACGGGGTCACACTAACGCCGGGGGGCGGGGCGGGGCGTAAGCCGAGCGCAGGCGCTTGGGGGTCCCGCCGCGGTGGAGCCGGCGCTGCTCGGTGCGTTTCATTCCCTCCCGAGTGTCCCTGGGTAACCTGGGAGACACTGAAGCTTCCAGTTTCGACTCCTAAAGGTGGGGTGGGGACTCTCGGGCCACGGCGGACGAGTCTAGGCTTCCTGATTTATGTTGCAAATTCACGTGGATTTGGGGGTTTGTCGTCCGATAACATAGCTGCATTTGCTTTTTATATGTTAATAACCTTCCGTGGTAAATAATCGAGTGAAATGAATGTACTTTGCTCCCTGCTGATGTGTCGCGTTTTTTCCTGTGGCTTCTTATATGTCCCCCCACCTTCACTTAGTTTATGCTAGAACCGGGTAGAACAGCCACCTTGCTATCTAAGTCCATCTCTTTTGACTCTTAAAATCATTGCTGCTGCTGCTAAGTCGCTTCAGTCGTGTCCGACTCTGTGCGACCCCATAGACGGCAGCCCACCAGGGTCCCCCCTCCCTGGGATTCTCCCGGCAGGAACACTGGAGTGGGTTGCCATTTCCTTCTCCAATTAAAATCATTAGACGCTTTAATACCCAACTTGCTTTCTATAGACCTTCATTGTGTCAGACAGTAAAGCACTTGTGCGGGGTGCCAGTGATACCGAGTTGAGAACAGGTACAGTTTCTATCCGGTAAAGGGAGGTACTGCTGAGTTGGTTACAGGGCTTATGCATTCTTCACCATGTCCTCTGGGCGGAAGAAAGGGGATTTTTGTATTGATCCTCTGTTCAACTGCATCTCTCAAGATTATATCTGTAGGAGACAATGTGAGATGTTTTTAAACATGACATCTTTTGAGGTAACTAGGTCCCCAAAACTGAAACCTAAACTTTGAAACTTTTAGAGACTGAAAACTGTTTAGCCCTGCCTTTTTAAGTAATTTTGAAGAAGTTGAAGATGTGAGCCTTTTATCTGGAGTAGACCATAAAAGCTTGAATGAAGCCAAATATGCAAAAGCATTTCTATGATATTATAATGTGTGGACATAGTCATTGTTTTAAAACTGTTAAATAACTTCATAAGGCATAGCTTGGTGTGTGTAATATGCTACCATTTGTAGCCTTAAAAAATGATATGCCTGTTTATGTGTTTGTACATTTTATGTATATATATATATATATATATATTCATAGAAACAAGACTACTTAGAAGGTTACTGAGATCATGCTGAGAAGAGGGGAGTTGAGGGTCTGGGTGTGAGGACTCAAATTTTCATTTTATAGCTTTCAGTTCAGTTAAGTCACTCAGTCGTGTCCGACTCTTTGCGACCCCATGAACTGCAGCACGCCAGGCCTCCCTGTCCATCACCAACTCCCAGAGTCCACCCAAACCCATGTCCATCGAGTCGGTGATGCCATCCAACCATCTCATCCTCTGTCGTCCCCTTCTCCTCCTGCCCTCGATCTTTCCCAGCATCAGGGTCTTTTCAAATGTCAGCTCTTCGCATCAGGTGGCCAAAGTGTATATATATATATAGTTTTATGTGTTAATACTTGTTTTACCATGTGCATGATATTGCTATTTGTGTTTTTCAAAATAGCAATTATTTTTAGTTTTTCATAAACTTTTTATGGAAAAACTAAAAAATGTACAAAAGTACAATGCTTTAAAGAACTGCCTTGTACCCAACATTTCAGCCATTTTCAGATCATGTCAATCTTGTTTCATCTACATTGTCCTCTTATTCTTCCCCCTCTTCATTATTTTGTTCCAAGCTTATTGGCCCCGGAAATGGAATCAACCATTTCTCCAAGTAATTCTGGTTCCTTTAGTGGGAAATGATACCTAAAAAATCTCGATACTAGGGAATTTTTTTAAAAAAAAAACATTATTCAAAAGAAAAAAGACTTTACATAGGGGATTTTCATCTGTCTCAAGGTTATATTAATAGAACACAGCATAAAATTGAAGTTAAGCCATTATCTGATTAAGCATTATCTGTTATAGCTAACCTAGAAAAGATTGAAGGCAGGAGGGGAAGGGGACCACAGGATGAGATAGTTGGAGGGCATCATTGACTCAATGGACATGAGTTTGAGCAAAATCCCGGAGTTGGTGAAGGACAGGGAAACCTGGTGTGCTGCAGTCCATGGGGTCGCATGTGGGACACGACTGAGCAACTGAGTGAACAAAAACAGCAATAGCTAACCTAAATAAATCAGTCCCCAGGGTGACTGTTTTTGGCCTAAATTGACCTGCTTAGGTGACTCACTGATTTAAAAAAAAAAAAGTAAAAATAATGACCAAATAAGTATAGTGTCTCAAATCTCCTCATAGGGACTGAAGAAGCACAAGAATTGAGGGAGAGAATTCAGAGAATGATACTGCTGAGTATGACAGTGCCTGAGGCTCTTCGAGGCTTAGTGGCTTGCTATTTGAAACACCGAGGAACTTATGTGGCTGTGGTAGGAAGGCTTATCTGGGGGTGGGGGAAGGGGGGCGCCAGAGGGTAGGTGATAGCCTGTCTGATAGCAAGAGGACTGGTACATTTATTGGATAGGTATGAAAAGGCCTATCCTTGGAGAAGGAAATGGCAACCCACTCCAATATTCTTCCCTGGAGAATCCCAAGGACAGAGGAGCCTGGTGGGCTATAGTCCACAGGGTCGCAGAGTCGGACACGACTGAGTGAATTGAATATATATATATATGAAAAGGTCTGCATTCCATTATCAATAACAGGGCCAAAACACTGCCTCTGTGTGTGTGTGTGTGTGTGTGTGTGTGTGTGTGTGTGTGTGTGTGTGTGTGTGTGTATGACAGAACTGAATAATGACATGATATGTTGATCCAAGCTGTAGTTAAAATAAGTGATTTATTTTGTTTTCATTTCCTTTGTGTTCTTTAAAGTATGAAGTGGCTTAGTGAGTTTATATCAGCCTGTGTTCACACATGTGCTTTTGAAAGGGCTGAGAGAGGATAAAAGTGACCCACGGTTTAGAGGGGTAAGACTTTGAACACTTTTTCTATTGTTGGTGATGGAGTTGTTGAGGTCCAGTCCAGGCTTTCATCTGGTCTCCTTGTGGTCTATGGCCAGATTTGTGAGGATAACTGACCTGGGTGAGGAGGATCTTTCAGCGGTCATGAAAACGGTGTTAAGCTACCAACAGATTCCCTGAGCGTCATAGCAGCAGGATGATCTCTCCTTTTAGCGCTTTGTCAAAAACCAAAAAACAGTGTTGAAGAAATGCTGCCATTGCCCATTGTGGCTTCAGTGTTGACCCCTTGGAGCTGTACCACTCAAAGCCCCTAAGGATGCACCCAGCAGGAGAGTGGTTGCAACTAGCTGTCTAAATAAAGTGCTTTCTTCATCTCCTTTAGAATCAGTTTTAGATTAAAAAGGAAAAGCAAAAATTAAAGTTACATTCATGGGAGAAAGCTGTGCAATTAAAATGTATCAGTATGTTTTCTATCAAATGTGTTTTTTCCACCCTCTTCCTTCCTAGGTTTTATTGTTTGTGTATCTTTAATACACACAGAGACAATTATGACTGCAATATGAAATTTATCTTGGGAGCTGAGAGCCCTTTGATTTCCTGGCAGATGCAAAGAGGCCTGAAGCTAGAAATTTCTTAAAAAATTTCCCACTCACAGTCGTGAATTAAATTTTTCTGTTTCATTTTCTTTCATAAAATGAGTGGCCTGACAGTAAAATTTGTTCTGTCTACTCTGCAGAAAAAGTGTGTGTTTTACCCATAGACATATATGAAATCCCTAAAATAGCAAATAATCATTTAGGACACAGTTTGCACTATAAAGTCACTTGTTTGTGGTTTGTATGGTTTTTTAAAAACAGCTTTATTAAGATATAATTTACATACCATAAAGTTCACCCATTTAAAGCATACAATTCAATGGGTTTTAGTATACTTAAGCTATGCATGTGGTTCACCCTTTAACACTGTTACAGAAAGACTCTGCTATAATTTCTTCTACATGACTAAGCCCTAATATAATTATCTCTTTCATTTATTTAGACATTTTATAGGGCAGTGGCTAAGAGTATGAACTTTGGAACCAGCCAGCCTGGATTAAATGCCAGCTCTGCTGTAGGTCTCAAAAGAATTACTATTAATTTCTCTGGGCCTATATTTTCTCATCTATAAGATAAGAATAATCATAAAACCTTTTTACCAGGAGGAGTAAATGGGTTAAAACAAACAGTTTGACCCTCAGTATCCACGAGTTCTGTGTCCTTGGATTCAACCAACTCATCTGCCTGTATAAAGAGCTTAGAAGAGTGCCTGGCACACAGTAAGCATGCATTGCTGTTAACAAGCCTATTTTCTCTTTGAACTTTAGTATATAGAATTGGATTTATCATAATCCTCAGTTCCTGAGACATAATCATTAATGGTCCACTCATGGTCTTTAAACTTTTAAGTTCCTTATCAAAACATAGTACATACCCATGAACCTATCACTCAATCCAAGAAATAGAAAGTTACCAGTATTTTATGTCTACCTAAATGTTCCTCCCTTATCCATTGCCTACCCTCATAGATAGCTACTATCCTGAATCTGGTATTTAGCTATCCCTTGTTTTGAGAACTTAAAAAAAATTTTTTAAGGAATTTTAAAGTCCCTGTCATGAAGTTTGGGGAAAATATATATATAAGTGGATTTTTTAAAATTCCTTAATATATGTGTATGTGTGTGCAGTCATGCACATGCACACATATCACCTTAAAAATATATTATTTTAGTTTCTCTTGTTTGTAACTTTATACCAATTTGTTATCTGTAATCTTCCTGAGGCTTGCATTTTTCATTCATAATGTTACTATGACTCTTCCATGTTATTAGGAAACTTTCAAGGAATGATTATTTTCTTCTGTTTTGATGCCCTGCAATCCTTATGCTACCACAGGATGTATCATATTAATAATATGACTTTCCAAATTCCAGCCATCAAATAAGCATTGCAGGCACCCAGCAGGGCAGATGATGGGGGGAACAACTGCATGTCCTCCTAAGACACCACCTGGAAGTAACTCACTAAAATTCTGCTTCTATCTCATTTGCCAAAACATAGACCTCTGGCCACACTTAGAAAAGAAGGCTGGGAAGTATACTCTGTATATACTTTAGCCCAGATAAGAATCAGGGGTCTTATTTCTAAGGAGAAATAGGGAGAACAGGCACTGGGGCCACCAACAGTCTCCTCCACAACCATGTAATGGGTGAGTTATATGACACAATGCATGGAAAGCTCAAGGTACTTAGCAAACTTCAATGAAAGCTGTCATTTCATGATTTCACTTATATTATCCAATTTGATCCTCATAGTAATCATATGAGCTAGGGCAAATGTGATTATCTTAATTGCAGGCTGGGAGACTAAGGTTCAAGAGGCTAATTGCAGTTGCTGGTAGTGGTGGTAGTTTTTGTTTATTTCATTTTAAAGAAAGAGTCCAAGGGAAAGGAACCATAGGCCAATTCTGGAGTCCTGGCTTCTCTGGACAAAATCTACCTTTCATAAAAATCTTGTAATTCTATGTTCTCTGATTTTCTGAACCTGGCATGTAAATCTTCAAGGTGTGGGATGGGCCTTAAGTCCACTAACTAAGTGCCCCCTGTGGGACACTTTGCACTGAATCCAATATGAACCAGGTTGTTGGAAGTGAAATGGCTCTCCAGCAGATTGAAGCCTGAACAAACAAATCAGATTACATAATTCACAAGTAGATAATAAAAATCAAAGCCAGACTTTACTGAGCACATGCTACATACCAGGTATTCTGCTAAAACTTTTCTCCCATTGGCTTGCTTCACCCTCACAATAACCCAAGGAGATAAGCAGGCTTATAATTCTCCCTTTTATTTTAATGCCTTTTTTAAACAAATTTTGGTAGCAAGTGGACTTATTGCAATGGCTCCTCTTGCTGTGGAGCACGGGCTCTAAAGCCCAGGCTCAGTAGCTGTGGCCACGAGTTTAGTTTAGTTTAGACCCCACAGCATGTGGGATCTTCCTGCACCAGGGATTAAGCCCTTGTCCTCTGCGTTGGCAGGTGGCTTTTCAACCACTGGGCCACCAGGGAAGTGCCCCCCACCCCCACCCCCAGCTTCTTTATCAGGTAAAGAAAACTGAGGCTTAGACATCCCATTTACTTTACAAATATTTAAGAAGAATAATATGTGTAGGTTTGGTTTTTTTCCCCAAGTCTGTGAAAGCATTTGAAGTCATTCTTACATATTGGGGTGACACTACAGATTGCCCCCCATATCTGTTCTCCCTTTGTGTGTTATGAACAGATACAATACTCTTGACAGGGAACGTTTTATAACAAGAAAATTATAACAAATGATATAAACAATTCTTTAAGTCACTAACATAGAATATATATAGTAACTGTGTTAGTATCTGCCTACTTGAAGAATGGTACTTTAATCTCAGTAGTTTATAACAACTGGAAGAAAGTATTTAATTGTAGGCAGTTTGGAGGTGAAAATTAGCTGTCTTGCAATGGAGATGGGAATTCACAGATTCTCAGTTATTGGACAAAACTTCTAAAGTCAGAGGAAATAAAAGCTTTATTAGCTGCTCCTTATTGAGTATTAGGCAAAATCCTCTTGCTGCTCATATGTCAGGTGGAGATTCCAATTTAAAGAGCTCTGGATGGTGTATCCTGTGTGTCTTCCTATATATTTCATGTCAAATTCCATCCACCTCTAAACACTGGTGAGGTTATAAAGTTGATAGAGTGTGAGTGCTTCTGTCACCAACTGTGTTTCAATTGGACAAAAAGCTGTAGATTCTACATTTCCTGGTGTGTTTAGTACATAAATTTTCTCACAGAAATGCAATAAAGTTCTGAGATCTCATGAGGCATCTCTTTGAGCCCACTATTAGCAAGAAACCAGCTTTGGGGAAACCCAGCCCCTCGACACAGCTGTAAATAACCTAGTGGAAACAAAAGAATTCTACAAGTGTTTGCATATGTTTGTCCATGACCATGGACAGTATTTCCATGACATTTTAAAAATTATGAGCTCTTTTAACTAATCAATCTTTTTCAAAGTATGGTCTATGTACCCAGCATAGGGAAAGTACAGAGAGAAATTGTATGACATGAACCCTACCAAGAATTTGCTTGGATGAGAACAAAAATCAGGTACATTTAAAATTTGTCACTGAATTATTAAAATGAAAAAAAAATTTAAGTCAAGCATAGAAGTTTAGTGATAAGAGAATTCAGTGTGGGCTGGGATAGTCAGGGGAGTTGTGTATGTAGAATTCCAGACCATAAAGAATGCACAGGGTAGAATTCTAAGTCGAAGCAATGTTTCATAAGGGTTCTGACCCTAAATTTCCTTACTGTGTAACCCTAAACAATCTTTCCAGAATAAATACGATAGTTTCCATTGTTCCGCAGATAAAGATAAGAATTCTTAATATGCCCTCCAAGGCCCTGAATGGTTTGGCCCTTTCTACCATTCTTGCCTCATCTTGCTCTCCATTTCCCGCTGGCCTCCCTCCTGTCCCACACACCCACTGAGCACGCCCCCTTCCCGGGGGGGTAAGCTCTTCTCCACCCTCATCACCAAGTGAACTCCTGCTCATACTTCAGGGAGCACTTCCCGGTTACCTCCTCAGGGCAGCCTTACCTGATCAAACTGAAGTCCCCTGTTATAGGCTCTCATTTGCCTTGTGATGTGCCTCTCCTTCACTGCACCTGTCACAATTGCAATTTTACATTTGTTGTAATTACTTGATTTACAGTTTAGTGCATTTGATTTATGTCTTTTTCTCCCCCCAAGTTTTCATAAGGACCATACTGTGTGTGTCTGGTTACTTAACATTTTATCCACAGTTGTTAGCACACCGTCAGGCACATAATTGACACAAGTTTTTGTTTGATGAATGAATGAATGAACATAATCTGTATCAGTATTTCCCAATATCCCATAAAATGGTCCCGAGATAAAAAGTCAAATGAGTTTAGAAAACACTTTATGCTGTATAGTCCAAGCCTCCACCCCTGCCCCCATGTATCTTTGCATATAAAACACTCTGGCAAGAAAGGAAAAAAATAAAAAGACTATAGCAAATTCTACAGTAAAGAAGGCTTCATCTTCATTTGACCACAGAATGTAAAGCAGAGTTCCCTAGGACGAACTCCGGGCAGTGTTTCCACTCAAGGGAGATAACCTAGCTGCCCGTGCTGACGTGTTTGGTTCAGCAGATGGTAAGAAGTGTTCCGTTTCCTGAGGAATTTCCCAGTAGTTAAACTGCTCTGGGAATCCAGGCATATGTAGGATTTAGAATTTGAAAAATGAAGCTACAAGTACAAATGAGCTCTATGGATACAATCTGCTCCATTAGCTGAAGGATGGACTCTCCTCAGCTCAGTTTGTAGCAGAATAAATATGTGATCAAAGAATGAATGGAGAGAGAAAATAACTGTGGTGATAACCCTTCAGCTAGTGAGTGGCCCCATCTTAGGAAAGATAACTATCGTTAAACAAGTTCAAGTGTGAGTGGAAGCTTTTTAAGCTATGATAGTTAATGTAGGGGCATTTTAACTAGGTAGTTAGTGAAGACAGTGGCATAGTAAACTTCAGGCTTCACAGGAACTTACCCAGTCACAGGATTTAAAGAGGCAACACTAACACTCTGAAGGCAAGTAAATACTGATCTTTGCTTGCTGGTTTTGTGATAAACATTTTGTCAATTGTTATTTTTTTCCTAGGATTTAACATTAACTTCCTTTTTTGTCAAATCCAATGTTTTTATTTTTCCCCTCAGTGTTCATCCTCCTTGATCTTTTGATATGTTTTGGACTGTGTTCAAGAAACCCTTCCTGAAATTCTTCCTGCCCTTGTTTCTGTGACCTGCACTTACAATTCAGTAACATTTCAACCAATATTTATTGATCACCTGTGAAGTGCCAGACACTGGACTATCGTCATTCATTTATGAACTCATTCATCAACATTCATTGAGTTCCTACTGAATATCAGGCACTGTGCCAGTGACTGAGATCCAAAGATGAACAAGATACAATCCTGGATCTGAGAAGCTTCACAGCCTAGGAAAGTAGACAACTAACACATCATGGCAGGAGACTATGATACAAGTACAGACTCAGGGGCTGTGGCCCTCAGAGAAAGAATCAATTGCTTTTCTCTCAGAGGGAGGGATACGTTGAATAGCACAGTGCCTGGCACAGGCTGAATCGTCAATAAATATACATTAAAAGAACAAAAAGCCTTCCAGGCAGAGAGACTAGCATGATTAGGGTATCTTCAGGGAACCCAGCCTGGGACAGAGGACCAACTTCTCTGGAAGCATGGAAGGAGATGGGGATGTTGATCTGAAAGAAACGTTTTTTCCTACTGTTGCTATTTAATTTATAAATTTTATGCACATGCATATTTAAAAGCACATAAATTATTAATTTACAGATTTTTAATATATTTTATATCAAGAAGAATACAATTATTGTTTTCACAATACAAATGACAGAAATTAAAGCTAAACTATAAAAACTAGTATATAAATAAAGAATACAGAGGTTCTACAGCAAAGCCATTGTCTTCTTGAGGGCAGTGGTGAGATATTTAACAAAAGTGGGAGCAGAATATTGGGCTGAAAGGACTGTATCCTGTAGGTGAGGGTTTGTCAAATGGTGTCAGAATCAAAATCACCTGGGAGATCTCCTTTTATAAAGCAAATTTCCAGGTTCCACCTGTATTAGTCAGGGTTCTCCAGAGAAACAGATCCAGGAGGATGTAAAGATAGATATAAATACAGATAGATACAGCTATGTCCCATGACCTGCAGGTGGCAAGCTGGGGACCCAGAAGAGTTGACAGTATAAATTTCAGTTTGGATCCAAATGTCTGAGAACTGGGAGAGTCAATGGTGTAAGTTCTAGTCCAAAAGCCAACAGGCTTTCAAGACCCAAGAAGAGAATTTTTCAGTTTTGAGTCCAAAGGCAGGAAAAGACCTGAAAGTTGCTCAGTTGTATCCGATTCTTTGCAACCCCATGGGCTGTAGCCCATCAGACTCCTCTGTCCATGGAATTCTCCAGGCAAGAATACTGGAGTGGGTTGCCATGCCCTTCTCCAGGGATCTTCCCAACCCAGGGATCGAACCTAGTTCTCCCTCATTACAGGCAGATTCTTTACCATCTGAGCTACCAGGGAATCCCATAGTCCCAGTTCAATCAAGCAGCAGGAACTGCTTTTTACACAGTATTTTTATTCTGTTCAGATCTTGGATTGGATGAGGCTGACCCCCATTGAGGGGCCAATAAAGTTGATTGACTTTGTTCGGTCTGCCAATTCAAATGTGAATCTCATCCAGAAACATCCAGAATACATTTGACCAAATGTCTGTCACCCCCATGGTCATTACCGTTGATCACCCTACCACTTTATAGTGCATGCTGAAATTTGAGGACCTTTGCAGGCCATTCGGAACAGTGGAAAGTTTTCAAGAAGAGAGGCAATTTGATCAGATTATCTGGGAACCACTTAAGAAGGAACCCTGGCAGTTCCATGGAAGGTGAGTGATTGTGGGATAGGGAAGGTGAGGCAGGATGCAGTGTCATGGAACAGATAGGGAGCTTATTATACAGGACACAATGATGAGGTCCTGCTCTTCCCTATGCTAACGACCCCTGTTCCATTGCTATGTAACAAATTAACCCACAGCTTGGGCTTCTCTTGTGGCTTAGCTGGTAATGAATCCACTTACAATTCAGGAGACCTGGGTTTGATCCCTGGGTTGGGAGGATCCCCTGGAGAAGGGAACAGCTCTATCCACTCCAGTATTCTGGCCTGGAGAACTCCATGGACTGTATAGTCCACGGGGTTGTAAAGTGTCAGACATGCCTGAGTGACTTTCACTTCACTTAGCAGCTAAAAAGAGTCTTGGATCAAGAATTTGAGAAGGGCTCCACTGGACAGTTCAAGCTTGAGATGTCCCATGTTGTTGCAGTCAGATATTGAATGGGGCTTTAGTCATCTCATCTGGGCTGGATGTCCAAGATGAGTCATTCACTCGGTTGACGGTTGACGTTGGCCGTCATCTGCTACACACGGTCTCCTTGGCAGAGTAGTCTCGGGTAGTCAGACTTTTCACAAGGCATCTGGCTTCATTTCAAGACAACCAGGCAGAAGCTGTATGGCCTTTTCTGACCAGCAGAACTTCCACTCTATGAATCAAAGCTTCCACTAGCCTGCTCAGGTTCAAGATCAAGGGAATTAGACTCCACTTCTCAATGGGGCCAGTAGCCAGGTCACAAAGTAGAACAGCCTGTGCAATGGGAGATATTGTTCTGACATCTTTGAAAGATATATACTTATATAGCTCCCAAATCAAGATTTCCAATCCTGACCTCTTATTTACTCTCTTGTTTTAGATACACAATTGCCCACAAGACATCTCACTGGGAAGTCTTGTTGTCAACTCAAACTCAAAACAGAATTTATGACAACAATCCTTCACCCCATAATCTTATTATTTCGGTAATGCTTAAAACTTTTTAAAAAAAAAAAAAAAAAGACTAACTCTTTTGTCTCTGACTTTTCTTTCTCTTTTTAAAACAAATCAATTATTTATTTATTTATGGCTGTGCTGGGTCTTCATTGCTGCGTGTGGACTTTCTCTAGCTGTGGTGAGCAGGGGCTGCTGTCTAGGAGCTACTCTCTAAGCCCACAGTACATGGGCTTCTCATTGTGGTGGCGTCTCTTGCTGCAAAGCACAGGCTCTAGGGTACATGGGCTTCAGTGGTTGTGGTGCTTAGTTGTCCCACAGCATATGGGATCTTCCTGGACCAGGAATGGAACCTGTGTTCCCTGCATTGGCAGGCAGTTCTTAACCACTGGACCACCATGGAGGTCCCAACTTTTCTTTCTCTGAAAAATAATCTGCTACCAAATCCTGAATTTTCTTCTTCTTCTTCATTACTGATTCTTGGATTCTCCTCATTGCCTGCCATCCTTTGGTCCAACCACCTCCTCTTCACCCCTTGGTCCCCTAGCTGACCTTTATGCCTCCACCCTCTCCCTTGCTGTCACCCATTTTACATGCTGTAACCTGGCTAGTCTTCCCCAAAGCACACTTCCCATTTTCCTGATCAACATTCTGGAGTGGGCTCCTAATGGAAGTCCATTTACCAAACTTTCTGATAGCGGGTTCCTGCCGTCTCCCTTGCTGTCACCCATTTTACATGCTGTAGCCTGGCTAGTCTTCCCCAAAGCACATTTCCCATTTTCCTGATCAACATTCTGGAGTGGGCTCCTAATGGAAGTCCATTTACCAAACTTTCTGATAGTGGGTTCCTGGAAAAGAGTTTAGCATGCAGGGTGTTTCTTAAGTAGTGACTTTGAGATCGATGCCCACGGAAGGAAAGGGAAAGAACTTGGATTGGGAGGAAGAAAACGTGGACTTGCAATCAGACCCAACCACAGCTCCAGCTGACCCCACGGGGAGTGCTGGAGCTAGAAAGTTCCACTAATTTGTGGCCTTCAGAGTTGTCCCACAATGAACTGAGCTGGCAGGGTCTTTTATATTTCTGCATTGTTCAGTCACGGACACTGTGGAAAGGATCGTGACCTTGGGTGAGGCAGCTCTCTGCAGGTGAAGAAAACCTGAAGTGGCTGACAGCTCCAGGTGTCCATTCCCAGGGGCTGGGGCAGCAGAGTCCCCCACATTCTCCACATTCACTGGTGCCCTTGTCCCTTCAATCGCACAACTCACCAGCTCACTTTTTCCTTGGTGCTCCCCGACTCAATTTGAAGTCCCTCTTTCATTCAGTCTTCAGCAAGCTCCATTCCATATCACTCTCTCCACTTTGGCTTTCATGCTGATTATTTCCTGTAGGTTATTTTGCCTCATTCCACCCGCATTGGGCATCCCTGGTGGCTCAGCAGTAAAGAATCTGCCTGCAATGCAAGAGACGCAGGTTAGATTCCTGGATCAGAAAGATCCCCTGGAGGAGGGCATGGCAACCAACTCCAGTATTCTTTCCTGAAAAATCCCATGAACAGAGGCGCCTGGCCAGCTACAGTCCATAGGGTCACAAAGAGGCGAACATGACTGAAGCAGTCAAGCACGCACAGATGTCCCCAAGTTAGGGTATGCACACTTCGAGGGAGGAAAGGAGGTGTGCCTTTTCCCCAGGACATCAGCCCAGAGTAAATACAGCACAGAGATAAGTACTCCACATACTTACAGCTGGAGCTCAAGAGATGCTTGAAGATAGATTAACCAGAGCCTCTGGTTACTGCTGAGATTGCTCAGAGGGTACTGTTTCTAGTATCCAATACCATAGCAGAATGAATGGTATAGGAAACCACCACCGCCTGGTCCTTCTGGGGAATAAGAAAACTAAATAAGAAATTTATGTAGAATAAGAAAAACTTACTGGTTGTGCAGAGTTGCTGAGCTGGGTCTGGTGTGGGAGCAGGCACTGGGCAGGAGCTCACTCCAACTTGAGCCACAGTCGGAAGTTACTCCCCATCCCTTTCTTCCCACCCACAAAGCAGAGCCAGAGATCCTTTGGTCTCATGGGGTGTTGTGTACATTTAACTAATGAGTGGCCATCAAGTGTTGCCCAAATGCCAAGTGTAATTATAGTGAGCAATTATTTTTGCCTGAAGAGGCAGCATTCTAGCCACTGTCAAGGGAGGGAGATAAATGTCTGTGTTCTCTGAGAGCCTGTGGGAACATGAGCTGTTTTCCTGCCCTCAGAGGATCAGAAACCCAGATATAGCTTTCTTATACGCAGGGCACACCTGGGCGGGAATCCCCCAGAGGAGCATCTTTCCATTTGTAAATTCATTACTGCTTTGGGCAGTGGGAAGGGCATTCTCCTCCCCACTCCACTCCTCCACTCCTGGCAAGTGCACCACCAGAAGCCCCACTCAAGCAGGTTTCAATGGGCTTGGGCTCTGAAGGCCACACACAGCAACCCCTCCTCCCTTGGACCCAGAAAGGCCGTAGGCAAAATTCACTTGGGAATTTCCCATCACCCCACAGTGTCTGAAATCTAACAATAGCCTCCACAATCATAACAATAAATTAAAAATAAAGCACTTTGGAGCTCCCGAAATGGAAGTTTTTCACATGGTTTTTATATTTAGAGTTCTGTTTCTCCTTCTGGGTAGATTTTATAAATAACCAGGGAATGCTGGAGAGAATTTCCATATCTCCTTCTCTTTTCACATAAGAAACTCCAAGCAAGTTTGTATCTTGTGACCTTTCTCTCTGAAAGTCTATAAAATTAGATAATGCACATAAAAAAGGTAA
This sequence comes from Muntiacus reevesi, assembly GCF_963930625.1. Taxonomy (NCBI): domain Eukaryota; kingdom Metazoa; phylum Chordata; class Mammalia; order Artiodactyla; family Cervidae; genus Muntiacus; species Muntiacus reevesi. The sequence continues at coordinate 95,161,393 of NC_089249.1, forward strand.
ATAGGAAAGGAAGAAAAGAAGAAAAGACTATATGGAGACAACTTAAGGAAAGTGTTTATTTAAAGAAATTCAAGTCGGGTGGAGAGGGAGGTGGGAGGGGGGATCGGGATGGGGAATACGTGTAACTCTATGGCTGATTCATGTCAGTGTATGACAAAACCCACTGAAATGTTGTGAAGTAATTAGCCTCCAACTAACAAAATAAAATTAAAAAAAAAAAAAAAAAGAAATTCAAGGAACTTCCCTGGAAGTCCAGTGGTTAAGACTCCATGATCCCAAAGAAGGGGCCTGGGTTTGATCCCTGGTCAGAGAACTAAGATCCCACCTGCCATACAGCGTGGCCAGAAAAAGAAAAGAAATTCAATTACATCATGTCTTGAGATAAAAACAGGTTCATCCCAAAATCCTAACCTTGCTAGTTGAAGTCTTAGGCAAATACTAGTTCACACTGGTTGAACCTTTGCCATGTATCCAGCATGATTCTAAGGTGTTTCTTAGGCGTTAACTCATTTACTCCTCATATTAACCCTGTGAGTAGATGCTATTATTGACCCACTTTATAGAGTGGAGGGGCTTCCCTGGTGGCTCAGATGGTAAAGCGTCTGCCTGCAATGCGGGAGACCTGAGTTCGATCCCTGGGTTGGGAAGATCTCCTGGAGAAGGAAATGGCAACCCACTGCCGTACTGTTGCCTGGAAAATTCCATGGATGGAGGAGCCTGGTGGGCTACAGTCCATGGGGTCACAAAGAGTCAGACACGACTGAGAGACTTCACTTTCTTTTCTTTCACTTTCAAAGAGTGGAAACTAAGGCCTACAGGAAAGAAGTAACTTATCCCATGTCAGTCTGACACCAAAGCCAGGGCTCCTAACAAGAGGACTCTATAACTAAAACTGAGGCACATCATCAACGTGTGTGAACTGTCATTTTCTAAAGGGGAACCAGGACACTGTAAGGTCCTGGGACCATGAAGGTACTCCCACGTCAGCTCACTGGACACCAGAGAGGCATTTCTCACCCTCTTTATCCATTCAGGGACCATGCAGTTTCAGAAGCCTCCTTGAGTCTAGAACTCTGAGCCTCTTAAAAGAGGTTGGAAGTAAGCACTGAACCTCTTTTCTCTGAGTGAAATTTGAGTCCATGTCCATTATTTACACTCACTGAGAGATCATCTTAGGAAAAGATGTTTTTCCATGTGATACACGTTTACATTTACACACGTAGATGCAAAGTTTTCCCTGCTATGTGCCCTTTCCCCAGCGGTCTAGGGCGGTGCCCATCCAGTGTCTCTGCCTCACCAGACTGTAAACACGACGAGGCAGTGGCTGAGTCTGTGTTGCTCCGTGTAACATCCCCAGGGTCTGGTGCAATGCCCGGCATGAAACAGGCACCCAGATACTGCTGCAGGACTGAGGGATGTTATCCATGGCACCATTTGGTTCTGAGAAAATGCTGCCACACACCCGAAGAGAAACCAGCTTCTCTAAAATCTTTCAAGACCCACTTCAATTTTCAGACAATAATAAAGAATTTTTCAATATACAATTTCAATCATGTTTGAAATGAGTGGCTTTCCCTTGTGTTGAGAATACTGGTTCTCAAGTCAGAAGGCCTGGTTCTCATTCTCTGATCACTACTCATTGCTTGATGATGGCCCAATATTTTAACCTTCGTGTGCCCATTTCCTCCTAGGTAAGGTGGGGCTAAACCAGTGTCAGAGCAATGCTGTACAGATTAAAAGAGTTCGCAAGCAAGTGTTCGGAATTGTGCCTGGTGCGTGGGAATCCATAAACGTTGGCTCTTATTATCAACATAGCTATCAGCCTAGAACTCATACAATTCTGCAGCAGATTTGAGTCATTTCTAAGAATTCACAGGATATGAAACCAAATTGAGGCCAGGTGTAAAGGCATCTGGACTCAATATCCCTGCTGTCAAGATCCTCTAAGAGGGCAAAGGGAACCTCTCCCAACCCCAGCCTCCACGAGTGTCATTCATTTTATTGCAGGTGTCCTGTGGTCACAGGAAATGGGGAATTCCTGGTCTTCTGAGGTTTTTGGCTGAGACTCCTGCCTGCTCTACTGCCTAGTTGGGTTAGATGCCGAAGAAAGATCCTCTTAATTCAAAGAACCCGTGATTTCCTGAAAAGGTCAGCTCCCACCAAAAGTTATTCAAACCCTCCATCATTCCTCCCTCCTCTCCCTCACCCTTCTCCCTATGCCCCCACAGTTTGTCTCCTGCTTTAACCCATCCTCCAGGCTTTGCCCCAGTCAGCTCAAATAGCCAAAGTTTCCAATTTAATAATAAAGTGCACTGCTCTAAGCAACACACAAAAAGTTAACTTATAACCCACGGAAACCCAGTGGGCTGGTGCTGGAGTTACTGCCATTTTACAGATGATGAAAGCGAGGGGAGGAGAGGTTGACTGCCTTGCCCAAGGACACTCAGCTGGAGAGTGCAGAGCCGGGCTCTGAATGAGTCTCTGGATTCCCAACTACTACCCTGCCTCTGGAGGAAGGTCTCCCCACCCTGCCCCTGGAGAATGCTCCTCAAACTTTCTCCTCAGTGTCATTCACCAGCTAAGAGGCATGGGGAGAAATAAAGGCGTGAGCACAAACCCAGACAAGTGTGGAGCTGTGAGGGGGGTGGTTGAAAGAGCCAGCTCTACAGCTGGACTGTGTGGATTAGAATGCTGGGTTTTAAATTTACTAACCCTGGTAAGTAAAATGGGAATAGCAATAATACATATCTTATAAAGTTGTTTTGAACATTAACACATATTCAACACTTAGAATAGGGCTTCCCAGGTGGTGCAGTGATAAAGAATCTGCCTGCCAACACCGGAGACTCAAGAGATGCAAGTTTGATCCCTGGATTGGGAAGATCCCCTGGAGTAGGAACTGGCAACCCACTCTAGTATTCTTGCCTAGAGAATTCCATGGTCAGAAGATCCTGGTGGGCTACAGTCCTTGGGGAGGCAAAGAGTTGGACGTGACTGAGTATGCACACACGCTAGCACTTGGAACAGTATATGACAAACAGTAAGTACTCAATACTTTTTTTCTGTCTCTTTTGATCTTTTTACATTCTCAGGAGGCAGAAGCTACAACAAATGCTTTTATGGAAAGAATGTTAGACTTGGAATCAGAAGATCAAGTGTGAGTGTCAGCTATCTTCTGTTCACAGTATGATCATGAGTACAACATTTTTCCTCTCTGAGTCCTCACTTTTCTCATCCCCAAAGTGGGTATGAAAATAATTTCACTCAACTGACATAGCATGCTTGTAAAAGAGCTTTGTGAACTCTGAATCTAAAACACAGTGAAGTAGTGATTAAAGAATCATCCTTCTTTGTTATTTAGGGCTTCTCCTAGGATCAGCAGATAGGTACCTTTCGCAAGGTCTTTAGACTAAAAGACTAGACTTCCACCACTGGAGAGTCACTGTCTGTGTCCCAGGCTTTTTGATTTTCAAGACTCCCCCTTTTAAAGAAGTCTCAGGAAGTGAAGACCCAGTGTGTTTGGGAGGAGACAGGAAGAGTCTCAGGGATGTGACTGCTGTCTTCAAGAAGCTGAAAGGTAGTCATAGGCTGGACAGGTCAGACTTGGGCCTGGCTCACCCAAGAGGAAACAATAACAACTGGGTCTCTGAGTGGAAGTAACAGGAGTCAAATTTAGTGTTTAGAAGAAAGGAAGACAATTCTTTTGATTATTCCTCTCCGAATGTGGGAAAGGCTACTCTCGTAGTGAGTATGCTGTCACTGAAGGCATTCAAATAGAGAACTGGGACCACTCAAAGGGGTAGAGGAAATTGTAATGAGGTAGGAGAGGAGAGTCCAGTTGGCCTGAGCCTGGGGCATTCTAGTTCTTCCTAGGAATGCAGCTTGGTGGTGAGGGAGGTGACAGGAGGGGCAGGCAGAAAGGAAGAAAAGGACAGTCAAGGAGCCCAGACTCAGCTCTGTGAGTTCACTGCTTGGCCAAGGGCAGTCCCCGTCTCTTTGGTCAGTTTAGACCCCAGAGCCTGGAACTGTAAACAATCCACTCACTCAGTTAATTCAGCAAACATTTGCAGGCCTGAGAGTCAATCCTCGCCACGGCCCCAAGTGGGATCGCCGGCGCTTGCGAACCTCCTGCCCGGCGACCGGCAGGGGGCAGGAGAGACACACCGATGCCGAACTGCGCAGCTCCCTAGCAAAGCTTCGCTGCTGAGTAAACTGGGTCACTCGGTCCTTTCAAGCCGCAAGCATTCCGGCGGGGGCGGGGTGGGGGGTGGGGGTGGGGGTAGGGGCGGGTAGGGAGGGGTGGGCACCTTGGGCCTCCCAGCAAGGGCTGTGAGATTCCAGATGCTACCTGGCAATGCCATCGAAGTCCCCAGATCTTCTGGACTGGCAGAAGGAGGGATGAGATTGAGAACCCGGGATAATAGCTGGGGCTGGCGGAAAGCTGAAGGGAACTCGTTCCATCAAAAGGTGTCCTCCAGCTGGACACATCCCAGGCCGTGTATTAGAAAAGAAGGCTGGCCACGGCAGGGCCTAGTGAGGTGCTTTGTTTCAGAGAGAACCTGTGATCCCAGTAAGGGCTGAAGCTCACAGGGCCGGTGGAAACCTCCTTCCGGGGAGGGGGAAGGGCTCCGTGGCTGGCCACGAGTCAGCGGATGCTAAACCTGGTCGCTCAGTGGAGAGGTGGCAAGTCTGGAGTCTGATTTGCTTTTGTGTCCTGGTTTTGCCGCCTGTATCTTATAAGATCTTGGGTGAGTCATTTTCCATCTTGGCTTCCTTTTCTGTAAACTGGTGGTGCGGTTATACAGAGGAAGTGGAGGGATGAGGGGAGCCAGATCATTGCCCTCCTCACCTCCTCCCAGCCTGGAGGGCACATCTTCCCGGCACAGCAGTGGAAGAGAGGCCTTCGGCACATGGCAGTGAGAAGGGGAGGTCCACTGTGCTGCCAGTCTGGGCACTGTGAACCGGTCCTGCAGGGACGTTGCCCTGGAAGGTGGGGGAGGGGGAGTCTCCCCACACCCTTCTCTATCCCTTGGCACCAGGATCTGGGGAAAGCAGGTCTCTCCACCTTCAAACAGTGGTTCCTTGAGGTCTTCGAGGGCTGGAAAATCAGGGAGGTGGAACAGACCTGGAATGAGAGGGTATCTGGAGGATGGAATGTGGAAGAAGTCACTCCCAAAACTCCAGTCCCTCCCATGGACCCTGTAAAGGTTAGAAGGGCCCTTCTAACCTGTTTGGGAAGTCAAGGACTTGCTTATGTGTGCTTCCAGACTGTGTGTTTTCTCCACTCATTTAAGCCCTTGAAGCTGGGACCATGCAGGCCCTCATCTCCAGGAGTGGGATGGTGGGCACCAAGGCTTCTGCTTGAGGATTTGGCACTGTGCTCCTTATTGTGTTTTCCTTGTGGCTGTTAATAAGGGAGGGATCTTGGAGAACTAATCTGAGCCCCCAGTTTTACTGATTAAAAACAACAAAAACATAAAAACTGAGGCTCAGAGAACAGTGGAGCCAGAGAAAGGAAATTTCCTGCCCTTTTCAGTTGCTTCTAGAATCTTCATCCATGAATGTTGAAGAAAGTGATTAGATCCCTACAGTGAGCTGCCCAAACCTAGGAGTATCCTCCCTCCTTGGGGATTTCACTTTGCCCACATCCTCCCAGCTTCACCTCTGGCCATGCTTATATTACCCAACCTCAGGTGTGAGATGGGCTGACTTCTCCTAGCCCTACCCTGGCCTCTGGGGCTCCAAGGAGCAGCCAGTGCATCTGAGGTTGAGGGATGTGATGTGATAAAGCAGTTGCCTGAGTTGAAATCCCAGCACTAGCTGGGAGTCCTGGGGCAAGACACTTCCTATCTCAGAGCATCTGTTTCCTCACCTATCAAATGGGCACCATAATAGTGTTTTCCTTATAGATACTATTCTTTCCAGTCTCTTAATCTGAAGTTGGAAACAAGAACAAACTAAATAGCCTTCTTTTCCCCTGAAAAACCAAAGAGCAGGACCCTAAAAGAAAGAGGTGGGAGCCAGACTTTGGAATCTTCTAGTCTAGGTACTGGGAACTCTGGGGAGGAAATAACCCAGGGCTGCGGAACAGGGCTGTGGCCCAGCATACTTTTTTGCCCCTAGATTGCAGTCACTCTATTCTGGTTGCTGTGCCTCTTCGGCACTTACTGTCCTGCTCTGGACAACAGAAGGGTTGAGCTTGGTGATCTCTTAAGGTCCGTGCAGCCCTGCGCCCCTGAGATTCCCATCAGCAGAACTGGGCCCTCATTCTCTGGGATGCAGCCCAGGCCTCACGCAGTCACAGCAGCTAAAGAAGCAGTGCTTTGCTGGGCTCTGGTCCCCTGCCCAGAGGAGGCCCCTCAGGCCCAGGGAAGCCCCTGGTTTCCTGGCTTGGATGCTGTGAAGGGCCAGGCAACAGGGACTTTGGCCTATTGGCATCTGGTTCCAGCCAGAGCTTTTCAGGGATGGATGAGAAAGAGCAGGGCTGGCAGAAGCCATGAAAAAAACAGACTGGAGTGCACATTCTGTGGCCTTGCTTTGAAATCCACAACCTGAGCCACCTGGGAAGTGATGAAGGCCTGAAAGGAAACAGTGGCCAGGGGCCCAGGAGAAGTTTCCTGTTTGAAAAGGCCTGGGTAAGGAATGGATTCCATGTGAGAGGACAAGTACTAGTAGGTGGAAGCTCTGTAAAGGCCAGGAAGCAGGGACTAAAGCAGGTACCCCAACACTGACTCAGTCATTCAGCAGGGACTTAATGTGTTCTCTGTGTGTGGTGCTGGGTGACAGCTGTGAGGATGTCATCAAAGGGCTCACATGTGGCCAGCTTGGAGGATTTTATGATCCATGAAAATTGTATGTGGTGTAGACCACAAACAAGTGATGAGGGGGAAGGGGATGGGGAGCTGAAGAACTCCCCAGTAGGGGCCCAGAGCAGGCTGCTTTCCTGTTAGGCGGATCTTAGGTTGGTTTTCCTCCTTTGGGCAGTGAATCATCCAAACACCCCTTTGTTCATTTCAACAACTACGAATGCCAAGTCTACCTGACTCTGAATTGAGCCCCGTGTGTTGACTGACTGGCTCTAGTGTCCACTCTCTGGAGTCACTGGAGGCTGGGTGATTATGATCATCCTTGTCTTCAGACAAGCAAACCAAGGGCCAGTGGGAAGTACTTCACCCAAGCTACCCAGCTTGAGACTTGGAGCTGGGATTTTTCTTTCCTTTTTTTCATTTGGTCACACCGGGTCTTAGTTTTGGCATGTGGGATCTTTAACTGAAGCGTGAGAACTCTTAGTTGTGGCATGTGGGATCTAGATCCCTGACTAGGGATTGAACCCAGGCCCCCTGCATTGGGAGTACAGAGTCTTAGCCACTGGGCCACCAAGAGAGTCCCTGGAGCCGGGATTTGAATGCATGTCCGACTATCTTTGACTTCTGTATTCATTCCAATAAGATGTTGACTCCCACTGCCTTCCCGTTGCCTTATAGCAAAGATAGTTAACACCCGCAGGACAGCTTCTGCCAGAATCATAGACATTTCCAAGGAAAATCAGCTGCTCTGCTTGCCTGTCCCCACTGTAAGCAGCAAGACAGCTCAGTATTTGTGGGGCCACCAGGAGAATGCCTAGTGACCTTCACCTTCCACAGATACTTCAGCTTGGGACCCAATGTCATCCAAGGTCCCCCGGGATCTTGATGCCTCCACTTCCACTCAGCAACTCCATTCCAGGACTTCTTGGTGACTCATGCAAAGGAAAAAGCAAGGTCTCTGCAGAGCCCGGCAGAACCCATTGGAGTCCTGGTGAAAGTCTCTCTGATGACCTTGAGCAAATTTCAGAACCTTCTGAGCCTGGGCTCCCTTCTCTGTTAAGACAATGACAACCATCCATGCCAGACAAAATGTACAGCCTAGTTCTGAGAACCGACTGAGTTAACCTTGTAAAGCCACCTGACTCTAAGATAATATTCAATAAATAATATTCATCAAGAGACAGAATTGGGGGACTTTGTGACAAGAAGAAAGATTGTGGAAATTATAATCATTGAACACTTAAAACATTCCAGATACTGTGTTCAATCCTTCACTTGAACAATTAAGCCTCCCAACACTCCTATGAAGCAGGTAGTATCTCCTCACTTTGCAAATAAAGAAACTGAGGCTCCAAGACATTAGGTTACTTACCCAAGGTCAAAATCAAGAATCTGACCCAGAACCCAAGAGTTAAACATGTAAGATGCTCTGCAACAATTCCCACTTTCCTGCTGTGACTGAAGGATCCTTCCCTGAAATATACTCTCACCTATCTTTAAATTTTTGTTTAGATAAACAAGACCTTCTTGAAAGGGCTTCATATGGATCATGACAATAGTTACTCATTCTCCTATGTGCTCAGGACACTGTGGTTGTGTTTATCCATTACGGGTTCCAAGCATTACATGTATGTACACGTCTGTTTCTGGCATTAAGTGGACCCATTGTAGGGTATGGACAAAATCTTGTTTTATTTCTCTTTGTTTACTCTCCAAGCAACCTCTCCAAGCCTAGCTTTTGCTAAATGTTTGTTGATTTGAGGTGTGTGTTAGGAGGAGTTGAGTAGAGAGCATGACAGAGTTTAATAAGAATCCCTATTCCCACTGAAAGTGTGTGACCCTAGGCGAGTGACTCAATCTCCCTGGGCCTCCCTCAGTGTCCTCACCTCTGAAATGGGCTAATAGTGGGTGCTATCATGAGGCATTGTGAGAATGAGGTAAAAAAATGCAGGTGATGCATTTACACAGTGCCTGGCACATGTTACACAGTCAGTAAATCATGTGTACAATAACCCCTGAGGGCTGGAGACTGGACAAGGTGGATGCTGGTGACACAGAAAGAGGTAGCCCTGGGTGACACGCAGAAACAGGCATGCTGCTAAAGACAAAATCTGCTTACTTTTTAGAGCATGGTGGAATAGAGAGAGATAAACAGGAAGGAGATATTTTAAGGAAAGTTCAGTAAAATGGAGAGGAGCCAACAAAATGAATTTAAGGCTGCTAGGACAAGAAGGGGAAAGGAATTGGCTAGAAGTGAGAGAAGCCTGAAGTAGTGTTCCAGAGACTCTGTCCAGAGGACAGGAAAGAAAGGGACTGGAGAAGAGAGAGCCATGCCTACCCAGCCAAAATAAGGAAAATGCTGGGGAGACCAGGGTAGGGGGCATGCTGCTGGGAGGACATTACAGTCTAAGGTGGCTGTGGAAGAAGCAGCTCCTGTTGGATCCAAAAGGAGGATCTGAAAGTCAAAAGGAATGAATAATCCAGGCATCAGGCTCAAGGCGGGAGGCAGCTGTTCATTTATGTCTTGATGAACACTTAGTTAAAGAAACTCCTTTGAATGCCGTTTGGACTGAGCTGTCTTTATTTGGAGCATATGCCTCGATGAAGACCCCACCTAGGAGGGAGCAGAGAGCAGTGGAAGTGGGGAAACCCCAGACCCATGACACTATCTATGGAGATTGTCACTGGCTGTCAGCCCTGGGGTGGGGCAGCTGAAAGTTGCCAAACGGTAGGAGGAAGGCCTTCTGTTGGCAGTGCATTGGGCCTCTTTGTCAAATCAAACAGGGTCCTTCTGAGCTTCAAATCTATTCCCTGCAATTTACATCAAAGTTTGCTGACCCAGAGGCTTCTATGTGCAAGGATTGTGGGGAGGGAGGAATTTGGGGACCTCTTTCCATAATTTAGAGGTAGGGGGCTGCTCTCAACTGAGGTCCTTGCTCCCTCCACTGACCATCACTCAGTTCATTTTTCAACAGTGAGAGAGGAAGAAGCTTGCCAACTGGCAGCAGCCAAGTCATTAACCAGCCTGCAGGAGCAGAAATGGTCTTTCTGGCCTGAGGACCGGAGCAAGATTGTCCAAAGCAATTTATAGGCGCACTTGAAAGGTGACGTGGCAGGGAAATGGCTGGGGACAGAAAAATTCCTTCATCCACAGAGCCTCGAGGCAGACATGCCCTGCCTGTTAACCAGATGTAGCACAGGGAGCTGGGAGCCCAGAGGAACACCTCTAGTCAGATGTGAAGCACCCCCGTGGGCAAATGTGTGCATGTGTGAACGCCCCTCTCGCTCTGACTCAGGCCCAGGTTGTGGGGGGTGGCCCTGGCTTTGCCATGTTCAGCACAAGTTTGTCCTGTGTCCCAGCATCTGCTGATAGGGAGAGAAGACAGACGGAGACCGACCTGGGACATCTCTGTGGTCAGGGTTGGAGGTGGTGCGCACTGCCTCACACACCATTGGCCTGTACTCATTCCCAAGGATGTGCTAAACTGCAAGGGAAGCTGGAAAGTGAAGCATAGCTGTGTGTCTAGGAAGGAGGTGAAACGGATTTGGTGATCCATCAGCGATCTAGGCCATGTGCCCCCAGTCACCCAAGACATTTGATAGAGGGTGGGAAAGAGCCACCTGAGAAATACACCAACTGATGAGAACTGAAGGGCTTGGGACAACAGCCCACCTTGGTTTAGCTTTAATAGCTGCCCCTTCCTTAGCCTTAGGAGCAGGGGGCTGTGTGGGGAAGACATCTGGAAGGGGGAGTCAGGTTAAGTTCTGACTTGGAGCGCTAGGAGAACTGTGGAAACTCCTGGCCTAGGGAAGAGGTGCTCCAGGGGCCTGGGGAATGCTCTGAGGAGAGGACAAGGGCCTGGTCACTCAGGACAAGGTCTGGGCTCAGACGAGGTGGGTACAGGGAGCCTTCGGTCCAGCCCAGGCCACCAGGGTAGGAAAAAAGGCAGACGCCCAGGACACACACCCTGCACTGCGATTTGTTGTTGTTTAGTTGCTCAGTCGTGTTTGACTCTTTGGAGACCTCATGGACTGCAGCCCACCAGGCTCCTCTGTTCATGGAGTTCTCCAGGCAAGAATACTGGAGTGGGTTGCCATTTCCTCCTCCAGAGGATCTTCCCGACCCAGGGTTCAAACCTGGGTCTCCTGTGTTGGCAGGTGGGTTCTTTACCGCCGAGCCACCAAGGAAGCCATACTTGTTACAATTCTTGCTACACACAATTCTCCTGTGCCCCACTTTCATGGAAGAAGAGCCTCGGGGCCAGGGCCCAGGAGGGGCGGGGGGCCACCTGGAGGTCAGCAGGCAAGAGAGTCACTGCTCAGGAACCGCTGGCGAGAATGGGAAAGGAGGGTGCCCAGCGTCTGAGGAGGAGGGGCCCAGAGTGAGGAGGAAGGGCCCTACTGGAGAAAGGGGACCACATATGTGAGCCAAGGAACCCTCTTCTGTGCAGGGTATAAGACATGCGGCGTTCATTCTTATGCTGATGTCGTTACTTTTAGATGTCACCAGCTTATCCAGTGGAACTTTCTGCCATGGTGGAAGTGTTCTCTAGCTGGCTGTCCAATATGGGAACCATGTGGTTATAGAGCACCTGAAATGTGGCTCTCTTGACTGAGGAACTAAATTTTGAATTGCAGTATTCAATTTTAATTAATTTAAATGGAAATAGCCACATGTAGCTAGCAGCTACCAGTTGGGCTGCAGGGGCAGAGTTTCACCCCAGGGCAAGTAGGGCATGGGTAACTGTGGCTGAGGCCCCTCAAGCCCTGCCTGTCACTGCTCCCAGGCCCTGGATCCGTCCCAGCTTTGGCTTATGAAGAGCTCTGGGTAGATGGTGGGTCTAGTTATATCCTCAGTCGGGGTGGACTGGGGGCCTCTGGAATTCTCATTTGCTCCCATCCCTGTGGGTCTGGGAAGAGAGATTAGTCTAAGTGCTGAGCAGCTGGGCAGCACTGCTGAATTTACGTGGTCCTCGTGCCTGAGCAGGAGAAGGGGCTTGAAACCTGCATTCTCCACCCTCAATTTCAAGGCACTGGCCTTCGATCCCAACTCAGTTGTCAACAGAAGGGTCTGAACCATTGAGTCCCAGTCGATGCATCTGCAAGACGCTCCGCTGGGCAGCTCACAGCTCAAGGATGGAAAACGTAATTGCGTCTGCCACTCATCTGGTCTGTGCCCAGACTGTCTGCACGGTAAATGCTTTGAAGCCAGCTATCCACCCGCCACCCCTGCTCACTCCCCCAACCATCCCCCTGACTTCATTTTGAATCATCAGCACTTTGTTCCTTTCTAGCACATCCCCTCCCCTGGTTCCCAGACCAGCTGAACTAGCTCTGCTTCCAAAACTATTGTCACTGTCTGCCATCCTCTCATTACTCCGAACACGATCAACAGACATGACTGTCTGTCTCTGTCCCTGAGGGACCCCAGGCCCAGGGCTGCCTGAGCACTGGCAAAGTACTCTGGACAATGCTCCAGTCCCAGAGTCTGCTCTACAATCTATACTGAGCCCCACCCTACTCTTGGCCCAGGAGCAAATCTGGAGGGGCAGACCTCCACCGATTCTTCCTCCTTCTTCTCTCTCAGCAGCTTTTTCTCCTCGCTTCTTTTCCTTTATTCTCCTCCCCTCTGGAAGGGCTGCTTTTCCTCTTCTTTACAGGATCCAAGGTTGGCTGGTCCCCAAAATAGTATTTGAAAGTAGTGAGAGAGAGTTTATAGGAGACAGATGGAGTCATGTGTGGCTGTAGGGTCCCAGAGACTGGAGTCCAGGTGGGCCTGGTCTATTTTTGGCCCCCAAACACAAGGTCACTTTTTCATCAAAACCAAATTTTTCTTCCACCCTGGAAGGATGCCCCAGTCCTCATAGGCCTGAACTGAAGCCATCCTCAAGTCTTGGTTTGAGCCCAGCCTGAGTCCCTGCCGCTGGTCTCACTAGGCCCCCCAGGCCTTCTTAGAATGGACACCAGCAAGCTCTTCCTAAAGGGCAAAGGTAAGGTATCCTGCTCTGTGGGCCCCCAATGCCTGCCCAGTGGGGCCAGACTCCTCAGCAGGACTTGGGTGTGCCACACCTCTTCCTCTTCTCCAGCCCCACACTCTCTCGAGCCCAGACTACTCACCTTTGTTCCCTCTACCTCACATATGACACGTGATGGGCCTATGAAAGGCTTGTACCTCTGCACATAGCCAAGATTATTCACAGTTCGCTGTGAGCTAGCGCTAAACCCACTCATTTCTCTTCTACTCAAGAAACGCCCTCCCTCTCCATCACCAGTCAGATCTGTTCCGGCACACCACCTCTGTAACGTATTCTCTGTCTCCTGACACCTGACAGGCGGTAGTGGTCCTCGGTTCTGTCGAAAGCATGTACATGAGGTTTTATAGTTTTAATTTCCTTATCCATCATGCACCTTCACATCAGCGGACAGAATGGAATGAAGCCCCCCCTGACCACCAGAGAGACTTTCTCCCTGCCTGAAGTCAGAGTGCAGCTCCTGGCTCAGAATGGACAAATGAGAAGATGAATGCAGGACCCATGATTGATACAGTTCATCCAGTGCCCCTCAAGCATCGACTGGTACTAAAAGCTGTTGTTACCCATGCGTGGCCTTGACCCCAGCCTTCTCTTCTCTGAAGGATGGAGACTCAGGTGAGGCCAGTGTACTATCTTTCACAGAGCAGGTGCTCCATAAATATTTATTGGATGATTAACTCCAGGGTTTAACTCTCAGAATGAAGCAAAGTTCACAATGAGTTTTGTTGTTGTTTTCTTGATTGTTTTCTGGTCCATAGGGAAGTGCGCAGGACAGTGTTAGGGACAACGGATGTAAGCCACTTCTTCCTACCCACTGCTTTATGATTCTAGAGTCAGAGCTTTCCGAGCTGGGCCCAGCCAGCTCTCCCCCAGACTGCTCTCTTGGGACCAGCTTCCCACAGCCTCCCCCGTCCCTGGGAGCAGCCAAGACGTCTTATTCACGGATGCTCCTTCTGTGCGGGGCTTGGGTGGTGGCTGCTCTTCCACCACTCTGCCACTCGCTCAGCGGGACCCTGCCAAGTTCCCTCCTCCACACCTGATGGCATACCTGGCTGGGTTCTCAGCCTCACTCGGGATTGCTTTCTTTGGCTCCAAATTGGGTTGCCTTTCCTCTTCTCCTTTGAAGGAACACCCTTGGTGCCTGGACCTTCACCACCAGTCTGCCACTCAACTCCTTTTCTCTCCTGGCCTTCCTCTGGGTACATCTCCTAGAACACCGCCAGGCCCCTTCTGACCTGATCTTTAGCATCACATCGCTCTTGTCCTCCTTGAGCCTCAGTGGTCTGTTCCCTCCCTCCATCAGGTTGTGGATTCCTTGAGGGCAGGCTCTGGGACTAAGTACAGCTCTGCAGCCTCCCGCACGCTCCACATTCTCCCATGGGACCTTGCCCATGGTGAGCCTTAATGCCTTTTTATTGATTACTCAGAAATGGAGGCTCGTTAAGAGGTTTTTGAAACTTGGGATCTCTTCCATTAAGACAATGGTACTTGGGATTTCTTTCAGGAAGACAATGTTTCCCAAGGTGAGTTGGAGGATATTAATAGGTATTATAGGATAAACAGATGCATGATCAACTAAAATATTATGTACATTGTGATTCTCCAAGTTAAAGGATGTGGCAGTCTAGGATCTCCATGGATTAGGATCCCCATGGACCTAGGACCCTAAGACAGGTACTCTGGATGGCGGAAAACATCTACTACATTAGGTAAAGGATAGAAGGTAACTGGTAAGGGCACTGACTAGGAGAAGGTCAGCAGGTAAAGTCAACCTCACAAAGATGCACTCTGAACCACAGGGCTCACAGAGTTAATGCCAGATACGGCTCCCATTAGGTAAAGCAGGAACCTCCTCACTCTCAGGGTCTTATCTCTCCCCAACCCCTCCGGGAGGTGGGGTGGGTAGGCTGTCATCGGTAGCTTACCCAACAAACCTTCACTCAAAACCACCATACACCTGAACCCAATGGCTAGGTTCCAGATAGAGAATTTCTAACCAAGCTGAAGATCTAGGAGTTTTCTAAGCCAGAACTTATAAGTAAAACAGGTGACTTTCTATGAGGCTGGACAGGCTACAGCCAAACAAATTTGGTCAAGAACCGACTCCCCGTTTTTTTCCCTAAAACACCTCATGAGGTTGATGTGTCTGGGAACACCTTGGTAAATGTGTCTTAGAGGCATTGCTCTGTCTTCACACCAGGCAGGAAGCTCCATATGATCACCACTGGTGTTTTGTGGTCCTTTTGTTTATAAAGCACCTCTAGGCATCTGTCCCATCATAGGAATCTCCCAACCTTTCCCTGGATGGTAGGACCAACATGGCCGTTGGTATAGATGAGGGAAGGGCCCTAGGATGCAGAGTCCTGAGTCATGCATGTGAAAGTTTGCTGTGTCAGTTACTATTTGTGGGCAATCTATCTCCTAAATGGGGACATCTATCTCACAGGCTTTCTGATGGGATGAAATGATAATATGTGTTAGGTTACTGTGTAAAAGCCCTTACCCCAATATGTGTTTACTGCATCCATGCCATGCAGCTCTCCATAAAGAATAGCTACCATTCGCTGAATGCCATGCACAGTTCTTGGCACTTTCTGTATGCTGTTGAATGTAAGACTCACAGTACCACTATGGGGTTGGTTATTATAATCCCATTTACTAGATGAGGAAACTGAGGTTCAAAGATTTGAGGAGATTCTCCCAAGTTTACATATCTCAAGTAATAGTCAGAAAACTTGAACTCAGAGCCAAATGTTTCACGTTCTTTAATGTTAAGAGTAAGATGCTCATGTTCCATGCTCTTTAATGTTAAGATGCTAGTTCTAAAAAAAAAAAAAAAAAAAGGCCTGTCTTACATGCAAAAACAAACAAAAGCAGATGAAAAGGATACTCCTTCTAGGCTATGCTGAATGGGGTGCCATAGTGTAAAGATCAACAGTATTGATCTTTAAAATTAAAAGCAGTAAGTTGGTGTTAAAAGAAGGGTGTCCAAAACTTAGTTCCACAAGTATTGGTGTAGCAAGTCTCTTTCCTGTCTGTCTTCCATTTTCCTCCTCTTGAAAATAGGGGAAATTGGCATTATTTCCCACGGCTGTTGCAAGAAGTAAATTGACCTAGAATATGCAAAAGCAGCTACAACAGTGTCTGGCTCTTGGCAGACACTCAATAAGTGTAGCTGAATGAGATTCTTTGTAGCTTATAATCCAGCAATAACACATAGGAACATGCCTGCAGATACAGTGATTTTTTTTTTTTAACACTGAATATAAGGGCGGCAGTGAAGACATCAGTGCTCATTTCTATAACTGCGTTTTGACAATTAGGTAGTGAGATATGGGGACAGGGCAGAAGCAGGCAGAATAACCTAGGGGCTAAGAGCACCACGCAACCCGATCAAATCCACTTACCAGTTCTGGGCCCTTGGGAAAGTTACCAGCCTCTCCCTGCCTGTTTTCTCTTCTGTAAAATGGCAGCGTCGTTGTGAGGATTAAAAGAGTGAAAGTATACAAAGCACTGAGCACTGACTGGCGCGGGATAAGAGCTATGTAAGCAGCCCCCTTCTCCCACTGCCAGCCAGCCATCTCTCCCTCCTTTGATCCTTTCTAACTCTCATGAATGACACAGACAGGTCTGGATAACTTTCACCCCTTGGCATTTCGGGGCATATACATGTTTTATCACTCCTACTAGACTGAAGCAACGTGAAGGCAGGATGCTGTCAGATTTGGCCCTCACACGGAAGAAGTGCTCCATAGTTGATTGTGGTATCAGTGAAAAAACTTAGAACACAGCCTTGGGGTCCAGTTCTGAGGGGCCCAGGGCCATATGCTTCCCCTCCCATGCAACTCCATGGGAGGCCCCCATGCTTCTCCAGGTCTTGTCCTGGCTACAGAGATTCCAAGAAGAGCAACCATGCTCTGAAGAGGTGGTCTGGGGTTGTAGGGGTCTGGTTACCTCTCCCCACAACACTTTATCCTTCAGCCAGCACCCAAGACCACAGACCAGCCTGATAGGCTGGCAGATTAAGAGCCCAAAGCATGTGGGTGCGTGATGTAAGAAAGTTTCCCCGCAGTACTGTCTGAAAGCCCACCCTTGCTCTCCAGGCATCCTCTGGGACACAACTCGAAGATAATTAGCATAGGAAATCATTAGCTATGAGGCTTTCTGAGACTCAGGGTAGGAAAAGCGATCAAGGGCCCAAGGGACTGAGAAGGGGAGGAGGAAAGGAGGTGAATTTCTGGAGCCTGGGAAACAGAGGATGGTTCTCTCTCCCCTCCATAGTCCGGGGAGTTAGAGTTTGGTTCACAAGGTATCAGAGGGGAAGGAAATGACCAGGGTAGGCAGATCACACTGCTCACAGCTGTTCCAGGATCATTCCTCACCCCTGTCTTTCCATCCTCTTCTCAACCCCCTCCACTGATGTTCGACACACGGGCCATCCTTCCAGGAGGCCAACTGGCATGGCTGCCCAAACTTGGGCTTTGGGAACAATCAGACCTGATTTCAAAGGAGGACTCCGTCAATTATTATTGGTGTGATGCTGGCCAAGTTCCCTAACCTCTGTGGGCTCCAACTTCCAATATTACTAATGTTACTATTCCAACAACACTAATTTCATAAATTTGTTGAAACTGATGAGGGCTAGTTACTTTAAGTCTCCAATGGTGCCGTGTACCAAATAACTGTTCAGCAAATTTTTATTGGGGGAATACAGTTCCAGGTTTATTGTACCATACAATCCCTTTCCCTCTGTTTTCATCTAGCTGAAAGCCAGTCAGAGCCACATCAAGGAATCAGGCAATCTGGGGCGGGGGTGGGGAGTGAGGACGGGATAGCAGGACAGTCCTTCCTGTTCTCTGAGTGATCTGTCAGAGAGAATTACAGGCTGAACCGAAACTCTTGTCTATATATGTGTGCTGGGCAAGGCATTTGTCAATTAGACTGAGCCATTTCCTGTCCTGAAACCTCTAGCTGAGCTGTCTGTCTAACCTCCCCCCAAGTCCTACTTGCTTTTCTCCAGTAAAGACACTGGTATCTGAATAGACAGATAGGTTGGATGCTTGATTGGGGAAAGAAATATTGCCAAGAGTGATATCAATAACAATCAATAACAGTAGCAAACTTTTGAGGGTGGACCATTTGCCTGGTAGATTGTATGCCCATTACTTCATTTCATTATCTTGACTCTAAGAGAAAGGTGCTCATATTATCCCCATTTTATAGATAAAGAAACTGAGGCTCAGACAGATCCAGAAACTTGTGCATGGTCACATAGTTAACAAGTAGGGACTTTGGATTTGAGTTAATCTGACTTAAGGGCCCATGTACCACGATGGACCCAATGCCTTATTAGATGTCTTAAATAATTTCTAATCCTCACAACAACTTTATGAGCTGGATATTGCTTTTTTACTACCAAGAAAACAAATTAGAGAGGATTCATGATTTGCCCAAGGTCATACAGCTAAGAGCTGTGGAGCCAGGGTCCAAATCTGAAGTTTATGTATTTTCTCCATCCCATTCTACCCCAGTGCCTCTTATTCATCAGAGCTTGGAAGTGGGGGGGGACTCTGAAAGGAAGGGAAACTGACCTTGATAAACAATAAACTCCCAGTATATTGCTGATGCTTTTACACTGGCACCTCATTTAATCCCCACAACCATTCTAATAAGAAAGTATAGTTAGTCCTAAGGAGAAAATCAAGCCCAGAGAGTGCAGTGACTTGCCCAAGATCACACAGCTACAAGCAGGAAAATAAGGAACCATCTTCACTGCTGGCTCCGGAGGGCTTGCTCTTTCTGCTGGAGTGTACAGTCCACAATGCCCCCTCTGCTGGCTTGTGATTTCGCTTTGTTCCCAACCCAAGGCTCCCTCTGTGCTTCAGGAGACTCACCTCTATGGATAGCATCACAAGGCCCCTTGTCCTCTGCCTTTTGGTTTGGATTGGATGAACAGGAAGCTTCAGGAGGAGATCAGAAGCCATTAGAGAGGGTACGGGGTATTTGTTCCACTCACTGTCTGGCTGCCTCGCTTTGATCCTACGGCTCCTCCTCCCATGGCTCCAGCTCTCCCGGGGTCCTGAGAACACCATCTCGGGCCTGGGGTGGGAACAGCTTCCTGCTGTTGCTCCAGCTGCCTCAGTATTTCTTGTTGAGTCCCTTAATGCTGTCACACCCCTGCAGATGGTCCCAGCTAACTGTCTTTCTGTTTCCTGCTGGCGCTTGACCAAGTCTCCTAATGTCCACCCGAGGCTGCCCTTCTTAGGGCTACTTGGAAGGAAAGCCAGTGGCTTCTCTGCAGGTCAAACAGGCCCAAGGTTTCCCAAACCAATTAGTGCTGGGCAAGACAGTGAGCAGACCCTGGGCAGGTCCCTGACGTCATCCGTGCCTCAGTCCGTCTGGAACTGCAGCTGGGGGGTAGTGCAGACTCTCCACTTCCTCATCTTCAGGATGTGAGTTTCAGCTAGAGGTTCTCTCTTAACTGGAGGGCAAAGGACTTACCGATCCCCTGCAGCAAGGCAATGGTGTGAGGACAAGAACTCCTGGCTTTTAATTCAGTTGTTAGTTCTCTGCTTTACTCTGTAGCATTTCCCTTCACAGCTCAATAAGTATTTCACCAATGGTGACTCAAAATAATCACCCCCTCCATGCCATCCAGACAGCTTATGACCTAGAAACTGTCACTGCTCTTTGACGTATTCTTCCACTTTGCCCTCCCAGGTCCCCAGCCTCTGGCTCTTCTCACATGGGAGAGCTGGCTGAAAACCAACATTCCCAGATCTGAAAGGGGAGAAGCCCAGGGAGAGGGGAAGAAGCCTGCTCTCTCCCCACTGCTGTGAGTACCAAGAGAAGATGAATGTGATGCTCTAGGAGATCTGCTGTCTCTTGGGCAAGAGATGGCTCCGTTGATTACATTCCCATCTGGAAAAAATGGTCCTTGGAATAGTTCTTAGCTGATCCTGGGAGGCTATGAAAACTAAATTACCTCTGCCCCCAACTCATTCCTCCCACATGCAACATTTGGAGAAAGAGCTGGGGAGAGGTTGAGGAGGAAGGGGGCCCAGGATGTGGCAGGGCTGAAGATAGAGCATGTGAAGACATGGTGGTGTGGGGCTATGCCCCTGGCACTTCTGGGGGGCAAATAGAAGGGCCCATGCAGGACTGAGCAGGGGCTTAAGAGCTGGGCCCAAGATCAGAGCCTTCTTAGCCCAGGTGTTGTCCACGGAAGACAGTGTTGTTCCAGCACTGCCTCTCCACTTCCCACTCAGAACAAAGGCTCCTTTTTGTTCACACATTAGGGGTCATGTCTGGAGGAGGTGGAGAAGGGAGCCCCTTGCTTCTTGGCTAGGAAGTCCTGGAGGGGAGCAATAGGGAGCAGCCTAGACCAGGGCCAGAGAGCAGCAGAGGACAGAGGACCCATCCATGTTGGGGCCCAGGGTGAGGAGGGAGAGGAGGGCTGCCCTGCAGACAGCTGGTGGTGCCAGAGCTGGGGGCAGAGGGCACACGGCAGGGGGACAGGAGGGGGAGCTGTGCTTCACATCTGAGAAGGGGAGGCACTGGCCCTCTGTTTCCCTTTGGGCTTTTGCTGTTTAATTGAGTGATTCCTGGCCCCAGAGCAACACAGCTCTTCTCTGGCACGCACTAGAGTTATCACTTAATTGCCTTCAGATTCTGCTTGGGGTTTTTCCTTCTGAATTTCTCCAAATAGTCTAGCTTTACCCTGAGTGCCATTTTAGTGTATTTTGTTTTCTCTGCAACTTAATGTCCCAGCGGTCCCCAGGAGCTGCACGCCTTTCTGTAAGTCCCAGGGTAAGTCTCCCTCTGAAAGTCTGGGGACACCCATGCATGGGTTGTGATTCGGGCACCTTGCCCCCTCCCCCGTCCACATACCCTCCTTCCTAGAGCACAGTGTCTGAAATGTCACAAAATGGAGACAGCTGATAGTAATTCTTTGGAAGAAATTGTAGGCTCCTCTTTGGGCTTGGATTTAAAAATGCAGACTTGAAGGACTTCCCCGGTGGTCCAATGGTTAAGAATTCAGCTTCCAATGCAGGGGACATGGGTTGGATCCCTGACTGGGGAACTAAGATCCCACATGCAGCAGGGCAACTCTCACAACACAGCCATTTGTGCCCGCATGCCCTTCAATAAAACATCCTGCATACTGCAACTAAGACCCAATGCAGCCAAAAATAAATAAAACTGAAGTTCAAAGTAACACTAATAAAAAATAAAATAAAATGCAGGCTCAAAGTAGGGTAAAACCAACTTGCCTTAATATAAGGGTGAGTTTGTTTATCAGGGAGTTTTCATTTTCTGAGAGAGATTGATCTGACAGTACCTGGAACTGCTTCATTCCTCTGAACCCTTAATTTTAAATATGCCATCCTCTGGCTGCAAATCTTGTCCTTTCAGCTTTCCCCAAACCCCTCATTCTTCCTCAAGACCTTCAGCTCTCAACCCCGCTAAGTCTGTCAACCCCTCCAGAGCTCACCCCTTCCCTGATAAGGTCTTCTCTTCTTGGTTGGCCATTTGACCCAGCCTCTTGTGATCTGGCCCTGTGTTAGCATCCTATGATTGCGGCAACAAAGCACCACGAGCTGGGGGTGGGGATGGGGTCTTAAAACAATGGGAAATTTATTGTCTCACAGTTCTAGTGGCTAGAAGTCCAAAATCCAAGTGTTGGCAGTGCTGCGCTCCCTCTGAAAGCTCTAGGGGAAAATCCTTGCCTCTTCCAATTCTTGGTGGTTCCTGGCAACTCTTGGCTTGTGGCAGCACCACTCCAATCTCTGCCTCATCTTCACATGGCTTTCGTCCCTGTGGGTCCATTTCTGTCTCTTATAACGACACCAGTCATTGAATCTAAGGCCCACTCTAATGGGCTTCCGTGGTGGCTCAGATGGTAAAGAATCTGCCTGCAATGCAGGAAACCCAGGTTTTGATCCCTGGGCTGAGAAGATCCTCCGGAGAAGGGAATGGCTACCTACTCCAGTATTCTTTGCCTGGAGAATTCTATGGACTGAAGATCCTGGTGAGCTACAATCCATGGGGTCACAAAGACAAGGACACAACTGAGCAACGAACACCTCCTTTCACTTTTCAATCAAGTATGACTTCAGCTCAATCCTTATTTAATTACATCTACAAAGACCCTATAGCCAAACAAATTCACATTCTTAGGTACTGGGTGGACATGAATTTGGGGAGGACACTATTATACGTACTAAGGACCCCCTTTTCCTTCTACACCTGCCTTCCAAATCCCCATGCTTGGCTTGTGACCACAGTCAGCATCTCCCTTTGACCTTGGGGCTGTCGTGCCCAGTTCTTAGCTCCTCCCACACCTCACTGTTTGCTTCCACAGCCTAATCCCTCCTTTCCCTCAGGAACCAGACTTCAGAGAGATAATGGAGCTCAGTGGGCAGGAATGCCCTTGACTTCCAGCCATAGGGCCATCTTTCACCTTTTCCACCTTCCTTCAACCCATTTAAGGCCCTAGACATTCCTCCTCTTCTTTGAGGTTCATTCAGATCTTCACAACTCTATACCTGATCTATGGTAAATTATCCTGACTGTGTTTTTCTGCTTTCTCATTCATCCTACTCTTGTCTCTCCTCTTATTCCAGTCTGCTCCTTAAAAGTCATTCACTCATTTACTTATTTATCAAGAGCCTACTATCTGCCAGCCATTATACTAGCTCCTGCCACCCTTCTGGCCTCATTTTCTACACCAGTGAAATCACTGTCTGGTCAGAGGTTAATAGTAGAGAAAGAGCTTCCCATGGCTTTGCCATAGGATAAAATGCTCACTTAGGTTGTGGATAACCCCTTAATATGTGACCCAACTTACCTTTGACCTCTGTCTCCCATAGCTCACACATCTAGCCAGATCAAGCTGGGCTCACACTTGCATGCTATGGCGCTTGTCCTCTGACTGATATGCCTCTGCCTCCTGTCTGCCTGGAACACTAGCCATCTTCAAAGATTCCATGCTAATGTTACCGCCTCCCAGGAAACTTCCAGGACAATCCTGTCCCGGACCCCCTTTTTCTTGTCATATAGAATTCTTACTGCATGAATTATGTTGCCTTTCAATGATTTGTTTACATGTCTGTCTCTCTTTTCCCTTGTAGTCAAGGACAATATTTTATTCATTTTTATATCCTCTGTATCCAGAATATATTTTAATAAATGTTTAAGTTTTTCATAAAAGAGATGGTGGAAACCTCAATTCAGCTGAGCACTGAACCTGCCTAAAAGAGTTAGAACCTCACCCACCTCACCCCATCCCCTGCACTTGACCCCACTGTGCATTCTCCTGGGCTGCCCACTGCCTTGGAGGGTCACATGTGTTCGGAGTTGAATTGTGCTCCCTCCAAATTTGTACACTGAAGTACTCTTGGTATCTAGAATATGACTTTATTTAGAAATAGAATCTCTGAAGCTGTAATTAGTTAAGATGAGGTCATTCTGGAGGAGGGTGAGTCCCTAATCCGAGACAACAGGTGACTCTACAGAAGGGAAACCTCTGCACACAAACACACACTGGGATGGGTGTGGGGGGGATGCCTTGTGAAGTTGAAGGCAGAGATCAGTGTGAAGCTTGTTCATGCCATACAACACCAAAGACTGCCAGAAAACTGCCAGGAGCTCAGTCAGAGGCACGGAAGAGTCTCTCCCTCCTAGCTTCAGAAGGAACCAACACTGAGGTGGCCCTGATCTGGGACTTCTAGCCTCCAGAACTGTGAAAAGATACACTTATATTGTTTAAAAAAAAAAAACTCTATTCTTTAAACCACTCTGTTTATGGCATTCTGTTACCCCAGACCTAGGGAACTAACACTGGAGATAAAAATGCTCAGAGAAAACAGTTTTTCATTTCCATAGCAAAGCCCTTCATCTTTCACACCCAGGTGCCATTTAATCCCCCCTAAACCAGTAAGCAGGGGTCTCCTTGGTTATTATTCTCCCCATCTTCAGATGAAAAAAACAAAAACAAGCTCAAGAGGAGCAAAGTCATTTGGCTTATAGTTTTCCCTGTTTTTTTCTTTCTTTTTTCCCCTACAGACTTCAGTTTTGGTCTCTTTCCACTACTACATCAGGCTGCTTTAAGGCAGCTTTGAAATGTCCAAAATATTATGTGGTTTGTGAAGTTGTTAGCATTATTCACAAATAACAACATGTGATTAGTCTTCTCCAGGAGAGTCCTGCCTTTGAGGCTAAAGCATGTTGTTCTCACCCAGCTCCATGGGTCCTGAAGGACCCCTTTCAAGACCCCCAAGAGCAGGAGACCATTGGGCCATCTGAGTACCTAGAACCACTAGATGCCCACCCTGCCCCAAGCTGAGGACCTGGGAAAGACTCACCCAGGCCACTCTTGCTCTCCCCACCCTGGCCAGAAGAGCATCCCCAAAGATTGGTCATTTCTCTCTTCTGACAAAAGAGTTCTGGGGACCAACCCAGGCCTGCTTTTATGCCTCAAGATCATATCTCATCCAGACACCCCCAATCATTGCCTCAGGCCCAGTGACCCTCCACCAACGGGATTGCATCTTTTTTAAAAAAATAACTTTTTTGTTTTTAAAGATTTATTTATTTTGGGCTGTGCTGGGTCTTCACTGATGTGCATGGGCTTTCTCTAGTTGCAGTGAGTGGGGGCTACTCTTCATTACGGTGTGTGGGCTTCTCACTGCAGTGGCTTCTTTTGGTGCAAAGCATGGGCTCTAGGGCACAAGGGCTCAATAACTGTAGTGCACAGGCCCAGGTGCCCAGTGACAGGTGGAATCTTCTCGGACCAGGGATAAAACCCATGTTCCCTGCATTGGCAGGCAGATTCTTAACCACTGGACCACCAGGGAAGTCCTGGGATTTCCTTTTTAAAGGTTCCACCACCTACTCTCATCCTTGAGTTTCCTACCCACTCCACTGGCTGCAAGGGAGCCAGAGCGCTCAGTGGCTCCTTCCTTTTTTATTACCAAGTCGGATGCAAACCCACTCACTGGCCACACAGCAAAGCCAATCTATTTACCCCACAACTGTGGGGAAGGAAAGTGTAGCGTTTACTTATTACTGGACTCCGAGCAAGGAGAATGGGCAGCTGGTGCTCAAAAGACCCAGATGAGTTTCAGGCAAGAGTTTTTAAAGGCAATATTGGGTGTGAGGCTTCCCTGATAGGTCAGTTGGTAAAGAATCTGCCTGCACTGCAGGAGACCCTGGTTCGAATCCTTGGGCGGGAAGATCCCCTGGAGAAGGGATAGGCTCCTCATGCCAGTATTCTTGGGCTTCCCTGTGGCTCAGCTGGTAAAGAATCTGCCCACAATGCGGGAGACCTGGGTTCAACCCCTGGGTTGGGAAGATCCCCTGGAGAAGGGAAAGGCTACCCTCTCCAGTATTCTGGCCTGGAGAATTCCATGGACTGTATAGTCCATGGGGTCGCAAAGAGTAGGATACGACTGAGTAACTTACACTTAAGTGTGAGGGTTATAAGGTCTATGATCAGCTCATGAACACTGTTCTGATTGGTTGGTGGTGAGGTAACAGGGTGATGCTTTGGGAATCTTTTTTTTTTTTTTTTTGCTTTGGGAATCTTAATCATCAACTTTCTGGTTCCAACTAGCGTGAGGCCTCGGTGCTGGTGGTCAGCATGTAGTCACCATGCTCCTCCAGGTGGAGGTCTTAGTTTCTGCAGAAAAGCTAGAAGACAGGTGTGCCTGCATGCTAAGTCACTTCAGTCAGGTCTGAATCTGTGTGACCCTATGGACTGCAGTCTACCAGGTTCCTCTGTCCATGGGATTTCCAGGCAAGAATATTGGAGTGGGTTGCCATGCCCTCCTCCAGGGGATCTTCCTGACTGAGGGACTGAACCTGTCTCCTGCATCTCCTGCATTGGCAGGTGGGTTCTGTACCACCATCGCCACCAGCAGGTTATTATATATATTCCTTGAGGAGGAACTAGGAGTCCTGTGACTCTATTGTTCCAATCATTAACTACTTGAGTCTGCTCTTTGGAACTTGGGAAAGGCCAAGCAAGAAACGGGGGACAGAAATGGAGGGCCTTGCACCCAGGAAGGCCCCACAGGGTCCTGCTCAGTTTCAGTCCTTCCTTTTCTTTGATACGCCTCAATCCTGAGGAAAATAGGGGTTGGACAAGAAAGAGAACAAAGTTTTGGATTTTTTGTTGTTCAGTTGCTCATTTGTGTCTGACTCTTTGCAACCCCATGGACTGCAGCACACCAGTCTTCCTGTCCTTCACCAACACCCAGAGCTTGCTCAAACTCATGTCCATAGAGTCGGTGATGCCATCCAACCATCTTCTCTTCTGTCATCCCCTTCTCTTCCTGCCTTCAATCTTTCCCAGCATAAGGGTCTTTTCCAATCAGTCAGTTCTTCGCATCAGATGGCCAAAGTATTGGAGTTTCAGCTTCAGCATCAGTCCTTCCAATGAATATTCAGGATTGATTTCCTTTAAGACTGACTGGTTTGATCTCCTTTCAGTCCAAGGGACTCTCGAGAGTCTTCTCCAATACCACAGTTCAAAAGCATCGATTCTTCAGCATTCAGCCTTCTTGATGGTCAACTCTCACATCCATACATGACTACTGGAAAAACCATAGCTTTGACTAGATGGACCTTTGCCAGCAATATAATGTCTCTGCTTTTTAATATGCTGTCTAGGTTTGTCATAGCTTTTCTTCCAAGGAGCAAGTGTTTTTTAATTTCATGGCTGCAGTCACCATCTGCAGTGATTTTGGAGCCCAGAAAAATAAAGTCTGTGACTGTTTCCACTGTTTCCCCATCTATTTGCCATGAAGTGATGGGACCAGATGCCATGATTTTAGTTTTTTGAACGCTGAGTTTTAAGCCAACTTTTTCACTCTCCTCTTTCACCTTCATCAAGAAGCTCTTTAGTGCCTCTTTGCTTCCAGCCATAAGGGTGGTGTCATCTGCATATCTGAGGTTATTGATATTTCTCCCGGCAATCTTGATTCCAGCTTGTGCTTCTTCCAGCCCAGCATTTCTCATGATGTACTCTGCATAGAAGTTAAATAAGCAGGGAGACAATATACAGCCTTGACAAACTCCTTTCCCAATTTTGAACGAGTCTATTGTTCCATGTCCGGTTCCAACTGTTTCTTCTTGACCTCGTACAGGCTTCTCAGGAGGCGGGTCAGGTGGTCTGGTATTCCCATCTCTTTAAGAATTTCCCACAGTTGTTGTGGTCTACACAGTCAAAGGCTTTACCATAGTCGATGAAGCCGATGTTTTTCTGGTATTCTCTTGCTTTTTCTATGATCCAGCAGATGTTGCCAATTTGATCTCAAGGAATAACAAATGAAAAATAAATGAAGTGAAACACGACCATGGAAGATGACTTCCGGATACCCTGCCCACTCAGGGATGGCGTTCAAAAACAGGGTTTTGTGTCTTCTCTCTGGCTGGACCTTGGAAGTAAAATTCCAAAGGTAAAAGAAGAAGTGTGCTCAGTCATTAAGTCATGTCCAAATCTTTGTGACCCCATGGGCTGTAGCTTGCCAGACTCCTCTGTCCATGAATTTCCCAGGCAAGAATACTGGAGTAGTTTGCCATTTCCTTCTTCAGGGGATCTTCCTGACCCAGGGATTGAACCCACATCTCCTGCATTGGCAGGCAAGCCACCAGGGAAATCCCAAAAGTAGAAGTAGCAGTAATTATTCGAACAACCCTGGGGTCAGATGCAGTGAGGTCTGGCCTCCTTACTACTAGTTTTGAAGGTCTAAAATTGTATTAATGTAGACAGCACGTTTTCCTGGTTCACTACCCCATTTCCTAGTTCTCAGCTACTTCAGAATGGTGGATCCATCTTCACACCTACCTTCCTGGGGCCCACCCCCACGCCTACCGCCCCAATGTCCAGATGGGGGGGTTCCCTGTGCATAGACCTAGGGTCTGCCTTCTGAGTTCTGGTCCGAGAATCTTCTTTGTCTTCATGACAGATTCTCTCACGACTTTCACCCTACTGGGGGAGATCCTCTCTCTTCCCACCCACCCAAACCATTGTAGCCTCAACCCACAATCATGTTTGAATACAACATTAAAGGTAATAACCAAGCAAGAGAATCACACATACAGTACAAGGGGACATAATTTCTACAAATCTTGATTTTACATGTGTAATCTATAGCTCTCTGAAGCTGTGGTGAAGAGGGTGATCATCGCCGTCATTCACATTTGGGCTCCAAATACACCACAGTTGAGCCATATGGCCTTAAGGAGTTTGGTTATTTTCTCTGAGCCTCAGTGTGCTAATCTGTAAAATGGGAATAACAAAAATATTTACCTCATCGAATTACATAGAAAGAAGCTTGCAACCAGTACTCTGGTGCACAGTGAATTCCCAATATTAGTTATCAACACGTCCCACAGTAAAATAGTTATTTTCAACATTTAAGAAAATTCTTTCTATCAGGGTGAGTATGGTGCTTGTCACAAAGTAGGTACTTGAGAAATGCTTTTTGAAGGAATGAGGTAAGCGTATTTGGTTTGGGAAGACCTCCTTTCAGGCTCCTGACTGATGACAGTCACCATAAGGAGAGCTGTGATATTCTGATCTATAATAAGAAATACACATTTGGTCTTTGTTCCATTTCCTGGCACAAAGCTAAAACTCTTGGAATTTCCTGTGACGAGAGCAATAAAGGTGTCTTTTGCTATGTCAAAGAGGTGATTTTTGGAAAGCACTCGAGGAAAGGAGGCTGATTGCCTGGGAAGTCAACCATGCTTGTGCTTACAGGGTTGGAACCTTTAGTTCCTTTGCCCCCCTCACCTGGGGGAAGGAGAAGAGAGGGGCTGGAGATTGAGTTCAGTCACCAATAGGCAGTGATTTAATCAAGCCTGCATACATAATGAAGCTTCCATAAAAATTCCAAAGGATAGGGTTTGGAGGGTGGCCGCCTCAGAGGGCACGGAAATGCTGAGCCTTTCCACACACCTCAAACTGCATTTCTCTTCCATCTGGTTGGTTAAGTTATATCATTTGACAATAAACCAGTTATCTAGTAAGTAAAATACTTCTCTGAGTTCTGTGAACCAGTCTAGCAAATTAACTCAACCCAAGGAGGGGGTCATTGGGACCTCCAATCTATAGCAGTGTGGTCAGAAGAACAGGTGACAACCCGGATTTATGATTGGCATCTGAAGTGGGGGCTCTGGGGCAGTCTCGAGGGACTGAGCCCTGGTCACGTGGGATCCCATCTCAGGTAAATAGTGTCAACATTGAGTTAAACTGTGGGACACCCAGTTGGTGTTGGAGAATTGCTTGGAGGCACAGGAAAACCGCCAACGTGTCGGAATTGGTGTCAGAATCATAAGGACACAGTCCATTGCGATACATGATTGAGATGCAATACTTTATGGTCTGCCTCGATCCTCATACCCTGGGTTTGGTTCGCAGGTCCCTTCAGAGATGCTTTGCTGGAGTCCCTCCACCTGCAGCTGTACAGGGCCCCTTCAGCAGAACCAAGAGCTAAGGGAAGGCCAAAAGAGCACAGGCTTATTGGAAGAGAATGGTGTCACAGGCAAATACCCAAGGCAGAGGAAAAACAAAGAAAAGCTCTAATCTTCTGCTTATCTGTGGTCAGACATGCATGAGCCCTGCTCCTCTCCTAACTCTAAAAAAAACAGAAAAGGAAAAGGAAGCAATGAGGCAACAGATGGCCTTAGTTTTGGAGACAAAAAAAGAAGATTTTGTAAATACTGGAGGTTGTCTCTCACGAAAGGGGAGAAGTAACAGAGGCAGGGCAGAGTCCTTCAGCTCCACTCCAAGATGACAGTTTCCTTTATCTCTTTCTTCCCTCTGGGACTAGGGGAGTGATGGAGATAATTTACCCTTTAATGTGGGCAGATGGCTTAATTAAGCTAAATCAAAAGGCAACTGCAGTGGCTGTGAGTGTGTGAATGACTCCAGGCAGGACCTGCCAGATGTGTATTCTCACCTTCAGTCTCCTGGTTCGACCCAAGGCACTGCAGTGCAGGTGCCGGGGGTGACTCGCTTGTGAATTCAGGGTCCCAACTTCAGAAGCAGGTTCCTCCTGCAGCCTCTGCCAGAGCGTCCTGGGTGGGTCCTGGGCTCTCATTTGAGAAAAGCCTCTGGCTCTGTGGGCAGCGTCCAGGTCAAGAGACAGCGGCCGCTACAGAAGCTGGTGCTGCTGGGCCCTCCTGAGGCTTCTCCCGAGGTTTCTGGGTGCTCAGTCACGCAGGGATTGAAGCCAAGTCCCTGCCCTCAGGGAGTTTATAGTCCGGAGGGGGATACCAAACTCCAGGGCCTTCACAGGCAAGGCTGAGAGATTCGAGTCCTCCTAAATCTGACAGATGAACACACGGAGGCCTAGACACCGGAGGAAACTGGCTCACCGTGAAGAGCAGAAGAGAGATGAGAAGCAGCTCCCAGCTTCTGTGCTGTGAGCATGCGCAGGTTTACAAGGATGCATGAGTGCACGTGTGCGCATGTGCATGCATGGCTGTATTGGGCGATATGACAACAAGGGTTGGAGGATACAGAAAGCACAGATTTTCTAATTCCTGCTCCCGCCCTGCTTTCTGTCTTCCTCAATTTATGGGTTCCTGATGAAGGCCAAATCCTTTCCTTCCTCTAGTTATGTCTGAAGGGGGTGGGGGCGGACTTCTAGGTCCCACCCGCTCCAAGCCCGGAGTTTTACAGCCTTCAGGGGGTGGCTGCACATTATTTCCTCGGTGAATTCTACTTCCACGGCTCATTAACTTATGCTGTCTGCAGTTGGCAAGTCTGGAGGAGAAACAATTCCTCTGTCCTCTCAATCCCCCACCCCCATCCTCAAGACACCTCAAAATGATTGTTCTGGTCCAGAACCGGAGAATGATGTTTTCCAAACCTTAAGGCAATATTTCTTGGCTCATCATCTTGATTACTTTGCCGACTAGAAGCCCCCTTATCAACCCTACAGGAAGCCCGAGTCTGCCACCTCTGAATCCCATGCCCCTGGGAGGATCTGAGTGATATGGGAAAGTATGCTTAGGGTCCTGTCCTCAGGACTGCAGCTGACTGCTTCAAGGAGGGCTCCAGGAGAGGCTAAACTGGGGAAAGATCACTGGGCAGCTCTGGGCAGGGTACAGGTGACAGTTACTCCGGAGTTCCACTGGGGGTAGTCAGGCAGTGGAACAGGGGAGGGTGGATCAGTGAACCTAAATATGGTGGGGCAGTACAATGAGGGACGCTGAGGATGACAGCCAGCAACAATGCTATTTAGTGGGTAGAACTGCTCCATCAAACATAGGATGGCCAATTAAATTTGAGTTTTGGATAAACAATGACTAATTTCCTACTATAAGTATATCCCAAATAGTCAATGGGTCATACTTATACTAAAACATTACTTGTTGTGATTTGAATCTCAAAGTTAACTGTAAAAATAAAAACCATCCTGTGTTTTATTCACTACATTGGGCAGCCCTAATGGTGGGTGAGACAATGAAGAGATGGTGGGACAGAGGACCAGAGGATGATAGTAGAATAGGGGGTGGTGGGCAGTAAGCAGGGCATGATGGGAATGATGGGGCAGTAGACCAGAAATATAGTAGAGTGCCCAGAACCCCAGATCCTCAAGACTGACAAACACGGAACTGCCAGGGGAAAGTGGCAAAAGTGAGTTGATAACAAGTGGTTCCCCCAATGAGCTCTTAAAACTTGGCAGAGAGCTAGAACACCCTCTCCTCCCACCCTAGGGCAGTCACCAAACACAAGCACTCAGGCTGTTTCTGTTAGAGGATTTATGGTATTGGCTTTGCAAGCACACTGGCCTGCGTGTGAATCTGAGCTGTGTCCTCCGCTAGCAGTGCACCTGGGCATGTAATTAACCACTCTGGGCCTCCATTTCTGAGAAATGGGGGTAAAAAGAGAGCCAACCTTTTGTCATTGTCTAGTGGGTTAATGTTTATAAAGCTGTTAGATCATAGCACTCACTAAATGATAGCTTAAAATACCTAAAACCCTCTAATCACCACAGGAAAGGGATAGTAAAAAATAATAAATGCAGGGAAGTTACACGGTACCAGATCTTTCAAAGCTCTCACTCACAGCCATTATCCCTCTTTTAGAAATAATGGAAACCATCATTTCCACAGTCCCTTTTCTTACCAGAGAGCAGCACTCACTAAATAACCTCTCCTCCTTCCGTCCCTTCCTTCCCCAAGGCTGCTTTCTATAGCATTAGTCCGGAACATGAGCTGTAGATTAGAGTCTTTTCACCCACCCCCTGGAGCCAAGCAGGCCGTGTGTATCTTAGGGAGACCATAAGGTGGGAGGCTCTTCATTTATTCAACAAACTTTATTAAGCCACTCCTGTGTATACTGAGGATAGACTAGTGAATCAAACAGACCCTGTCCTTGCCCTCGCAGAGCTTACCGTCTAGTTGAAGGTCTCATCTCCTGCCTCTCTCAACAGCTACTGCCACCTTCACTTGAATAGTTTTAAAACTGGGATGGCAAATTGATTAAATGACCATGACAGTTCTGATGAGTCAGAACTGGCTTTAGTGTATCTAGCAATGCTCCAGTTCAAACGAGGA
The DNA here is from genome assembly GCF_963930625.1 of Muntiacus reevesi. NCBI lineage: Eukaryota > Metazoa > Chordata > Mammalia > Artiodactyla > Cervidae > Muntiacus > Muntiacus reevesi. Next base: position 95,193,809 of record NC_089249.1, read on the forward strand.
AGGTTTTGTAATTGATTAGTGATGTCTGCCATGGGTGCAGGAGGGAGAAGTGGTACCACATGTGCCATTGATATTCACATCAAACATTTTCTTGTATTCTAAATCCCAGCAGAAGAGCTCACAGCTTGAATCTCAATGCTCTCTTTAGGATAGTGAATTCAAGTCTCCAGGGAGAAGTGAGAAGCTTGAGTCCCCTGCTCAGCAGAAGGTAACTCTTCAGAACTGGCAGATCTAAGTCCCAAAGGAGGAAAGAAATGGACATAACACAGAGAAGTAAGATTGCACTCCTGGTTCCCTGGCAGACATGGCTGACAGACAGGAACAGAGTTGACCAGACAATGAGAGAAATTTGACAATGAGAACAGTCCAGTGATTAGTGATAACCTAGCAGATTGACAGAGTGATGCCATCATGGACCCTGTCCCTACCCCATCAAGCTTCTCTAACTGAAAATGCTTTCTTTTAAAAAGTTATTTATTTTTGGCTGTGTTTATTTAGGTCTCCGTTGCTGTGTGCAGGGCTTCTCTAGTTGCAGTGAGCAGGGGCTTCTCTTCGTTGTGGTGTGCGGACTTCCCACTGCAGTGGCTTCTCTTGTTGTGGAGCACAGGGCTTTAGGCCCCCAGGCTTCAGTTGTTGTAGCACACGGGCTCAGTAGTTGTGGCAGATGGGCTTATTTGCTCCACAGCATGTGGAATCTTCCCGGACCAAGGATCCAACCTGTGTCCTCTGCATTGGCAGGCAGATTCCCATCCACTGTGCCACCAGGGAAGCCCTGAAAATGCCTTCTTTGATGATGAATGTTCTGTTGATGTTGGGAGTGACAGATTAGATGGCAGCAGGTGGCCCTGGGTCTGCTTAGCCTGGAAGGCAGCCCTAGGAGGTAAGGACAGAAACAGGAAGCCCTCCTGATACCTGAGATAAATGCCTTGGGCCTTGCCATCAAAACTCAGGAGGTCCTAATTACACATGCTCATGTATGTTTTTAATACTCATACAGATGGGTAGATAGCCTTATAGCTTGATGTAACTTAGAGATCATCTACTCCAGGATTTCTAAACCTTGACACTATTGACATTTTAGCCAAATACTTTTTTTGCTGTGAGGGGCTGTTCTGTGAGTTGTACAATGTTTGGCAGCATCCTTAGAAGCCAGTAACACTGCATATTTCACATTGTTACAACCAAAAATATCTCCAGGTGCTGCCAAATGACTCCAGGGGAGCAAAGTCATCCCTGGTGGAAAACCACAGACTCAAAATCATCTCAATTTACGAATAAAGAATTCGAGGTCCAGAGAGGTGACCTTCCCAAGGAAACTTTGATTTATTCTTTGATGAGTCTCTCTGGAGAATTCTTTATACTTCTCACACAAAGAAAGGGTATTGTAAATTTGCACATAATGTGATCTTAGAATTATTGTTGTAGGATATGTCATGTCCAACTCTTTGAGACTCCATGGACTTTAGCTTGCCAGGCTCCTCTGTCCATGGGATTTCCCAGGCAACAATACTGGAGTGGGTTGCCGCTTCCTTCTCCAAGGGATCTTCCCCACCCAGGGGTCAAACTCTCCTCCCCTGGTTAGCAGGCGGATTCTTTACCACTGAGCTACCTGGGAAGCCCATAACTCTAATACAACTGTATCAAATTTTTTAGGGTGAACCTACATTTGGGCTTCCTTTGTGGCTCACCTGTTAAAGAATGCCTGCAATGCAGGAGACCTGGGTTTGATCCCTGGGTTGGGAAGATCCCCTGGAGAAGGGAAAGGCTACCCACTCTAGTATTCTGGCCTGGAGAATTCCATGAGTCCATGGGGTTGCAAAGAGTTGGACACGACTGAGTGACTTTCACTTACATTTAATCAGAGGTGGGCCCTGCTCCTGTACCCTCTCCTAGGGGTCCTAGGGCTGCACTGTTCACAATATGACTTCCTACCCAGACCTTTCTGGAATCTGGTTTAGAACAAAATGCACCAGGCTTTAGAAGTGGAAACACTGTCACTCTCAGCTCCCATGGCAGTGCTGCTGGTTTGAATGTCAGTCTATAGGTCTTGGTATTGAAGGACAGCAAAGGACCTAGGTTTCATCAGAAAGGAAGAACCCCAAGGTTAGTAGTGGATGAGTTGTTTCGGGGGCAGATGAGGTGACTGAATAGGAAACGTGGCAGGCTGTCCGTTTCACCAATATATCTTATTCTCTTAAAGAAAAGAACAGGCCTCTGTTAATTTGTTAGAGCACAGAGTTGCCCACGGCTTTAAAAGTGGCACAGGGAATAGCATTACATTTCTATTATCTTCCTAATGCAGGCATCATGCCGCTATGCTATTTCACATTTCCAGCTAAAAAGCAAGCAATTTCAAAGGCATTCTGCTAGGCCTGAACATTTTTAATGATGTGTTCTTTCTTGACTTCACTTGTAATATCACCCCTATCAAGTGAGTCTGGCCCCTGTGATTATTGAAATAGTTGAAGGAGATGGCTAAATTAAAATTTTGCCACTGTGTGGGGTGGTAGGTGGTGCTGAAAGCAGAAGCTTCAGAAGGAAAGGACAGTTTACAGGTCCTTAGCAATTTAGTTAAACTTGAGTCTCTTACTAATTAAAAATGTGTGAGCTGTTTTGGTAAATACCCATGACCCAGATCTCAGCACCACTGAGAGCTTATTGGGGGAACTGCCTATTATCGACTCACTGTTGCAGCTTTGCCCCTGCCTTTCCATGTTTGTCAATCTTGAGTTTGTTTTTGGCGCAGTGACATGATGCACCATTTCTGCATGAGATTGTAGGGCTGTTGTTTTCATGCTGTGTTGAATACAAAATGTCTTGCTCTCTCTGCCTGAAGATGATGCTGTTGGATTTAGATGCACTGAAGGACTAACTCATGCCAACTAACCTCCTAAGAGGTTGATGGTAACTCAGAATTGCCTTGAGAAATGTTGTTCCCAAACAGCTTGGAGTCAGGAGTTGTCTGGATGGTATTAAGCCAGAATGTGGGGGCAGGAGCTTGGTTTATACTTTTAATAGTTAACATACATGCCATGGGAGCCAGGTACCTACATCTCTGCTCTAGAAGAATTCCCACCAAGGAGTCCAGGTACCCATGGGGGTTGGTCAGGGCTCCCTCACCTTCTGACAGAGTTAGAAACACTGATGTTCACTGGCTGATTTTTGCCTGGACACCATGAAAGCTACTCCATTTCTATCACCTAACATTTTGCATAAACAGATTATAAAGCATACAATCGGGTCCTAATGACATTTTAGTCCTGGGAGTATCTCAGGTCCTCCCTATAACCCACTAGCTTCTAAAGCCTGGTGACTCCCTTAGAACTCTTAGGGCATCCAATAAGCTTTGAAACAACTGGTTTTGCTACTGCCTTTATTTCCCAGATGAATGGCTTTATCTGTGCATCCTGGGGGACCTCTCTACAACACCATTCACCCTCACCTAGAGGGCATGTGTTTTGAGTTCATGGTTTTGAGTGATTTTAACCATCTTTCTCTCACCCCTCTGAGGTCTCCTTTTGTGACCCAGGAGCACATATTCCCAAGAGTAACGTGTCATGGCCAGGATCATCATCAGTAGACATGGAGCAATAACACAGTTCAAACCTACAATTTTAACTAGAATTGAACTAATTAGTTTTCCAGTCAATTCCTCATTGCCAGACTCTGCATGATAACCAGGGGTCCCTGTTCTTTCTGTACTCTTCATCTCATAGATAAGACAGACACAGAGATAAGTAACTCTTAGAGAAGGCAGACCCTAATAAAGGCTTCATTGTAGAACTAACCAACAAAGCACTAGCGTGTTTGTCTCCCTCACTAAATTGAGAAGAAACTGTGTCTTTATTTCTCTGTTTCTTCAGCACCAAGCCCAGGATCAGGCACACATTGGTACACAGTAAATGTTTACAGAATGAATGAAGGGACCAGCTTAAGAAACACAGAACACTTCCTGTCTAGGGACCAAGCCAAGTTGGTGGAAGACACTTTCCATCATTAACTAGATGCCCTTTTTTTGGCTTCCAGGCTCATTTTCTCTAGGAAACTTTTTATGCAGTTATAGAAGTGGAACTTTCCTTCTTTCTCTCCTTGCTCGGCTTCATAATGGTCTTTCACTCTGCCAAGTCAATTGTCATAGGAACTGTAGAGACTTAGACACCACTACCAATTCCAGGGCCATCCCTTGGAGATTTGGGAATGATCATTTTTATAATATGTGAAACCAGATAACATGAAGATGAGGGCATCTTAGGATAGGTTTACTAGATGCAAAGAATGGAAAAGCACTCATGCAAGCCAAAATAAAGAAGGAAATTATTGTAAGGTTGAGGCTTCCCCAGTGGCTGTGTGGTAAAGAATCTGCCTGCCATGCAGGAGACCAGTGTTCATTCCCTGGGTTGGGAAGTTCCCTTGGAGAAGGAAATGGTAACCCACTCATTTTCTTGCCTGGAAAATCTCATAGACAGAGGAACTTGGTGGGCTATAGTCAGTGGGTTCACAAATGAGTCAGTCGTGACTGAGGGACTAAAACAAACAACAATATTATAAGGTTACGGTGCAGCTCAAGGAAACAAAGTACAGCCTAGTTTCTTGCAAACTAAATCTAGAAAATCTGAACACGTAAGAGTTCAAGGTAGACACTCTCTTTGATTCTCTTTCTTGGAAGCCTCCATGATGTCTTGTCTATTTACATGTGGTGCCATTTTCCTCTCTTCAGCTTAACTCAAGAAGCTTCTCTGCTTCCTGATAACTTCAGCCTGTGGTTTGTGGGTGAAATCCTTGCAGTAATCTTTGAATTCTGATTGAGTTCTGGCTTTGTATTTTAAATTCTCGAGAGGGTGACTCTGATTGGTTATTGATCAGCAATGGGGTTCAGGGCAAGCTGCCCCAAATATGCCACTTTGACACATGGATTATTTGGAGCTAAAGTTATCTTAGGGGACTTCCCTGGTGGTCCAGTGGTTAAGACTTCACCTTCCAATGCAAAGACTGCAGGTCTGGTCCCTGGTCCCTTAGTCACTCAGTTGTGTCCAGCTCTTTGAGACCCCATGGCCGGTAGCCCACCAGGCTCCTCTGTCCCCGGGGATTCTCCAGGCAAAAATACTGGAGTGGGTTGCCATGCCTCTTCCAGGGGATCTTCCCAACCCAGGGATAGAACCCAAGTCTCCCAAATTGCGGGCAGATTCTTTACCGTCTGAGCCACCAGAGAAGGCCTGGTCCCTGGTTGGGGAACTAAGATCCCACATGCCTCATGGCCAAGAAAACCAAAACATAAAACAAAATTGATATGGTAACAAATTCAATAAAGACTTTAAAAATGGTCCACATTAAAAAAAAATCTTGGAAACAAAATTACCTTAAGCAGCCAATGCAAGAACAGTACTCCGACCTTCCTTTGCTCCCTGAAAGCAGAAATAAATCTCCCACATGAAAGGTACCATCCCTGTGCCAGGAGACAGAAGGCATCCTTATCACCAGAGATAGGGAATTTAGAGCTGAGAAGGATGTACAGGTATCTTCCACTTTTGGAAAGTTTGCTTTACGCCACTTCACTTATACAAAAAAAAACCTACATTTGCACCTGTTTTTGCTAACTGAAAGAAATCTGAAGAGGTTTATAAAAATGTGTGAAAAGCAAAAATAGCATTCAACAATTGTTTTGCAGAGTGCTGTTTTATTTTTTTTTTCTTTTCTTTTTTTTTTTTTTTTTTTTATTAGTTGGAGGCTAATTACTTCACAACATTTCAGTGGGTTTTTTCATACCAGAGGGCTGTTTTAGAGACAGCATGCACCCCGTGTGGCAGGAGTGGCCCCACCAAGCTCCTCCCCGCAAGAACTCAACATCTTAGCACCAAGCCCCCACAGCTTTGAACTGTGTCTGTGAGCACCTGTGCTGTATCTCCATTTATTTCGTGTATCCATTAGCAAGATGTTTCCTTAGGTAATGGTTTCTTTGCTTTATAGCAGTTGAGCTTGTGAAAGATTTCACAGGAATGTTCTACCTTTGGATAGCAGGGGAGCCTATATGAGCAAACTTTGTTCCTTCTTCGCCAGTTTACTGCCCTAAACTCCAACTTCTTTGTCTCGTCAATTCCTCTCAAATGTATTGTTTCTTTGTCTAAAAGGTATAAAAGCTGCCTGCTTTGGTCACTTCTTTGAGTCTCATATTTCTATGAGCTCCTGTACACACAAAATTGTAGTGGGTTTTTTCTCCTGTTCATCTGTCTTGTGTCAGTTTAATTAGCATGCCAGTCAAAGAACCAAGAAGGGAAAAGGGGAAACGTTTTACTCGTAGTTCAGCATTGAGACAGGATCTGATTCTGGTCCTGTCAGCTGGCGGGGGGCGGGGTGTCACATGAAGCAAATAGGGCAGCTTGAACCTGTTCCTTCAGTAGGGTTTAGTTCAGATCAAGAAAGCTTTCAGAGAATGGGGGTTGGTGGCGGGCAGGGGGGTTTCTCAAAAAAAAAAAAAAAAATTACAATATTAAATCAGTTTTGAGGTCATCAACATGAACAACGCTAGGGAAATTCGTGGCAGAAGAGGGGATGTGTCCAGTTCATGGTGTTAATAATTTAAAGAAATGTAAGGTAATTGTGAGTGATTTTGTGGTTTGGTTCCAGGTCACTCTTAGCCTTTTACGTGTGTTCAGAGCCTCCTCCTCCACCACCAGCTGCCTGCCTGAGTCACTGTACAACTGTCAGCAAGAGGGAAGATTCCTGAAGCATGTGGCAGGGACAGTGTCCTCCCCCACCCCATAACCCACCCCCCTTCTGCCATATCCTAAACTAGAAACAACTCCACATGGTTGTCTGCCTTCTGGCAAAACTAAGCCTAAATATTTCCAGGAACAGCTAGCCCTCTTTTTGCTGCAATGTCTGCCTCTAAAGAAGGAGAAACCATCCACTTGCTCCACACTCCCAGGGTTAAACCCAAGTAGCCCGAGGCAGGGCAAGTGAGGGTATTTGGGGTAGGAATGAGACAGTCCAAACAGATATGAGCACAAATGAGATTTTCTTCCTATTTTTAGCTTTTTGCTCTTTAAAGATAAGTTTTCTAGACTAGATTTTCCTGACCAACAGCCAGGTTTCTGGATTCAAAACTCTCTCTAAAAAGTCCAGAAACCTAGGTTCCAGTATTATCACTATTATGTTAGTTGTGTGACCAGAGGCATGTCCCTTCCCCACCCTAGACCTCAGATTCTTCACCTCTATGCCAGCTCTAGCAGACAATTCCTCTCCACTTTGCTGCCTTGGAACCCTCTTCACATGTTTCTGCTTGTCTTCTTGTTTCCCTGGGAGTTAATTTGCTTATGCTCACAGTTTGTGTTCAGCTCCTTCAACTATCAGCTTGACTCACTAAAGAAGTCTGGTAGCCACACTGTGGGATGACTCACAGGAATGTGTGGATTCGGGGTTATCAGGTTGTTGGGCTGCCTCTCGCTCAGTCCACCCTGAGATCTCCGTATATCCTCACCCAACTTCTCGGCTTTGGTTTGAACTTTTCAGGCAGAAGTGTCTGTCCTTCATTATAATTCCCTCTTAATTCCATAATCCTTGATCTCCCCAGTAGCTTGTCTTCTGGGGAGCTCACTGGCCATACCTGGGACTAGAGGGGAGGGCCTCTGTACATTCAGTTTATTATCAAAGGAATGAGGCTAATGTATGGGCAGAGTATCCTAAGAGAAAGGGAGCAGGAGGAGACTGTGGATGGCATGACTTCAAGAAGAGGTGAGGAAGAGGTGAGCCAGATATGGCCCCATCACTGGTGGGAAGGTGGTCTAATCGTGGTGTTTTCCAGGTGAGAGTGGTGGAGCATCAACAGCTCTGTGCTCTAGAAACTTCCAAGCATCCTGGAAAGTGTTCACTCATTCATTCATTCAAGATTTCTTAAGCTCCTACCCTGGTGTATTTTGTGTAGGCAATATCGAAATAAACAGATCCTATCTCTTGCCATCTAGGCTGCCACTTGAAGAGAAGAAACACAGAAATAGATCATTAAAGTATCATGAAGTACATCTTTAGAATGGAAGGAGGGTGGACTGGGAAAACTAGAGATGCCTAACACTTGTGAGAGTGTGAAGCAACTGACTCTTTCATGCAACTGCTGGTAGAAATGCAAAATATTACAGCCATTTTGGAAGACAGTTTGGCAGTTTCTTAAAAGTTAAATATATGCTTACCTTACAACTCAGAAATCCCTTTCCTAGGTACATACCCCAGAAAAAGTGAAAACATATGTCCACGTAAAAATCTCTACATGAATGTTTATAGCAGTTTTATTCATAATTGTCTAGAACTGGAAACAACCCAAATGTTCTTCAACTGGCGAATGGATACATAAACTGTGGTACATCCATACCTTGGAATACTACCTAGCATTAATAAAGAAAGGGTTTCAGATACATGCAACAACATGGATGAATCTCAAAAGGGTTGTGCTGAATGAAAGAAGTCAGACTCCAGGGTCCATTCATGTGACATTCTGGAAAAGGCAAACTAGAAGGGAAAAAACACCTGCCCAAACTGGTGGTTTGAGAGGCTGGGGGTGCACAGTGTAGCTGACTGCAAAGGTGTATGAAAGAGCATTTTGGGGCAATGGAACTGTTCTGTATCTTGATTGTGGTGGTGTTTACACAATTGTTTGTGTTTGCCAAAAATCATACAGCTGTACTTTAAAACGGGTATTTTTACTCCGTGTAAATTATATACCAATAAAACTGACTAGAAAAAAAAGATGATGTGGTTTAGATACTATGCGATAGAAAGGTCTACGGGGTATTTGCTTCCTCAGAAGGTGGCCCTGTCCTGGAGGTGAGGTAGATGGGAAGTGTGGTTATGAGGGTTAAAAATGGTGACTGAATTTAGTGGGTCACATCCCACTAAAAGGAAGAGAACAAGATAGTGGCTAAGGGCATGGCCAAGCCTAAAAGAGGCTGAAATGAAGTTTACCTTTTCAGGAAAGGAATAAGGACCCAGATTCTAAATGTATTTATTTTTTAAATTATTTACGTATTTATGTGGCTGCACCGAGTCTCGGTGGCAGCACACAGGATCTTCGATTCTCATTGCAGCGTGTGGGACCTACAGCTGCGGCATGTGAACTCTTAGTTGAGACACGTGGGATAGACTAGATTGGCCAAAAAGTTCATTCTGGTTTTTCCATAGAATGGTACGCAAGATCCAAACGAACTTTTTGGCCAAACCAATAGTTCCCTGACCATTGGTAGCATGGAGTCTTAGCCACTGGACAACCAGGGAAGTCCCCTAAATGTATGTAAGAGTGTGTTTCTGTGGGTTTGTGGGGAGAGTGGTAGTATCTGGAATGTACAGATTTAGGAAAGATCCATGTCTATAAGCTGGAGAAGGAAATGGCAACCCACTCCAGTACTCTTGCCTGGAAAATACCATGGATGGAGGAGCCTGGTAGGCTGCAGTCCCTGGGGTCTCGAAGAGTCGGACACGACTGAGCGACTTCAATTTCACTTTTCACTTTCATGCATCAGAGGAGGAAATGACAACCCACTCCAGTGTTCTTGCCTGGAGAATCCCAGGGACGGAGGAGCCTGGTGGGCTGCCAGGGGTTGCACAGAGTCGGACACGACTGAAGCGACTTAGCAGCAGCAGCATGTCTATAAGCAGTGGGGGATGGGGGTGGGGATAAGGATCGGCCTTGGATCAGCTGAACCCGTGTTGTGAGCACAGCACTGAGCCAGGAATGTCCTTACGTGCCTCAGAATTAACCAGTGCTTCAAAGAAAACCCCTGGACAGCAACTGCAGTCTGAATAGCAAACAAGCAAACACATTCTTCCACATTAGAATGGAGCAAAGATGTTGGCCCTGAGGCAGGCTGAAGGGGTCCAAGAGCAGCCAGCCCCACTCCTCCCCAACAACCCCACCCCCCCACCAATTGCCCCCTCAGGTCCCAGAAAGCTATCCTGTTTTCCCAGCAGAGTAAAGTCCACATGGCATCTGAACCGACCTCAGCCAAACACGTGATGAACGGCAACACTCCCCAAGGGCACTGCCTGCGGAGGCTTGCAGGCTGCTTGCTAAATGGAAGCTTCAGAGGCCTCTGGGGCTGCTGCCGTTTGCTTTGCTGCAAGCCCCTTGGCGGATGCTGTTTGCTCAGCCTGCCTAGTGAGCCAAGGAGAGAAAGTGGGGTGCTCCGGGGAAACTAAGCAGGCAATGGTGAGAGGACCTAAACAGGAGTAGACGCCCTCATGACAACCGTTCATCAAGGCCTGGGGCCCTCGGTGGCTGAGGGAACCCGCAATGTCAGGTTCTCCTGGCAGTGAGGTCCTTTGGGGGTACAAGTGCCAAGGATTTCAGGGGAAGAACTGGGGCCCATTCCCAAGACTGAATTTTAGCAAAGGGGCCAATCAGGCCAAGAAATAGAAGCTGTGGAAGTCATAGCTGAGAGCAGACCGGAGCTAGGTGACTTGAGTTCAAACCCCAACCCAGCTCTTTATGGCTTCTGTTTCCCTAATGTCCCTAAGCAAGTTGTTTAACATTTCTGAGTCTCCATTATTTTAAAAATGATTTATTTATTTATTTTATTTTTGGCTATTCTGGGTCTGTATTGATGTGTGGACTTTTCTCCAGTTGCAGAGAGTGGGCGCTCCTCCTCGTTGTGGTACACGGGCTTCTCATTGCACTGGCTTCTCCTGTTGCAAAGCACAGGCTCTAGAGCACCGGCCCAGTGGTTTGGCACACATGCTTAGTTGCTCCGTGGCATGTGGGATCTTCCTGGGCTAGGGATTGAACCCTGTGTCTCCTGCATTGGCAGCTGGATTCTTAACCACTGGACCATGAGGGAAGCCCAAAGTAACTTCCTCAGCTTATTATTTCTCCCCCAATTCCAGAGGCTGGTAGGGGAATCAAGTGAATTGCACTTAACCATAAGAATACTCACTCAACGGTGCTCCTTCTGTCTTCAGGCAGAGCCCAGGAGCCAGTCCCCACTCTGTCCCTAGCTAATACCCCTGTACCACAGCCTGGCATTGCTATGTTTTCGGTAGGAGTGGGTCTAGGTCTGGGCAGGACCTAACCTGTCCTACCCACCTGCCAGGGCATCTCTCCTTGCTCTGAGTTATTTTTTGAGGCCTAGCACAGAAGAAGAACTAAAGAGCCTCTTGATGAAAGTGAAAGAGGAGAGTGAAAAAGCTGGGTTAAAACTCAACATTCAGAAAACAAAGATCATGGCATCCAGTCCTATCACTTCACAGCAAATAGATGGGGAAAATGTGGAAACAGTGTCAGGTTTCATTTTCTTGGTCTCCAAAATCAATACAGATGGTGATGCAGCCACAAAATTAAAAGACACTTGATCTTGGAAGAAATGCTATGACAAACAAGAAAGTGTATTAAAAAACAGAGACATCACTTTGCCGAGAAAGTAAAAATTATGATTTTTCCAGTAGTCATGTATGGTTATGAGAGTTGGACTACAAAGAAGGCTGGGTGTCAAAGAATTGATGCTTTCAAACTGTGGTGCTAGAAAAGACTCGTGGGAGTTCCTTGGACAGCAAGGAGACCAAACTAGTCAATCCTAAAGGAAATCAACCCTGAATATTCATTGGAAGGATTGGTGCTGAAGCCGAAACTCCAATACTTTGGCCACCTGATGCAAAGAGTTGACTCATTGGAAAAGACGCTGATGCTAGGAAAGATTGAGGCAAGAGGAGAAGGGGACGACAGAGGATGAGATGGTTGGATGGCATCAGTGACTCAATGTCCATGAATTTGCGCAAACTCAGGGAGATAGTGAAGGTCAGGGAATTCTGGTGTGCCGTAGGATTGCCAAGAGTTGGACATGACTTAGCGACTAAACAACAACAATGATAGGCTCCTTGGTGCTCAATGGGAAAATGATGTCTCCTTGGACTCTCTCCCTAAGACTGTGAAAGTTAACATTTTGACATAAGCATTTTGTAATCCAAAGGGCTTCAAGCATCCAGGAGAACGGTGTGGGGTGATCATGCCTGGTGCTGCCTGGGGAGAGGGGCCCTGATGAGCCTCTTGGGCAGCCCTGTCATATCCAGGGCTTTTTCTAAATACTGTCTTGTAGTAGTCTTTGTAGAAAATGAACATATCTTTTGCTAGGTACTCACCAGAAATATCCACAGGCTACATCACTTCCAGACAGATCCTTACTTATATAACATTTATTTTGTGAGTAGTGGTGGTGGTGGTGGTTTAGTCACTAAGTTTTATATAACTCTTGTGACCTTGTAGACTGTAGCCCACGAGGTTTCTCTGTCCATGGGACCCTCCAGACAAGTATACTGGAGTGGGTTGCCATTTCCTTCTCCAGGGTATCTTCCTGGCTCAGGGATCAAACCCAGGTCTCCTGCATTGCAGGTGGATTCTTTACTGACTGTAGTCATAATGGAAGCTGTTGTAAGTGGTATCATCTTTAAATAATTTTATTGCTATTGTTGGTTGCTGATATAAAAATAAAATAGATTTTTGTATATTGAAAAAAAAGTCCCTTGAATTTTTCCAGCAGCCTTCAGTGCTATTGGCTAGGGGCTGTCCTCTGAGTTGGATGCCTTTTTCTCTCTTCCCTGCTGCTGGAGACCCATCAAACCTGGCCATACTCCTGTTTACTCATTGGCCACTTGCAAATCAGTTTTCCAAGGCTTCCAGATTAGGAAGAGCCTAAACACTACAAAGGAGAGATTTTTCTAGGGATTTTCAACGAGTGGGGGACTGGCGGGGCGGGGAGGGGCACGAAGGTGCGGGGTAGAAGGAATTCTAGTATAGCATCAATAAATTATATTTGGATATTGCAACTGTTTCTATACTTAATTTTCTTTTTCTCTTCTACATTTTTTGTGTGTGTCGAATCCCTTTTAGAATTCCAGCTTGCCTCATTGTACTGAGTCAGATTCATTTGACCAGAAGAATGGGCGAGCTTCGTACTCAAAGGGGCAGCAAAGCCCAGAGATAAAGGGATGCCTTAAAACCCCGAACTGCACCCCCTCACCAGTCAAAGTTTGGAAGAGTTTGGTTTTGTTTTAGGAAGAGAGACTGTTCCCTTACAGACCTTCTTTCTTTCCTCAAGAACAGCCCTCCCCACTGAAAGAGCTGCTTTTCTTTTATATCTAAAATGAGATTTTGAACCTATCAATCCCCCACCTGAAATGTCCTCCTCTAACTAATCTCCTTTGTGTAGGGGCACTTTTAACCCCAGAAGCAACTGTGGGTTAGATGATGGCCTGGTTGGCATAGCCTGCATATTTCACGGCATCTGTCTGTCTGTCTGTCTGTCTCTCTGTGTTGCCTGAACATGCTCCTACTTACCCTTGGTAATCCTTTCTGGACCAAGGGTGCCAAAGTAAATATCATTCATTCTATCTCTAGCAGCAATCCTAGATGGACAAGAAAACATCAGCCTTGGAAAATAAACAGCCCTAATATTAGCCTAGACATGTGGACGAGTTTCCCCAACAGGTGTGGGGAAAAAAAAACCCTTAAGTTCTCATGTATTTTTAAAGCATGATGCCTGCACCCAAAACCTCCCAGGGTGTCAGTAAATGTATTTTGGCCCAAACAGCAGTTCTTACCGTAACTCTGACCCAAGGAGCGGGTCAGCATCCAGCCCTTGGTTCCTGGGCCTCAGCACAGGCAGCTGTCCCCAGACCTGGCTGAGCAGCTCACGTTTCCTGACCCCACATGTCCCCTCTGCCGCCAGACAGGCAGCGATTCTCAAGTCATAGCACATGGCCACTGCCTCTGTCTTAGACAAATGTCCAAGTGACAGGCAGACAGGTCTCTGCTCGGACCCCAGCTGTCACCGTACACTTATTAAATGCACTTACTGCATACGGCGGCAGCCACGCACAGTGAGTCACGAGGCCTGGGTACTGTACCTGCTGTTGCTCACAGGGCTCTGTTCTCGGCACTGAGGCTCCACGAAAGCTCACAGTCCAGGGCTCGCAGGTCTGACGGTCCAGGTGAAGAGGCCAGACATCCTCATCACTGTAAGAGCTGATAGTCCCCGACTGTGCAGAGCAGTGCTGGAGAAAAGCTCTCAGTGGAGGCGCAGTCCAGGGAGGACTGCAGAGGGCAGGGCCAGTGAGGTGCAAGAAAGAAATGGGATCTGAGTGGGGTCCTGGTGCATGGACCTCAAGTAAGCGGGGGAGGAAAGTGCCTCAGGCAGAATCAGGAGAGGCAGGGATGTTGAATTTGATAAAGACCGAGTGAGGCAGAAGCACAATATTGCTTCCTGGAAGCTAAGAGTTTATCCCGTGGCCATCAGGGCGCCAGAGTGACTTAAACACACAGGCCTCACAACGTAGGCTGCAAGAGTGAGGCAGTCCCTGCTGGCCTGAACTTGACATTCACATTTACAGAGGAGGCACCTGCAGATCACTGGCTGGCACCAGGGCAAGGTGGAAGGAGTCAGGAGAGAGGAGAGGCCGGCAAAGAATAAGAAACACCGAGCTTTCACTTAGGTCAGAAGACAAAGAGCACTCCCATGGGATAAGACAACCACCAGTGTAAAGCAGTATTCAAAAAGCATCACATAATTGCTCTAACACCAGTCTGTTCTTTGAAGCAAACAGAAACACTATCTAAATTATTTGTTATATATTACATAATTATTATACCTTAATCATTTTAATTGTCCTTCCCACATGGCTCAGTGGTAAAGAATCAGCCTGCCAATGCAGGGGATGCGGGTTCGATCCCTGGGTCGGGAAGATCCCCTGAAGAAGGAAATGGTAAGCCATTCCAGTATTCTTGCCTGGGAAATTCCATGGAAAGAGGAGCCTGGTGGGCTACAGTCCGTGAAATTGCAAAAGATTCAACCATGACCGAGTGACTGAGCATGCACACACGCAGTGATTTTAATAGCATGAAGTCAAAACCTATGGCAATTTCTCATTTAAAAGATCTTCAAACAAGTTAGAAAAGTTTTGTGCACATCTGGCTTTAATTTCTTTGCTGTCAAGTAAATGAATATCATGTGCATTTCTATCTTTGTAACAATGCCCCAAGTTCCTCTTTTTATTCCAGTTAATAGTTATTATTACTAACAATTAGATAGTAAAACATTTTTAAAGGAAGTCATTTACTCTTCCACGTCTTTCCCTTAGGGGTTTGAAATTAGTTCTTTCTCCATTCTATTAATAGTTTTTAAACAAAATCTAGCAAATACCATTAATTGAGAGTTTAGAAATCTCTATAGTTTTGTGAAAGTCCCTGAGCACTGTCCACCTCACACAACCTGAATGAGGTGGGCTTGAAGTTACTCTGAATCGTGAGGCACAGCAATCATAGCCAAAGTGGGTTTGACTGAGCCTGCTTTTTTTTTTTTTTTTTTTTTGTCCAGTGGGATTCTAATAGTTCCCTGACCAGCGATCAAATCCACAACCATGGAATGGAAGTTGAGAGTCTTAACCTCTGAACCAACAAGAAGTCCCAGAAATCTCTATACTTTTAATCAAACATAAAGCAAACTTAGAAGACATATTTTGCCTTAATATTTATTTCTTAAAAATTTTACCACTATCTATGCATCTTTCAATAATGCCTGACAAAAAATTGCATTTTTTTTGTTGCCGTATTGCATTTTGTGCATGATTTCAGTCAATTTTTTCACGGTAGAAAAAGCAAGGTTTCCCTAAGGGCGTGTGGATTTTTGTGTTTTGCAATTACTGAGAAAGACCAAAAGATTCTTATATATGTTAATCATTACGTTTAAAGAAATTTTGTTAAGTACTAGAGTAAGTATTGTAATAACTTTGAGCATCAGTGAAATATTTAAGGAAGTTTGTATTCATGGTCTAGATGGTTTGTTTTTTAAATATCTTACTAATTGGAAAGCTTTCTTCTATCATTAGTTAATATCTCAAGGCAAAAACTTAGGTCAATAACCCCATTACCAATAATAAATGTCAACCATATTTCAGGGATTTATTGTTTCATATCCAATTAGTTGTCCCTGTTTTTGCCTTATAATATAACAAATAAAGAGCTTAACCAGGAGGAGAAAGGCCATTCCAGATATTTTCTTATTGTTTCTTACATTTGTTTTATTGATAGCATCTCTAAGCAGGTTTATTTGCAGGTCTCTTTTAAAGCATTTGCTCATTTTGTGAATAATATAGATACACAGTAAACACTCAGATAGATGGTGGTCGAACTGAGAAAAATTTGATAGATGATACAATCATGAAATCATCATTTCCTCCTTAAAAAGCCTTAAGTACTTACAGATTCCAAAAGGTTGAGATTCATGATCTACGGACTCGACAGTGGGGAACAATCTCACGCCTTCAATGGTTTGAAACAGGGAGGGAGAAAGTTCTATCCCTGGGTTTAGGAAGATCACGTTTTTAATTCTCAGGGACTTTTTAGCCCAGAAGCATTTTCCTGGATGCCCTATTCTCCCTTGGGAAGAATAAAAGCAGTTCATGGAACTTAATTCTTTACATTTCCCCTGAGTGATATATACAAGGTGAACAATGGAGGAAGAGCTCAGCTGAGTTTGAGATGCATGCACAGGCCAGCTGGGAGTTCTGCTGGGAGAATTCGGCCACAAGTTTTCTTCCCTGATAAATGTGGTGAGCTGATCTGAGCTGGCTGGGTTCTAAGCCCAGAGGAAGTGATCTTGGCGACAGAACCAAGACAAGAACTGCATATTGCTTGACGAAGTTTTGAAGACACCAAAAGTCATAGCCCTCTGGCAATCTTTAGGCATCAGTTAGGATTACATTTGCCTTCCCGTGTAACAGAAACTTATGTTGGCTTACCCAATTGAATAACTTTCTTAAAAATTTTTTGTCATATAACAGGAAGTCAGGAAGTAAGGAGTCCAGTGATGTCAAGAAAGTCTTGAAGTACCTTAGAGCAGTCTAGCTTCCTGCTCTCCCTCTGAGCATGAGGCTTTTCTTCCCAGAGTCATGAGCCGGCGGCTCCTCCCACTCATCTTCTCTTTCCAGGCAGGAAGAAAGGGAGGGATGAGGCTCACATGCAGTCTTCTCCTCTTGGGCATTTGCCTTTTATTAAGGGATGGACAGCCTTCCCAGGGATGTTTACCTGTATTTTACTAGCTGTCCCTGTGTAAATCTGCAAGTAAGCCTGAGAGATCAGATATTTCAACTAAGCACTGCCCCCAAGTAAAATTGGCGTTCATTTACCAAAGATTAAGGGGAGAAAGAATTCTAGAGTCTGGGCTATTTCATGAGTGAACCACCCATGCTTCAGTTTCATGTTGAATAAACAGACACTTGCTTTGCCACAGTCCCCTCTCAAAATCCTTTTCATCATGCCTTGGACAACTTATTACTGTATTTTTAGCTGCACTGGGTCTTTGTTGCAGCACATGGGCTCTTTGTTGCTGCATACAGACTTCCTCTAGTTGTGATGATCAGGGGCTAGAGAGTATCTCTAGTTGCCAAGAGCAAGCTTCTCATTTCGGGGGCTTCTCTTGTTGCAGAGCAGAGGCTCTAGGGCTCGCAGGCTTCAGTAGTCGTGGCACACGAACTTGATTGCCCTGTTGCATGTGAGATCTTAGTTCCTGGACCAGGCTTCAAACCTGTGTCCTCTGTGTTGGCAGGCAGATTCCCACCAGGGAAGTCCCCAACATATAACTTTAAAATATTGTCAAGAAGCACTACATGGAGAGAAAGTCTTGCAGTGGGCTCCCCAGGTGCCCAGTCATGCCCCTGTGCTGGCCCCTGAATCAATCCTGAAATAGTTCTGTTAGGGTGGCAGGAGTCAGGTTGCCTGGGCCCAGGCTTCGGTTTACTGTGGGACTCCTCCATGTCCTTGACCTACCTTGCGAGTTCTTGAGGAAGATGGCTCCAATTCGTAAATAACAGGAGCCATCTGCAAGAGGCTGGGCAAAGGCTGAACTTCGCTGGCAGACCAACAGTATTCACCCTGCTATTCGGCAGACTCCAGGCAGGCTTGCAGCTCAGCCACCCCAAAGGGCATTAGGTTTCAGCAGCCAGAGACTGTGTGTGGGAGGTGCTCCCAGACAAGATAAGCTGGCAACGGGGGAGGCTCAGGACTGAGGGCCTAGCTTTGCATAAAGCTATGATTTTCTCCAGTCTCTTGGTGGATCAACACTTCTAATCCACGCCCCTTCTGAGGGTGATAACTGTCAGATCTGTAGATTTTGCTCTAACTGAACTGAGTCAATATTAAGTTTGCTCAAACACTGTTTTAAGAATTCTTGCTCCATTTTCATGAAAGTGGCATAACATAGGTGACCCTGAGCAGGGCTAATTAATAATCACTTCTGTGGATGATAAGAAGAGGGATGGATGAGTAGTTTTGTGTTTTTCTCATTGTCAAATAAACATATGCACACTGTTAAAGCTTTAGAAAGTACAGAAAAGTTTTGAGAAGCAGGAAATAAAAACCCTGTATAAATCTTAGGACTCATACGTAGCTTGTATATACACATATGTATATGTACATCTATATATATGTGTGTGTGTGTGTATATATATATGCTGTTTGCATATGTTTGTGTGTGTACATTATATCCCCATACAGTGCCTAGCAAAATTCTGTTCCCAGTATCATTCTCCCATTCTTCATTCCTACAGTCACTCCAATGTTATTTAGGGTAGTGATGTACCCAGATAAAAGATGACATTTTGTAACATTCCTTGCAATTAGCAAGTGCTAACAGATTATAGTGGGAATTAGATGAACTTTCAGGCAGACCCCTAAAGGAGAGAGGAGGGCAGACAGGGCTTGCATGCGTGCTCTTTTTTTCCTTATCCCCCGTTTCCTGCCTGGAATGTGGATGTGATGGCTATCACTCCAGCAGCCATTTTGGATATTTTAGGATTGAACTGTGTGCTAACAACAGTGATGCAGAAACCTGCATGCCTGATAACTTGTCAAGATATCATACAGCTCTGGAATAACTGCCTCTGGACTTCTTATATGAAAGAAGACAAACTCTGAGTTTGTGTAAGTCATGTCTGTGGTCACATCTCTGTTAACAACAACTAAAAGGGATTCTTAGCTGCTCCAGTGCCTGACACAGTGCAAGTGTCTGTAAAAGTTTGGGACAGCTCAGAAAGAGCTTAGAGAAGCTTAGAAAGAGCTTCTGGTAATGAGAAGGGTGGGCAGAGAATCCTGGCCCTTGCTGTATCATCAACTCTCTGAGTGACCAAGCTTCATGCTCTCTCTGGGCCTCAGTTTATTTTCTGTGAAGGTTCAGTGTCAGGTTAAATGCTCTCACCTTTGGGCTCTTATCCTTCTTAATCTATGGATTGGACAGAACTGTGTGTTCTCTGGTTCTACCTCTTACCAGCTTTGTAACTGTTGGTGGGTCGTCTCTCCTCTTGGAGCCTCAAGCTTTTCATCTCAGTTGCCTAGCATATCAGGTTCACAGGAAATACTTGCTGAATCAATGGGAAAATAGGGGGCCATGCTACCTGTCTTGGCTGCCTCCCTGCGTGATAGCAAGGATATAGAAAGATAATCCTACACAATGCCAACTGGAAGAGTGGGTTGCTATGATTCAGCTGGATCCAGGACTGGGTTAACCTGTCTTCTCCCAGCCCCAAGCAGAGCTTTTGGTCAAGGCATTTGCCAAGACTGGCCTCTACTACAAAATAGCTCTGCCACTGTTCTCCCCAGGCAGCTTTTTGGATAGCCAAAGTCCTCGGGTGAAAGAACAGAGAGAAAACTAAATCAGTCCTATGACAAGTGTGAGGGAGAAATAGAATCAATATCATTCCCTGCCTGAGTGAAGTTCCAGACACAGCATCCTGCATCTCCCGGGCTGACCCCTTCTGAGGATACCAGGAGCTCTGCCATCATTTGCCTTCAGGAGAGGAAGCTGTGACCATCCATGGAGCTCCTTGATTCCCATTGGCCCAGAGCTCTACCTGTGCCGCTGTTTTCCAACAGGAAGTTCATTTGCCCTGGCGCTCAATCTCCATGGCAACCCTTGCTTTTGAGACACTGAATGGAAACTGCTGGTGTGGGGAGGCCAGTAGCAGAATACTGATTTGCCAGGGTGTCTGTAGCCACGACTGCATCTCAATACCTTTCCAGATAACCCAAAGATCTAAAAATACATCTGGCTCTGTCTAGGGCTCTCCAGTCAGGCTAAACATCTTAAAGTGCATCTGTGCTGACTCTGACCTGCTAATATTGGTTATCTTTGGTAACTTGGGCTTGGGAGACCTAGAGTGGAGCTTTGAATGTAAAAGTGCTGAGCACAGATCTGGAGGAGGGGGTATATTGAAGAAAAAAAGGTAAAGGAGTGAGAAGAAGGATCTCCCAAGAGGAAACCAAAGGGTTAGAGAAGGACAGCCAGCAGACCACACTGAATCCTGATTCTGCAAAGCGCTGGTGAACTTGCTGGTCCAACTCAGATGAGTCAGGCATTTGTTCTTCTATTCGTTCAACAAGCATACATTAAGTCACACTCTGTTCCAGACTCTGAGCCAGGCACAGGGCTTACAGGTGTGAAAAAGAATGCATATGTTCCCTGCTTTTAGCAGAATTTACAGAATGTTTTGAAATTATCCTGGAAAGTGCAGACATACTCCATATAGACCTGGATGCCCTCTCTGCCATGCAGCGAACTTCTTCAACTTGAAGACTGTGTTACAGGTAACCTTGGCACTGTTTCCAGCAATATAGTAGGTGGTGAGCTAATACTGGATCAAATGTAACAGGATGGAATGTGATGGCGCTGATGCCACAACTATGGCCTGTTCTGCCCCAGTGCAGCTGCCATCTTCGTGGGCTTCCCCGAGGCGCGGGCCAGGTCTGTAGCATGTGCTCAGGCTGTGAGGTCCTGTACTGGGGACAGAGGAGGTGGACTGCTAAGGGAGCTCAGTGTAAGTGACATTCATTCCTGGTCTGCTTGGCAGGATCTACAGACAGTCCTCCCCTCACCCCATTTCTTTCCCGTAATCACCACACATGTCATTCAATTAATTCTGCATTTCCCAAAGCAGGAAGTTGTGCACAGTTTAAAGCAAGCAGTTCATGCCAGGGCTGCTCTTAAAAAGCAGGTGTCACATGCTCAGTCCACGGTCCCAGCTCCAGCACCGGCCCCCTCCACGAGGCAGATAAGCCTCAGAGGGAGAGGGAAATGGAAAGTGATCACACTCTTTAGGGGCTGTTCTTGGATACACAGTAGGTGCTAAGCAGGCACATGAAGAGCCCACAAAATATGCACCAGGTCATGTGAGGATGCCACCACGACACTGACCGCCCTCCTGAGCCTCAGGGGGTCAGATATTGATTGGTTGGCTTGGAGCAGAAAGAAAGGGCAGGGCACCTTGTTACCCTCCCCCCCCACCCCGAAAATCCTTCGGGCTCTCTGGCTGAGAAAGTAACCATGTAACCTAATTCTCTTTTTGGGGCAAAGCCGTTCTGGATGTGGCCAGTGGAAGCACTCACTGCCTGAGGGAGCAGCGCTCCTGGTTCCTTCCTGCAAGTCCAGGGGCAAAGCTGCCAAAGCATCTCCTTCTGCCTTGGTATTTGCTTTTTCTGTGTGAGGTGAGAGCAGGTCTCAGATGGTTTTCCTTTCCCCTCCTGCTGAAGGAAGGATTCTGCAGCTCCCTGGGGACTGGTCTAGAACTGATCACTTGCCTCTACTAGTACCTCCCTGCAGGGAGGTGGGACAGCGATCTGCAGACCAAGACCTGGCATGAACGCTTGAGGGCTATAGGGAGGGTCTCCTCTTAGACCAGGACCTCAGCCTGCCTTTTGTTGGATTCACTGAGGGCTTCACTTGAGCTGCTTCTTACCATTCCCACTTTTGACTCAAGTTGCCCTCAGAGCCAGTCTGACGACACCCTCAAGAAGACACTAGCAGGACCCTTCTCATGGCCGGGGCTCCTGGGGTACAGAAAGAAACAGTAGAGAAAACTCAGCTGACCCAAGATACCACTCCAGGAAACAGATGATCCTGTGTCTGTGGCCTGGCAGAGGAAAAAGCCTACCACATGGAAAGAGAAAATCCAGGTCCCAATCCAGCTCTTCAACTAGCCAACTAGTCACCTGAGCTATGGCTAGTTCCTCAGAACCTGTATACACACCTTGCAAGGTTCTCAGGAAGGTTCATCAAGACAATGGGTATCCAATTACTGTGAACAAGAACACGCAAATGTGTGGCATTTATTCAATACCTGTTTTGTAGTTGGATGTGGTTGGCTGGATGATATGGCAGACACTTGTAATATCTAGAGTTAACATCTCACATATGTAAGCAACATGACATCTCAGATGACTGGCTGTTGCTCTTTATGAAACTGTACTCCTTGAAACCATGACCCTTGACTTAGGAGATGCAAACCCACTGTCTTTTTTTAATTGAAACAGTTCCCCTGTTGGGAAGGGGAGGTTCTTTTGTCTCAGTACAGAAAGAACAGCAAAAGGCAAAGAGGCAAGTGAAGAGTGAATTTATTAGAATAGGATGCTCATGAGAAATACAAACAGGCAGGTGAGAAGGCTCTGCCCCAAGGACTAAGAGGACTTTATTTGTTTAAACAAATGAAAAGTAGGCAGTGGGGAGGACCACCTTCTTCCTCATTCCTGGGCAGATGAATACGCTGTCTAGGTTTGTCATAGCTTTTTTCCCAAGGAGCAAACGTCTTTTAATTTCATGGCGGCAGTCATGCTCTGCAGTGATTTTGGAGCCCCCAAAAATAAAGTCTGTCACTGTTTCCTTTCTCCCTCATCTATTTTCCATGATGTAATGAGCCATGAAATTAAAAGACACTTACTCCTTGGAAGGAAAGTTATGACCAACCTAGACAGCATATTAAAAAGCAGAGACATTACTTTGCCAACAAAGGTCCGTCTAGTCAAGGCTATGGTTTTTCTAGTGGTCATGTATGGATATGAGAGTTGGACTGTGAAGAAAGCTGAGCACCAAAGAATTGATGCTTTTGAACTGTGGTGTTGGACAAGACTCTTGAGAGTCCCTTGGACTGCAAGGAGATCCAACCAGTCCATCCTAAAGGAGATCAGTCCTGGGTGTTCATTGGAAGGACTGATGCTGAAGCTGAAACTCCAATACTTTGACCACCTGATGCAAAGAGTTGACTCATTGGAAAAAACCCTGATGCTGGGAGGGATTGGGGGCAGGAGGAGAAGGGGACGACAGAGAATGAGATGGCTGGATGGCATCACCGACTCGATGGACATGAGTTTGAGTAAACTCCGGGAGTTGGTGATGGACAGGGAGGCCTGATGTGCTGCGATTCATGGGGTTGCAAAGAACTGGACACGACTGAGCGACTGAACTGAACTGAACTGAATGGGACTGGATGCCATGATCTTAGTTTATTAGCAAAAGTGGGCTTCCCGAGTGGTGCTAGTGGTAAAGAACCCACCTCCCAGTGCAGGAAACCTAAGAGACTCACATTCGATCCCTGCGTTGGGAAGACCCCCTGGAAGAGTATATGGCAATCCACTCCAGTATTCTTGCCTGGAGAATTCCATGGACAGAGGAGCCTGGCAGGCTATAGTCCACAAGGTCGCACAGATTTGGACATAACAAGCAATTTAGCATGCACATGTACTAGCAAAAGTGTGGTGACATAAACTAAAATATGGTAATTCGTCTTGGATTTTGGTATAATGTCCCCTTTCACCCATTTTTCACTCCCTTTCACCTATATTTCTGTTTTGGCTACATGCAGAAATGCTGCTCTTCAAACAGTATCGAAACATGTATATTATCAAGCGTGAAACAGATCATCAACCCAGGTTGGATGCATGAGACAAGTGCTCGGGGCTGGTACACTGGGAAGACCCAGAGGGATGGGGTGGGGAGGGAGGCGGGATGGGGGATCAGGATGGGGAACACATGTAAATCCATGGCTGATTCATGTCAATGTATGGCAAAAAACACTACAATATTGTAAAGTAATTAGCCTCCAACTAATAAAAATAAATGAAAAAAAAAAAAGAAATGCTGCTCTTCAAGGACTATTAAATCTGTGATGTCATAAAGAAAGATTCAGACCCCATATCTTTTGTCTTGTGTTTCAACTCTCAGTGTTGGTGGCTTGAGTGTGTCTGGAGCTTGGGTGTGCCCAGTCTTCCTTCAAGGTAGTGTAGATTGTTGCTAGGTTACTGGATTCTTTTCTTGAGTGGTCATTAGCTTATAGCAGACACTTAAGCTCCCTTAAAATTCCCTTTCTGTCCTTAATTCCCTACTGGGATTTCTAAACTGACTATTTGATTTTCCTACTCTATCCTTATCATTTAGGGAAGCCAAGATGGGGTAGGAAGAAGGTCTACACATGTGAAAAAAACCAAAGTCATAATGAAGTGCCCTTATGTTTAATAAAAACATTGGGAAATTGGGAAGAGAAAGCGGGAGATGGACATGGCCCAATACATCAAGGAATACTCTGGAGAAACTGGCTTGAAGCTGGACTGTGGAGATACTCAGTGTTAGCTTCAAAGAGCTGGCTGAGAGGATGTGGGTGGGGAAAGGATGCTGAGGGTGGAGGGACCTGGTGAGTGCAGGTAAGGGTGCTGTGAGGGAAGACAGCCTACTCAGCAGACTATAAAGGCTGGGCTTTGGCTCTGATTTCAGTTCTGTCCATCAGCAGTCACTTGTCTTGGATGAGCTTAATTAGCCTTAGTCTCAGTTTCTTGACTTATGAAAAGGTTGATAGCAATATCTGCCTGAAATGACCAGTGTGAGGAGTGTATTAGAGCCAGGCTGCAGCTCACTAGCTGTCTGACCCACACAAGATCACTTCTCTGAACCTGACTTCTGGTTTTTAGAGAAGGGATCACACCTCCTCCAAAGGGTGATGTTAGGACTAAAGGAGCTAATACCATGAAATATTTGGCAGAGTAAATGCCCAGTGAATGTGATGATATGTCAGATCCATTCCAGGGAGGTGGGCTATTGGGAAGTTTTTGAAAGCAGAGCTTTTTGAGCTGAGCAGTTTGCCCTCTCCCCTCTGACCCATGAAGAATGTTTCTTTCTTTTTCTTTTTTTGCTTTTAATTTATTTTAGTTGAAGGATAACTGCTTTACAGTATTGTTTTGGTTTATGCCATACATCAACGTGAATCAGTCATAGGTATACATATGCCCCTCCCTCTTGAACCTCCCACGCCTCTAGGTTGTCTCAGAGGACCGGATTTGAGCTCCCTGCATCATACGGCAAACTCCCACTGGCTGTCTAATTTACATGTGGTAATATATATGTTTCCATGCTACTCTCTCAATTAATCCCGCCCTCTCCTTCCCCCAGTGTGTCCACAAGTCTGATCTCCATGTCTGCATTTCCATTGCTGCCCTGCAAATAGTTCCATCAGTAACACCTTTCTCGATTCCATATATATGTGTTAGTATACAACATTTGTTTTTCTCTTTCTGACTTACTTTACTCTGTATACTGGACTCCAGGAGAGCACTTCTGAGCAATCCATGTACCCAAGAGGAAGAGCCCAGTGGGGAGCAGAGCTTCTTTATACCCCTTCCCAGGCTTAAGCCAGCGAGTTAACCAGGTCAGCCTTAGCCCTACAGGGCGGACTTTTATCCCCTGAACTCAAATGACCAATTTAATGACTGTAACCAAGGCAGGAAAAGAATCCAGAGAGGGCTGTCCTTTGGCAGTCTCTGGTGGATCGCAAGCATCATTTCTTTGTTGGAAGAAAAAAAGGAACCATTTCGGTGGATTTATTTGCTTGCCACCACACTGAATCACACAACCTGGAAGCCTTTCCCAGCAGTGAAGACTTTGAGCTCACCACACACCCCCACTGAGGCCTGGGAAAGGCAGTGCACTCAAGCTGCTGGGGCCATGGGGCTCTGGCCACCTGGACCAAGAGCGAGGGTGGGTGCGGTGGATTGCATGGGCCCAGGCTGATGCAGAGCCTGTGAGACCCTCCGCTCCTTCCTGTGACCAGTCCTCAGAGACCTCCCCAGAGCAGCCAGACAGCTCACCATAGTGGGCTTGGTCTCAAAGTCCCCCTAATAGGGGCCCCCCTTCACCCACGGGGTCTGAAAGGCAGCCTGAGGAGAACAAGGACTCTGAACCCAGAAACACTGATCTCGAATCTCCTTTGCTGATGAAATATGGAGTTGCCAGTGAAAGCCTGAATCTTTCAGTGCCGTGTTTTCTTTGCCTGCACTATGGGATGCTGTCCAACCCTGCTCATCTCATGGGGTTGATATGGAGACCATTTGGGTTAATGCTGTCTGTCATCCTGCCTGCGTGCTCAGTCACTTGAGTCGTGTCTGACTCTTTGCGATCCCATGGACTGTAGCCCCCTAGGCTCCTCTGTCCATAGGATTCTCCAGGCAGGAATAGTGGAGTGGGTTGCCTTGACCTCCTCTAGGGGATCTTCTCTACCCAGGGGTTGAACCCGCCTCTCCGGCATTGCAGGTGGATTCTTCACTGCTGAGCTACTGGGGAAGCCTGTCTGTCATCCTAATACCTTACAAATAATTGTGAATGACCAAGTCACTTAAGTGCTTCCTTCTCTCTTGGGCGAATAATCCCAAATCCTAGCCCACTGATCAAATTTGAATCCTGTCTCTCTTTCTGCAACATATTTTCACATTCGTGGCCTGTGGAGCTTGAAGCTCTCTACAGACAGTCCTCTAAGCCAAGCTAGACTAGTGCACAGTTGTGGGTGGGGGATGGGCATGGCTTCACATGGAGGTCCTGCCTGGCCTGGGCTCCCCAACGTGCTGGCACTTCCTCCTCCCCTCTGGCTGTGGGCAGCTGCTACCCCAGATACCGGGATTTTTCTCTCTGCTTGCTCACCGCCCCGCCTCCCCTCTCTGCCTGCTGTGCCTTCATCGTCCACTTGTCCTGACCTCAAAGGCTGGAGTGTTAGCCGGGCCTGCAAGTGAAGCCAGTGCATCCTGACAGTCCAGGGACTTGGCCTCGGGAGCAGCCACCTGCCTCTCCGCCTGTAGGCTGGGCTGAGCGTCCCCCCACTCCTCCCGAGAAGCCCTGGTTTCCTCCCAGAGGACATGGCTTCTCTTCTCCGGCCACATAGCTGTGTCTGAGCACACAGTCCTCAGGAGTGTGTCTAACCTTCCTCTTTCGCCTCAGGTTTGAGTAGGGTGCCCAGCTGGGTACCTCACTCAGAGGAAGTGTGTGTCTGTGGGATGAGTGGGTGAATGAATAATTATGCTGAAGTCCCCACAAAGGCCCTGGAGGAGGAAATGGCAACTCACTCCAGTATTCTTGCCTGGGAAATCCCATGGACAGAGGAGCCTGGTGGGCTACAGTCCATAGGATTGCAAAGAATCAGACATGACTGAGCACCCATGCACCTCACAAGGAAATCTCCTCCCCCTTGGGATTTGGTTTTCCTCTGACGTGAAATCCCTACCAACGCAGAAAGTCCCTCCTCCCCTTCCTCGGGTCGGCCACGTGGGCCTTCTCCAAGAGGATAATTCCATTGCTTTTCCTGGGAGTTTCCAACCCCAAAATGGCTCAGGCTTGCGCAGTGGTGCCAAATGTGGCACAAAAATTATTCTGAGCAACTCACAGCCTGGTCTTACACAAATAGTGAAGTAGGGGAGGATGATTCTGGCTTTGTCTTTCTTCATTCCTGTCTTCCCCACTGTCGTTGATTGAGTGAGTCACTCTTTGAATCACTGATTCAGTTGCAGAGCTCCAGGCACTGGTAGGTGCAGGTTATACAAAGGGACCAAATAAACTGTGCGGCCAGGAAGGAGTCTTTCCATAAATGAACAGAGCAAAGTACAGGCCTGCCCACTCCAGGGAGGCCCAGAAGTCTAGGGAAGTAAGGAGGAGAGACCCCTCCTGGGGGTGTAGCTGGGAGGACTTTCAAGAAGAGGCTTGGCGCGGTGGGTCGTGTGGGCCTAGGCAATGAATGAGGGCTGTCTAGTGATGTGGGAGGGGGAAGGATGAGACCAAGGAAAAAGGAGCTGTGTTTGGCAACCATCTATCTGCAAACCAGTGTTTCATTTCACACAACAAAAGGGGGAGTGATGACCCATTCTTCTGTCAGCAACTGATTCCTGCTAAGGTGCTAATTGCTCATTAAGGAAAGTGTTAAATGTTAATTAAAGGCATAATTATGAATTAAGCTTTAAGGTGTGGGCCTTGCCCTTTAGGAGGGGGAACGGGGCAGGGGGAGCTTCCCAGTGGCTCAGCAGTAAGTAAAGAATCCACCTGCAATTCAGGACACTTGGGTTCAATCTCTGGGTCAGACTCTCTGGAGGAGAGCACGGCAACCCAGCCCAGGGTCCTGGCTTGGAGAATCCCATGAACTGAGAAGCCTGGTGGGCTACAGTCCAAGGGTTGCAAAGGGTTAGACACGACTGAAGCGACTGAGCATGCACACACTCCTTTTGAGGACTGTATTTGTTTTCATCACCTACTGCCTGGGAAGCTGTGACCTTAGAATTGAGCCAACCTAGGTTCAGAATTTGACTGCAGTTACTGCCTATAATTTGAGCAAGTCATTTAGTTTCTGGAACCTTTGCTTTCTATAAAGTGGAGACAATAATCTCCACCCTGCAGGGTTGTTTTGTGGGTTAAATGAGATGTCACATGGAAAGGGCCTAGCTCAGAGCCAGCGCAACACAGGTGCTCAGAAATCTTGCTTTTACCTCCAAAAGTTAAATACAGAATTAACATATGATCCAGCAATTCTGCTTCTGGGCGTATACCCAGAAGAACTGAAAGTTGAAGAGATATTTGTACACTTATTATTCACAAGATCCAGAAGGTGGAAGCAACCCAAGTGTTCTCCAGCGGATGAAGGGATAAACAGAATGAAACAAAATGTGAGAGATATCACGTGTGCACACACACACACACCCACCAACACACACACCCCACAATGGAATTTTTTCGGCCTTAAAAAAGCAGGAAATTCTGACACATGCTACATTACAGATGAACTTTGAGGACATTACGTTAAGATAATCACAAAAGGACAAACACCGCATAATTCCATTGTATGAGGTAACTTGAATAGTCAAATTCATGGAGACAGAAAGTAGGATGGTGTTTGCCAGGGCTGGAGGGAGGGGGGAATGGAGAGTTGTTTAACGGGTACAGGGTTTCAGTTTGGGGTAATGGAAAAGTTCTGAAGATGGATGGTGGTGATGGCTGTACAGCAATGCCTATGTACTTAATGCCACTGAACTACACACTTAAAATAGTAAATTTTGTTATGCATATTTTATTATAATTTTAAAAAGAACCATGTTGCTTTTATTCTTCTTCTCCAGCATCAGAACCTTTACCAATTTCTCTTTTCAAGAAAAGAGGACAAGGACAGGCTTGGTGTGACACTTCTGGAAGGTCACTTGAAGCCTAATTCTCAGGGGATCCTGCCCAGACTCCCAGAGTAGGGACTGATGAATCAGTGTTCTGTGGAGGCTGAGGAGTCTACAGATCAGACTCACTGGAAGGAAGCTGCCTAAAGTCGGGCAAATGGAGAAGAGGCACATTAGCATTCATGGAGTGTCCACTGTGCACTGGGCAGCGCGCTTAGTAGGTGCCAGGCATACAAAAGACAAGCTTCTGCCCTCAAGGAATTCACAATCAGTTTCCACCTTTACCTGCCAGCTGGCCTTCCCCACTGTAAAATAGCAAGGAGGGCAAGAAGAAAGACACATGGTTTTGCAATTGTCTTCCTGGACTCAGGCTCAGAGATTTTTCCAGCAGTCTCAGATTTTCCTAAAGACCTGGCTCCTGAGCTGAGAAGTCCTCTGTGTCCAGAACCTAAGGAGTACTCAGAGTTGTTTAGGGAGGCTCATCTCGCTGCCAAGGCTGGTAAGAGCCCAGGCCATGAAGCAGCAAGTGGAGGGAAACCTATTGGGGGCCCTGCTTCCTGCAGCCCCCTGGGTGGGTGGGGCTGGGAGGACCTCCCCTTGAGCTGATTGAAGGGACTTGCCTTGGTCAGCAACCCCTTCAGATCTCAGGCTTTCAAGAATTGAAAATCTTCATGGAGATCACCCAAATATTTCAAGGTCCTAGAATGAGGATCTCATCTTTCATATATCCTCAGTTTCCTGGCATATGGCAGATGGAGACCCCCACTGCAAAGTGTAAACAATTTAAACATAAGGTCCCAACTCCATGCAAGTGCTTTTCATTAATTCAACAAACATTTATTGAGCTCCTACTTAATACCAGGCATGTTAATAATACAGTCTCTGTACTTTAGCTGTCTAAGAGATAAGAGATCTAAGTATAATTTCCAAAAAGTTAAAAGCATGACTCTCATACAGATATGGAATGAACATGTATCAAAGACTTTCTTGAACTCACTATTTAACCAGGGAGCCAATAAGATGACAAAGCTGGTTCAAAGAGCATTTAAGGACAGAGATTTAAAGGAAAAGCACACCAAAATACTGTTTTCAAGTAAGAGACAAATCTGGTAAATATCCTACAGGGTAATAAAACAGGGATTATCTCTCCTACTGAACAGAAACCATTTGAATTTCTACCAGAAAAAATCTGCAAGTTAAAATGTATTTCACAGTCTGAGCCCTTCATTAATAATATCAAATGACAAAGTCAAACAATGAACTTGCCTCCTAGAGCAGTGCTATCTGATAGTATGTAACATGAGTCAGGTGTGTAACTTAAGTGTTTCTAGTAGCCACACTAAAAACAAACAGGTGAAACTAATTTTAAGAATATATTTTATTTAATCCAGTATGTCCAAGATAGTGTCAGTTTGACATGTGGCATTAGCCACACTTTAAGGGCTCAATAGCCATGTGTTGATAGCACAGTTACAGAGAATTAAATGATCTTCCTGTAGGTCTGTTAAACAAAGCTTCAGTATGACACTGAAGGAATACACAGTCATCCTCTTGGCCTCTAAATTTCAGATAATTTTCCCTAACCTACCTACATAGGGTCCCTGTGACCTAGTTGGCAGGGGTAATGGAAAGGAGAGTCCAAACAGCGGCTCTTAAAAGGTAGCCATATAACCATCCAATGTGACAAATGGTCTTGGACAACTGGATGGGGGCTGTGAGGGCCCTAAGTTTTGCTAGTGGAATGGGATGAATCAGAAAAGACTTCACAAAGGATGAGTGGGCTTCACTCAAAGCAAAGGGAAGAGTGTAACCAAAAGCAGGACAGTGTATAAGGTCAAAGAACCATTCTGCTTGGGTGTGTAAGCAGGGAGGGCAAGGAATGAGCTTCTAGTTAGGCTGGGACCACATAACCAAGGGTCTTGAGCATCCTACCTCTATCTAACAAGGAGCTAGAGACGGTTTTCAGAAAAGAAGGGACATGTCCAGATTCATCTTTTAGGAAGACACATCAAGGAGTTGTTGGCCCTATGGCTGGCAGAATCTTCTCCATTTATCACAGTTGTGAATAGGGAAGACGTCATGGTTTATAGCCAAAAATATTTCCTAGATATCAAGTTCCAGATGTGATGCCCAAATCCAGAGTGAAGAAAGCATGGTAAGGGGGGCAGGGATGAAGTAAAAATGCCTCTGGATCTGAGGAAGGCTGCAAGATGATTTTTGTGGATTGGTGATTTAGTTACAGACACTTTAATAATCTTTGGGGCCAAGTTAGTACAAGGTAAGAGAAATCTCAGCCTGGAATTAACTCAGCCACTGGCCAAATGAGGCAAGAGAGGGCACGGGCTTGATTCCCATCATCTGGATGGAGACAGAGCTGGCTTTGATTTCTCTTGCCCTTTACATCTGAGAGGGCTTCCCTTGTGGCTCAGCTAGTAAAGAATCCGACTGCAATGCAGGAGACCTGGGTTCAATCCCTGGGTTGGGAAGATCCCCTGGAGAAGGGAAAGGCTACCCACTCCAGTGTTCTGGCCTGGAGAATTCCATGGACTGTATAGCCCATGGGGTCACAAAGATTTGGATACAACTGAGTGACTTTCACTTACATCTGAGAAGCTCAGAGAGTTTGATGGGCCTGCTGTAAGATGCTGTCTCACGCTCCCACAAGAGGCAGGTCAGACAAGGACAGGGGAAGCTGGAACAGGCACAGAGAGCATGAAGAACCAAGAACTCCTGGATTTTCTGAAATTTCCTCCTTGATATCCCACCTCATCAGTGTAAGAGAAGAGGGACCTGACTTCCCTGAATTCTAGTTCTACCTGAAATGCACAGAATAAGCTACTTAAGGCTGACAGTCCGTGGCCTACAGGAAGGGGAGAGGCAGTGTGGAGAAAGAGAGGTTTGGGGATGGCTTTGGAATCAAGCCATCCCTCTTGGTGGTGTGTACCAGAGGCCAAAGGGTCTTAAATCAGATTTTTTACAGTTGATGTGTTTCCAAGTGACTAGTCTGAGAAGGCAGACAACTCTTGGGTCCTATTTCCTCTGGGGGTTATATAATCACCATGTGCAGGGCTAACCACCCAGTAGAAACAGGAAAATTCTAATCTCCTTGGAGATAAGACTTCCTCTGGCTTTTTGCCATGAATTGATCACCAGCTGGGGCTTCATGTGAATGTCTTCTGATGAAACCTGAAGCCCAGAGCAGCAGAGAGAACTGAATTGGAACTTAGGAAATTGACCTAACCCCCAGCCTCATGTTTAGAAATGAGGTGGACAAAATGTCAAATATTTGTTTAAAGTCAAAATCCAGTCCAATAACCAGCTATGTTCCAAATATCAGATATGAGTTCGGTTGCCTCTCTGCCACAGAGGGGACCTTTTGTTTAGTCAGATCTCTCTCTCCCACCCGCCAGATCCAAACTTCCAGCCCCAGCCCCTCGTGGAAAGTGAAAGTGAAAGTCACTCAGTCATGTCCAACTCTGCGACCCCATGGACTGCCAGGCTCCTCTGTCCATGGAATTCTCTAAGCAAGAAGAGTGGAGTGAGTTGCCATTCCCTTCTCCAGGGGATCTTCCCAGCCCAGGGATCAAACCCAGGTCTACAGCATTGCAGGCAAATTCTTTACCGTTTGAGCCACCAGAGAGGCTATGTAATTGCCTGTATTCTCTCTCTCCCCCGTGTAGGTCTCCTCAAAGGTCCTATAGTGGAGTCTACCTATTAAATTTGGAAAGAGCCTTAGCATTCATCCAGGAAAGAAGGGAGGGAGGAAGTAAGGACATTAAACTTTATGAAATGTTAGTTACTAAGCTAAGTTGTAGAGACTTGGGATCTCACTTGAGCCTTGTGAGAACCAGCGGGGTGAGTGAGTGCTAAGTCATGTCCAACTCTTTTGTGACCTTATGGGCCATAGCCTGCCAGGCCCCTCTGTCCATGGGATTCTTCAGGCAAGAATATGGAGTGGGTTGCTATGCCCTCCTCCAGGGGATCTTCCTCACCAAGGGATAGGATCTTTACCACTAGCGCCACTTGGGAAGCCTATGAGAACCGGCTAAGGCGGGCAGTATTATCGCCAGTCCACAAAACAGAGAACTGCTGCTCAGCCAGGTTAAGCAAGCTGCCAAAGATTGCACAGCCAGAAGTGAACGTGAGGCTGGAGCTCTGGCCCTCTGATTCCTGTTCACGTTGGGTCCCAGTAGAGCTGATCCAAACTCTAGAGAAAATGGCGGGGGAGCAAAGTCCGAAAGTGAGAAGGGCTCCTTGGGCCAGGCTGAAAAGCCATGCCAGGGGCCACCTGACTCCAGCTGCCTTCATGGTAATGCTGGCTGGGCCTCAAGCTTCTAAACTAACAGTTCTTCAACTTGGGGGTGGGAGTGGGGGTGGCGGTGGGAGGTGGGTGCAAACTCTTCTGAGAATCTGATGAAAGCTCTGAATCCTGTCTCTAGAAAGCATACGTTTACCCACCCCCACATGTACAGTTTTGGCTGCAATTTCAGGGGGTCCATGGGCCCCCAACGTCATCAATTCTCTCTGAAACCCAGGAGTCTCCATGGGGGCCTAGGTGGAGAAAGAGAAAAGGGTTTGGAAGAGCAAAGGAAGATTGAAACAGTGTGCTCTTGGGGGGTAGAGGGAAGGAGCCAAGAGGT
The DNA here is from genome assembly GCF_963930625.1 of Muntiacus reevesi. Classification (NCBI taxonomy): domain Eukaryota; kingdom Metazoa; phylum Chordata; class Mammalia; order Artiodactyla; family Cervidae; genus Muntiacus; species Muntiacus reevesi. The sequence continues at coordinate 95,227,697 of NC_089249.1, forward strand.
GGTGTGGAGGGCGCTCGGGGAAGGAGGCGGCCCACGGCCGAGTCTCTGGTGCTCGGGCACCTCCCAGGGTGAAGTTTGCTGGCATCAAGTGAGCTCCTCAAAGGGCATGGCGGACCTCTGGGAGGACTGAGAGAAGCCGGGCCCCCCACACCAGTCCTGACCCATCCCGGAAGTTGGCTCTGTTCTAAGCAGGGGAGTGGGATTCCATGGCACTGCTCAGATTCCTAAATCCATTTGGAAAGTAGATTCAGAGCCCTTACCCTGAAGCCAGCAGCATCCACGGTTAGAAATAAAAACCCGGAGTGGTCTCGGTCTCAGAGTAATCAAACCTTCCACCTGCCAAGGATGGGTGGCATCAGGCTAGCACAGCCACCATGCCACTCTGTTAAAAATAATGATTATGTAAAGAAAACATCCTCAGAAAAAAACCCTATCTAATCTGGGCTGGGCTAGAATAAACGCCTCCTGTTCTGACCTACCTCTGAGGTGAAATGATCTATTTCTTCCTTGAATTGCTCCCCCAGTTCTGCACATTCACGTGCTTGCTTAGCAGACACCCAAACAGAGCGTTTTGGGGTTTGCCCAGCTGTTCTATTTCCAGCCTGTTCAGTTCATGTCAGTTCCTACCGCATGTACCTTGGGGGTAGCTCTTGAACCCTGGACTGTCGGGGCAAGAGGAGGAAGGGAAGGGGGCAGAGAGGCACAGCCATCACAGGTGAACAGTCTTGGGAGAAGACTTCTCTCTGATTTCTCACTGCGTTGGGTAACAAGTACGCAGGTGTCACTGTGCCACTAAGAGGGAAATGACCATACTAGTGAGCCATCTCGTATGGCCTGCATCAAACAGGACACGGCCTCCATCCCATCATCCCACAGTGAGTGGCCCTAGCAAGGCATTTCTGGAAAAGTGTTTTTTGGTGTTTTCTGTTGCAGAAGTCCACCCCACCCCCACCCACCCCTTGACTCTTTCCCTTATATAAATGGGGAAGGACACTTGTTGAGTACCACTCAGCTACCTGAGTCTGGCTAGCTGTTTCATGTGGTCATCTTCCAATCAGTCCTCCTGGTAAAAGTTGCAAGAGATGTCGATGATCCCCATTCCAGGGAGGAGAGGCCATGCTCAGAGAGGTTAAGTCATTTGCCCAAGGTTGCACAACTCACAAGTGGCAAACCCCGTGGCAGCCAGAACCAGCATTCTGAGAGTGGATGATGAATCGATGGCAGTAGGAGTCTGGTGCTGAGGTGCCAGCCCCTAGCTGTGACTGTGTGTGGCCATGGGGCCAGGGTCAGGCTGAATGGGTTCAGGTCAAAACCAGGCTGTGAAGTCCACTCTCTATGGGACCTCTGTGCCTTGATTTCTTCATCCATAAGTGCAGTGATTGAAAGAGCCCTTACCTTCTGGGTTTGTTCTGAGGATTAATCCACATATAGCATATAGGGCTTAGCAGTGCTTGGCCCACATAAACACTCAGGGCTAGCTATAACTAATCCCAGTGGCACCGACTCTTTGATTCTGGAAGAATATCCCAGTCCCTGAGAGGAGGTTGGAGGAAGGGTAACTTTCCCTTCTGGTATTGCTTTAGGGATCCAGAGGCCCCATCTACCCTCCTTCTCATTTAATCTTCATGGCTCCCGTGGGTGAGGCCCAAGTCACAGATGTGAAACTGAAGCCCAGCAGTAACACGGCACTGGATTGGGCCCCTACAGAAACAACCCCTTCCAGCCTCTCTCTCCATGGCCTCTTGTGCAGCAGCACTTGTGCCAAGAATGCACCTCTGAGCAACCAGACTGGCACTCGGAGAACTGGGGAGAGCATGAGGCTCATAAAAGAACACCCTGCTGAAGGCTGAGAAGGAGAAAGATGGAGAAGAAGCCAGGACACCAGCCCCTGGCCCTTCCAAGTGGACTCCACGGCCAATCTAAGCCATTAACACCAGGAAGGAAAAGCCCAGCTGGTCACAACCAGGGAAGCCAAAGGGAATGGGGGGCAGTGGATGGGAGCAGTGGTGGTGGGGAAGGGTGGTGGAGAGACCTGGCTGGCACACGGTAGTAGGCGGTAAAGGGAAGGGCCCGATATTCCAGGGAATTGTTCTGGACAAATTCTGAAAACAGACATGGGCTAGAACGACAGATGTGAAGGACAAGAGTCAACAATGAGCAGCTAATTCATTTGCTTTCTCCTCCCTCCCTCCCTCCCTTCCTTAATCATTGAGCTTCTGGATGCCGAGCAGGATTCAAGAGATAAAACTATTAAAAAGGTGAAGCATCCCTAACTGAGTAAACAAGCAACAAGCTATACTGTGATTAGTACTGTAATGCAGGGGCAAGTAAGGTGCAGTGAGAGCGTAAAGGAAGAATCCAAGAAGGGTTCTCAGAGGAGGTGACAGCTGTGTGGACCTTGAGGGATGAATAGGAGCCTGCCAGGAAGAGGACTCAATACTGGAATGTGGAACAGGGCAAAAAGGAGAGAGGATCTTTGGCCTAGAGGCAACTGCCATTGCTTGTCACTTCGGATTTCCCTTTTGTTAGTAAAGTAGTGCTCAAATTTCTCCAAGCCAGGCTTCAGCAATACATGAACCGGAACTTCCAGATGTTCAAGCTGGTTTTAGAAAAGGCAGAGGAACCAGAGATCAAATTGCCAACATCCGATGGATCCTCGAAAAAGCAAGAGAGTTCCAGAAAAACATCTATTTCTGCTTTATTGACTATGCCAAAGCCTTTGACTGTGTGGATCACAATAAACTGGAAAATTCTGAAAGAGACGGGAATACCCGACCACCTGACCCACCTCTTGAGAAACCTGTATGCAGGTCAGGAAGCAACAGTTAGAACTGGACATGGAACAATAGACTGGTTCCAAATAGGAAAAGGAGTACATCAAGGCTGGATATAGTCACCCTGCTTATTTAACTTATATGCAGAGTACATCATGAGAAACGCCGGTCTGGAAGAAGCATAAGCTGGAATCAAGATTGCCGGGAGAAATATCAATAACCTCAGGTATGCAGATGACATCACCCTTATAGCAGAAAGTGAAGAGGGACTAAAAACCTCTTGATGAAAGTGAAAGAGGAGAGTGAAAAAGTTGCATTAAAGCTCAACATTCAGAAAACTAAGATCATGTCATCTGGTCCCATCACTTCATGAAAAATAGATGGGGAAACAGTGGATAGTGTCAGACTTTATTTTTGGGGGCTCCAAAATCACTGCAGATGGTGATTGCAGCCATGAAATTAAAAGACGCTTACTCCTTGGAAGGAAAGTTATGACCAACCTAGACAGCATATTAAAAAGCAGAGACATTACTTTGCCAACAAAGGTCCAGCTAGTCAAGGCTATGGTTTTTCCAGTGGTCATGTATGGATGTTAGAGTTGGACTGTGAAGAAAGCTGAGCAACAAAAAATTGATGCTTTTGAACTGTGGTGTTGGACAAGACTCTTGAGAGTCCCTTGGACTGCAAAGAGATCCAACCAGTCCATCCTAAAGGAGATCAGTCCTGGGTGTTCATTGGAAGGACTGATGCTGAAGCTGAAACTCCAATACTTTGGCCACCTGATGCAAACAGTTGACTCATTGGAAAAGACTGGGATTGGGGGCAGGAGGAGAAGGGGACGACAGAGGATGAGATGGCTGGATGGCATCACCAACTCGATGGACATGAGTTTGAGTAAACTCCGGGAGTTGGTGATGGAGAGGGAGGCCTGGCGTGCTGCGATTCATGGGGTCGCAAAGAGTTGGACACGACTGAGCGACTGAACTGAACTGAACTGAATCAGAGCCAAGCCAGAATTCCTTGTAGAGTCCTGGCCTCTAATGTGACTCACACAAGGAAGCCCCTGCTTTCTTTCTCCTCTGGACAAAAAAATTATTATCTACACTGTTTGAAGCTCTCTTGTGCTAGGATGTCCTATAACAGAGAACAAGGCTCTCACTCCCTAAGTTGAGGAGAGGTCTAGTAATCCTATATTCTGAGAAATAAAGTATACATGGACTTTAATTTATACTAGAGTGTGGATGACTGACACAAGATACTTTCCTATGCAGAGATTAGAACATGAAGAGAGGATGAAGAGAAGGACTCTGGAAGTATGTGTGTGTTTGAGGGGAGCCAGAAGTGAAAGCCCCTGACAAGGGTAGAGAAGAGCCCAGGGAGAGAGGTGGAGAGCACCAGATCAATTGTCATAGTGCAGCACACTCACAGGCTCTTGGCTGGTGCTCAACCTGCCTGCCAATGCAGAGACATGAGGCTCAGATTCGATCCCTAGATTGGGGAAGATCCCCTGGAGGAGGGCATGGCAACCCGCTCCAGTATTCTTGCCTGGAGAATCCCCTTGGACCAAGGAGCCTGGAGGGCTACAGTCTATAGGGTCGCAAAGAGCCGGACATGGCTGAAGTGAGACCCAGAGGGAGAGGGGTACTCTCTGGAGCCTTCTTACCTGCCGCCTACTCCCACCATTCTACCCCCAAACTCTCTGGCCAATGGTTGCCTCCTCCAGTGGGGTCCTGAGAGAAAGAAGGTCCCCGATTGACTGCCACGAATACAGTGCTGTTCCCTCCGGGGAGGAGGTGGTCCCAAGGCATGAGGCTGGATGCAGGTGGGCCACTGGGAAGATACAGGTTCTGTCACGTTCCTTGGAGCTGGGAGCCCCTGGGGCACTGAGGGGAAGGCACAGGTTTGGCCCCCAGGCCGACCAGCCAGCAGCCGAGGAAGGGTTAAGGATGCAGGCAGCTTCTCACCGTCTGGTGGTGGCGGTGACACAACTCTGCTCTCCATAGCACCTCAGGAACCACCACCCTTGAGAGCCTCCATGACAACAGCTAGTGTGGGAACAGGTCCTTTGGGTCTCCCCACCTCCTGGGCTCACCCCTGTCCTCCCGGGGGGCAGCAGGCCTGGCCTGGGCCGTGACGGGGAGGCGGCCGCCTCCGCTCTGATCCCCTCTGGGGCCGAGGGCTGAGGGCATGGGGGAAAGTCTGGTTTTGTTTATTTCTGTTTGCTCTGAACCTTTGATCGCTGGTATCATGTTTGAGGTGACTCTCCTTGAACCTGGGGTCTAAAGATGAGGAATTGAGGGGAGTGTGAAGGGGGAGTCTCTGGGGACATTAAGAATGAAGTCATGAGACAGGTGAAGAATCCCAGTCTCTAGTCCCTGCAGAGGTCTCCTCAGAGTGGTCACCTCACTTCCCCGCCGCCATGGCCTTAGGCTCTGTCCCACCCAGAGGCCTAAGCAGGATCAGGAGGCTCAGAGCTCAGGATGGAGCCCACCGGAGGTGAGGGGGCACCAGCATGAAGGCCAAGCTGAGCCAGGCAACTCTGGCCTCAAGGCTTCCTTCCCTCTTCCCATGCCCCAACCTCACCTCCTTTATCGTCTCTTTCCTCTGTTCATCAACCCCCTACATCCTTCCCTCTTCCTCCTCTGGCCTTCTCCTCTCCTTCACTCCTCCTTTTTCATCACTTTTTTCATTCACTTGAATGTTTTCCTGAGCACCCACTGTGCAGAGACCCTGGGCTAGGCCCCGAGAGGCTTTGGGATGAATCAGCTCCCTGGGGTCGCTCACTGTTGGGGGAGGGGAATTCTACAGGCATGTAGAACACCAGGTAGAAATGGTTACATTCTGAAAGGAAGAGCTAAGGGAACGCTCCTCTTAATCCCTCTCTTCCAGCCTGCCTCATTATTCTGACAGTTTCTCAGGCAGGAGATACATAATGTAAAGAGGAGAGCTTTTTATCCCCCCCAAGGACTCCCAGGAATGCCCTAGAAAGTGAGGTGCAAATGCCAGCGGAGACAGCTTGGGAGGGATAAGACAGGATAGAGTTCAGCATTTACTCATGCCAGGTCCACCTCTGCCCCTTCATTCATTCATAAAACATTTATTTCACATGGTGCTAGAACCCAGGTACTTACAGGAAGGCAGGCAATAGACAAATATAGTTGCAAGGAAGAGAGTATGATGAAGAAAATGAGCAGCTGCAATGACAGAAAACAACACGGAGGTGGCGGGGTGGGGCAGGGGGTGAGGGGTCACCACGGGAGTGATATCTAAAGTCAAACCCAGAGTGAGAACTCAGCCAAGCGAAGGGTGGGGTGAAGTGGGTCACAGTGGTCATGGGAGGAACAGCGTGTGTAAACCACTAAAGGTGGGAGAGGCTGGTGTGTGTGAGGAAGGTTCCCCGGGCAGAGGGAGGGGGCAGGAGTGGTCTGCTGAGGCAGGAAGAGGCCTGAGATTCAGAAGCGCCTTGAGGGCCCACCTTTCTTTGAACAAGTTTTGATTTTATTTAAAATGCGGTGGGAATCCAGCCACTGAGGATTTTAGACAGAGATAGCACTTTCCGGTTTCTGTTTTAAGGAGCACTCTCTGCCGTGATGACCCAGGGAGGTCAGGAGAGAGGAGATGGAGCCCCCCTCCAGAGTTGGAAGGGAGGAAGGAGATGGGGAACGTGTGAAGCATTTCGGAGCTAGGAAAGGTAGAACTTACTTAGAACTTACTTGCTAACGACTTGGAATGAGGTGGGGTGGCGGTCGGGGAGGGGCTGGGGAATGCAAGATATTATTAGGTATTTTAGTCTACTTGTCCTTAGTCTGTGTCCTCCATTAGAATGTAAGCTCCGTGAGGGCAGGGATTTCATTGGCTTGGTTCACTCTTGGTTCCCCAGGACACGATACAGGCATTTCATAAAGATTGACTAAACAGTAAGTGAGCTGAACTAAGGGATGAGAGGGCGGGATTAACGATGACATCTCAGCTTCTGGCTCACCTAGGGGAGAATAATGGAAGCATAGCAAGAGAGGAGGCCCAGGGAGGCAGAGAGGTGAGCGGCGAAGGTGCCTGCGAGGGGCCAAGCAGGCAGTGTGAATAGGCATGGAAAGCAGGGAGAAGAAGGGGGTGTGAGAGTGGGTCACCTCTGTACACCAGCAGGGAGAGCAGTGCCTGGAAAAACCGAAGAGGCTCGATGTGTTTGCCGAATGGATGAGCGAGTGAACGAGGTCAAGAGGCGAGTTCTGGACCGGAACTACAAACGCGGCTGTCACCGGTCCCTGGAGGGTGTTGAAGGCCGTGGGCGTGGATGGGGTCATTTAGGGAAGAGTGTTTGGAGAGAGAAACGAAGCGAACCCGCTAACCCAGCCACCGCCTCTCCCCACACCAGGTATTGCTGATTTAGGAAGCAGGGACCCTAACTCAGCAAAAAGCAGAGCCCTGCAGTTCCAGGAGACTCCTAGGGAATAGCCATAGAAGCAGGCAAATCTGGTGGGAGGGGGCCCCACAGAGCTGTGGGGAAAGGAGAGGCTGCCAGCACTAACAGCAGAAGGTCCCTCTGACCTGGAGCCACAGCCACACTCCTGGCTCCCTCTCAGCCCTTGATGCTGTGGTCAAGCCCAACCGAGGTCTCCCAGGAGACAGCAGGTCTCGGAGTCCCTGGCAGCTATTGCTGGCCTCTGACACAATACAGGCTGTTGGGGCATGGGTGTGCTTATCAAGCCCTGGATGACTGAGCCCGCTCGTGCGCCATCTGTTGTGTGGGGAAAGGAGCTTATCTGAGTCCTGGTCAGAAGACCTGGTTCTGGACCTGCCTCCATGACTGATACCTGGGTGGTTCCATGTACGTCAGAACATCTTAGAACTAGAAGGGGTCTTCTAGTTCCACCTTCCAGGCTGAGCAGAAATTCCTCCCACAAACCCCCAGCCCATGATCATTCAGAATCTCTTTAAACTTCCAGGATGGGGATTTCACTCCCCATAGGACAACCCATTCCGTCAAGAGTTTGTTAGAAAGCCTTTCTTTATCCAAAGGCTGGAAGGACCCAACACTAGAGGTTAACAGTGTCACCTCCAGGGAGGACAGTGGGATTGAGAGAGGGAGACAGGGCTTCCCTGTTGATTTGGTTTGGGATGCTTTCAGCACAGATTGTTAAACTTGTGATGGCAAGAGAGGCAATGAAAAAGACAGGTTTTTCTTGATTGAAAGCCATTCTGCCTTCCTAACATTTCTACCTACTAATCCTAGGTCTTCTCTCTGAGATCAGAGAATAATCTAAACCCATTTCCCCTCTGATGCCCTTCAAATACCTGAACTTGATCTCCATCAAGTTTCCACCGAGGTTTCTTCAGGCTGAGCTCCAGACCAGTCTCCATCCCAGTACCCCCAGAAAATAAAACTCACTGGGTTGCAGAAAGAAGGAACCAATCACTCCTTGAGTTGGGAGTTAGCTCATGCTGATTCATTAGTGAGGCCTGAGAAGATTTTCTTCTCCGTTTTCTGTGTGAGTGTGTGTGTGTGTGTGTGTGTGTGTGTGCGTGCGCGCGCGGGGCAGGGGGCAGGGGGCATGATCACATCACTTACTTCCTCCAGTCTTGGTTTTCTTCCCATTAAAGGGGAAAACAATACCTTTGCTATGAGAATCAATACAGATGAAGGAAATGAAAAACATTAAAAAGCACAAATCTATACTCTGGGTGTGACGACCCAGAAGCCCCATTCCATTTAGATAGCAGCTAAGTGTAGGGCTCATAGAGCCAAATGGCTTGGGTTCAAATCCCAGCTTTACTGCTTATTGGATGTGTGACCTTGGGGAAATGACCTGACTCAGTGCTGCAGTTTTCTCCTCTGAAACAAGGGACGATGATAACATGAAGCTCAGAATGGGTCTTTAGGAGCATTAGATATATTGCCTAGCACTTTAAAAAGGTTAACTGTTGGATATTACCACCCCAACTCTATTCCTTCACAGAGAGATAGGGGTTCACAGAAATGAGGCAAATTTATGGCACTTATTTGAAAGGTGAGGTCATTAAACCAAAGCAGTCATTGGAGTGAGTTGCTCCCTGACCCCAATATTTGTAAACCATGCTTTGTGCTAGGCACTGTGCTAAGGGTGTCTCAGGCCCTGCCTCATTGGAGGGGTCTGAGGGTGTTGCTGGGGGCTCCAAAGGCATCTCCTTGGGTCCCCTCAGGCTCTGTTGGCACTGGGTACCCTTGGGCTGCTTGCTGGATTCTCAGCCCCTGACCATGAAATGGTTCCACATTGACAGACAAAAAAAAACCCAAACAAAGCAAACAACAACAAAAAACCAAACACCATTTTGAATGTGGGTCCAGATGTGTAATATCATTATGGAACCAGCAGCGACTCCCAGCCCATTATCTCCCAGCCAAGCTTCTCTGAGGCGAGCCTGGCTGCAAATGGATTTCTCCTGTCTGGGGGGTAGGGGGGGGTACAGCCCCTACTTGCCCTCCACTGCTGGAGGAGAGATTTTATCTTTAATTAACAACTGGCTGCCTGCCATTGCCTCACCTCTGCTGGCCCAGGCTCCCAGCCTGACTCTCTGCTTCAGGAACAGGCTTCCCCTTGTTTCTCCCCTCCCCTCCCCTCCCCCTGCTCCCTGGTGAGCTCTTGTCCTTTCCTGGACAGATGACCCTGGGTCAGGCCTTCACATTCACTGGCTCTGAGATGCACGCTATCATTACACCCATTCTACAGGCAGGGAAACTGAGGTTCAGTGTATTGCCCCAAGTTACCCAGCTGGGAAGTGGCAGCTGAACTGAGGTCCCCCATCTGCCCACTGGCTCGAGTAAGGAGAGCAAACACGGGTGCAGACTACAGAATTCAGAGCCCTGTGCAAAACAAAAACACTGGGCCCTTCTTCAGTAATTATCAGTAACTTCCAGAGGGTGACAGCTGAGCATTAGTTGGTTGTGGGCCTTCTGAGAGACTCAGGGGGCACAGCCCTGAAGCCAAGCCCCTGTGTGACTGTAGGAGGGTCTAGGGTAGGGATGACATCTGAGCATCCCACCACCCCCACCTCCTGTCTGGGCCCAGGTCTGTTCACTTCAGCGATCCCAGTGTGGCCCCAGGTCCTTGTCAGCCTCAGTTCATCAGCCATCCAGTCATTACAACAACTCCGGCATCCCCTGGGCCTCGGCCCACACAGAATCGGTGCAATTTCAGGGGAGAGAGGAAGCCCCCTGCAAAACGAGGAATACAGTGGAACCGCTGAAATGAACAAGTCTCTTCTTTCACGTTATGGTTGGGGGTGGGGGTGGGGTTAGGGGGATGGTGGCAGCAGTAGAGATCCCTGCCCAGGAGCCTAGATCCCAGGTCGGTCCTCTTGGTGTGACCTTGGCCAGAATCACTCTTCATCTCAAGCATTCGTGTCTGGTTCTAAATGCAGGAGTCGGGCTCCACTGGTGATTCCTGATGGGGGTGGGGTTAGGAGTATGCATTTCTTAATGCTGGGGGGGGCAGCCAGGGAGATCCCCACAGACACAGAAAGGAAAGGCGGAGGCAGTCACACAGCGGGCACGGCAGAACGCTCCAGATGTCTTTATTGGGGCTTGAGCACGGCATGACAGTCACAGGCATGCGGACAGGGCGGTAGGGCCCAGCCTAGGCATGCCTCAGACGCACGAGGGGACAGCTTTAGAAAAGGACGACCAACACCAGGGAGGGGCAGGGCGGGCTGGGGAGGGAGGGCTGAGGCAGGGGCAGAGGCCTAGGTCGAAGGGGGGCACCTGGCCTCGGCTATTGCACGCATCCTCTGGCCACCAGCCGGGAAGTACAGTATTGCAACTGGTCTCCGCTCGCCCGCGGCTTCCCCTTCTCAGACCCCTGAGCCAGATGGGCAGACAGACCCCTTCCCTGCCCGTCTGCCCAGCAGCATCTTTGGAAAACAAACGGACGAAGGAGACAGAACAAAAAACCAGAAATAAAAAAAGACAAAACACCCCCTCAGTCAAGGACACAGGGAAGGTGGAGGAAGGAGTGGAGGAAGCTGCAGAGGAGCCCTGGGAAGTCCCCCAACAACTGGGGCGTGGGGTGGGAGGTAGAGCCCCAATCTGGGGTGGGGTGAGGCCAGTGGAGCAGTGACCCCAGGGGGCAATCTGGCCTTCCACCAGCCTCTGGCCCACAGGGGAAATGCTCCCAAGAGGGAGAGTCTAGCCTGGGACCACCCAGCTGGACTGGCAGTTCCCAGGTGTATTTTTCCTGGGATATTCCACACACACATTCAGCAGAAACAAAGAATCAGTGAAGGGAAAGGGGGTGGGGTGGGGCAAGGATTTGGGGAGACACAGCCTAACGAAGAAGACAGACCACCAACAGCACGTGCACTACACACAATAGTACAGTGTGTATGAATATAGATACTATATGTGCATATATAGCTCTTCAATGTACAACAGAACAAGAACATCAGACCCGATGGCTCTGGGCCCGAGGGTCACATGGGAGGTTTTCCATCAGTCCTGTGCAATCAAGGATATGAGTCTTTCCCAGCGAAAGATTCTTGCCTGGGTTCCAGAGTTGCCCTAAGCCTCTGGCTTTCTGTCTGTCTGCCTGTCTCTCTCACGTTGGTGCCGCTTTAAGAGAGGGTGAGGACTTCGGCCTGGGCATAGTTGGACGAGAGGGCGTCTTGGCAGGTCTCTGTGTTTAAAGAGCACAGGTGTGAGACACTGGGACGCACGCTTTCGGCTCAACATTGCCTTCTTGAGAGGTAAGGAGTTCAGCAAAAGAAAGGGAGAAACGAAGAATGAGATATTAGAAGGAAGGCAGCTGCTGACCCACACGCTGTGGGCTGAGGAGTAGGCCAGAAATGCAAGGCATGGGGCCTGGAGTTAAGAAACAGAAAGAGCAGGGATAGGAAGGGAAGGGTGAGCCCTTCATCATCCTGCCAACCCAGCGCTGGGCCTCAGTGACCCGTAGGTGATGTCACAGCTCAGCCCCACGCCTGTCGGATAAGGAGCTCCAGGAACCAGGAGCCCTCGGGTCCCCAAAGCTGCAGTACGGTGGGGAGAGGGACCACAGCTCTGCAGCCTGGCATGGAGGCGGCAAGGGAAGCTCCTGCCGGGGCTCTCAGCCCACAGGCCATCGCCTGCCCAGCCTGTGCTCCCCCCAACACAGTTCATCTGCTGTCACCACCTGGGTCTAGTCCACTGTCCCAGGGGCTGGCGAGGAAGGCTCCTGAGTGGGCTGCCATGTCAGGCCCAGCCCCCTTCCTCAGTCTGGCAGGAAGAGTCCCAGCAGCTGCAGGGTGAGTGCTGAAGAGGAAGCTCAAGGAGGACGAATGTGCCCATCTCAGGAGAGGAGGCAGGAAACCCAGCGGCTCAGTGAGCCCTTCCAGACATCTCCTTCTCAGCCTGGGGCGGCAGGGGCCTGGGCCTTCCCTTCCCCTGCCTTCCCAGCTGGGGCACGGGTAGGGCAGGCAGGAGGCTGCAGTGGGGGCAGGGACTTCGGGAGGTGAGACTCTCTGGCCAGGGCAGATGAGGCCCGGCCCCGAGGAAGCTGTATGTAAAGGGAGCCAGGGCTGTTGCACAGCCTCTCCTCTGACTCCCATGCACCCTCCCCTCTGGCTCCAGCTCACAGCTTCTCCTCTCAGAAGCCCTGAGGGCTGAGGACCGGTCTCCACAGTTGTCAGCAGCAACTGGTACAAACAGGAAGAGAGGTAGCAACTCCTGCCTGGGCTGCTTCCCCTGCTCTGTGGGGAGGGGCTGGGCCCCAGCTGAAGGTGAAGACGGTCAGAAGCCAAAGTAACGGGTACAAGCCCAAGTCCAGAGGCAAGGGAAAGTAAACTGTGCTCTCAGATTGTGGGCGAAGACAGAGCTTTCTCCTAAAAAGGGGAGGCCCAGGGCCTAGGCAAGCCTGAGGCCTGTGAAGAGGGCCACCTTCCCAGATAGGGCCTGGAGGACTGTGGGGCCCTGTAAACTCACTCTGTCCTTTCCCAGGACCCTGAGAAGGAACTGGGGCCAGCAGCCTCCTCAGTGTTCCTGTTCGCTCAATCCTGTGTCAGCCCTACAGAAGCCAGGGAGCCAGGAGGGGTGTGTGGGAGCCCACCCAGCCCCCCCAAGGCACAAGGGGCCCCAGGCTGGCACTCCTGCATCATGTCGCCCAGGGACATCTGTGCCCACCATGGGGGTGCCATGAGCATGCCCGTTCCTGTGGGAGGGAAGAGGGAAGGAGGCGGTGGGTGCCGTGGAAACTTGGGCTCCTGACAACTTGAGGGCTGCCACAGAAATAGCCGCCTCAGTTCCCTGAACCAGAAAGGCAAGTGAGAGGAGGAAATAGCTATAGTGCCCATGCTACACCGGTCACCTCACTCACAGTGTCCATGTTGGAATCAGGACCCCAGCACCGCTGGGGAGCCCAGCGGGGGCAGGAGCTAAACCATCCTACTGGAAGAGAAGCTGGGCTCTCAGACCGGACTGAAAGGGGAGAAGGTGCCCTGATCTCTGTCCTGCTCCCCAGGGCTTGCCTGTCTGTGTCCCCTTCTGAGGGGCAGTGGCATGAATGGTCCTGTATCTTCTCAGCTCTTCTTCTCTTCCTCCTGAGAGCAAACAGGACGCCAGCCCCACAGACCACAGCAGGGCGGGGAGAGCCCAGGACCCACCTTCAAGAGAATTTCCTGTGTCTGCCCAAGGCTGAAGAAGGCACTGACAGAAATGGGAATGTTTCTAGAATATGCTCTTCTTCATTGTCCCCTGCAATCCCATGAAATGGTCTGACCTTTCTGCCCAGTTCACCTTCTGGGGCGGCTTCCAGAGTCCCCAGCCTCCTGCTGAGTCCCCGAATGCTGTCTGGCGGTATCTATCTCTGCCCGTTCTGGAAGGAGCAGACATGGACCTTACTTAGTCATTCCCTCCACAAAGTTGCATAATCTGGCTCTAAAAATTGCCAGGCGCCCAGCTCTGCTGTCAGGTCTAATTCCCATCAGGTGAAATAGGAAATGCCTTGGCGGAGGTGTTCCGAGTTCCTGGGCTGGTGCACTGGGGCCTGCCCTGGGGAGGGGCCCCTGTGGCTGGACCGGCCCTGGCGTGGCCGCATGCCCCAGCGGGAGGCAGCGGGTAGGGGCAGGATGGCTCCGCTCCCTGCACTTCCCCTCAGCTGCCCCTGCCCAGGGTGCACCCCTGCTCACTCCGTGACTCACAGACCTGTTGTGCTCCTGGGCTTGTTAAGTAAATGAATACACTTAATTATAGAAATTAGATGAGTCTCCGGTTCTGGCAGCGATATAGAGCGCAGAGGCTGGGTGGGAGCGGCAGGTGACTCAGAGGCAGGGCTGGGAGCTGGAGGGAGCAGGAGAGGAAGGAGAACTGGAGAGGAAGCAGGAGAAGCGGCGTGGCTAGTGATGCCACAGCTCGGGGGGGGTGGGGCACAGATGGGAGGCTGGCTCCAAGGCTGGGTTCCACCCAAGAGGGGGACATCCCCGCATCTGGGCCGCCTATCCTGGGGCCCCAACTTGGGAACCCCTGCCTGTGCCCCACGCCCCAGGGGACAGCCTTAATCCTGGTTGCTTTGGGTGTGGGATGGACAGACAGACAGACAGAGATGTTCAACTGCAGGCTGTTCGGTTACTGGTTGAAGGCCCTGAGGAATGGGGGTGCATTTGCTGTGATTAAGGTGGGAGCCTGAGGAGGAGTCAGGGCCCAGAGACACAGTTACACAGCCCTTCTCTTCAGCAGAGAATGGGAGTGAGTGGGGTAGGAGGCCTTCAAGTAATCTCCCCTCGCTCTCAGGCTCCATAGCTGAACCTTTTAGGGAGCTGGGTGCTGTGGACAGGAGGCTCAGGGGCCTCAATTCTCCTGTATCCTGTTTGACTCCCGAAGACCCAGGAGGGATGAAGCTGGAGGCACGTGTGTGCCTGTTTGTGTGCGGGTGCCCAGGGTCGGGGAGAGCTGAGGGTGCAGCTACGAGGCCGAGTGTCCAGGGGGTGGGCTGGTGAGCGGGTGGAAGGGGTGGGCGAGCAGGGGCTTTCTTGGAGGGTAGGGTGAGCTGTATCGCGATGCCAGTGGAGACAGCCCCAGACTGGTTCCAGCCGCTCCCGCTATGTTGTTTAGGCTCCGGGACTTTCCACAGCCTTGGTGAAGAAAAGGCACATGGGTCAGGGGGGCGCAGCTCCTCGCCTGAGACGCTCCATGGGATCCGTGTTCTGGGGACCCAGCAGGGCAGGCAGCCCCAGGGCTGGCTGCAGAAGTCTGGTTCAGCTGGGAAAGGTTTCCTGGCTCTCTCTGGTCTCCAGATGGAACCCAGGGCCCCATCCTCAGCTGCCCTTTGCTTTGTCATCATCCCCAGGTAAGTTTCCCTCCAGTTGTACAAAGACCCTGCGGCCCTCAGAACCCTCCTTTCTCAACCCTAAGAAGCCCTAGTGATCACACACCACTTTCCTCCCAGGGAGTTCACACTATGTCACATAGGTACCTACAAGGTCTCACTGGTGTCTGTGCTGGTGGCTGGAGGAGGTCTGGGCCCACTCCCTCCTGGACCTGATTGTAGCCCAAGCGCAGAGAAGTTCGGCGTGGTCTGGCATGGGTAAAGTTGCCGAATGCACACTGGGAGTTTGGCGATGCTAATTGCCACGCATCCTTAGCAGGGCCTGTTTCCCAGCAACCCACCTGTTCCCTCTCGAAGGTCACTCTAATTGGCTGAGCTACATGCTTGTTGCCAAGAGGCAGTGTGGAGGCATCTTGAAAATAGAGCAGCCAGGCCCCACAAGCACCCAGAGAGATACGGTGGTGGGACAGGCTCCCCAGCCCCACGCAAGCTCACACGCGGTCTCCTCCTCAGGTGGGACCTGCTCCCCAGGACCTCAGGGCCTCTCCTCTGACTTGCACCCTCACAGCTGCTTCCTCCACACCGCTACTTCCACTGAGTCTTTCACCACACTGGATGAAAACAGGGGTGCTCAGGATTTGGTTCTGCTTGCTCAAGTCCTCCCTGCCACCTCACCTTCTATGCTAACCACTTAGCATTCTCCAGCCAGAGCAAGGCTCCAGGTCTGAACTAGGACACAGGAGAAGCCCCAGTGTGTCTGGGGTGGGGGGTGGGGCAGGAGGGACAGGCACACCCAGAGCCCAAGGATTGGGCTACGCAGAGGCCAAGGGTGACCAGAAGAGCACAGGGGAGTGTGGAAGTAGTATGAGCATCATCCATTTAAAGCTCTAAATTTAGCTGGGCCACATCCAGGTTTCAGATTGCTGCTCCTGCTTCTGCCACCCAGCAGGGCACATGTCCAGCAAAACTGGATACATAGCTCTCAGGGCTTGGTTAGGGTCAGGGTGCTCTGGGGACAGTGGTGATGAGCACGCCAGGGAAAGGGCCTGGGAAGGTATCCCTGGAATTTCCTGGGCTGGGCAGGCCAAGGGACACCCTTGTGGGGACAGAGACATCACAGGCTATTCCTATAGCAGCTACTGTCCCTGCCTCACTGGACCTTGTTTTAGTTTGGGATTTGGGGATGGTGGGAAGCAGCCGGGGGAAAGGGGTTGGACTGAAAGAAGACTAGTTAAGAAGCAACCTGCATACCCAGCTGTTTTGGGGTGAGAATTGGGGGTTTATCCTGAAACTAGGCATGCTTTTAAGAGAGGTTAGATGACAAGGACAGGGCAGAAAAGACAAAAAAGTGATGGGGACTGGGCAGAAGGAACACCGGGGCTTGACAGCCCTGGTCCTCAGCCATCATGGCGCTCCACCATCCCTAATCATTTCAGTCCCACTTGGTCAGGCCAGGAATCCCCAAGCTCCACTGTGGATGGAGTTTCAGCTTTCCCTTGAGCTCTCTAAATCCTTCAGAACATACCCCCTCTCCCTGCCCACTCCCAGCCCCTGGTCACCTTCTGGCTCTACCTGGAAGGGACAGTCTCATCCCGGGGGCTAGGACAGCTGGGCCGCAGGACCCCCAGTTGTAGGACGGAGGAGGTAGGGCCTGTGCCAGGCTCTCTGAAGACCTCACACCAGAACTCCATTCTCACCCTGAGTCCTGAGACTCCTGGGACTACTTACTTAGGAAACCTGAGCTGTGTTTAAAGGAGGCCTAGGTGAAGGCTAGCAATGACACTGTGGAGTCAGACCTAAAGGTCACAGCAGGAACCAGAGGAAGGGAAGGTGATCAAATGGAAGGAGTGGGCCGGAGCCCTGATCTGTGGTCCCTTCACCCTCCAGCACTTGTCTTTCTGGAGGGCACCTGGCAGGGCTCTGTGTACCTTCTGGGGATGTCTCGGGCCTTTCTAATCCATGGACTAGAACATCAGGGGACCCACCCTAAAAGCGAGGGTGCGTCCAAGGCAGAGGAGATGGTGGCCACAGCCTCAGAGGAGGAGGGGACCTTAAGCTCCGTGGGGGACACTGGTGAGACTCAGCTCCATGGGAGCTCCCCCCCTGCCCAGCCTGGGGAGCCGTACCTTTGCGGACACTACCATCGGCGCAGGCATAGTCCCCAGCGCTGAGCAGGAAGCAGGCAGCTGCCTTCTTGTTTCTGTCTCGGGTGCCGGAGCGGCGCAGTGCCCTGCGCTCCTCAGGGGTGGGGGCGGAGGCCAGGGGCTGGGTGAGGCCGGCTCCCTCCTCGTCCGACAGCACCGCATTGGCATCACCGTTCTGCTTGGAATCTAAAGGGGCAGACAGAAAGGAGGCTGCAGGAGGGCTGATCCCTGGCCTAGAGCATCACTTACCCAACCCACAGGGAGAGTGCTGCCAGAACCAGGGGGTGGGCCTGCTCCTGGGGGGCAAAGAGTGGGATGCTGACTTTCCTCTCAGCCTTGGCTGGAGATGGAGCCACAGATACCCCAAAAGCAGAGACTCCCCAAGTTGACCCTGTGAGATCAGCTCAAGGCAGGCAGTAGAGTCTGCTGCCTCCTTGGGTCTGGCTCAGGCTGACACTTGGATAAGAATGCATTCCCTGGGAGAGTGTCTGGCTTGATGGAGTTAAACTTACAGAGTGGCTTCCACAGCTGTCTTCCTGGGCCACCTGAAGACACTTACTCTTAGTCACCAGGTATCCAAGCCAGAGTCAACACCTGAAGGATTCAGAGCCCTTTGTTTGAGGGGCTCACCTGTGTCTGGGGGAAGATTCCCCCCCCCCCACCCCTCGGGGAAGAGGCTCCAATTCTGCTCCCACTGCTGTATGCTCTTAGTCCTGACCCCTGCTCCACCGGACAGGCAACACCACAGGCAAAGCTGAGTCCCTGGGTCTGGAGAAGGGGGGATGGCCAGTTGGCTTGAGGGCAAGGACCAGGAATGCCCTTACTATGACCGAGCAGTGAGGGTCAGGCTAAGGCACAGCTCATGGTGCCACAGGTGACGTGTGCATGGCAGAAGCCTAGGGACTTGTACATTGTGATGCTAACTTACCCTCTGAGCCCTGAATGGACCTCAGGGTAGAACTGAAATTCCCTGGGGTACGGGCTAGGAGATTTCTGTTCAGGAATCTGGGAAGAAGGTACCATTTTGGTGGGGGAAAGAAGGGGAGCCTAAAGGGTTCCATCAAGGTCTTTGAAAGACCCACGCTCTTGAATGACCCCAGCATGTTGGACGGGCCCCCACCAACAGGCCACAGGTGAATATCCTGAGTCAGGCACCTCCCCACAAGGACAAGTCCCACTCTACCCCCAGAACCATGCCCGGAGGGAGCTGCTGTCTTATGAGCAGCTCCCCAGTGGCCTGGCATCCAATGCCCCCCCCCCCCCCAATACCAGGAATCTCATACCTCTCTCAGGAGCTCACCCCATACCTAACAATTGGGTTCCCACTCTCCAACTTAACTCTGTGTTGCTGTGGATGAAGCCAATTTCCTTTCACCTCTTGACTCAGGTAGAAGCAAGCTTTCCCGAGCTGGCCTTTGCCATCCTTGGATAGCATGATTCAGACCCTCAGGTCTGCTTATTCCACCTTGCAGCTACCAGTTTTTTCCCCCTTTCCTTTCCCCTCTCCCAACATTGTCTGGGCTGCTCCCTCTTGGTTCCCTTGCATCCATGTTAAACCCCAAGCCCAGGACTCAATCTAGCTTGTGCCAAGCAGAAGGCAGCCTCCCACAGCCATTACGTTATCACATTTATTAGGCCAAGAGACACCAGACTTGAACGTTTGGAAAGAAATGATTCATGTGTTGATGCTCCTCAGGAGAACAGCTGCCCTCCTCTCCAGCTAATAATGACAGTGCCTGATATTTGTAAAGTGGGTTTAACTTCTCAAAGTACTTTCAGATCCGTCATTCATTTGGGGCTTGTCCAAGTCTTGGAAGTAAGATACTGATAGTATTTCTGTTTTACAGGTGAGGGGTTTATACCCAGAAAGGGTGAATGACTGGCCTGGGGGCACACGGTACACTGGCCAAGACAGGATTAGAAACCCAGGCTTCTCATTTATAGCCCCATGCACTGCCCACAACAACCTAAATTTCGTGGCATACTCATTCTACAGAGCCTGATGTTCAGGAAGCTATCAGAAAATAGAGATTCAACCTCAATACTGTGCCTTCCTAAAGGCATGCCTTATATTTAGGGAAGCCAGTGCAACAAGAGCACAATCCCAAACTCCAATGCCTGAGCTTCAGTTGGGAGCTCCCCTGGCCACTAGGGGAGAAGTGGCTTTCCTCACCTGCCCGTTTCCTCTCAACCACACCCTCTTCTGGGGCAGGGGGGCTGGCATCACTGTAGGTGCTGTCCCTGGGTGAGGTCTCCTGTGACTTGCAATAAATGGGCGACTCCAGCTGGGGTGGCCGAGGTACATGCTTCTTCCGTTTCTTGGGCAGCTTCTGCTTGGCCATGGCCAGAGAGTAGTACATGCCGAAGTTGTTGACAATGACGGGCACGGGCATGGCAATGGTGAGCACGCCGGCCAGAGCACACAGCGCCCCCACCAGCATGCCGGACCACGTCTTGGGGTACATGTCCCCGTAGCCCAGTGTTGTCATGGTGACGACGGCCCACCAGAAGCCGATGGGGATGTTCTTGAAGTCGGTGTGGTCATTGCCCCGCGGGTCGGAGGGCCTGGCGCCGATGCGCTCCGCGTAGTAGATCATGGTGGCGAAGATAAGCACGCCCAGGGCCAGGAAGATGATGAGCAGCAGGAACTCGTTGGTGCTGGCGCGCAGGGTGTGGCCCAGCACGCGCAGCCCCACAAAGTGGCGCGTGAGCTTGAAGATGCGTAG
Source organism: Muntiacus reevesi (assembly GCF_963930625.1). NCBI lineage: Eukaryota > Metazoa > Chordata > Mammalia > Artiodactyla > Cervidae > Muntiacus > Muntiacus reevesi. The sequence continues at coordinate 95,247,607 of NC_089249.1, forward strand.
GATGCGCACGAAGCGCACCACACGCAAGAAGCCCAGCACGTCGCGGGCCGCCTTGGAGGACAGGCCACTCAGTCCCACCTCCAGGTAGAAGGGCAGGATGGCCACGAAGTCGATGATGTTGAGCAGGTTCTTGACGAAGTCCAGCGTGTCCGGGCAGCACACGATGCGCACCAGGAATTCCAGCGTGAACCACAGCACACACACGCCCTCGATGTAGGTCAGGATGGGCTCCGTCTCCACCTCGCGCCGGAAGCGCACGCTGGTAGTGTTCCCCACCCGGTGAATCTCCGTCACGTTGCGGTCGATGTTGAAGGCCTCGTGGGTCTCCAGGCAGAAGGTGGTGATGGACACCAGGATGAAGAAAAGAGAGGCGAAGGCCACCACCTACGGGAAGGGAGGAGAGTGAGGGCAGCTGTGTCAGGAATGGATGCGCCCAGCGGGGACAGGGCCCTCTGCCTGTGGAGGGAGGGGCCATAGGTCACCAGGCAGTCTGTCAGGTGGTGAGAGGTGGGATTAAGGTGCAAGGTGGGGGGCTGGAATTCCCTCCCCAGGGGGTCTTCATCCGTGTGCTGTGAGTTGCTCAGTCCTGTCCACTCTGCGACCCCATGGACTATAGCCTGCCAGGCTCCTCTGTCCATGAAATTCACCAGGCAAGAAAAGTGGAGTGGGTAGCCATTCCCTTCTCCAGGAGATCTTCCCAAGCCAGGGATTGAACCCGGGTCTCCTACATTGCAGGCATATTCTTTGCTGTCTGGGCCACCAGGGGAGCCCTTCATCCATGTACTTGCTAAGGCAGTACTTCCCGGTCCTTGTCAGGTGCACGGAAGTTAGAGGCTCCTCTTGGCTGGAAAGAACTGAACAGAGAACCACAGCTGCCCCATCCTGCCTACTGCCTACCTCTGCCACCTCTAACCCTGTCATGCTCTGAGCTTCAAAAACTGGAATGGCTATATAAGTCATCTGGGAACCTTGTTAAAATGCCACTCTGATTCAGGAGGTCTGGGGCAGGGCCTGGGCTTCTGCATTTCTAACAGGCTCTCAGGTGAGGCTGCTTGTCCACAGACCGCACGTCAAGTAACTAGACTTTAAGGCAGTGGTTCTCAAAGTGAGGGCCTGGATCAGGAGCATCAGCATCAACTGGGAAACAGTTAGAAAGGTCAAGTCTTAGGCCCCACTTAAACCTACTGAAAGAGAAATGCCGGGGGGGGGGGGGGGGGGGAGGATCTAATAATGTTTCAACAATCCTTCCCAGTAATTCTGATACACACTAAGTTAAGAGAGCCACTGCATTAAGGAGTACCTAGAGGCAAGGGGCTGGCCTTCTACCTATTAAGCTCTGGCCGTGACCCACATCTTCAAGCCCCGTCTTAGCCCCTCTGGCCAGCCTCTCACCCTAGGATGTCCCAGCTGACTGCCCAGACGGTGAGAAGCATTTGAAGGAAGACAGCCTGCTACAGGGCAGGAGACAGGGTAGTCTGTGCAAAATATCGACTCTGTCCCTTCTCAAGAGGCTTCCCTGGTGGCTCAGCAGTAAAGAATCTGCCTGCAATGCGGGAGCCACAAGAGATGCAGGTTCGACCCCTGAATTGGGAAAGTCCCCTGGAGGAGAGCATGGCAACCCACTCCAGTATTCTTGCTGGAGAAGCCCACGGACAGAGGAGTCTGGCGGGCTATGGTCCATAGGGCTGCAGAGAGTTGGACACAACTGAGCACACACGCCCTTCTCAAGAACTGACATTTCCTGAGACACTGAGCACCAATAAAAAATAAGCTGCACCCACTGGGATCATAGTGTGGCAACAGTCGATCCAGACAGCTGCCGAGATCGTAGCTAGAATGATGACAGCGGCACTCAGCAGAGGAACGGCTGGGTTTAAGTGTCCAATCATTATGAATGGAGATGAAATACATGTGTAATAACACCAATTACCGAGCCTTCATTTGTTATTCATGTGGTACCATTCACCACTGTCAGGGTACTGGTTGCTGGGGTCCACGCCCCCTGCTGTAGTCTGTCCTGCTAGGAGGGTGGAGGTGGGTTTGCTCCCTGAACAGAGGGCTGAGCTTAAATAAGATACATGAGGGAGGACTGTGCCCCATGACCACTTGGCAACCCCCAATGTCCACCCCACTCCGATTGCCACCTGGCCATGGCGTTGCCCCCTATCTAATGATGCCCCCCGGAGATGCTTTCCTCCCTGAGAGCCTGCACCGAAAGACAGACAGACTGCACCACAGACAGGGTGGGCGGACACACCTGTTCTTAGTACCACAAAACACCAAGGGAGAATATAGAGGGAATGGCGCTCTCCAGGTGGTGCTAGTGGTAAAGAATCCTCCTGCCAATGCAGAAAATGTAAGAGACACAGGTTGGATCCTGGGGTCGGGAAGATCCCCTGAAGTAGGAAATGACAACCTGCTCCAGGATTCTTGCCTGGAAAATTCCACAGAGGAGCATGGCGGTCTACAGTCCATGGAGTCACAACAAGTTGGACACAACTGAGCATGCATAAGCTCATGAGTTGGCAAAATGAAGCAAGAAATAATGCCTGCAAGGATTTCTGAAGCAGAAGTGAGTTTGAGAAGGGAACTTTGCGGACGAACATTCATTAGTTCTCTATACTGTGCCTGGCACACTTGGGCATTCTGTGTTATCACCTTCAGCCTTCCCTATGAGGTAGGCCCCATTATCCCACTTTCCAAAGGAGGAGCTGAGGATCAGAGAGGTTATATACTTGTCTAAGGTCACACAGCCTTAAAGGGATGGAAACCAGATTTGAACTCAGCACCATTTACTTTCTTTTCACACCTTCTCGGCTGGGTCAATTCATAAACCCAGGAAAGTCATATCTGAATTATCAATACTTCTCCCAGCCAGCTCGCTGATGACTGATATTTCACCCTTAGGAACATGTACGTTTGACTTGGGACACTCACCACACACTAAACTAAAACTTATTTACACTTGACCATGGACAGGTTGATCAGATACAGTAAGTTAGGAGAAGCAGAGTAGCAGACCACAGACATGCTTTCCCACTTGACAACTCTATCTGTAGCTTCTTCTGCCTGCTTCTCCCCATGAAGGTGAATTTCAAGTTCCCTTTCTGGTTTCATTTTTTTTCCGGTGAGGAATGGGCTGTCAAGACAATATGGCTGACATGCTGCTGCTGCTGCTGCTAAGTCGCTTCAGTCGTGTCCGACCCTGTGCGACCCCATAGACGGCAGCCCACCAGGGTCCCCTGTCCCTGGGATTCTCCAGGCAAGAACACTGCAGTGGGTTGCCATTTCCTTCTCCAACGGCTGACGTGGGCATTAGGCAAATAGCTCCAGCCCATGGGTTTTCCATGGCTGTCCAGAGATGTGCTGGTGGAGGCACAGGTCCAATAGCCGTGGTGATACCAGGAACCCCGAATCCTGGCACTGCCCTCCCAAGCAGAGGAGGCTGTGGTGAGGGGTGGGGTCAGCATATCCCAGCTCTGCCAGGAAGCCTGGGAAGCAGAAGCTTGCACTCTCAGAAGGAAATGTTAGCCAGGAGAGTTGGCCCACCTGGGAGCCCAACATGAAGTTAATTAGCGATTTGGATAAACAAGTTCACAAAAGCTGCCAAGGGATGGAGCAGAGGGTGCAGGGAGCGGGGGGGAGGGGAAGAACGGTGCTGTGGTGCCAGGACCCTCTCCCACCTGCAGAGCCAAGGTGCCTTCCTCAACTCCGCCCCACGGGCTCTTTCTGTGGCAGGCCCAGCGGGTACCAGTCACCCCTGAATTCCTGCACTGTTCACTCGTTATTTAAAAAAAAACACTGCACCATCCCATCTACTGACTTCCACCCCTCCCTGCTCCTCTCTCAGAGTGAGGACAGAAAAGGGGAACCACATGTGCCCACCTCTTAGGGCCAACAGAGGCATGAGACAGGGAAAAGGACTTGTTGCGGATTAAACTGAGGCTGGGTCCCAACTCACAGATCTTTTCTCTTGGCCCCTTTGACCAAAGGTGGGACAATCCTCCTTGATGAAACCTACACGGGGCCTCAGTCTCCCGTGTGGCACCTCTCGGCTGGTCCCAGAAAGTACTCACTCCCCGAGGAGACAGGCAGAGCTGAGGCCAAGCCCTGATGGACACAGTGCTCTAGCAGGCTGCCCCATATTGGGTCCCGGGGTTACAGGTTCCCCTTCAGGGCCCAAATGATTCCTCTCTGCCCTACATTATTCCCCAAGCCTAATTATGTTGTAAGTGGTGGCCCTACTTTCACCCAGCCTTTTCCCTTTGGTGGCAAGGACACTGCTGTCTTTCTCAAAACTCTTTTTTTGGTCTGTGATTTTTTTGTTTCTCTTGCTCGCACTGCACAGCATGTGGGATCTTAGTTCCCGGACCAGGGATCGAACCCACTCCCCCGGCATTGGAAGCACAGAGTCTTCACCACTGGACCACCAGGGAAGTTCCATTCTCACAACTCTTGATTGGGACGTTAAAGGGACCAGGGAGGAGGCAGCTGTACTACCCCACTTAGAGGTCAAGGCCTCACACTTGAGCCTCCTATCCAGTCCCTCCACCCCCACCCTGGGCCATCCTGCCAGCTGGCAGGGCTCCTCGGAGCACTGCCCATCGGCTCCTGCCCCACACGGGGCTGTGTGGCCTCAGGGAGCTGAGACTGAGGGCAAAAAAGAGCTAAGGAGCCCTGGGGTCAGACTGCCTGGGTGCCTCATCCTGCTACTGCCAGGCAGCCAGGGCAGTGGGGCACTCTGTGCTGCTTCCTCGTTACCCCATGGGACAGTTCTAGTGTCCCTAGTGGTGGAACTGCAGGACTGGGTGAGCTTCGACACAGCAAGCGCTTGGCACGCACTGAGCCCTCAGTAAATGGTAACAGAGCTGAGACGGGCAGGGGAACCCTCTGTGAATACCCCCTTGCAGCTTCTGAGGACAACCTGGATCTGGAACCCAAATTATCACAAAGTCTTTGCTTTTCAGAAGTGAGATTTAGAAGGTCACTGAACTCAATGTCCTTTCTGCTGTTTTATAGATGACGAATCTTGGGAGGCCTGGGGAGAAGTGACTTGCCTGGTTCCCATGGCCAAAGCTGTCCCTTCTTTCCATTGCCTGGGGACAGAGGGCGTGGATTTTGCTGGAAGTTAAAAGTGTCCAGGTGGAAAGCCGCCCATGTGAACTGGTCTGGCCAGCAGCAGCCCCTCTCCTGGCAGGTGGGAGGACGCAGGAGGTTCAATCCGCCCTGGACAGGAGGGTCCTAGCCTCTGTGAAGGAGCACCCTGCTCCTTCAAGCTTCCTGCTCTCCTGGGCCCATCGCACTGGCTGGCTGTATCCTGTTGGGCACCTATCTGTCCCCCAAAACCCAACTGTTTCAGCTGTTGGGCCACCCCTGTGACCAGCGTCCTTCACTGAGTTCATTCCACAACTGTCCTTGGCAATGCAGGACACACACTATGCAAAGTCACACACTTTTGGGTGCAAGCTGGCTCTGCAGTTACAGCCCAGGAGCCTTGGGCAAGCTTCTTGATCTCTCTGAGCCTTAGGATCTTTGTTCATAAAATGAAAAATTGAGTACCTACTATGTGTCAGACACTAAACACCTTGCCCCTCAGACTGTCAACAAATAAACAAGTAAAATATAGTATGTCAGACGGTATCAGTGATAGGGAGAAAAATAAAGAGAAAGGAGGTTAAGAAGTGAGAGGGTGGGGTAGCTATTTCAAATAGGGTGGTCAGGCAAGGCTTCAGTGCCAAGGTGACATGGAAGCAGAGATCTGAAGAAGTGAGGGAGTGAGTTAGATGAAGACCCAGCAGAACTCCAGAGGCAGCAGGAACAGGCAGTGCAAAGGCCCTGAGGCTACAGCATACTGAAGGGCTAAGAGAGGTACCTTTCTAATAGGGCTGTTTCGAGGATTAAAAGAAATGGTATTTGTAAAACTTAGCACAGAGCCTAGAGTGGCTCAGAAATCTGGCACAGGCTGGGTCGGGGGGGTGGGGAGGAGGTGACAGACACCAGTCATTGGGAACTGACTACAATCGGCAGGAGCAGGGGAGGGGAGCCCAAGGAGGAAGGGCCAAGGAGACAGATGGACAGATAAACATAAGAAGACTCATGCCCAAAAACCTATATTAAGGATGAAGTGTAGGAGAAGAGAATTTGAGAACACAGCCAAAGACACTTGCAGAGGAAGATCTGAGGGGATGGATGTGGAGCTGAGCCTTCTGGGGAAGCGAGATTCGAGTGTCCAGGCAGCCCTGGAAAGGCTGTGGGCAGCCCTGGGGGCTGAGAGGCAGGAATGGAGACGGAGTCTGCCAGGCAAGGCATCTTTGAGATGTCCCTGGGCTCCTGGGTAAGGGCCTGTACGGCGATGCCCAGGCCCCAGCCAAAGGACCCCTGCTCCTCTCCCTTCATAGGCTGCCCTGGGCCTTCCTGTCCTGAGCCAGGACCCTCTGGTTCCAGTGTCAGAACCAGCTTCTACCATGCCCACCTCTGCCAAGTCAGCACTTGGGGGGCACTCAGGGCCACTGAGCTGCCCAGAGCTGGTGAGTCCTAGCACCAGAAGGAATTCAGTCCAGCCCAGATCACTGGCCAAGAACTTATTTAGACAATTGCAACTCCAGGCACTTGCCCATCCACCAGAACACCCCTGCCCCTTAAGACTTTCTGTCCCATGCTGTCCTATCTCTGCTCTGGCTGGTCTCCTGGCCAGGAAATTCCCTTCTTCCCTAACTCTGCATGCTTAAGCACTACCCACATTGAATATTTATTTATATATTTATTTATAACCTGCTTCCTTCTAAAAATTATTTAAGGGAGCTAAGTCATTATCACGCAGGGCCTACCCAGTTTAACTTCTATTAATATTTCCTCGTTGAAGCTTCCCTGCATACCAACCCCCCTCAAAAAGCGATAAATCCCACATGGTGGTGGGATGTGTGGCTTCTCCGCTCACCTCCTATTGAACTTCATCTTTTAAGACTACTGTGGGAAAAAAAAAAAAAAAAGAAGAAAAAAAAAAGACTACTGTGGCCCCTCTCATGATATATGTGTATTATCTTTACCGTTTCCTGTCGCTCATTTTTCTCTGGCTGACACCCACTCCACCTGACCTGGCTCTCTTCAGGAATAGAGACCACCTCTAACTCGTCTTTATAAAAGCCACCCTGGTATCTGACATGTAGTACGTGCTCAATAAATGTTTTCTGGATGACTGAAGCCAAGGTGACTGCCTGCCTGCTCCCTCTCCTGGTCCTAAGGAGCCTGTCATGAGGAGAGGTGACAAAGGGGCACCCAGGAATCCCTCCTGGTACCTGGGCTCTCAGACCCTGTGGCTCTCCAAGGTGGGTCAAGCCTGCTGCCTGATGGGGACCCCTGCCAGGGGCGGGTAACCTCACCCAGCTGGAGGAACACCCCAGCAGGGAGCTGGGTCAGGTTGAGGCAGGCTGGCTGCCCAGGAGCAAAGGTGGCGTGTGTACCCTGGTGCCAGTATCCCAGGCCAACACTGACCATGGGCAGAGGTGAGGGGCCTGGGGGCTCCCGGTTCCTACGGCCCTGCTGCCTGACTCTGTTCGTGCCTGCTCCTCCCCCAACTCTTCAAAATAGCCCAAGTTTATTTTATCCCTTCCCCCACCTTCCACCCCACCCCAAACGGTGACAAACAGAAACACCTCATCATCCAGAGACAAGATGTTCAGAGACAAATGTTGGTCTGTTCAGAACAAGAGAGGAAAACAAAAAACAAGCCCAGAAGGAGCTTGGGAGGCTGCCTAAGGGCAGAGACAGGGGTGAGGGCAGGAGGCAACCCCTGGCCTGGGAAGGAGGCAGAGGGGCTGCCCTGGGGCATGCTGGCACTGCCCTCCCAAGGGTGCTATGGAAGTCAGGGCACCCAGCCTCCTACTCAGGTTCCTAGCCCTTTCTCACCCAGAGGGCATGGGGACCTCAAGCCCTGGCCTCACTCAGAAGCCTGTCATGCCCACCGAGTGGCTGGTACCAGGCAACATCCAGGCAGGAGAAGCCAGGGCCTTCAGAAAAGGTGAGCAGGAAGCAAACTCTGCATTTCCTTCCTAGAAGGCCTTGGTTTCATTCCTCTGCCCAGGCCACGGAAAACCTGGTCTCCTCTCTCAACCAAGCCTTCTTTCTTTTTGTCCTGTAAAAGCCCCACAGTGAGGGAAAAAAAGAGCAAGCAACCTCGGGTGTGAGCAACTCTAGGGAGCAAGGAGATGGGGGCTTTAATTCAGAGGGAGAAGTGAAGGAAGGGATGGGAGGATAGCAGAGGGCCTTTTAAAGTCAGAGGTCCTCTCCTAGCAGAGCTCCAGGAGGTGGGAGAGGCAGGGGACAAGCACACATGGGGATGCCCAAGATCTGGGCTTAGATCCTAGTTCTACCACCAGCTATGCGACCTTCAACAAGCCCCCTGGTCTCCGTTCCCTTCTCTGTAAGCTAAGGTTAATACTCCTCACATGGGTCAGATATCAGAAAAAGGCCCAGGTGCCAGCATAGTGGATGCCTAGGCGATGTGAAACCCCAGCTCCGGCTGCAGTGGGATCCTGTGGGGTCACCTCCTCTACTCAGAAGGGAAACATCATGAGAAAACTCAATCCAGGTACTGATTTACCCAGAGGAGGACTATCATCCTTAAGACAGCCAATAACTGGACTTAAGCCAGATCAGCCCTGGGGACCTCTGGGAACAGGGATAAGGGAGGTGAGCAGCCCAGGGTCCCATCCATCAGGCCTCGTGTCAGCCGTCAGAAAAGGAGGAAGGCCTGATTCTAGCACTCTGGATGCTGCCCAAACCCCGACTGGTCCCTACAGTCTGGGAAGCCACCCTCACGGTTGCTGAGCCCTCACTCTGCCTAAAATGCAGGCTGTGGGCAGATGGGGCTAAGACAAGCCCGCCCCTTGCACTTGCTCCCAGGTCAGGCCATGGGAACAGAACCACAGCAGCAGTCACCCATGGGCCCAGACGCAGGGAAGGGCGAGCCCAAAGGGGAATGGCTCTGTGGGCCAGGCCAGTAGCTAGGCAACAGCCTCCCATAATCATCTCAGTTCATTTTCCGTTTGTATCTGTTTTGCTTCTGTCATAACGCGCTACTCAAATGACCAGCTGCTGTGTGCGGAGAGATGCCCGGGGCCAGTGGGAGGCTCCTCTACCCTTACTGGCCCCGGAAGCCCCTGTCCAGGGACCAGGCAGGCAGCAGGAAGAGGCCTGAGGGAGGGAAGGTATGCACACAGACCCAGGGAACGACACTGGGGAGGGGCGTGTTACTGGCCTGGGGTAAACAGAGCTCGGAGAACACAGCCCCAGAAACCCTGAACCTCAGGCCTGGAAGCGTAACTGAGTCAGTGTCCCTTCTGACGTCCCCATCTGCCCCTGGGTTTTCTGATGTCATCCACAGCAGGTACAGAACCTTGGAAAACCTCCCAGACCAGAGTAAGAAATGAGCCACCTCAAAAGCATGATAACAAGAGCATGTGATCATCTGAGGAGCAAGGGAGCCCTGACTTTGAGTCCCAGCCCACCGCTCTTGAGCTGTGTGACCCTAGAGAAGTTGCCTGCCCTCTCACAGCCTCAGTCTATTAAATAAGGATAATATTAACACCTCCGCTGGTGGTTTACTGGGAGGATTAATGCAAAGTACTTGCATGGAGTGCTCAATAAATGGCAGTTGCTATCAGTTAATTTTTTAAACTTTTGTACTCTCACTTGGGTGTCCCAGGAACAGCTGAAGGCTTGCCTTGGCTTGTGTTCCTCTGTAGGAAACGAGCCCCTTCTGGCCTGAGCTCCTTACAGCTGTGCACATCAGTGTTAACAACCAGAAGGCAGGTGGCGTGGGGTGGTTTGCTGGTTCTATTATTTATTAGTTAAGTGTCTGTGATAAGACACTTAACACCTCTGAATCCTGGTTTCTTTGTTAAGTGCGAAGAACTTCCCCAGCCCAGCCCCGAAACTTCCAACCTCAAATGGACTGCCCTGGCTGCTGTGATTCTATTGATATATCAAAAGGGCCAATAATATCTTGGGCTCATGGAGGACTTCTAGAGGATAACCAGGCTCTGAGCTTACTCACAGAGCCCAAGCTGGGCCACTCGGCAGTGTATTAAGGACAAAATAAATGCATTGATGGTACAGCCCCTCGGAAGCCAAGGGAGAGAAAACTGAGTAGGTAAAAAGTCTTCAGAGACCCCAGAATGTTCAGAAATAGGGCCCCTAAGCATCTCATCTCATTCCTGCTTCCCCAGCATGCTCTCTTTCCCCAACGCCGAGTTAAATCAGCCTCCTCCTCCTCATCTACTGCCAACTTTGAAAGAACCTAAAGGATCTGCACTTGTCTCTGCCCCCTCCCACCCCTCTCACCATGCCCACAGCTGAGAGCAGACACCAGGAGGGCTAGAGCACTATGAGAAGCCCGTGGGATTCACAGTCTGCCAGGGCCTCACTGAGCCCTCACCTTCTGAGCTGGTCTCAGGGCTGCAGGGCAAGGAACAGAGGTGGCACCCTAGCTTTGCTCTCAGTCTTGAAACCGGTCCCTGCCTTCCAGTGGTTGCCCGAGGACGTATGCCTCAGCCGCTGACCTCTCTGTTCCTCTCTCCTCTTACACACAGGCATTGCAGGTGCCCTGGTAGAGCATTTATGCCAGCCTGGCCCCTCCCTGCAGCCCCATTTCCCAATCTCCTGCTCTCCCCTGAGGATGGGGGGAGTGGAACTTTTCCTTCCATGACTGGGTTGAGGCACAGCACCAGAGGTGCTGAGGAAGGCGGCAGAGCTCTGAGACTCATTAATGTGACAACTTGGGATGCCAGAGGTAACTACCAGCTTCCGACGCAGGAGAGCGTCCCCACACCCAGATCCAATGCATCACGTTGGTCTTCAGTCTCCCAGACAGACCCCAGCCAGGCTTGAGATCAGACATTAACCTCCAGGGTTCTCTTTTTTAGAGAATCTAAAGCCATCCTTCAGGTTTTGTTTTTTTTTTTTTTTTAAGATGCTTAAGCCTACCTCTACACCACCCCCTTCCATCTAAAAGGATTAGGGAAAAGTGGATTGACTTGAGGAGGGGGTGATGGGAAGGCACTAGATCTTGCCTAAATCAACCTACACTTCCTACTGCCCACCCCCCATCCATCCCCGTCACCTATTTCAAGCAATAACCTGAACCAGGGCTTTCTGGGAAGCCAATTTGTGCTGCAGCAGGAAGAAAGCAGCAGCAACAAATCTGGGATCATCACCAGACAGCCTGTGGCTGGCCACTGGCTGTAGAAGCTGAAGGGCCCAGAACCTTAGGCTCTTCCTGACTCTCCCCTCATCCCAGCAGAGGCCAGGACAACTCTGGTGTCCAGAAAGCCTCAGGGGCATAGCTTGGGGCAGGCATCTTGACTTATCTTGCTCTTCTTGCTTGCTTCTTCCTGGGAAAAAGAAGGCCTCTCCCAAACCTGGTGTTCTGGTCCCAGTTCTGCCTATTGTGGCTAAAGAGCTGAAGCCCGAGGCCCCTTCTCTAGAACTCAGAGTTCTTAGCACGCTGAGCTGCTGGGAGGGTTTCTATGAGATGGGACACAAGAAAGCAGCAAACCCCACGACCTGCCAGATCAGCCACTTACACCCTAGTTTCCCTCCCATCGCCCCAAATCCTGCCTGACCCCAGCTCAAGGCTTCATTCCAGCTCTCCAGGACTCTGCTCTTCAGAGGAATTGGGGTTAGATGTGGAGAGGCCGCCTGAGCAGGAAGGAGGGGGTGGAAAAGCAAGAGCGCAGCTAGGGTTTCCTACTCGCTGCGCGGGGGGATGCCTTCAAGCAGGAGCTGGATTAGGTCCAAGTAGTAAGTCAGGTGGGTGCACTCTCCTGAAGCGTGCAGGGGGCGGGGTGTGGGGTAAGGGGGTATGATTTCCACGGGGGCCCCATGTAAAGTAAGGGAATTTGGGAGGGAGGTGGTGGTCAAGTCAGTCCGTCTCGGTCGAGAGGAGACCCAGGCTCCTGCCACTCACCCTGGCCGCCCGGGAGGAGTAGGGATCCTCGAAGAGCGCCCACATGCGGGGCTGCCAGCCGCGGCAGCTCCCGGGCCCCGCGGCAGGGCCCGCGCCTCCCTCGTGGGGCCCCAGGCGCTGCAGGGCCAGCTCCCGCTCGTCGTCGCCGGCCTCGTCGCCGGGGCCCGCGCCCGCACCGCCTCCGTCCGGGCTCTCGAAGATGTCGAGCGCCTCCTCGGCGTCGCGGTGCTGCCGGTAGGTCATCCAGCAACAGGGCTCCACGTCGGTCTCGTCGATGCCCCAGAAGGTGAGCTCCTCCTCGAAGAGGGGGCCGCACACGTCGGCGGGGCAATGCAGCTTGCCCGTGCGGTAGTAGTTGAGCACGTAAGCAAAGACGCCCGGGTGCCGGTCGAAGAAGAACTCACAGCCCCCGCCGCCGCTGCTGCCTGCACCACCGCCATCGGACTCGGGCCGGCCCCCGCCGTCGGGATCGGCCAGCCAGGCGAGGCGGGTGCCGGGTAGGGTGCGCAGGGTGCTGCGGTAGGTCTCATGTCGCGTGCCGCCCACGTTGATGATGATCTTCTCCGACGCCTCGCCCTTGGCCATCTCCTCCTTCAGACATGTTTTGGACGGAGGCTTGTTCCCCGACTTGCGCCCGCGGTAGGAGGAGACACACACCGAGCTGATCATAAGAAGCGCTGCGGGGCTTCGGCTTGGGGCGGCCGCTGCCCTCCAAACACCCTTCCCGAGGAGGCAGCGTCAGACGGGGGAGGGGGAGGAGACCAGGAGGAGGCAGGAGGCGGCGGCGGCCCCCTCTGCGGCGTGGCCCTGCCCCTGCCTCCCCCCCGGGGCACCGAGCGAGAGGAGTTGGATTTCTCGGGTGTACAGGTGGTTGGGGTTTGGGCTGGCAGCGCCGGGGAGGGAGTCAGGAGGGGAAAAGGAGAGCGGAGGACCCAAGCGAGGCGCCCGGGGAAGCAGGGCAAGCACACACACGTTCCCCCCCGCTAGGACCCGAGGCACCCAGACGCTAGGGGCCCGGGACACGCCCCCCCTTCCACCTCCCCAAAGACGGGGAAGTGCACTGTCCAGGCGCACTGTGAGGGTCCGGGCGGTGCGCGCGCTCACACTCACACGGGCCACTCTCCTGCTCCCAGTCCGCGCCGAGCCCCGGAGCAGCCGGCTTCCCCGCCGCAGCGGCGGCGGCAGCGCAGCAGCAACAAGTCCTGGGAGCGGCTGCCGGGGCCGGGCCGGCGCTCTCACGGTAGCCGGAGCTCCGCGGGCCCTGGCTGCGTGCGGTCAACAAGAGGCGGCGGCGGCGGCATGTGGCCTCTTCCCCCCATTCATAAATCCAGCGCAGGGCACGGATGGCGGGCGGGGCGGAACGCGGCTTTCAGACAGGCGGGTGCTGCGCAGGGCGAGGCGGCAGAAGGAAAACAAGCGCGCCCGTTGGAGCGAGCCTCTGGTCCTGCGTCCGCGGCTCGACAGCGGCGGGGAGCTGCGCTGGGCTGGGCGCTGCGGGGGCCGTGCCGGGGCGGGGGGGCCTCAGACGGGGCGTCCTGCGCGGCGCCGAGCTTGGGGGGCGGGGCAGCTCCAGGGAACAGGGCTCTGGGCACTGGTGAAGGAGTCTCCCGGGTGGCGGCCGAGCAGCCAAGGACACCTGCAGGCTTCCTGGGTTGCGCCGAGCGGGAGCCTCAGCGCAGCGCCCCGGCGCCGGGCTCCTGCGATCTGGCGGCGCTGGGAGCCACGCCATCCACGCGTTTACCCATCTCTGGGCGGGGCGCTGGCCTTGGCCCGCAGCAGGGGGCGGGCGAGAGGTGGCCTAGGGACGGGGGTTGCCTCCACGCCGTTGGGTTGCGTCTCCGAGGGCTCTCCGTCTCCCTCCGGCGTTGGCAGCGGACGCCACTCCGCTGGCGCCTTTTCCTCCCGGCCCCGCCTCGCTCGGGCGCGCCCTCCGCAGGGAGGGGTGGGCGGGGCGCGGCTCCAGGCCGACCAGGCTAGCTGCAGGGCCCCGGCGGCCGAGCTCCGCGCTCCTCCGTGGAGCCAAGCCGAGCCCAGCTCAGCCAGGCGCGTAACCCGCTTGCCGCCTGCGCGCCGCTCTTGCGCGCCTCCGCCGCCATCCTCTCCCGCCCCCTTCGGCCCCGCTCCCCGCCTTCCGAGAACCCGCAGCTCCTCCCACTGCAGTCCCGCGGCCACCGAAGCGCTCTCGACCTCTGACCTCTAACCTCCGCCTGCCCCTTCTGGCCGATCCCGTTTCCTCCTCCCGATCAAGCTGATCGCTCTGTTGCGGTTTAATTGTGGCCGACTGGAGGCCGGGAGGGAGAAAAGAGTGGAGAGACAGTGTCGCTAGGAAGAGGCTGCCCCCTCCTGCCCCAGACACTGTGTTAGGGCCTCCTGACGACTCCGCCCCCAACTGGGCTCAAGATCCCCGTCGTCCTGATGCTGGCGTCTGTTACAGTCACCGAAGGCCCCGCCGGCAATAAGGCACCCGGCGGCCTTGGGCAGAAAAGCAGATCCTGTTCTGGGTGGAAGAAAAGCGTAGTCCTGGCGCTGTTACAGGTGTGGGGCAGGTGGCCCTGAAAGATCGTTAGGTTAAAGCCGTGGCTCATCGTTGTCCCAGGGGACACATAGGAAGCATCCATGCCACACCTTGTGACTCCCTCCAGGTTCTACTGTTTGACTCATTGCAAATTGACTTTGCCCTTTTTCTGTCACATCGCCGCTCTCCGACCCTGAGCTCTTAACACGCCACACTGCTTTTTCATCTTGATAGCTCCCACAGTGCCTGCCTCTGAGAACCTGCTTGCTAAGTGATTGAGACGCTGCCATACCCAAAATATTAGGCAGTAGCCCGACTGCATTGGCTTCAATCCAAAAGCAATGTCCAGATTCATTTGTTTTTATTTGTTAAGTCCAGAACTCTTCCACATCTTTAAATTAGTCCTTTTTTTTAATGATTTTTTTTTTTTTTACAGTTTTAGGCAAGCCTCCGTATCTGTCCAGATCACCGTAAGAAGGATTTTAAAGCAGAAATGCAAGGTGATTGACACACCTCCCCGGACACCTGTGCACCATCTGGCTATAGCTCTGAGGAAAGGTTAGAAGTCCAGTACAAATATGGGGACTCCTTATAAGCAAAAGTCTCATCCTTAATGAGGTCAGAAAAAGCAAAATAATGTGATGATGATCAGTAATCTCTACTAACACACAGACAAGTTAAACAGCATTCTGGACTGTAATCAGAAACACAAATTTGCTGGCACTCATTTTGTGCCTAGTCTCCCTACCCCTTGGATCTGATGCTGGCATTTCAGAGTTTAGCTGACTTTGAGTTTGCTGCAGTGAAAAAGAAATCTCTCAAATGTGACTGGGAAGAGAAGATCCAGGACAAGCCAGAAGCTAGAATGAGCAAGTAAGACTCACAACAAGGGTATTAAAGAATTGACTGTAATGAATAGCTTTAAAGCCCTAGCTGACTGTGTCCTGGCAAACTCCCTTGGGGTCTCTCCCCTACTTTCCATTCTTCAGGGTGGTTGAACTCAGTCATTCCAAGAAATGAGAGAGGTTGTTGAGGGTGGGTGGGAGAGGTGAAAAAAGCCATGCCAGCATCCCACTCCTAAGTCACTTGTTCATTCAATAAATATTTCTTGAATATCTACTATGTCCCAGAAGCTATTCCAGGCACTGGAAATCAATGAACAAAACATAGACCCTCCAACCTTGCCCTGGTACATCTCTGCTCTCTTGGTGTTTCCACACTGCAGGGTGTGTAGATGGTGAGAAGACTGTGGGGAGATGGGTGGAGGAAGAAAGCTACCAGGGAAAAAGGGAGGCCTGGAGATCAGAAAACTGGGATGGGGGTAGGGGAAGCCAGAAGGAGTAACCGAAAGGGAGAGGCAGTGGGGAGAAAGAGAACTGGGTGGAGGGCCTCTGTCGCAGCATACCGCCCAGCTCCTGGAGTAGGGGACTCTGCCTCAGGCCAGAGGCCTCCAGAGAAGACCTCACCACTTGCTGAACGTTTTATCCTAGAGCTCTGGGCTAATCTGTTACCTGAGCCTCTCTGAAATTTTCTGGAGAATTCAGTATGTGGCAGTTGGCCTCATAGGGCTTGTCTCCCTTTATTCTGTGTGTATGAGGACCTCCTATTTCCTCAGAGCTCAGAATCCAGGAAGGAGAGAGCCCCCTGCTCAGCCAACCACGTGACGACATGCTGTGGATGGGTAGGTGCTGCCCCCTGGTGGCGCTAGGATGCCATGCTCCAGACCAAAAGGGGCCATCAATTCCAGGACCTCAGGTTCTCTTTCCCATCTGGGACTCAGCTTGCTCTCTCCCTTTTCCATTGCTCCAAGACCTTGATAACCAACAGTTTTCAGCAAGACCACAAAGCAGTCACAGTTGGAAATTCTCAATTCCACAAACTTCTTTCCCTTCATTACCACCTTTTCTCCACTTTCATTCCCGGCATGCTCAGGTTTCTTCTGGCTATCTGGAAATGACATCCATCTGGGAGCCAGTTCATGCTTAAGTGTCAGCCACAGTGTGTTTTCCTCAGTAGGAGTAAAGGTATGGTAAATAAAAAGAAAAGAGAGCAGTGTTTGATCCCAGGGTGGCCTGGATGGGGGGGTGTTGGCTCTGGAATGGCCCCTCAAATAAGGCACTTCCTCTCCTAGGGCTGAGGCTGATCCAGAAGGCTTGAAAGCCTGACATCAAAGCTATTTACACTTCCGGATTTCCTACTTGGTGCAGGACTCAACCACTTTGGGATGACATGAACCACCCAGTCTCCTCTCCATTTTTTTCTTTGGACTCTGCTTGTTTTGAGGGGCTCCAGACCTAGCAACAGGCCCGTGGGTTCCAAGCCAAGGGCCTAACCATTGCTATTCACATATCTCCATTTTGGTATTCCAGCTCCAGCCAAGGACTGACCCCTCTTCCCTCAGATACAGGTCAAGGAGCCAGCATCCTCTCCCAGCCTTCCCTGCTTCCCAGACTGGTTAATTGAATTGCTTTATCAGCCATCGTCACTGAGGCAGAGGGTGATAGAGCTTTTCCCCTTGTGGAGGGAGAGTAGGGCGGACGAGTGGAGGCTGAAACCTCCTCTGTGCTTATCACTTCACTTTATCCTGCCTCCCATCCCCACCCCCAAGCAGCCTGCAGAGACTTTCGGGCTCCAAATCAAATTCTGATAGCCTTCCCAGGAGGGATCTGGGAAGTACCTAGACATTAAGACAGTCCACCAGGCCTTGCAGAGGTCAACTGGAAGGGCTCTGCACAAGGGCTGAAGACAGGGCTGGGTTGCAGTGAAAATCCTAATGAAGGTGTATCTGGGGCCCCAGGGGAATTCCAAAGATGGCCTTTTGGTGGCCCAGCTCTTAAAGGGAAAGGACCAGAAGGGTGTAGACTGCAAGCTCAGGCCTAGCCAGGACTGAGAGTATCATAAACCATGAACTTGGAGTCAGAAGGCTGGAAGGGACCTGGGTGTCAACTCACAGGCATTTTCTCCTTGAGAGATTCCAGGCCTGAGGAGCAGCAGTGATTGCTGGCAGAGAGCGCTGGGTCTGGGGTTGCGCCAAGGGTCAAGAAGGACCTGGGGTCCATGTGGCTTCTGCAGGCAGAACAGTGTCCATGGGAAGCACAGGATCGGGGCAGCTAAGTGGACCCCCAGAGCCCTCCTGGCTCAAGGATGCTGAGGTAGAGACCTAGCCTGGGGGTGGACAGCGAGAGTGCCCGTGCACACACAGGAGCTCAGGGCCCAGCTGGTAAGACTCCTTGGCACTCAGCGCTTCTCCATCTAGAAGAGTACAGATTATTCCCAGTTGGGCCGAATTCCAGCAAAACTGGTTTATTCCATTAGTGTATTCATTAGTCCTGATGGGCCCGATCCCCTCTAGCAGGGTCTTGGGGAAAGTAATGCGGTGTCTGGAGAGGCAGAAAAAACTTTGGCTCCTCTTGGATGCTCATGAAGCCTAGGGGTCCTTCCCTGCTTGGTCAGCTCTGGGAAGAGCAGATAGACCTAGAAGGCAGCCAGCTCTGACCCAGGGAGCCAAGGGCGGAGGGGCACCATGGCTCACATGGAGTAATCCTAATAAAGGCTGGGTGCTTGCTGAGTGACAGACATGGTCTTCTCCCCATTTCACAGGGTTTCTTCCCACTATGTAAGTAAATGCAGGAGAGTCCCTAGCACAGGTGAATATAACAGGGACAGGACATGCCAAGTCAGATTATTATTGCTTCTAAAAAGCAGGGACCCTGCCTGATCCTTCTTTGTATATACTCAGTGCTTAGCACAGTCCCAGGTGCTCATAAACATTTGGTTTATGTTTGAAGGATGGAATTAAAGAGGCAGTGGGATGAGGGTAGGAGAGGCCGGAGCCCTCCCTGTCAGCTTCTTGCTATCCTGGAGGGTGCACTGGATTGGAAGAAACCCAGTTTGGCCTGTTTTGCCCCCACTTGACTGACACTCGGGTCCCTTTCAGCCCTTTGACTCTAACTCCATGGTTCATGAGGCTCTGATTTCCGGGCTCTGAATTCTCTGATTGCTGGGCCTCCATTTCCCTGACTGTTCTATGAGAAAGTTGGGCCAGATCAGCACTAAGGTTCATATTCTGGTTACTATTGCTGTAAAACAAATTACCCAGATTTCATGGTGTAAATCCAACAAGCTTTGTATTTTGCTCATGATTTTATGGGTCAGGAGTTAGGAAAGACTGTTAGACAGCCCTTGCTTAGAGTTCCTCATACAGCCTCAAGCAGATGTGTCAGTCAGGGCTGCAGACATCTGAAGCTCAGCTGGGCTGGATGTTCACCAAGGTGCGTCCATGTGGCTGGCAGTTGATGCTGGCTGTTGGCTGGGAGCTTGGCTGAAGCTGTCAACAGAACACCTGCAAACACATGTCCTCTCTGGCACAGGCTGGTCTCAGGATAGTTGCACTTCTTAGAAGGTGGCTGGGTTTCCCCAGAACTCCCAGTGGGAGTGGCATAACCTATTCTAATCTAGATTCAGAAATCATGTAACATCACTTACACCATATTCTATTGGTCAAAGGAAGCCTTTGCCCACCAGATTCCAGGGGTGGATCATGGACTCCATTCCCTTGAAGTGTTAAAGAATTTGAGGCCTTAAAAAAAAAAAAAGTGCCACCACATGCCTATGGTCTGTAGAAGCCTGCTCCTTCTGTCCAAGGCCCTGGGGGTGGGGCTGGGTGAGGCTCTATGGCTGGTTATGGTTGTTGGGGGGGTAGGAAGGTGTGTGGGACTGGTGAGACCTCCACACTTTGATATTCCCTTTCCTTCAAATGATGCCTTCTCTCCCCTCCTTCCTTGGTTTCTTTGAGTTTTAGGCTGAGATTGACCTTTCTGAATAGCTCTGGGAAAATGACTCACTGCAAGGGTGACGGGGGCCCTGGAAGGAAGCAGGCGCATGAATGTACTCTGGTCGCAAGAAGAAAGGAAGCTAATATTTAATGAACTCCGATTCTATTCCAGTGTAGAAAGAATTCTATACCGGATTCCAGCAGGTTTACTACAAGGACTTCATTTTTCCTTCCCAATGTCTCTGTGAGGAAGGGATTTTGTTCTCCTCCTTTTAGAAAGTGGAGGTTTAGAGGGTTCGGGGACTTGCCTCACGTGGCAGGGTTGACGGTAGAGCCATGACTCAAACCTACCTCATGCCACCGGCCTGGGCAAACATGCGGCGAAAGAAGTTGTCTCCCATGTCCCCTGCCCGCATGCCCTTCTCTTCCTCCCTGTCTGCTCCCAGGGCAGGGCCCAAGCTTAACCATTCACCTCCCTGTGAGGACTCACTTGTTTGTGCCCCACTCAGATGCCAGTGACTGAAGATCTCCGCATCCTGCACTAGGCCACGAATCCTTTGGTTCCCCTCCCATCAACCGGCGAGGTCTGTATGCCCTTCCACTAACTCGGGGCAGATACTGTGGCCACAGAGGACAGCTGAAGCGACCCTGTGCCATTTTCCAGGCCCAGGCCTTCAGAATTGGCAGCTCCCACCTCCTGTCTCTTGAAATGGTCTCTGGGTAACCTGAGCCATCGCAGACAAGTCTGGCCACCCGGGTGTGAACTGTGCTGTGGAGTCTCGTTGTCTGGGGCATGCGTGAGCTTAGCCTGCCAACCGTCCTCACTGAGGCGCCAGTCACTTGAATGAATGTGAGTGAGCCTGCCTTGGGCCCTCTGGACCAGCTCATCTGCTAGTTGAATACCACTGAGCAACCTCAGTTGCCACCAGAAGAGCCACACAGATAAGCCCTGCCTGAATTCCTCACCCAAAAAAACCACACGATATAATAAAATGGTTGTTTCAAGCCACTGAGCTTTGGAGTAAATTGATACATAACAACATGTTATCTCATTCAATCCATTCGTTATTACCTATCTTACAGACTAAAATTAAAGCTCAGAGAGGTTAAATAACTTGCTCTAGTTATTCTCTCAGGAAGCAGAAGGTCTAGTTGGCATTTGAACTTGAACTTGGGAAGTCTGACTGCAACTCCCTAAAACTCAAGTATTTGTGATACTGCTTCTTAGTGAATCAATGTGTCCTTTAGGGTAGGCATTTCAACCCCAAACATTACTTCCAAACAAAGAATTGAATTAATTTTCAAGGAGTGATATTTTTAGCACCAACACATTCCCCTGTTTGAGAGATTTGGAGATGGTGGGTGGGAGAGGAGGGGCTCCCTTCTCCAAACTCAGAACAGTGGGTGCGTATTTATTTATCTTTGTATATTCATAGCTGGCACAGAGTCTGTTCATGGTGGACACTTAATAAATGATTGCTCAAGAACAAATTAGCCCACCAAGGAATGAGAGATGGAGTTGGAGAAACGTTAAGTGGACTAAGAGCTGGAGAGCGATGTTGTTATGCCATCTGGTGGCTGTTCTTGGAACAACACTTTCTTCTCTGTGGCAGGAAAAGGAAATGGAAGGCTCCTTGGGGGACCTAGGCTGTGTCAGGGATCAGGCAGCCTCATTCTAGACTGGAGTGGGGTGCTGTGGGGTGGGGCTTCCCCCAGGAGCCACACTTTTTGCTTCTTCCAATGTCTGTGCTCCTTGAGAGTGAGCAAAATAGTGCTTCCCCTACCCCCTCAGCTCATTCTGTTCTTCAGAGCTGAGCATTCAGTAGATGCTCATAATACTTGAGATTGAACTTTGAGAAAACAAGCAATGTACAGTCTCATATTTCATCTCTACCTTCTAATGAAGTTTGCGAAAGAGCTAGCTACCTTGAAGAGATGAGCCATTCCCTCGGAATTTACACCACGGCCTGCTTCTGGAGAACTCTCCAGTCCCCTGCTGCCCCTACCTGACTCCCAGGCCTCCGGACCTTCCCACCCCAGCCCTCCCCACCTCCGCCCTGGCAGAACTGACCGGCTTTCTTCCCAGCAGTAAAGCAGGGCAAGAATTTCCCCTTTGACACCTTGTACACAGACAAGGAACTCCATCAGATGGAGCCTCATTTCCCTCACTTGGAAAAACCTGGACAACGGTACACCTCTGAGCTGTTACTCTGTGATCACAGGAGGTTAGACGTGTGAACTACTTGGAATCCATAAGGCCTGCTGCCAGGGTATGTGCTGTCAACCATTCTGGATAATTCCTAGGGAAATAAATGCATGCCCTTCCTCATGCCCCTGGCTCCTCAAGTGGACAGCCAGGCAGCTTCCAGACTCCCACAGTGGTCCTCGCCCACCCCCCCAACCCAGGCATTCACCCCAAAGCTGTCCTCAGGATCTGTGACCTCCCCCACCCCCCTCCCTGATCCCGGAGCAGGTCAGAAAGGCGAGGGGTTTGGTAAGAACAGACACTTTATTGTACACCATGTGGGGAGCAGAGAGGAAGGAGGGGCTTCAGGGGTGACAATGCCTCATCCCCTCCCCTGGCTGAGTGTCCTTGACCCAGGGCTCTGACCAGTGTGGGACATGTGGACTGGAATCACTCTGAACTTAAGCCAGACTGAAAGGGCTGCTGGCCGTGTGTGCTTGGGTCTGCACAAAGCAGTGCCTGCGATGAGAAGGGACTCTGGGCCTCCTTCTCTACTCCAGTCACTAGGCTCCAGTGAAGGGGCAGCAGGCCCGTTTCGGGGCCAGGTGGGGGCTCAGGGTGTCAAACGTGTCCCAGCCTGTATTCCGGTGGCAAGGGAGGCGGGTAGTGCAGCTGAGAAGGGCAGAGGGCAGCCCCCTGCCTGTAACACTGCAGGCCTGCTCGGGCCCGGGACCATGCCGGTTCTGACCCCCAGCCTCACATCCTATAGGCTGACTTGAGAGGTCTCTTCCTGGCATTAGGAAAGCAGCAGTCCCCACGGACTTATTGCTCAAGGGCACAAGTCAGTCCGGTGGGCATCAACCTGTGTGCCCACCCATCCACCCCACATGGGTCTCACTCAGGCTTCAGGCTGCCTCAGCGGAGGGGGCTCCCTGAGCAAGAAGCTGGTGACGGGGGCTGGGGGCCAGGCAGAGGTGGGACCAGGGACCAGGGACTCCTTCAGGGACACCCCTGCCCGCCCCACCCCGCCATGCGCAGGAGTCTGCCCGTTCCCTGTGGGCGCTGCATGGACAGCACCGAAGGAGCCTCCTGGGGACTCTGTGCAGGAACCCAGGGGCCCGGCCTCTCTGGCCACCTCCTGCTCCTCCAGAGAATGTAGGGCTGGCTCTTACCTGTCAGATGCCCCACTTACTCCTGACCCCACTGGGCCCGCCCACTCCCAGCTCCCCTGAGAGTGAGCACAGAGGTGTGTGTGTCAGAAACACGGAGGAGGGGCAGGAGTCTTCTCTGAGCACTGTCAGGGATGTCTCAAGGGCAAACGCAGGACAGAGGCGCTCTGAGATGATGCCCCCTTGGGGCCTCAGCATCTTCAGAAACCCAGCACTTTCCCCGGGGATGAAGAGCTTGTGACGCCAGTGGGCACAGCCAGAAGTCTGGCTGGAAAATAAATGTGCAGGCTTCTCCCACCCCTTAAGACCCCTCATTTCCTGTTTCTGGCAAGCCTGATGGTGTGAAGGCAGTAAGTCACCAGCAAGAGACATATGCTTTTCTCACAGGCTTCCCACAAGACTCTACCCTGAGGCCTTGCCTAACGTAGCTGAGAGGAGGAGGCAGCATGGTCTTCAGGAACGTGAACACTAGGAGTCATAGAGCAGCACCCTACGCACACCCACATATGTGCACACACACACATACACACACACACACACACACCAAGCTTCGGGCCTCATGTCTAATGGCAGAGACGCAACAGGATGGGCCCAGCCTACGGCAGCAGCTATAAGCACTACCAAGCCCACAGGACCAAGCAGACGGCCCCAGCTCAGCCACCCTGTCACAGGCTGGCACGATAGGGCCTGGTCCAGCCACACGCTACAAAATTAAAAATATATCAAATATACAATGAAAATAGATCTGTACAGCACTGAGGATGAAAATAGTCCACCAGCCACAGTATAATATTGGGTTTGTCATTTAACAGCATTTACACCCACATGTACAGATTGAATATACAATAGAAATAGAATATATAGAAGAGTATATATAGTAGTGTCTCTCCTGGGGCCTTGCTTTTCCTGTTGCTATTTCTGCTCGGGGTTAGGCACAGGGCCAGGTAGGAGGTGCTGTCAGGTGAGGGGGTGCCTAAGGCGGGATGTTGTGCCCCCAAAGCTCATGTCTTTGTGTAGATGTGGATCCCCCCTCCCCTCATACTCTCAGGAAGGACAGGTGGGGCTGAGAGGGCTAGAAATGGGAGCATGTGTGGGGAAGGGATGAGGAAGAGAGATGGCAAGTGGACCCCAAGTGGGATGGGGGAAGCCGATCTGGGGCTACTGTGCCCCTGCCAGTGCTGAGAGCACTCAGAGGCACAAGAGTGACTCAGGCCAAGCACCATGGCCTGTCCCTGCCGTGCGCACCACAGCTCTCAGAGATGGAGGTCTGCTGTCCCAGCCAGTCCCTCCCTCTGTCCCTTCTCTCCCTCCTTCCATCCATCCATCCTTGCATCCTTTCATCAGTCCATTCATCACTCTGCACACTTCTGACCTCCAATCAGATCCTAATCCTCTTAACCTACACTCTGAGGACAGCCCTATCCTGGGGGAGTGAAGGTAAGCGTGGGTGGGGATGCTTCAAGGCTGGGACCCAGGACAGAGTCCAGGCCCTTGCCCTGGGCAGCTTCCGTGTCCCCAGCGCTGCATGCGGCCCTCCCTGCCACTGACCAGGCAGCCTGGGAAAGGCTTCTGAGGTGTCCACACACGCCGGGTAGCTGTGCTTATCCAAGGAGAGTGGCGGTGGCCCGGAGGGACAGTGAAGTTACCACTTTCTCTGGGTGTGAGCCCCTGAACTCCAGGGACCCCTGTTCCAGGAGAGAAGCTGCCACTAGCAAGAGAGTCAGGCCCTGGGCGAGAGGGGAGGGGTGTGCTTCACAATTGTGCTCCAGATCATCTGAATTGTGCTGTGAACCATCAGGTGTGCCCTGGAAACCTCTCCTCTCCGAGGGCATAGGCAGAGGCACCACTCTGGGCTCCAGGACAGGGGTGGGAGGGCAGGCAGGCTCAGCCCTAAGGGAGGTGGGAATGGTTCTGGGGCCAACCATCGCCCTCTCAGGCAGGATGTGGGAGCACTCCCCACACCCCCCAGGCAAGGCCGAGGACACTGGAGGGTCCATCTTGAGCTGGGTGCTAAGGTGCCAAGGAGCCCCCTCATCTCACCACGTCTGCTGCCATGGTTCATGCTCAAACCAGAGGAAGCTATCTGCCTCACCAAACCAAGCTTGGGGATTTCTGCAGACTCCATCCCCAAGTCAGAGTCCTGAGTCCTGGCACCTCTGTCCCATCACTAACCTTCAGTCGGGCATCTCTGGGACAGGACACCCTGCCTAACCCGTCCCGATGCCTCTCGCCAGAGCCACAACCTGGCAGCACAGACCTAAGGGGCTCCGAGACCTAAGAGCTGCAGGTACCAGGAGGAGCGGGAAGGAGGAACGAACTCCAGAGTAGCCACTTGGAGACTCCCCTGTGCCAGGAATCGGGACTGCTGGGTGGTTCCAGTTACTCAGCTGCAATTTGGTAAGACGATCTCGGAAGGTTAGCTGGGTTGGGGGCTTAGTTCGGGGGACAGAGCTTCTCCCAACCCCCACTCAGATCTACGGAGCAGAAGTCGGCTGGGACAGGGGTGGGGGATGAGGCAGGGCAGAGCCCCACTCCTTGGGCCTTGGGCCTGGCCTGGAAGGAGAGGCCAGATAGGGACACGTGGGCTGGCTGGGCGTGTGTGTGTGTGTGTGGCGGGGAGTGAGGCGGGCAGGGCAGGGCAGTGGTCACAGCTCCGACTCAGGGGTGCCGGCCAGGAGGTAGCCGCTTCCGTAGCGTCCATTGGGGTTGCCGCTGGTCTCTAAGGGTGATGTGCTGCCAGGCCCTAGATAGGAGCGGTGAGTGGGCATGGGGGAGGGCGCCTCACTGGGCACCTTGCTGAGGATGAAGCGGGTCTCGTCGTTCTCCTCCAGGTTGGAGATGTCCTTCATCATGCGGCCCTTCTTGTAGGACACGGAGAGGGTGTTGGAGCCGTCGGAGAGCAGGTGGAAGTGCCGCAGGACGAATACCACGGGGATGGGCAGGACGGCCACGACAATGAGCGTGATCAGGATGGCCATGGCCCAGTTGGGGAAATACAGGTAGCGCTCAGCAGCCTAGGGGCGCACACAGGTGAGCCCTGCTGCCTGCCTCGCTCTGCAGCAGCCTCACCCTCTCAGACTCCTCCTGCCCACTCCCATCCCTCCCCCACTGCCCAGGCACTGGCAGAGCTGGGGTCATCAGGCACTGATCCTCAGGTCCGCTGGTCCCCTTGGCTAAGGGCTGAGGCTCCCCAGATCTCAGTTTCTACACTTGTATAAAGCTGGGCTGGTCACAGAGTCATCCGCAGGGAGGGGAAACATGGCTTAGAAAGACTGGACAAGTGCATTCACCTTTCTGCCTATTTTCCCATTTGTGTGATAGCAATAAAACCACCTCTCTCTTTGGGTTGTTGAAAAGGTTACAGATCAGATGTGCAGAGCCCCGAGTGGGGCCTGACACCAAGTAGTTGCCCTGTAAGGGTTCATCTCTATTACTTGTTGTATTAAAGGCCTGGGAAGATGCCACCCCAGATCCCTGGGGTTTCGGGCCCCCGCTCTCACCTCCTCCCTGATCCAGGCGCTGTAGCCCGGGGGCGTGACCCCAAGCTGGATGATGCTGGCCGTGGTGAGCACAGCCATGCACAGCGGAGACACGAACTTCCACATGTAGAAGTAGAAGCGGTAGGGCTGGAAGCCCAGCATCTCCGTCAGTTCCTGCATGAACCTGCCAGGAGCAGCAGAGAGTGCAGAAGTCGGCACCCCCGCAGCACTTGCCCAATGCCCCGACTCCTCCTCCAAAGCCTTCACTCACCAGTCCCTTCTGTCCAGGCTCTTCCATTCTTCACATTCAGTACATTATTCTGTGGCCCTGCTGGCCTCTGAAAAGCCTCTGCTGACCTCCTCTAGCTTACTCTGACTATGTCACATCACATCTCACGCAGGGAAAGGGTACAGGCCACAGGACACGCCCTGGGCGCGTGGATAGGCTCCAGAGGGCTTTCCTGGGCACCCAACCCCACTCACACTGACCTGGCTCGAGACTCCCCCTGCTGGAAGGGAGGTAGAAGTGCCTGTCCCTGGCGTCCAAAGGCAGAAGGGGTTTCTAACCATTGGGCCTATGGCTGGAATTCGGGAGACTGGCAAACTATGTACATGAATGGCATTTAAAAAATCATCTTTACCTCAGTAACACCTAACTGAAATCTTGTGTTTCTTTCTATTACAAGTGCAAGCAATGACAGCAGTATTATCAAGTACCCATGAGGCTGTAAGGAATTGATTAAATCGCAGATGTTTTATCACATTACAATTGAGATACCTATAAACATCATTTATGCTCATCACTACTTAGAAATTACCATTGTTATTAGACCCGCAGCTAGATCTTGTAACTTAATGCAGTAAGAATAAAGCACACATGTATTACTGTATCACAGATTTAAAATATTATTTTGCTAATATTCAGTATAAATTTTAGGGGTTCTCTGGCGGCTCAGGGGTTAAGAATCCGCCTGCCAATGCAGGAAACACGAGTTCGGTCCCTGGTCCGGGAAGATCCCACATGTCTCAGGGCAACTAAGCCCATGCAACACAACTACTAAGCCTGTGCTCTAGAGCCTGAGAACCACAACCACTGAGCCTGCATGCCTAGGGCCCATGCTCTGCCACAAAAGAAGCCGCTGCAATGAGAAACCCATGCACCACAACTAGAGAGTGGTCCTCACTCCAGCCCAGTGGCCTTGGGCAATCGCGTCCTCTCTCTGAGACTTGGTTTCCCTGAATGATCTGTAGGGGGCACTTTCTGGCTAACATTCTAACTCTGTGACCTCCTGCCTAAATCACAAGCAGCCCTGGAAACACAGCACTCTCCGGGGAGTCATGAGGGGACAGACCTCTCCTCCTGTTCCCTACCTCTCCCCACGCCCCCTCCCCCTTACTTCTTGGTCCCATAGATCCAGGCCACCGCGACATTCTCGAGGATGACGATGACGGTGAGCGGCAGGGTAGCCGAGTAGTCATCAAACATGGTGACGAAATAGTTTCCGGAGCGCTGGACGAACAACAGCCCCACGAAGAATGCAAAGACACAGCAGCCCACTACAGAGAGCCGGGAGGCCAGTGTGGGGGCAAAGGTGCAGGGTGGGTAGGGCCTGGGGTGTCTTCAGGGCTCCCAGGTTCCTCCCATCCCAGCCCTCTCCCAAGCAGGCCTGCAGCTCACCCTCCAGAAGGCCCAGCCCTGCATGGAGTGGGGGAGGGGGTCCAGATGCCCAGGTTCTGAGCTCCCACTCTACTAGGTGGGGAGCACCCTGGAGCTGGGAGCGATCAGGATGAAACAGGATGCAAGGTTGACAAGGAGGGAGGCCATCCTGCCCAGACACCTCAGCAGGCCCTTGGGGAGAGGGGTGAGTGAACCAAGAAAGAGGCCTATCTCCCAGCCCAGGTTTGACACAGATTCCCAAATAGCCTTCTCCTTCTGGCTCTGAAGTGTTCTTCTTGAGGTGGTTCCAGCTGCATCCCGGGTTAAGCTTTCTAAGTATGGAGTCATGAATAACCCAGTGGGAACCCAATCTTTCTAAAGTCAGAGCCGCCACCTGACCGCTTCCCCCGCCCTCCTGGGGCAGCCCACAAGGCCAGTGGGGACCGCTGGGAGGGGTTACCTGTGAACATCTCCTTGGGCACCTTGAAAGTGTCGATGATGGGTGTGGTGATGCCCGCCATGGTGCCGATCATACTGCCCAGGCCCAGGTTGATGAGCATCAGGAAGAACATGACAGACCAGAATGGGGAGGCGGGGAAGTGCGTCATGGCCTCGGTGAACGCAATGAAGGCCAGGCCTGTACCCTGTACAGACTGGGGGGGGGCGGGGGGGCGGAGGGTGGGGTTCAGTGGGGGCCGTGCCCCCCTGGGAGCCTCCTGCTTCCTCCTCTCTGCCCTTGGAGCTTTAGGAGTAACGGTTCCCTCTTTCCCAGTGATCTCTGCCCGCCACCTAAATTCTCTTGTTTCTGGCCAGTGGGTCTCAAACTTGAGTGGGCATCAGAATACACCCCAGGGAGTAAAACACTAATTCAGCACTTCACTGTGAGACCTGGAATCTACGCATTGTCCAAGGACCCCCGGCGATTCACATGAAGATGCTCTCTTTTAGAAACAGCCAGCTCAAGACTCTCCTCTGAGCAGTGCAGCCACCCCCAGCTCTGAATACCAGACCTTACCGTAGTGGTCTCAGCCTTTGCTGCCCAATGGACCCACATTGGAGCCTTTAAAAAACACTGATGCCTGAGTCTCTCCCCAAGGACAATGATCTGCTTGGCTTAGGGGTAAAGCTGGACATTAAGGTTTTATAAAGCCCCCAGGGGACTCTGATGGGCAGCCAAGGTAGAGAACCATTGCTGCAACGCTGGGGCCCCTGCTCGTGGGGAACTGACCACACACTGTCCACTGACATCACTTCTGTGCTCTCCTCGTAATGTCAGGGTTCGGTCAGGGAACACCCACCCCAACTGTGTGAGAGTAGCTCTTGTCATTTGGTTGTTATCAAGATTGTATTATATTAAAAAGAATCCTACTTCTATCCAGAGAACCAGGCCCCATCTGTGAGAATGGGGCAGGGTCTCAAGGAAGGGGACCAGCCTTTATACTGTCTGTTATCTGGGGAAGAAACCAGGGCAGGGGAGCCCAGACAGGGCCTTTTAGCTCTTGGTCACATGGGAAGAGGTCACAGGGGACTCAGTCCCTGAGCATTAGGTTGGTGCCAGTAGAATGCAGCTAACTTTTAAACTGTTCATGGGGTTCTTGATGTTTGAACAAACTCCAGGAGATAGTGAAGGACAGGGAAGCCTGGCGTGCTGCAGGCCTGGTTGCAAAGAGTCAGATGTGACTGAGCAATTGAACAATGACTTTTTAACAAGCAGGGGAAGCTTCACCATCCCTGGCTCCATGGAGATGGGCAGGGTTGGCAGAGGCTGACAGACGGGAGCTGGCGCAGCCCCCAGTGAGCCCTGGCATGAGCTGGATCCCAGAACCCCATGGCATGTCTGTCTCCTGTTACCCCTCCTCACAGAACAGTCACTTTGAAAGTCTCGGCTGTGCAAACGGGGACAGAAGCAGAGTGTCTAAGCTTGGGCCTGCTTGTCAATGAAGGGCAGCATATCCCTGCCCTCCCCAGGGGCTAAAGGTCATTGTGGCCATGGGCGTGGGGCAGGGGCAGAAGCATCAAGACTTGAACCCTGGCTCCCCAACTTCCTAGCTGTGAGATCTCGAGCGGGGTCCCAACGTAAAGGCTGCTCGCCTGTAAAACAGGAGACAGCGTTAACACTCAGCTCACAGCGCTGTCATGAGGGCCCGGAGGGGCAGGCAGCAAAGGGCAGACGCTAACGTAAACACTCACATCCTGTGTGCCACGTCTAAGGCACAGTTCCCAGTGTGTTACACATGGCAGTGATGGGTGCACAGCAAACCATTCAGGACACGGGAGAGCTGTCCCGTTCCCTGTGATTTTGGGGATGTGTGTGTCTGTCTTGTCTTCTTGGTGAAACTCAGCCTGCCTCAGGGCAGGGGTTTTGGCCAGTACCTTTCTCTCTGGGCACATAGTAGATCCTCACTCGTCAAGCAAAAGAAGGAGTCACTGGTGGCTTTCTGCACCCAAGCTCCAGGCACCCATAGCCTATCTCTGGGCTCTGCACTCCCACATCTGCCTTCCTGCCTGTCCTGGAAGGACAGCCTCCCCCATACCTTATCTAGCTCATCCTCCAGAAGGCAAGGATCGAGGCCCAGGGCTGAGAAATGGTCCTCCTTCACGGTCTTGATGACCTTGTACATCTCTGCATAGTCCTTGGTGGTGAGGTGGGAGAAGTTGACGTGGGGAGGGATGAGGGCCCGGCTCAGGACGTCATTGTTGAGGTACCCCAGGATTTTCTCAGCATTCCTGGAGCACAAAAGAGAGAGCAAAGTAAAAACATTTAAAAAAAAAAAAAAAAGTGCAGGTAAAAAGGCAGGACTGGGCTCCAACCAGGGTACCTCGCAGACACCCAGGGAGGTCACTGAAGACCATGGTCCCAGACACCTCTGAAAATGGCCCTGTGGTCCAGGGCTGAGGACAGAGAGCTGCTCTGACCTCCATCCCCCAGCCCGGGTGGAGGGGGGATCTCCCAGGGGAAGGCAGACTGGAGCAGAGAGGACGGGAGGAGAGGTGCCACCTACTCGACCACACACTTCTCGTTCATGATGTTGGCCTTGAAGCCCAGCACAGCGAACACCACGAGGGTGGCCAGCACCGAGGTGAAGAAGTTGATGAAGGACACCAGGGCAGCATCAAAGTGGCAGTTGTTGTCCTGCTTGTTGTAGCTGGAGAAGGCTATGACGCCCCCAAAGCCCAGCCCCAGGGCGAAGAAGACCTGTGTGGCTGCCTCCCGCCACACCTGGGGGTCCAACATCTTGTCCAGCTGCCGCAGGGGAGAGGGAGCCATGGCAGGGCGAAGAAAAGAGACACAGAGATGTCGGCGTTAGCGAATGCCCTGGCAGCCCAGTGATCAGGACTCGGCACTTCCACTGCCGTGGCCTGGCTTCCGTTCCTGACGGGGGAACTAAGATCCCACAAGCAGCGTGGGGCAGCCAGAAAAAAAAAAAAAAAAAAAGAAAGAGCTTTATTCACCTGCAGTAGCATTTCACCACAACCCCTCTCCTCAGCCTCACAGAGGCAGCGTGGCACAGTGGTAAAGAACTGTGGTTGTGTGACCTCGGGCAACTCCCCTGACCCCCTGAGCCTCAGGTTCCCCACAGGTAAAACACAGAAAACAAGAGTATCAGGAATCTAAAAAAATACAATGAACTGGTGAATATTACAAAAAAGAAACAGACTCACAGATACAGAAAACAAAGTAGTGGTTACCACTGGGAAGAAGGAGGTGGGGAGAGGCAACACACGAGTAGGGGATGAAGAGGTACAAACTATTAGGTTTCAAATAAACTGCAAGGATATATTGTACCTCACAGGGAACACAGCCATTGTTTTATAATAACTATAAATGGAGTATAACCTTTAAACATTGTGAATTACTATATTGTACTCTTGTAAATTTAATAATATTATACGAAAACTATGTGTGTGCATGTGTGTGTGTGTGCCCATGTGTGCGTTCAGTCATGTCCAGCTCTTTGTGACCCCATGGACTGTAGCCTGCCAGGCTCCTCTGTCCATGGAATTTTCCAGGCAAGAATACTGGAGCAGGTGACCATTTCCTCCTCCAGGGGATCTTCCTGACCCAGGATTGAACCCACATCTCTTGCATCTTCTGCATTGGCAGGCAGATTCTTAACCACTGCGCCGTCTGGGAAGTCTATGCATCAACTATACTTTTAAAAAAAAATAGTATCAACTTCAGATGATTGCTGGGAGGCCTAGGTAAGATAAAATAAATGCCGTGTGCTTAATAAAGATAAAATAAATGCTGTGTGCTTAAATAGTAAGATCCAAGTTAATTTTAACTGGTATCACTGCTTACCATGGAGCTATCATATCAAGGAACACCTTCAAGGCTATCAGCAATGATGTGTAGGGCAAACTCTAGGGAGTGTCATTCACTTAGAGTACAGTGTGAGTGTTGCCTCCTGGAGCCAGGCAGCATGTAGCCTGCACAATAGGACAAGACAAGTAAGAACACCATCTCCCTGATACCTCCTCCACTTCCAACCATGAAAAAGACACCAACTTCTCCCTCGTGCTCACCCAAACTCCCTTTTCCAAAAAAGAAAAAGACCTAAAGCTCATCTGCACATGCCCTCGATCACAGAAGAACCACTCCCTCAGCTCACCCAACTTGAAGCATAGAACTCAGACACTTCTTAGAGAAGGGACCCCTTGCCGGACCCTCCATGTGTCCTCAGACGTGAGAGGAGCCAGGAACTCCTCAGCATCGAGAGGGCACAGGGTAACTTCCAAACGCTTTTCATGTCTGTTTTCCTTTTACTGTTTGTTCCTCAAGGCATGGACTAGGGCTTGGGCCCAGCGTAGGATTTTAGAGTCAGACAGACCCAGATCTAAGTCTGACTCCCTCTTGAAACTGTTGAGAAGGCTTAGGCAAGTGACAGTGCCTGTTTTATGAGCTTCTGTTTTCTCAGCTGAAAAATGGGAATAATAATAAAGTCTTCCTCCCAAAAGGCCAAAGAATGTTCTACCATACAACTGCACTCATTTCACATGCTACCAAGGTAATGCTCAAAATCCTTCAAGTTAGGCTTTAATAGTACATGAACCAAGAACTTCCAGATGTACAAGCTGGATTTTAAAAAGGCAGAGGAACCAGAGACCAAATTGCCAACATCTGTGGGATCATAGAAAAAGCAAGGGAATTCCACAAAAACATCTACTTCTGCTTCATTACCATGCTACAGCTTTTGACTGTGTTGATCACAACAAACTGTGGAAAGTTCTTAAAAAGATGGGAATACCAGATCACCTTACCTGTCTCCTGAGAAACACATATCCAGGTCACAAAGCAACAGTCAGAATGAGACATGAAACAACAGACTGGCTCAAAGTTGGGAAAGGAGTATGTCAAGGCTATATATTATCACCTGCTATTTAACTTATGCAGAGTACATCATGTGAAATGCCAGGCTGGATGAATCATAAGCTGGAATCAAGACTGCTGGGAGAAATATCAAGAACCTCAGATATGCAGGTGATACCACTCTCCTGGCAGAAAGCAAAGAGGAACTAAAGACCCTCTTGATGAGGGTGAAAGAGGAGAGTGAAAAAGCTGGCTTAAAACTCAACATTCAAAAAACAAAGATCATGGCATCTGGTCTTATCACTTCATTGCAAATAGATGGGGGAAAAGTGGAAACAATGGCAGATTTTATTTTCCTGGGCTCCAAAATCACTGTGGACGATGACTGCAGCCATGAAATTAAAACACACTTGCTCCTTGGAAGAAAAGGTATGACAAACCTAGACAGCATGTTAAAAAGCAGAGACAATCACTTTGCTGACAAAGGTCCATATAGCCAAAGCTATGATTTTTCAATTAAGCATGTACGGACATGAGAGTTAGACCATAAAGAAGGCCAAGTGCCAAAGAACTGATGCTTTTGAACTGTGGTATTGAAGAAGACTCTTGAGAGTCCCTTGGACAGCAAGAAGACCAAACCAGTCAGTCCTAAAGAAAATCAAACCTGAATATTCGTTGGAAGGACTGATGCTGAAGCTGAAGCTCCAATATTTTGGCCACCTGATGTGAAGAGATGACTCAATGGAAAAGACCCTGATGCTGGGAAAGAATGAAGGCAGGAAGAAAAGGGGATGACAGAGGATGAGATGGTTGGATGGCATCACCGACTCAATGGACACGAATTTGAGCAAGCTCCAGGACACAGTGAAGGACAGGGAAGCCTGGCCTGCTGCAGTCCATAGGGTTGCAGAGTTGGGCACGACTTAGTGACTGAACAACAACTCCCTCCCAAAGTGATTGTGAAGATCAAATGTACAGTCTCAAGCAGTGCCTTGTGCAAAGGATCATTTAATCCTGACAAGATGCCTCTGACCAAGTCAGGCCAGGGGTGGGCTTTTGGTTTTTGCGAGTATTTGGGGGATATTTTTTGATGGAGGGGAAGGAATTGTTATTCATATTTGGAAAGAGTAAACTAAGAACAAAGATGAAATAACTCACTCAAAGTACTGGAGCCAGCCCACTGAGACTCAGGAGTAACTAAATACAGATTGTCTGACACTAGGCAGTGCCATCCTCCCAGCTCCATCTTCTGACACAGCTGGCCTGCAGCTATACTCCTCTGACCACTTTCCCCTTGGACCTCTGCTGCTGAGGTTGACCAAAGTGACTTCACTCCAGACAGATGAGGAAGGCAAGGAGCGAACTAGGAAATCTGCCTCTCCTGTGGGGACGGCCCCGCATGGTCCTGAGCCGGCTGCCCCTTTCTGCATGTCTGTGAGGGAGTCTGTTCCTTGTGCACACAGTAAAGTGATGGGCTTGGGTTCTTCCAGCTCTGATATTTCAGCCCTAACACTGAGGGCAGAAGCTCAGCATCGCAGCAGCTTCCCAGGCATGTCTGAGCACCAGGAGTCCCTCCCCAGCTGAGAAGGTGGTGGCATGCTTGGAGGCCAGCAGAATGATGGGCTCAGGGAGGAGGAGGAAGAGGCAGAGGAGGAAGGTGACAGTAGAGCCTTCTGGGTTCGGGTCCTGTACACAGGTGGAGGCCCAGGAGCACTGCCTTACTGGCTAGTATTCAAATTCCAGGGAGATTACAGTCCCCCATCCTGTGCAGAAGAGGTAAAGCCATCTTTGGCCCACCGAGAAAGCCCAGAGTGCAGACCTTAAGTAGCCAAAAGCCCCTCGGCACACGTAAGGAGGTGACATCCTCCCACCCCCTCTCTCTCGCTGTACTCTCAACAGCTATAGCTGGGGGCTCCCTGTGGATACGACAGGCAGCCACTCACTCAGCAAACCCTGTGGACCTGGTCCACAGCAGGTAAGCTCCCAGCTCTCGTGGAGCTGACGTTCTAGTTGGAGAGACGGACATTGGTCAGACAAGCCCATAAACAGATGCTAAGTTCCTAAAGTGACAAGGGCTGAGAAAGCCAAGTACCTAATTCTAGGAAAGCGTGTGATGGGGGATTTGAGTTAAGTCAGGGAAGGCTTCCAGAGGAAGAGACCTTTTAACTAATTTATTCTTGGTTGCACTGGGTCTTCATTGCTGCACTTGGGCTTTCTCGGATTGCAGCGGGGGGGGGGGGGGGGGGGGTTACTCTTTGTGGCAGTGCACAGGCTTTCTCAATGTGTAGCTTCTCTTGGGTGAAGCATGGGCTCTAGGTGCACAGGCCTCAGCAGTTGCAGCATGCAGGCTCAGTAGCTGTGGCACGTGGTGGCATGTGGAATCTACCCAGACCAGGGATTGAACCCGTGTCTCCTGCATTGGCAGACAGATTCTTATCCACTGTGCCACAGGGAGTCCAGGAGGGGATGTTTGAGCTGCCCTCACTACCAGGAGGGAAGAGCACTCAGACAGAGGGTACAGGGTGTGCAGAGGCCCTGGGGGGGAAAGGAAGGACACCCTTTTCACACGGGGTGTGTGAAAGGAGGGAAGTGGGGGAGGCCAGCCTGATTGGAGTGCTGAGGACAAGGCGGGAGTGGAACAGGAGAGGCTGGGAGAGTCAGAGGAGTCTGAGCAAAGGAACGTGAGGATCCTGTCTTGATCCTAAAAAAGCACTTAACAGGGAAAGCAGTAAGGGGTGTGAAAGAGGAGGGAAACAATCAGGTGGGCATTTCTAAAAGAAGCCAGTGAATGCAGCAGACCTGCAAGGACCCAGGCGGGAGATAATGGTGGCATTGTCTGGGGTCAGCGAGGCACAGAAGGAGAGGCTATAGCAGGAAAAATCAAGCCTACTCTAGCGACGGACTGCCGATGAGGGGCGCTGGAGGGAGAGATGCCAGGGTGACGGCCACATCTCTGGCCTGCAGACCCTAGTGGGTGGAGATGGAAACAGTGGAAGAGGGGCAGGACGCGATGGAGTCTGAACAGGGAAGATCCAAACATCCCTTCTAGAAATGTTGAGTTTAACGTGTCCTTAAGATCTCTACAAGGAGATATCAAGCCAGCAGTCAGACAAACCAGTCTGGAGCTTCGAGGGGAGCACAGAGCTGGAGGTATGATGTGTGAGGAGCAGATGGACCAGCAGGGACTGCAGCTGAGGCTGTGGGTAAAGCGAGAAGAGGCAAGAGCCTGGGGCCAAGTCAAGGTTTGCAAGTTTAAAACAGGAAAGAGGGGACGTCCCTGGTCCAGGAGTTAGGAGTTACCCGCCAGTGCAGGGGACACGGGTTCAATCCCTGGTCTGGGAAGATCCCACATGACGCAGGGCAACTAAACCTGTGTGCCACAACTACTGAGCCCGTGTTCCAGAGCCTGTGCTCTGTAACGGGAGAAGCCACCGCTACGAGAAGCCCACGCACCGCAACTAGGGAGTAGCCCCTGCTCACCGCAACTAGTGTAGCCAAAAAAACAAGCAGGGAAGAAGCTCAGACAAGGGAAGGAGAGGAGCAGCAGCAGTGGAGGCAGGAGGAAAAGCAACAGAGGATCGTGGAGGCCGTGGGGAGAAAGCCCAGCAGAGAGCAGGGGGGCCCGTGCCACGAAGTGGAAGATGCCATGGCCACGGGAGCATGGGTGCGGTGGAGATGTTCAGGGAGTCATGAGGCCAGAAGACAAGCAGGAATGAGGAGAGCTGAGAAACAGAGGGGAAGAAAAGGTGGACACTCGGTGGGGAAGCTAGGCTGGGAATGAAAGGGCAGTAGCGGGGGAAGGCTAAGAAATCACTGGAGGATAGCTTTTAGATGTGTTGTTTCGTTTTTGTTTTTAATGCAGGGACTTGACAGCTGATGGGGAGCAGGGGATCTAGAGGAGAGAAGGGGAGCTGTCATCCACAGGAGACGAGGGAAGGAGGACAGCGTGGGGCAGCTGTGGATAAGCTTGTATATCCCGCTTCTGTCTCTGTCATCTAAGGGAGTTACTGTCTTGGTGGCCCCTGTTTTTCCCATAAAGCAGGAGGCCAAATCGTCTGTTGGGGGTGAGGTGTGCTGGGAAGAGAGGTCAGAAGGTTCAGACAGCGGAAGCAGTTTAAAATGTTCACCATGGAACCCGGGAGAGAAAGATGGCCAGAGAAAGGGCACAGGGTCATCCCACACTGTGAGGGCCTGCCCTGCTTGCGGGGTCATCTTCTTCACAAAGGTAATACAGACCTGCATCTTCTCATCTAAAAACCTTAAGGCCACACTGGTTTGGGAAATCAGGCTTTGTTTCTAATTTTATTTTAGAAGGGTAATATGGTGTGTATATCACATAATCGCATGACACCCCCTGTAGGGTCTGGGGCAGCACCCTTAATCAGATACATTTGTATCTCTGAAGCAGAATATGAAAATTCACACCAAGTGAATAAAGACTATAAATAGCCTCGCATCTGTTCAGGTCATTTACTGCCAAATGAGTTATGGGAGAAAGAATAAACATTTTTTCTGTATTTCAGGGCAATTTGGATTTTGGCATTGTGAGTAAAGACACAGGGACCTATACATGCTCCTAACAGAAATTTGGAGATTATTTTTAAAATAAAATAATCATAGTCTCAGTGGGAAAGAGCTTGGGTACCTCCCTTCTCCTGCATGGCTTTTTTTTTTTTAATGATCCTCTCAGTCTGACTCTTTGCAACGCCATGGACTATAGTCTGCCAAGCTTCTCCATCCATGGGATTCTTCAGGCAAGGATACTGGAGTGGGTAGCCACTCCCTTCTCCAGGGGATCCTCCTGACCCAGCGTCTGAACCTGGGTCTCCTGCATCACAGGCAGATTTTTTATCATCTAAGACACCAGGGAAGCCCGGTGGGTGGATTACCTATGCTCAGAAGGCATGCCGTCTAAGTTCATGGGTGTCAGTCATGACTGTCCTATCAAGCTGCTTGAGCCTCAGGCTAGAAA
Organism: Muntiacus reevesi; assembly: GCF_963930625.1. Taxonomy (NCBI): domain Eukaryota; kingdom Metazoa; phylum Chordata; class Mammalia; order Artiodactyla; family Cervidae; genus Muntiacus; species Muntiacus reevesi. The sequence continues at coordinate 95,285,634 of NC_089249.1, forward strand.
CCAAGACGGAATGGGAGGGCTCTGGGTAGTTCAGAAAGTTCCAACCAGGAAAGAGCACACAATTTTGTAAGACAGGACCAGTTGAGACAGACACAGTTCTGGTCATGTCATTTGCATGTTGAAGTATCTTTGACAGTTCCCCGTTATCTGCTGGGGTTTTCCTGGTGGCTCATTGGGTGAAGAATCCACCTGCAATGCAGGAGATGTGGGAGATGAGGGTTCGATCGCTGGATCAGGAAGATCCCCTGGAGGAGGGCAAGGCAACCCGGTCCAGTATTCTAGCCTGAAAAATCCCACAGACAGAGGAGCCTGGCGGGCTACAGTCCATGGAGTCACAAAGAGAGGGACACGACCAAGCAACTGAGCGGCAGCACTGTCTGCTGGAAAACCTGTTTCCATCCTATGTTCTGAAACTGCGAACTACTCTTCAAAAGCATCATGACCTTATAGTCTGGTCTTTGCCCAGGCTGTTTCCTCTGCCTGGAATTCCCTTGCACCTATTCAGTTTCTGGTGAACACCCATTTCTTTCTCAAAACCCAGTACGAATATCACCTGCTCTTTAAGCTTTTCCTGACTGCCTCTGGCAGAGCTAGTTGTGGTCCCCGGGCTCTCACAGCTCGTGTCAACAGCCCCATGACAGGTTTATGTGCCTGTCTTCCTTTCCACACTCTGTGCTTCTTAGGGGTGGAGCCCATCTCCTGTTCATCTTTGTGTGAGCAGTGCCTGGCACACGGGAGAGAAGGGAAAAGTGGATGGAGGGCAAGAAAGAGACAGACAGAGGCTGACCTGTGTCCTGGAGGTAAGCTGAGCAGGAAGGACCAGATCAGGGGCTATGAAGTGCCAGCCCTTTGGTGCTAAGATCCAGTCTTCTAGGACAAGAAGATCCTTAGGATTTAAATTTCTACTTTATAAAATAAGGCTATTTCCAAGCTGGCTTCCTTTCATTCTCTTTTCTCCCTCTCTCTTTCTAAAGTAATTCTTTCCTTTTTGATCTAGGTCAGTCATTACTAGGCTTCCCTGGTGGCCCAGTAGTTAAGAATCTGCCTGCCAACTCAGGAGACTCGGGTTTGATTCCTGGGTTGGGAAGATCCCCTGGAGGAGGAAAGGGCAACCCACTCCAGTATTCTTGCCTGGAGATTCCTATGGACAGAGGAGCCTGAAGGGCTACAGTCCATGGGGTCGCAAAGAGATGGACAAGATTTAGCAACTGAACAACAGTCATTACTAAAGTTTTTACAAAAAGGTCTGGGCCATGTGTGAGACCTAAATACACATCATCATTAGGATTTTCATCATCCCCTAAGCCTAAAACTAAGATGTGGAAAAATTCCTAGGCCACCATCAGGGCCAAATCTCAAAAAGGGAGGCAGCCACCTAGGGGAGGACACCATCATCCCAAACTACCAACAGAGCTGGCTCTATGGTGTGTAGGATTTCTCGGAGGAGGTATAAAGAAACTGTCTGCCAATGCAGGAGACACAAGAGATGTGAGTTTGATCCCTGGGTCGGGAAGATGCCCTGGAGTAGGAAATGGCAACCCACTCCAGTATTCTTGCCTGGAAAACCCAATGGACAGAGGAGCACAGCAGGGTGCAGTCTATCAGGTCGCAAAGAGTCAGACGTGACAGCATGCACACACACGAGGTAGGACTATCTTGCATGCAAGGATTTTGGATAGAAACAAAAACTGGTTTGTGTTTGTTTGTATATTAAGATTGTATCTATTTGCTGTTCTTATTCCATTTTTAAAAACTATGAGACATTGATTATATAATGCACAAAAGTGGAAAGGATAGTGTCATGAACTGCTATGTACCTATCGCCCAGCTTCAGCGATTATCAACACATGTCCACTCTGGCTTCCTCTGTATCCCAACCCTCCCCCCTCCCCCTCCCACCTCTAGATTACTCTGAAGTACAGTAGTGGATCCAAATCTGACATTAATAAGCCCCCCAGGAAAGCAGCCGAGACAGCCAAAGCTTGGCCTCTGTATGAGTGGTCCCTGGGCATCCCTGCTTCCAGCCTGCAGCATGGAGGGGCACTCTTGCCAGTGGAGATGGCCAGATGCCCAGTGCTCATCTGGGGATAAACAGGTACCTTCACCATTGAATGCCTGTGTTCCTTGAATTTAAAGGTGCTCTTTCAGGATTTTAGGGATCATGATGCCTGTTTTCAACAAGGTCCTGATCATACTGTTCGGAAGATGAGCTCACAGCCAGAGCTCAGAAAGCCCAGTGTCCTTTCCAGACGTCAGGACGTGACTGCAAGAGGAGAGGTGGGAAAAGGGCTTTCCTTACTGAAATCAAGGCTCGAACCTGCCTCTGGGGGCCCTCCCTGAAACAGAGCGGCAACTTCCTGCTGTTTACTAGGCACACAGCTGAGTCACCTCCTGGTGCAGGGAGCAAGGTGCTCCATGGCTTTTGACTCAGCGGCATGAAGATGCTTTTTGAATCGACAAGCAGCTGATGAGCCCTCGCCTGGACTGGTGCAAGAGAGAAGTGCGTGCCCTTGCTTCAGCACAGATGGGCCCACAGACACCAGATGGCACTGAGGCACTGGGTTCCCGCTGCCCAAGAACAGTGTCACCTTCACGATGGACGAGAAGAAATACTAGCTAACGCTCACCACACCGTCTCTGCACCCCGGGACAGTCCTACAAGCTCTCCTGGTGCTGCTGTGAGCAAACTGCCATGGATCCCCCTATCTAGCAGCTGAGGAAACTGAGGCCCCAAGGGGACAAGGAACTAGTGATAAGCTGGGCTTGGAACCAGACAGTCCGACTCCAAAGCCTACCCCTGGGAGCAAGGCTGCCTTACCATCCTGCTCAGAAGCCTGACTCTAATTGTGGGGATCACAGAGTTCCTCCATGAACTGCTATGCCTGGGCCTTTGCAGGGGACCCACTTCTCTTTTCTAGGGGTTACCATACACCCTTGACCCTGCAGCCCATCCTCATCAGGCAGAACCGTTCACTCGTCTCGTCCAGAGGCCACAAAGCAGATGCCTGAAGCTCCTGCCTGGCTCAGGTTGAGCTGGGCCACAGCCCTGAAAAACTGGTGTGGCTTCTGTCACGACTGATTAATAGGTAAAGGGGTTACGTGGTTTGAAACTGAAAAGGCACTAAAGGGTATTCATCCCTGTATTCCAGACACCTAATTCCTCTTCCCTAAGTGTAACCACGGTACCAGTCTCTTGCCTACCCTTCCAGTGATATTTCATGTGTATATCAATGACATATATTGAGCTGGCCAAAAAGTTCATTCAGGTTTTTTTGATAAAGATGTTATGGAAAAAGCCAAATGAACTTTTGTCCAACTATTACGGGACTTCCCTGGTGGGTGAGCAGTAAAGAATCCACCTGCAATGCAGGAGACTCAGGTTCAATCCCTGGGTTGGGAAGATCCCCAAGGAAATGGCAACCCACTATAGTATTCTTGCCTGGAAAATCCCATGGACAGAGGAGCCTGGCGGGTTACAGTCCCAAAGAGTCAGACACAACTTAGCAACTACATTACCATCACCATAAATATTATACACACACACCACACACATGTATATTTAATTGTTTTTCTCCCCATATTTTCCCTACTGTCCACTGGAGATGTCACCCCCAATTTCAACACTCTCCCATCCTGCAGAGTTGGGAATCCACAGGGTTCCAGGGCTCCTGACAAGCTGCCCCCTCTACCCCTGCCCGCTCACGCCCTCATCCCCACAGTCAGACTGAGAAACCACCAGGCCTGGTCCTTGGTCCCAGGGCCCAGGTTAGCTCGGCTGCTGCAAGATGCCCATGACTCCTGGGTCATTCTTCACAGAGACTTCAACCCCGGGGTGGCCAGGTCTGAGCCTGCTCTGACCAGAGCCTCCATGCCCACCTCCAACTGCCTGCACCCTACCTGTCATCAGCACAGTCCCCCACTGCGGCAACCCATCTCTGGACGTTCTCTTCACCTTCTTGCTGTGACTCAGCAGCTCACCATCCTGGCTGCACAGCAGAATCATCTGGGGAGCCCTGACAATCTGCTTCCATCTGGACTCCACCCCCAGCAATCCTGAGCAACGAGTCTGCTTGCTGGATTCTGGTTAGCCAGGGTGGGCCTGAGCACTGGTAGCTCTGCCCGGTTCTTACAGCTCCCAGGGGAGCCTGATGGGCAGGGAAGGGCTGAGCACATGACCCTAAGGCCGAGGTGGCCCCGGCAGCCTCTCAGGTGAAGGCTGTTTTCTCGCACCTTTGGGACCCCTGGGCCTGGGTGGACAGGGTGCTGCCCGCTCTCCTGTCCACTCCCCCACATCCCCCTGCACGCTGCCTCTCCTCCCAACACTACCGCAGCCGTCATCTGAGTGAGTTCCGTATCTCCATCAATGTCTCCTCCAACAACCTGCCCCTGGGTCCCTTTCCTTCCTCCCTTCTGAGACAGGAGGGAAGGGGGCAGGCACAACCATTAAGAGAATGACAGAGCTGTGGAGGATACAACAAAAACTGGTTAGAGCCAGTTAGGCCCAAGACGGCCGGAGATTCCACTTTCAGCGGACCTTGAACCTCCTTATATGCTCACTGTAATATATTAGCTACATGACATATACCCACAGACACCAGGACAGTTCCCAGACAGCACGAAAGACCAAAAGTGGGTAATGACCTCATTTCTCAAAATCCCCACCCTCTTCCCCAAAATAGTTGCCTATGAGATTACCCAGCCCATAAAAACTAACCACCCCATATTTGGGGGCCACTTGAACTTTCCATTCCCTGGGACTGCTCTTGCCTCTGACACAGACTGCATTCTACCTTTGTGTAACTTAATAAACCTGCTTTCACTTATTCATTCATGGCTCATTCTTGAATTCTTCCTGAGGGAAGCCAAGAACCCTAACTTGGTAGTCCATCAGAGGGACTCACCTGAGATCTGGAACATAACCATCCTCTGGCATCCCATTTTCCCGCAACTTTCCCCCACTCTTGTCCTTCCCCCCACTTCTATAGTCACACCATGGCCTTTGTCATGACTAGCAGCTGTGCTCCAAGTAAACCTTAATTTTAAGGATCCCATCTTCCAAAGCACCCAGCTTTTTAGCTCACCTCTAGTATCTAAACTCTACAACATTCTTCAGCCTTGCTGGGAACTCCAGCCCTTTGGCCTCCCTCCATTTCATTGCCCGTCACCCTGTTTGGATCCTAACTTCCCTTCATCACTGGCTTAGTCAATGTCCATCCTTTTCGTACTCCTTCCTCACAGTCTCACCTGCCCAGCCATCTCTCCATTGTCACCCTGGTAAGCTCCTGACCCGGGTGATGTCCAGCCTCCCTCTACTCTGGGCTGTCCCCAGGCAGTAGTGCTGGACACAATGTAAACCTTGGGCCCTGACACACGGGACCTTGGACTGACTATTTAACTTCTCTGTGCTTCAGTTTCCCCAGCTGGGAAACAGGGATAACAATAATACTTTGGGTCCAGTGGTTAAAACTCTGCACTGGCAGTGCAGGTAGTGGGGTTGATGCCTGGTCAGGGAACTCAGATCCCACATGCTGTGTGACAAGGCAAAAATAAAACTTCTAGAATCATTATGAATTTAAATGAGTTAATATACATAAGATGCCTCACATAGTAAATACTGTCTGCTGGAAAACATGATTGGTTTAACTACTTCACTGTAGGAGCAGCCTGCCTTCAGAGCTGGTAAAATGTGAATAGCTGTCCACCATGGAACTGGAAGCACACTTGCTATCTTCACCGTGACGCTCGACCCTTAACCTCCATCGTCCCCCACCCACCCTGCGTGAGCACACTGCCCATCTCGTGTGCAATCACGTCACACTCACCCCTCCTTAGGCCTGCAACCCCATGGCCCCCCACCATCTCTACTCTCAGCTGATGACCTTGCTGCCCACTTCACATCGAAAAACGACCCAATGAGAAGAGAGTTCCCACACTGAGAAGCTTCTGGCCAGCGCTTCTCAGCTGACAGCATCGGTGCCTTAGGCTGGCTGGCCGGCCCGTCGCTCCTGCTTCTGGGGGACAATGTCTGCTCTGAGCTAAGACCAACCCCTCCACCTGGGCGCTGGGTCCCATCTCTCCTGCTTATTCAAGGACTTTGTTCCCTCCTCTCCCATAGCATCAATTTCCCTTTTTTAATATTCAAAAAAGTATACAATACAATGGTCTTTAGTATATCACAGGACTGCACAACCATTCCCACAATCAATTTTAGAACATCATCACTCCGAAAAGAACGCCCATATGCATTAACCACTGCTCTCTATTTGCCCTCCAACCTCCCAGAAGCCCAGTCCTAAGCGACCGATTGTCTGTTTTCAGTCTCTACAGAGTCCCCTATTCTGGACATTTTATACAAACAGATTCACATAATAAGTGGTCTTTTGTGACTGGCTTCTTTCCCTCAGCATAATGTCTTCAAGGATGAAATCATCCATGCTGTGGCACGTACTTCACTTCTTTGTATGGCCAGCCAATATTCCATTGTATGAATATACTACCTTTTATTTTTCCATTCATCAGTTGATGGGCATTTGGGTTGTGTCTACTTCTGGCTATTATGAATAATGCTGCTAGGAACACTTGTGCACAAGTTTTTGAACATATGTTTTCAGTTCTCTTGGATATGTGCCTAGGAGTGGAATTGCTTGGGTCACATGCTAACTCTGTCTAACCTTCTGAGGAACTGCCAGACTGTTTTCCAAAGCGGCTACACTATTTTACATTCTCACTAGTAATATATGAGGGGTTATTTTTATCATCAGAATTCATAACATTCTGAAATAACACCTTTGATCTCACAGTTCTCTTCTGGTTACCACCGCATTTTCCATTCCTCTGCTCCCCTTACAGCAAAACTCCTGAAAATAAGTGGTCTTTATTACTTGTCTCCAGTTCCTGCCCTCCTATTTTCCCTTGAACCCACTGCTAGTAGACTTTGCCCCCAACACGCCAACAAAACAGCTCTTAAAGCACCAGTGATCCAGCTGCTGCCAAGTGCCTTGGCCATTTCTCAGTCCTCATCATCTGACCTTTCAGCAGCTTTGCACTTGACCCTCCTTCTTAAAGCACTTTCTCCACTTGGATGGAATTCTCTCCATTTCCCTCTCTCTCTGTGTCTCTATCTCCCTCTCTTCTCCGCCTGCCTCATTGACTATCTCTCCTCCAACCTCTACAAGCTGGGACCCCACTGTTCAGTGTCCAGTCCTTTTCTCTATGCTGGTTCTCCAAGTGACTAAAACCAGTCACAACTTTAAATTCTCTAACTCCCAAATTTATATTTCTGCCAGGTTCCAAAAGTACTCTCAGAGCATCAAACCTGCTCTCCCCACCATCTTCCTGCATATCTATAAATGTCAACCCCCGCCTTCTAGTTGGTCAGGCAAAAGGCTTTGCAGTTTTCCTTGTCGTCCCTCTCTCTCACACCTCACATCCAATCCAGCAGCAAATACTGACGACTCTACTTTCTAAATATATCCTCAATCTGACTACTTCTCATCACTTCCATTGATGTCACCTGGGCTCCCTCCATAGTCACCTCCCATCTGGATGAATTCTGGCACCTGGATGGAGCCTTCTAGCAGGTCTTCCTATTTTACCCTTGCCCCCTCAGACGTCTATGGCAACCAGAGTGACTCTAGGAAGATGGAAGTCAGATCATGTCACTACTCTGCTCAGATCTTTCCAACAGGCCTCATGACACCCTGAGTAAACAGCAGAGTCCTCACCTGGCCTGGATCCTCATTGCCCCCTTGACGGCAGGTCCTATCTCTCTCCCCTCCCACTTCAGCCACAACAGCCTCCTTGAGAATGCCAGACTTGTCCAATCTCAAGGGCTTTTCATTTATTGTTTTATCTTGGAATGGAATGTGCTCCTTCCAAATATCCACATGCTCCACTCCCTCACCTCTAACAGGTCTTCACTCAAATGTCACTTTCTCAGGGAGGCCTTCCTTGAGCTCACTAGCTATGCAGCCCTCTCCCCAGTGCCCCGAATCTTTCTTTCTCTGCTTTTGCTTTTTCTCCTTAGCAACATCACCAAACAACTCTTTTATCTTGTATTAGCTATCTCCCTTCACTAAAATATAAGCTCCTTTAGGACCAGAAAGTTTATCTGCCTTGTTCACTGCTGAATCGCAGGATCCACAACAGTGCCCAGAACATAACAAGATTTCAGAGAACAGTTGTAATTTTGATAAACATTCCCTGGAGGTTTTGGTGGTTAGATAATCTATTCTAATCCATTGTATATTGGGCAACTCACATCATTTAATGTATGGTACCCCATACTGACTTGGGTTTTTAACTGGATGGAGAGAAGCAGCCCAAAGAGTTCAAGAAGTTCATTAGCCACTAACATGAGGGACTGTTCCATCAAAAGTGCTAGTGGCTCATCATGGTATCCTGGCCACGCTGCATTCATCACACCCAGTAACAGCTTGAAAACGTGGACTGAAAGTCCAGGTCCTCTAGCTTGGATTATTTCTGATGTTGGAAGACTGTATAGGAGGGGGCATCCTCCTGATTATTCAGTACACCCATGGAGGGCCTATGCTTTGTTAAGGTTGATTCTGAGATGCCCTGGCCAGAAATCTTGGACTCACCCACCACTGCCAGATGGCATAACCCTTGATGATGTCATTTACACTGTGGTTGATCTGCATGAAGCAGTGCACAGACGGGGCAGCTGTGTGCAGCCACCCTGGCACTCTATAGCACTCTGCTAGAGCAAGGACTTGAAATGCCTTCCAGTTCCCCATATCTCACCAGGCCCATGCTGAAACGGTCCCAGATGTGCAACAGCAGTTTGCCATGTACAGACAGATATTTGTGTCTGAGCATGGGTCCACATTTTTTGCAGATGGTTGGAAAGTTTTGTAATAAATAGGAACTTCACCCCAGCTATCACCATTGAGCCCCACTTGCCTAAAACAATGATGGCACAGACTTTGAAGGAGATCCTTGATCCTTTGACCTCTGAGGCCCTCAAGCCTCCCCTTCCCTGCTCAATTCATCCCTCCAGTGTCAAAGGTAGGAGCTTCCTGCTCAAGGTCTCTAGATGCACCCTCCCCCCCCAGGTTCTGTGCATACTTGAAACTCACAAGAGCTAGATGGACCAGGTCCAACACCTGCTGGTTCTTGACCTGGTTCCTCTAGAGCCTTTCAGATTTTATTTAAGCTTCACCACATGAAGACTCTGGGCCTCTACAAAAGCTAAAGTGGGACCACACTGTTCTCTGAATATCCCAGAAAAGCTGTGGGAAAGGAGCACTCCTAGTATTCAAAGTGCACATCAACTTTTTGCATCCGTCTGATTGGCAAAACTCAGATGTACACTGCAATTGGCCAAAATTGCAGTGTAACAAATGTGGAGCAACTGGGACTCCCATATACAACTGGTGGGAGTGATAATAGATGCAATCACTTTGGACAGCAATTCAGCCAACATCTAGTAAAACTGAAGGCACGCATACCCTCTGAGACATCAATTCTATTGCAAAACATATACACCCTAGAGAAACGTGTACTCATGAACATCTGTGTCATATGTTTAGTAGCATTAGTAGCAATGGTGAGAATTGAAAACAACTTAAATGACCATCAACTGGTCATGTAATGAGTAAATTCATTACAGTGGAATACAATATGAAAATGGATACATGTAATGAAGTTACATGTATCAATATAGCTAAAAATCTCAAAAAAGAGTATTTTGCAAAAATAAAAGCAAGCTGCAGAAGGTTGTATGTAATGCATTTTATATAAAAATTTAAAGTATGCACATATGTTATATTTTGTTTAAGGATACACACATATATATTACAAAATTTTAAAAATGAATTAGTAGACTAAACCCCAAATTCAAGATAGTGGTTATTTTAGGGAGAGGAAAGTGAATGGGAAGAGAGTGGATACTTGCTATTGTGGCTGTGTAGTTGCTAAGTTGTGACTGACACTTTTGCAATCCCATGGACAGCTGCCCACCAGGGGGCTTCCCAGGCAAGAATACTGGAGTGGGCTGCTATTTCCTTCTCCAGGGGCACTGTTATGGCATCTGTAATGTTTCATTTAAGAATGTTTATTATATTATTAAATGTGTGTTTATATGTCTGAGATGTTTCACTTAAAAAGATGTTTTAAAGAGTGCTAAATCAGTGAATCAGAAGGGAAGAGTATTGTATGTATTTGGGCCTGGTAGCTAATCTTATGAATCGGTTCCACTGGCTTTTGGAGTTAAGTCCCAGGCTCTCCTACCACCACCCAGGGGCCCATTAGACCTGTGTGAATCTCCACGTTTATGATCGTCTTCAGAGTATATAATTTTCTCATAAAATTCAACAAAGTATAACGGAAAGTCTCAAGTGAACACAGTAGACTGATCACAATTCTAGAAATATAGTTGAATTCATTCATAAAAACCACTGACTTTCTTCTCATGGCTGTTTTTCCCCCTAAGAACCCAGGTTTGCATTTTTCTCTTCCTTGTCAGACATCACATGTTCACAATAACATACCCCAGCCAGGTGGCTCCAGAGTCACACTCACGCCTCAGGAGATTCACTAAGCGCTTCATAGAGCAGACCTCTGTGCTCGTTCACACAGAAATCTCAGATGTTACATCCAAGAATGCCGAGGGCCAGTCATTCCTGTCTGATGAATATGGAGGGTGTGCGTCCTGCACCTTGTCACCCACCCCCAAACATCAGCGTTTGGAGCTGCAGAGCAGGAGAACTGGGAGGGAATGGGGTTTTCAAACTCCAATAGATCTGAGTTCTTCTCCCTGTCATTTGTACAGACCGCCTGTGTAATCATTAGTGTGTGTGTGTTTACCCAAACACATGTGTGAGACAGGACTATTACGGGACAAAGTCAAGGCACAGGACTGGACTCGGTCCGGTCTGCAGACACAGGGCCAGAGCCCTCCCAGGCCAGACTGAAGCTTCACCAGGCCCCTGATATTGCTACTGATCAGCTGGCATTTGGAACTGAACTTTCTAGCCTGCCTACCAGGGCAACCAATATACTTCATGCCCTTGAAGGGCATGCCAATCTGCATTTGAAATTCTCTTATTCCTCAGTGGACCGGTGCATGCCAGCTGTGCCTAGTGGTCTGAAGAGCAACAGAGAGACAGGGCCACCTGGTGGGCAGAGACCAGGCTTAGGAAACTGGGTGTCCACCTGCAGAACACTTATGCCCCTGAGGCAGCCCTGCGAGCCATGCACCACGATCCTGCTCTTCCCTCACTGGGCTACCGGGAGGAATAAATGAGAGAGACGTGGCTGGCTTCAGTAAGGGTAAAATCATGATTCACGCGGTCTTTTACCTTTAATAAAATAGTAACCCCATTCCCCTGATTTGAGTACAAGCTGGGATTCCCAGGGAGCTTTCTTCTCTTAGGCATCTTCTTGGTTCCTACTGTCACAGGTTCACTCAATGAACCCTCACCCTCACCCCCACAGTCCGGCCAAATCTGACTTTCCCCTCTGGCCTTAAGCATGTCCAGTGTCTTTCCACACTCGTGCATATAGTTCCACTGAAATCCTATCTGCTCCCCGAGGCTGTTTCAGACATCACCTCCTCCCTGAAGCTTCAGATTTCACCCATATTGATGGGCCATCTCTCTCCTTGGAGCCGTGCATGCCGGGCCCATGCTCCCTTCCCTGGTGCCTCCGTGCAGCAACCGACAGAGAGCCCGCCACCCAGCGGGCCCACAGCGAGTGTTACACTGCACGGAACAGAGGAGGCCCAGCAGAGTGGTCCATGTTCCCCAGGAGCCTGCGACCCTTACCTTGGGAGTGAACATGTGTAGGATGCCGTCGATGGCACCCCGCAGCAGCAGGCCCCGGACCAGGAAGCAGGCCAGCACCACGTAGGGGAAGAGGGAGCTGAAGTACATCACCTGCAGAGAGAACAGGGACCCACTGTGGGGCCCAGCCCCTCCTGCAGCTGGCACCCCCCTCCCTGCTCCCAGCTGGGGTGCACGAGCCGCCTCTGATGGCGGTAGAAAGCAGAGCCCCAGGACCCCCCGGGCATGCTGCCAAACCCACTGCATGTCTGGCGCTGAGCCACGGCAGAAGCAGGCACACAGACAGGCTGGAGTCAGCGTGGCTGTGCCTGAGGCTTGTTTTTCCTTTCAAGGGTTGGGGGGGCTGGGCCCGCAGCCTGCCCACCCCCAAGGGCTGCCACTGGGGTGAGGAACCCTTTGCTCTTCCCTCTTCATTTTTTTAATGTCTTCATGCCAGCTTTTCTGTCCCTGACTCCAGGGGACTCCCTAAGGATCTCCCCTGTCCTTGGAGCTCCTCTGACAGAAAGCATCCAGGAGGGGACAGGCACGGCTCCCAAACAAAAGCATCAGAAGAAGGTCCTGCCTCTTGTGATTATAAAGTACATGTTATTTTCTAGCACATGCATTTCTTGAACATTTCTATATCCCCATGTGCCTGGCACAGAGCCACCCACAGAGGAGATGCTTACAAAAAGTTTACTGTGCTGAAACAAACCAAGAGGGCTGTTTGGGGAGGATGGTGTAAAGGTTAAAAGAACGCATCTCCAGAGTTAGACCACCTGAGTTCTGATCCCAGTTCTACCATTTTCCAACCATGTCACCTTGAGTTATTTATTTAACCTTGGGGTGCCTCCATTTCTTCATCTATAAAATGGGTATAATGATTCCTAACTCCAAAGGTTGCTGTGGTCCAAAGGCACTCATAAATGTGGCAGTGTGTGATCAGTGACATGAAGTGCTAGCTACTAGTCTGGCCTTTGGAGAGAAAAGAGGCGGTGGCTGAGATAACATTACCTTTCCAGGGCTTAGCTTCCCTGCTCATCATATCCATCGAAGAACCTGAAGCCTTAGACAAACAAGGTTCTAATTTGAGCCCTGGGGCTGACTAGCTGGCTGTCTGATCATGGGTGAGATTTTTTTCCCTTTTCCAAGCCTTAGTTTCCTCATTTGTAAAATGGGTAGGTTGAGCTATAGGATTTCTAACATCTTTTCCAGCCCTGGAAGTCCATGAATATTGATACATGACAAATAAGAAAGGGTCCTTATTTGAAGGGAAAATGACCTGCTGGGAGAAGGTGTGTGGGGTTATACTGGTCTGCATCCTCAGAGGCTCTCAAAGTCCCCTTCACTCAGGGTACCCACCTATTCACAGAGCCCATTAGTTAGATATACAGTGAACTGTTAGTTTTCACCAAAAATTGTTGAGTAGGCTTTTCTACGATTTTTGCTAGGGAAGCTGAGGGGCAAGGGTCTAGCCAAACATTCTAGTTCAATACTCCTGTTTTTTTTTTTTTTTTCCTTAAAGTTTGCAGAGCAGTCCTGAGTTATCTGAGCATGAAGGCAGCTGGGGTCATGGCAATGATCTTCCACAAACCCACGTGGTGGGCTGGCCACAGGGACCAATACTACAGCAGTGACACTCCCATCTCGGACCTTTCACGGGTGACCCAGAGTTCTCCGCCCCTGCATTCCACACTTTTTGCAGCACCCTCTCCCCGAGTAAGTGTGGGTGCCCTGGCCCCCTGGCCACTCACCTTCCCCGAGGACTGGATGCCCTTGACGACAGCCATGCCCACGATGCTCCAGGCCACGAGGAGGCAGAGAGTCATCTTCCAGTTGAGGCCCCCGCTCTCCGAGATGGAGTTGGAGATGTCCAAGGCCTCTCGGTACCAGAAGTAGGTAGTGGCTGAGCTCTTCTCACACTCTGCCTCCACCACTGAAATGGCAGCAAAGGCCACAAGGGGCCTGTGGGACCACCTCCTCGGCTGGACCCCAATCCAGCGCAGCTGAGCATAGTAGCAGGAAGGGATTGTATTGTTCTGGGCTAGCCAGGATCTGGCAGATCCTGAGGACTCCTGGGCTCCTGAGGGGCCTGGGAGGCTTTAGGACACACTGATCTAACTGAACTCCCACTCATGCCGTCCCCCTGCCCATGTCCATCAATGGAGAGCAGGAAGGATTAGGCAGAACTGGCCTCAAGTTCCTTGGGAAAGGTCCTGACCTAGGAGCCAGACACCTGGGTTCTCATCCTAGATCCTTAGCGAAATCAGTGGTGTGACCATGGGAAAGTTGTTTCTGAGCCTCAGTTTACCCATTTATGAGGTGGCGTAAATCACCCAGCCCTTTATAGGACTGGCATGTAAATATAGATTGTTTCCAGACAGAACAGTGTTAGAGTAACACGGGGTAGTTAATAATAACTAAACAAAACTCACAATTTCCAGAGTTATTCCTACACTCACTATTTCATTCAACCCCTATAAGAACTCTGTGGGACAGGCTGGCAAGAGATCATCATAAGGGGACATGAGGGGACTTCCATGGTGGTCTAATGGTCAAGATTCCATGCTTCCAATGCAGGGGGGAAGGGTTCAATCCCTGGGTGGGGAAACAGATCCCACATGCTGCACGGCCAAAAGAAAAAGAAAGTGGGAAAGATGAGGATCAGAGAGGGTAGGTGGCTTATCCAAGGTGGCACAGCAAGTCAACAAAATCCCAAAATCTGCAGGGAAGGAATGGAGACTCAGATGTAGAAAATGGATTTGTGGACACAGTGGGGGAAGGAGCGAGTGGGATGAATGGAGAAAGTAGCATCAACAGCCTAAGCCTCCCCTCTTAGGCTCTGTGGATTCCTTCCTGGGACAGAGCTAGCTGGCATCCCCAGGTGGGTTCCTCAGAAGAACCATACTTGCCTGCCACGGTCCCATTCCTGGAGACAGGGCACTCACTCCAGGGCAGTGGGTACTGGAAAGACTTGAAGAAGTAGAAGACGCTCCACCCGATGATCACGTTATAGTACAGGCCCACAAAGAGGCAGACCTGCAGACGGGGTCCACGGGCATCACAGAGGCTGCAGGCAGCTCCGCCCCTCCCCTCCCCCACGCACAGCCTCGAAAGAGGAAGAGGAGAGCCAGGCCGGCGGCCACAGAGGGCCCGCTCCCAATCCTCCGCTCATCTGTTATTCGGGGAATCCACAAAGGAATGCTTCAGATATTAAAGTTCTCTCCTTTAAGCAACGAAGTCTTAAAATGTTAATCCTTTCCAGTTTGAAATTCCTCTAAGATGCTTGAAGCACTTCCCCATCATTTCCTGATGACTCAGGATTATAATTGCAGAACTGCCCTATGGGGCTATGGAGGCATGCCCAGTTATCGCTGCCACAGTAAACGGCCCCAGACAGCTGTGCTTATTGAGGTTTTGTAGATGCTTCTTATTGGCTCCCCATGTCCTCCCTTCTCTCAGGATGCTGCTTTCTCTTTGGTACTGTCAGAAGCCTGCTTCTAGAAAGACACGACTTCTCATTTTTTGGAACATGATAACCAACCTTGACAGAACTGTATTTAAAACAGAAGCACATGGATTCTGACTGAGAGTCAAAGGGGTTTCCTTTGAAAGCAATGCTTCTACATGTAGAGATTTTCTGCATCCACTTGGGGTGCAGAGACCCCTGCCTATAGCCAGAGACCCCCTCTCTCTCCAGGGGCCTGGCTATCTGATGTATGTGACACTACTGGGCAGTGTGAGGGCTGAGAGACCCTGGCTTCATCAATTTTGTCTGAGTCCTGGTATGCATGAGCAGACACTCCTATAGCATACCTTACATGTGTGGGAATACAGTAGCAGAGATACCCACTGCCTTTACTGGAATGCTTACAGTCCAAGGAGGAGCCCCACTCACACTTATGCACATACACACGGCCAGCCCCAGCGGACAGTGCTGTATTCGGTCGTGTCAATCTGTGCAGAGGTGATCTCTCCCAGTCTCTTCCTGAGGCAGGTTTGGGCTGCCCCTGTTGCCAGGCCAGACAGATCCTTCCAGAGGCAGATTCCAGTTTTTATCCCTGGTGTGAGCATAGCACCTGCAGGCTTTGCTCTTAAGGGAGGCTCGGTCTCCCCACCTGGAGAGCTAAGCCGGGCCTCATCTGCAGCCCCATGGATCAGCCTGGAGCCCTCATGGAGCGTCCCCATCCAGGCCATTGGGGTCTCCCCATCTCCCACTGTTCCAAAGCCACACTCCTCTTGGGTCAGCCACAGGCCCCTGAGGCCTTCTTCAGCTCTGCTCATGCGCACAGCAAACTGGAAAGGAGACACCATACCCCAAGGCTGCCTTTTCTCACTTACCCAAATCAAATACCCTCTAACCCAGGAGAAAGGACGGGCCTCCCTCACAGAGTACTGATGGGCTGGTAAGCAGAGCAGGTATCTGGGATGGTTCACGTGTCCCCAGAGAACTCTGGCTGAGATGTCCCAGGCCTTTCCTCCTTCGTAATAATCCCAAATATTACATCATTCAGGCAGTGGTGCCCACTTCCAGTTTAGGAAGTATGTGGTCCTGAGACACCAGGTGGATGCAGTACTCAGGATGAGGGTCTCCCTCGCTGCCCTTCACCCCTCCCAGGACTCTGGGCTGTAAGCCCTGTGCCCCAGAGCAGCCCCTCTGCCTCCCGGCCTGTGCCCGCCACCGGCCCCCAACTTACTATGCAGCTGGAGAAGCCGATGCCGCCCAGGCGGGGGCACACGTAGTGCCACACGCCGATGCTGCCGCGGCGGATCCTCTGGCCCACGGCCAGCTCCAGGAAGAAGAGCGGGATCCCAATGATGATCAGCAGCACCAGGTAGGGCACCAGGTAGGCACCTGGGGAGGAGGGAGGGACGTGGGAGGGCGTCTGGAGCACGGCAGCCAGGTCAGGGAGGCGTGGCAGCCAGGTCCTACAGCCTCAGCCACATCTCCAGTCATCCTCAAACTGCCCCAGGCCCTGTGCTCCTCCTCCAGGAACGCTCTGGCTTACACATGCAACCTACCGCACACTGGCTGCCCAGACCTCCTTCTCCCCCTTGGCTCCACTGACGCAAAACACCAAGGGAGGAGCCAGATGGATGTCAACGCCTGATATCTACAAGGCTGGACTCAGAGGCAGACATCCCTACCTCCTTATGCATACTGTGGACACCTGTTCACACCCGCTCCCCCCCACAGAGGAGCAGCCCCCAGTCACTGGCCCCTCAGAGGCACAGACCCTGGGGCACCGTCCTCCCCAAGTCTGGGGGACCAGATGCTGACACAGCAGACTGGACAGCTCCAGGGAAGCAGAGCTTGGAAGCTCTCCAGGGACACAGGGTCTGACAAGCATCGCCATTAATCTACAGCTAATTGGGAGGAACGGAAGAGAAATTTGCAGTTTAGGAAAGCATAGCCAGGAGGATCATAAAGGATAGAATGGATCTCGCTAAAGATTCCAGACAATAAATTTAGCTTGCTGTTCCAGGTCTCACTGCAGACACAATCTCGATTCCAAGTGACAGGGCATTTAGCAGAGGAATTAAAACCATGTCTGGACACAGACAATTGACCCCGGTGGAGAGCTGTGCCAAAAACCCAGTCCTCTAAGCGGTGCTATTGGCACAGCCCTGCCTGTCTGTTAAAGGTGTCTCCAGTGCCCAACATCCCCAGACAATTCCCTGCAAGCTGGGAGCCTCCAGAAGACCCCCCAGCCACACTGCTCTGTTCCCCATAATGCAACATCCCAACATGTGTAATAAACCCAGGAGTCAGGCACCTCTGGGGCCCACGACTCGGCACTTGGCAACAGCTCATCGTTAGCTATTCTGTACCAGGGTGTGCAGTGGGGCCATCTGGGCCTCAGAAGGCACAGACAGTATCCCAGGAGAGCTGGGGGGACCCTGGGGTTCACCTGAGCACTGTCAGCATGTGCACACACATCACACACGATCAACTGAGCACATACATGCTGAGGGAGGGGCGTGGGTCCACCGGAGCTAGTCAGAAAAGGTGCCCCGGGGAGCAACGCCCCGCAACTTATATAAGAGCACCTAATTCATGCAACACACACGTGCACATGGTCACATGAACGCATCAATTTAACTTGTCACTAACGAGCCTCTGCATCCTGTTATAAAAGGAGGGGGGCCTGAAGGACCCCTGGTTCTGTCTTTTAACCCAGCTCTGTCTCGTGGTCTCCAGCTCTGGGAAACGGAAGAGGAGAGGAGTGATCTGAAGGACAGCACAGGGACACAGGCTCCCTGGTTTTGTATTTCACCCATGAGTCCGCCGTTCGGGGAAGATGTGCAGAGAGACAGGTCTCAAGGGTCAGAGAAGCAGGACAGAATCGTCTGTGGATGCTTTTCTCCTCTTCCCAAGGAACTAAGGAGAGTCTCCAGGTAATTGCTGTCCAAAGACAGGTCCTGCTGCAAAGACTTGGCCCCCACGAGCCACCACTCAGGCCCCAGGACTCTGACTGACTGGAAGTTTCTTCAATACACTGAGGTCTAGCTAACAGGGCTCAGGGGACTACAGGCTGGATGAGCAGGATTCTGCCTGGGTTCATCACAGGTGCTTTTTCATATCAACTCTTATTAAAATCATTTGGACATGCACCCTCCTCTACCTTAGAAAATACAACTGGGGACACATCTGCATTCAAAGTAAACTTTGATTATTTAGTGGCTTTCAGGGCCTCAGGTCATCAGTCTAAACAGCTGGAAGCACTGTTCAGGGAGTTATAAAATTTAGCAGAACATGGCTACAGAGAGTTAGATTCAGGGATCTCTGAGGCTTCCTGGATCTCTAGCATGTCTCCCTATTAATAGCAAACCCCAAAGTGGGCTTTGAAAGACCACTTTGATCTCAGCCTGTTGAGATGCATGCTGAGTGGGGGTTGAGATCCAGACCCTGAAGTCAGACCTTCTGGGCCTGAGTCCTGGTTCCACCACTTACTGGCTCTGTGACTTTGGGCAAATTGCTTGATCCCTCTGTGGCACTGTTTTCTTATCTATGTAAAGAGGATGAAAATATTAGGTAGAATCACATGAAACTGCTGATATTTGATCATTTTTTACTTAAGAAAATGCCCAGTTCACACGCTTCAACTGTACATCTATTGCATAGGGCTTCCATGAGGATTAAATGACTTACCCAGAGTAAGTACTTGATGACCATTTGCCTACTTCTCATAAAAATAAAGAGAAAAACAAGCAAACTGCGAGGATGAAGAATAAAGAAACTGTCAACATCTGGTGGAGCTAGGCAGAGTTTTGGAGTTTCCATTCAAAATTAAACAATTCTCACTGGATCACTCAGGGCTCAAAACCAGAGTTTTGACTCTCAGACCAACCATCTCCTGTGACAATCTGCCTCCTTCCAAAACACATTTAAGATGACTAAAATGTTTAAGATGACTATAAAAACCAGTAAAATGTAGGAGCTAAAGGTAGAGATAAAGAGGGATTCCAGGAATTAGAAAGGATGGGAAATGAAGGTAGGAGCATGGAATGGGGAGTATCAGAGTCCTGAGATCTGATAATGCTTTTCTTCTGGGGGTTGTTCGTGATGTCTAGTGCCATGGCAACGGTCTGGTGACACTGGGAACTAAAAGACTTTGGCAAGAATGCTCCCTGGGGGCAGGGGGGTGGTGGAATGTGTGGCAGGGAGAAGGACTCTGTGATTCAGCACTGAATGCTCAGGCAGACTGATTATCTCAGCCATGAAGGATACAGTTGGAGGCTGCCAGCCGGAGCCCCTAATGCAACGCGCCCTCTGAAGTCATTTTGGGTACTCTGAGCTTTTAACATCTCACAGCACTTGAGGGAATCAAACACTTCTTTTTGTATCTTTGCTTTGGGCAGGCCTTATATCAACTCGGTGACTTGGGCCTAGCCATTGCCATAAAGGGGCTTTCCTGGTAGCTCAGTTGGTAAAGAATCTGTGTGCAATGCAGGAGACTCTGGTTTGATTCTTGGATCAGGAAGATCCCCTGGAGAAGGGATAGGCTACCCACTGCAGTACTCTTGGGCTTCCCCTGTGGCTCAGACCGTAAAGAATTCTCCTGCACTGTGGGAGACCTTGGTTCGATCCCTGGGTTGGGAAGATCCCCTGGAGGAGGGCAGGGCAACCCAACTCCAGTGTTCTTGCCTGGAGAATCCCCATGGACAGAGGAGCCTGGTGGGCTACAGTCTATGGGGTCGCAAAGATTTGGACACGACTGAATGACTAAGCACAACACATGGCATGGCACACAGACTGAAAGCTCTGATCGGCAGCTATTTATTGGGTGAGTAAAAATAAAGATCTTCAAAGCAAGGAGCGTACAGAGGGAAGAGATTGTGCCCTGGCGGCAAAGATGGAGGTTTCTGGCCTTAAGTCAGGTGGGCATTCTCACTCCCTGCCCTTCAACAGAACCGGTGAAGGAGGAGAAGTCTCCAGCCAGGCTCTGCCTTCTGGACCAGGGAGAGCATCCCAGAGGGGAGGGAGGGACTCTGAATAGGGCTGCATCTCTGTGGGAGCCCACAGGGCAGATCCATGGGGCAGGGAGGGAAGGGACAGGGCTAAAAAGCCTGTAGAGCTGGGGCCACACCTTCAGGCTGGAGCGTGGCAGTCCCAGGGCACAGGGACCCAGGGACAAGAAAGTTCTTTGCTGGCTCCATCACTTTCCCAGGACCAGAGGTCTGAGCTTGGAATTGTCAAAGTCCCCTGGGTATTTTTTTTTTTTTTTGGCTAATTTTTGGTTCATTTTCCCCTGGTTTCAAAGCAAATTGCCTTTGGAACATTCCAGCCTACCTCAGAGGTGCCAGGGGATAAGGCCTGGGGGCTTCTACCCACCCCAGGAGCTAGAATAGTGAGTACAAATGGTCTGATACCAGGGGCAAGATCCTCTGGGGGGAATGAATCCCCCTCTGGAGGGGCAGCACGAGGGCCCCTCCAACCTACGAGGCAGCAGGTGTAGTGATTAAGGGTTCAGGCTCTGGGGCAAAGCTGTTCAGGTTTGAATCGTGACTTTATCACCAGCTGTGTGACCTTGAACAAGTGATCTAACCTCTCTGTGCCTCAAGTAACAGCCTCTAATATGAGGATGATAATAACTTTTCCTCACATAGGTTTTTGGGGACAATACAATGGTTGAACCATATGAAATCGGTGCTTTGGCTGTTCCAAGATGCAGTTTCATGCATTTCAGCCTAATATCCAGGGAGAGCTTATGATAGAGCCTGGCATGTACAAGCATTTAATAATAATGGTCAACAGCTGCCCATTACTGTGTGTCAGATATGTGCTTAGTCGCTTCAGTTGTGTCCAACTCTGCAATGCTATAGACTGTAGCCCACCAGACTCCTCCTGTCATGGGATTCTCCAGGCAAGAATACTTGAGTGAATTGCCATGCCCTCCTCCAGGGGATGTTTCTGATCCAGGAATTGAACTCACGTCCCTTATGTCTCCTGCACTGGCAGGTGGATTCTTTACCACTAGCACCCCCTGGGAAGCCTCATCAGATATAGTGGTAAGCATTCTATTAATAAATATAAAGCTCATTTAATTCTCCCAACTATCCTGTGAGGCAGGAACTACTATTATTCTCATCTTACAGATGCAGGATAGCGAGGCACAGAGAAATGAAGCAACTTGCACAGGGTCCCAGAGCCAAGTGGCTCCCCTGGGACTTGAATCCAGGCCACATTCTCTCCTCAGGCTTGCAGCCTCTTGAGAGCTGTTAGCCATTCCTGGGGAAGAGTCTCAGTCTCACTCTGGAGTCCTGAGTTCCAGCCTACAAGGGCGCTGGTTCTTCCTCATAGAGGGGTGTTTCTTTTCTCCCCTCAGCCCAGCCCACATGCAGGGCACTCCGGGACAAGCAGGGCTGCCCCTTACCTCCTCCGTTTTTCTGGCACAGGTAAGGGAACCTCCAGATGTTGCCAAGACCCACAGAGAAGCCGATCTGGGCCAGGATGTACTGCAGCTTGCTGTTCCAGGCCGGCCGGTCCTCCGCGTCCAGCTCCTCCTCCGCTGCCTTCTGCTTGCCGCCTGCCTCGCCGGCCACGTTCAGGACACTCTGCTTGTAGTCCACGGGCTCCTCCAGGGCCAGCAGGTCGGCCACCGACTCCGTGACGTGCTCATTGCTCTGCTCGCGCTGGGTCACCTTGCTGTTCTTCGGCATTGGGCCCCCTGGGTGGCGCAGCCCTGCTTCCCGGCACGTGGAGAAGGTGGGACTCGGCTGCCGTCAGCTCCTGCTCATCCAGGGACCTCTGAAACCAGAAGAGCAGGAGAGGGTTTGCTGACCACACCAGAGAGGTGGGGAGCCCGAGTGGACACAACCCAATTGACTCCCTGTCACACACTCAGAAGCTGGTCAGGGGCCTTGAACTTCAAGCTTGCCTTCTTCCCCAGTGAGGGCCACTGAGGACCTCAAGGTCTGCACCTTCAGTTTCCCCATGGCCCTTCTCAGCTGAGCATCATCAGAAAGGCAAGCCTGATGGAAGGGGTAACACCACACACCAAACCCAAATAAAGAGTCATCCATCACAACAGGGCCACCTTTCACCATCACAGATCCTAGAATGTTCAAGAACATTTGGAGGCTCCACTGCCTTCCCCTCCTAGGGCAGCACAAGGTGTAGCCAAGTCCTAGCCCTCTTGTGTTCTATTTAGTCAAACCACCTGGTGGACCCAGAGAAACCGGCACCTTCATTACAAATGCAGTTGAGGGCCAATGGCATCAACATGCTTGTCAGTAACACAGACTCTCGGCCCCAGCCCAGACCTACTGGATAATGTATTTCTACAGAAACTCCAAGTGATTCAGAGGGGCATTCATGTTTGCAAAAACGAAAAAAAAGGCTAATGCTCTTACATGGGGCCCCTGGACACCAGCATTCCCTAGGCAAGAGCACTGACCAGGCTCAGCTAAAGATTCTGGCAGCAGAGACCTAGAGATGCTTGCTCAGTGCCAACAAATCCTGGGTCATCACTCAGCAGTGACATTATCTGAAGGCCACTGCAGCCAAGAGCCAGTTCTCCATCCTTCTGTGACAGTTTTACAGCAGATAATGTCTGCACAACACGGGCGGGGGAGGCAAAACTCTCCCCTGCTCCTGCCATTCCCCATCCATCTCTCCTGCTTTCCCTTAAACAAATAGAGCACCAAGGAAACGAGTCCTTTGAAGGATCCCAACACTCTGCTTGTATCAAAGCACCTCCTCATTAAGGGAAGGTTGGAGGATTTAAAATTAAACCACATACACCCTGGCCGGCAGTTGCCTCACATCTTTCTAGGGATGTAAATCATCCTGTTCTGTCATTACTCCACTAAGCGAAGGAGCTGCCTCTGTTCCCCCTGCACGTGCCATCTCAACACTCGGGCAAGAGCTCTATGTGGCAGAAGGGTACACACCTGCCCCTCCTGCTGGCCTAGACCCAGACCTCCTGGCTGACTCCACCCAACACCTGACCTTAGAGGAGACCTGGCCAGTCAAATTTTATTATACACATAATGAAGCTAGGAGACCTGGCAGGTGGGGACAGCTGTCCTCCCTGGTCTGTGGGGTCAGCCAGCCCTCCCCAGGTCATGTTTTGGATCACACAAGCAAGTGACACTTTCTTGTCCTCTTCACCTAAGGGGGACAGTGATTCTTTAGTGACTGTCCCCTTCTACTCTAGGCATAGTCAGGGTCTTGGGACAGAGCCAGACTGCCTGAAAGACCTCAGAATTCCCTATAAGAAACACAGCTCTCTGTTGGGACTCTGTTTCACAGTGGGTCAGCTGAATACTCCATCATGGCCTGGAGGGTGCCCCAAGGTGGGATTGTATGTCTGTGGACGCTCCAGCCCTCAGCCTCCCCCCAAGCTGCTACGGTGCCTGGCTACAGAAGCGAATGGCACCCCTAGGAGCTGTGCCAGGGGGAGGCCTGTGTTCTTGCTGAGGCTGCCAGGAGAAGCTCCTCCGCCTCCCCAGTCATCAGGTCCTGGTCCCCAGGCCCTCAAATGGAGAACAAAACCTAAGGCACACATGATGGCGGCTTGTCCAACTAGTCTGTCATCCCTCAACTACGTTAGTTTTATAAAAAGCTAGAGCTGGGGAGGAGGGTCAGGTAGGTCCCTCCTGTGAGCAGTCACCAGGGCTCCTGAACTCGGAGCCTCCCTGCAGGTACTCAGGCTGCAGCAGGATTAGATCAGAACAATCTGGAATGCATTAGACATGATGTACTGTTCATCTTGTCACAACTGGAGAAAACAGGGATTCCTGCAAGTCAGCAGAATTTACCTTGAGGCTGGCCAATTCGACAACACATTTCCCCATAAATAGATTAGTGAGTGGCAGCTCTGGTCACCAGCACGAGAAGAGGGGGAGGGAAGAAGTCACCATTCTAAACTGAGAGGGCTCAAGGACAAAACTGGCACATTCTAATAAATCCAGAGAAGGGTACCCACAACAGCATCACAGAAACCACAGGCATCAACTCAATATGAGCTCTTTCCTTCTTCCCAAGACATCACTGATGTGCATGAACATCCTGCACCACAGGATGGGGCCCGGGGTCCTCTGGGCCATCTGTAAAGTGCTGCTGCAAACTTGCAAGCTGAGACACTGGGCCAGGCTGCCATCAGAACTGGAATCTTCTGCACCCATGAATCTGCTCATATTACAGGAGTCCAATGTTCGGAATACTAAAGTTTGAGGGATGCTAGGAACATTCTCATTTTGTATATGAGGAAACTGAGGCCCAGAAAGAGGGAAATAATTGCCCAAAGCCACTGAGTCAGACCCAGCAGGGGGTGGAACACAGGAAGAAGACAGTATCTTCTTTGGGGGCTTTGAAGTCAGAAAGGCCTGGATTTGAGAGCTCATTTCATTAATTCGTTCATTTACTCACTCACTCATTTCACTGAGTTGACAAATATTTACTGAGTGCCTTCTCCTGGTGGCTTAGACAGCGAAGAATCTACCTGCAATGCGGAAGACCTGAGTTCAATCCCTGAGTTGGAAAGATCTCCTGGAGAAGGGAATGTCTACCCACTTCAGTATTCTTGCCTGGAAAATTCCATGGACGGGGAGCCTGGTGGGCTACAGTCTATGGGGTCGCAAAGAGTTGGACACAACTGATCGACTAACACTTTCACTTTCTCTGTAGCAGGTTCTGTTCTAAGTGTGAGGGATACAGCAGCAAACAAAATAATCCAGAGCTTCCTTTTGTGGAGGTTCTGTTTCTGGCAGACAGGCCAGACATTCAAAGAAATAAACATACAAAATAACCAGTGGTGATTTCTACTATAATGACAAATAACATGGGATGGAGATTGAGGTGGCTGGCAAGCTGGAGGGCTGCAATGTTACGATCTGGAAAGGCACCCCTGAGGCGGGTACACTGGAGAAGAGGCACTCAGGAAATGTATATCAAGTGCCTACGTGAGTGAATGAAGCACCTGTTTGACTTCAAAGCCCCTGCCCTCCCCCCCACCTCCCCCATTTCTCACCTCCACCCCTCTACGCCCCCACTCCGCCAACTGTAAAGACATTGGCTGGTGCCCTGAGAGAGGTGGGCAGCCACCTCGCTTGAATTATGCAAGTGTCAGGCCCCTCCTGGGTGAAAAGGTTCTATCTGATGACAGCTCCTGCCTCCCAGGGAGGGCTGCGTGAGGATTCCATGAGCAGATGTACGCAGAGTGCCTGGCATGAGGCTTGGTGCTAGGAAGGACCCCAAGGGTGGAGGCCGCAATCTGGAATTCTGGTTTTGTTTGTCTTTATTCATTTAAAATGAATTCATTTAAAAATATGTAAGTCCCCCTATTTATATTTCGTTACATAAATGCCCTGTTTCTCCTCAGGAAAAGCCAAAATGAGTTTGCGGGTGGAGTGGGGTAGAGGGCGGAGAGCGTTGTGAAACACCAGCAGCGCAGAAATGTCCTCTTTTGCTAGCGAGACGTAGCAGCACCCTGAAGCTGGTGGGGCAGCACCCTGCGAGGTCCAGGCCCACCCATCTGGCCCCAGGGTCAAAGGGAAGCAGGTAAGGGCCATACGGGGCCAGGCCCCAGGCCTGAAGATCAGCAATGTTATTACTGATAAAAAAAAAAAGCATGGCCTCACTGTAAAGCCTGGCAATATTATGAATAGAACTATAGCTCATATTTGGAATAGTTTGAAATCATTTAAAAACATGTTTTACACAGTCCATGGGCACAGTGTGAGATGGTGATTCTGCTCCGAAGCCAAACTGCCTGGGTTCGAATCTCAGCTTCGCTCCTCACCAGCCACCAGCTGGCCGGGTTCTTCCCCTCCCTGAGCTGATTTCCTCAGTGCCAGTGAACAGAGCATGACCACCGGGTAACGTCGAGGGGAGGACAGGTCGTACAGGTCTCAGGAGGGGGCCCGACCCCCAGCAAGTGCTCACAGATGTCACCTCTTCTTATCATCTCACTGGCTTCACAGCCCGGCCCGAGAAGTGCAGTGAACAGTTGTGCCCCCAGGCGGGACAGGGCATGGCCAACATCACACACCTGCCAGCACCCAGGTCTCCTCACTCCTGGGCTCTCTCCATGTCTAAAGGGGAGGCAGCAGCAGTGACTTCAAATAACCTGCCCCCTCCACAGCCCTCCAGTTCCCTGAAGCCTGGAGACCCTGTGCTGGAAAAGGTGAGCTTTCAGCCCAGGGCCGGGAATCCATCGTGTACTTAGCAACCCTGAAGCACGGCCGGGGACAAGCACCAGAATCAGAGAAGATCCAGGCAGGTAGATTCCTCTCTGCCCTGCCTTTGCTGCCCGTGGAGCCAGAGGTGATCCAGGCAATGGGAGGCCCATTCGGTGCTGGTCTTGCTTGACCAACCACCAGCCAACTGTGCAAAGTGGCACCATCAACCCGACCTCTCTGGATCTTGCTTTCCCTGTGTGTGCAATGGGTAGGTCTGGATGGTCTCTGAGGCCCTTTCAGCTCTGCATATATCCAGGGAGTGGCCCTCCTGCACATGCATGTGAGCAAGGTGTGACCTGCCCCAGGCACAGACACTGCAGGTCCTTGGGCTTGTCGGTCAGGCCACCCTCTTCCGGACGAGAGCTCACTGGGGCACTGTGGTGATGCTTTGACCGCCAGCCCTCTGTTCTCGGATTACCCCCCGTAGTAAATGCGGTGGGTTGTAAAGGTGCTTTCCCAAGAGGTACATCAGAGAATGCAGTGCCATGGTACACCCCGGAAGGATGCCTCAACTACTTAAAACACAATGCAGAGAGGCTCGAATGCCGAGAAAGCCCTCGGGTGCCAGATCTGTCACTTAGCAACAGATGCAGCTTACAGCTCAGAATAGCACATGTGAGAGAAGCAGGACGGGAGAGTGAACTGTGAATCTTCTTAAAAAGAGAAAAAAATAGTGTGACTAGGAGGCAGACAGGTAAAAATATCTCAGGGCCAGAGGGCTGATGGCTCCACAACCACCTTTCAAGCACAGCTTTCACGTC
The DNA here is from genome assembly GCF_963930625.1 of Muntiacus reevesi. Classification (NCBI taxonomy): domain Eukaryota; kingdom Metazoa; phylum Chordata; class Mammalia; order Artiodactyla; family Cervidae; genus Muntiacus; species Muntiacus reevesi. The sequence continues at coordinate 95,312,866 of NC_089249.1, forward strand.
ACTCACTCATTACCGCCGGGGCAGGGGGCGGGGGGTGGCTGCTCACCCTGCAATCAAGGCCAAGCCGGGGCCTCTCCACCCCCAGGAGCGGGGAGCGGGGGAAGGGGGGCCCTCTGAGCCCCTGCCTCCTGAGGTCGGTAAGGGGTACCTGGTAACTCAAAGGACAAACTAGAAGGAGTCGGTTTCCACGTGAGACCCCCAGGTGAACTGAGTGGACAAGCTGCTATCTCGGGGAAAGAGGAGCCAAGGGGACCACAGACCCCGAGGACTGACTTCACTGAAGGCCTGGGGGTGCTCAGTGTTGCTGCCTTGGGTGGGCGGGTACTCTGGAGAGCGTGACAAGTCCGTAAATGCAAGCCTCTATCACAGGGCTTCCAGGTGGCTCAGCGGCAAAGAATCCGCCTACAATACAGGAGACCTGGGTTAGACCTCTGGGTCGGGAAGATCCCCTGTAGAAGGAAATGTATTCCACTCCAGTATTCTTGCCTGAAAACTCCCATGAACAGAGAAGCCTGGCGGACTGCAGTCCATGGGGTCACAAATAGTTGGACATGACTTAGCTACTAAACCACCACCACACCACAGGGAAGCCGTGGGCCCCCAGAAGAGAGGAGCAGTGGAGAACGCCAGCTCCCTGGGCCATACAGCCAAGTCCAGCTCAGGACCAAGCAGTGCTGAGAAGGAAGTAAGGTCAGATCCCTTCCTCTCAGGGAACTTAACAGCGTCCCGATTTCCAGGTGACAAGCCGTGGTGGCCCACACACTTTTTCTAATTACCTCAGAGCCTCTGGGCTTCCACTGAGCCCAATACAGATCAGACTGTTAGAGACCCAAGTTGTCCGCCGAATTATTTTTAACTATCTTATTGGAACCTCTGGCAGTCAGCTGGTACAAACTGCTCCTGGCAGGCCCTGGCCTGGGGTGGCCGCTCATCTTGGGTTTTCTCGCCCAGGAGGCACAGTCAGGCGCCAGCACATTTCTGGCCTCTCGCTCCTCCAGCCTCCATCCCCACATCGCCAAGTCCTGTCAGTGGGTTCAGCTCTGTCCTCTCCCACCCTCCTGCTCTAAGTCAGGCCTTCTCCCCGTGGAAGGCCAGCACCAGGCACCCAGCTCACGTCTCCTCCAGGCCGTCAGAGGAGATACCATGTGTCCCCACGCCCACAGTCATCGCATCGCCGCGGCAGCTCCTCCTGTGGGCCCCCTTCCACCTCCCTGGCTCTGGCTCCCCCCTCCTCCCCAGCCCACCTACCACTCCTCATCCTCTGCCTCCTCGACCTTCTCAGTCTTTGAAGGTCCAGTTCAAGGCCCAGCAATGGCGGGACGCCTTCCACAATTATCTAGTGAGAAAGAACATCCCCTTCTCTCCCTTCCTCAGCACACTTCTTGTAAGACTATTCACTGCTTTTACCAACTGGCTTTTTAGTATAACTGGTTATTTAAGGCCTGATTTCTTTCTGAACCACAAGGCTCCCTGAGGACAGGACCCAAGATGGATCAGCTCTGTGCTCCTCCCCATTGCCCCACACCCAGCAGGGCCTGGCACACAGGACAAGACATGGTATTCACAGATGCTCCGAGGTCTCTGCCTGCCCACCCTCCAAGAACAAACTGCTTCCCTGCTTCCTATGTTAAAATTGGAACTTCAGCCTTCTCCTTTGAAACAAAGATGTGACTGCGAAAAGCTAACAGCTCTGAGCAGAGACATGGTAAACCTACCAGAAGTCGTCTGCCCAGCCAGGGGCTCTAATCTGGCGCAGCCCTGCAGCACATGTGGGGAGGACCCTAGGCCTTGGAAGACAGATTTCTAGCCCTGACTCATCTGGAAAATAGGGAACAGCTCTTACCTACCAACTGCATCTGGTTATCATATGGATAGAAGGAGAAAGAGAAAGAAAAGCTTCCTGAAACATCGAGTCAACAGAACAGCCACTTCTGACTCCATTTCACAGATTTTCCAGCTTTGTGCTGTGGTCCCCAGTCCTTATCCCAGCTAACTGCATCTTTGCTTCTCCAAGGCCAAATTCTGGTGACCAAGTACTACATGTGCTCAATAAATATGATATGAATGAAGTGAGTGAGTGAATCAATGGATTGATGTATTCTGAACTCCTCAAATTTTCTAGAATCTGATATTACTTCTCAGCTTCAAATTTTCCCATCTTCTGACATGATACTCTGATCCCAGGAGCATGTGACACCCCAAGCATCTGTTTGAAACTAACATAAACTAAGAAGTCTGGCCATCGCTCAAAAGACATTTTGCCTTTCATACAGGAGCTATGATCTGTACCTCCGTGTCTCCACTCTGCAGGCAGGATTCATCCACACCACAGAGAAGTAATCACTGGATGGCTTGGTCTTGGCGTGGAGCCTTCCAGAGGCTGGCAGACCATTCCAAGCAACACACGGGCAAAGAAGCCAGCGGAATTTTCTACATCTCGTCTCACCTTCCTGCTGCATTTACTGAGCGTGCTCGCTGCAGTTGGTGTTTTGTTTTCTTAGTCAAGGAGGAAGGAAAGCAGGAAAAGGGGCAGATGGTCCATGGGGGCGGGGCGGGGGGGACTGGCACTGGAAAATATGGGAGAGGCCAGCGCCAACAAAAGCTTTTGGTTCAGTTCTACCAAGTCAAGTGAGGGGGAATGCACGCCCAGTGAGTAAGCAAGCAAGAGCAGCACTAGGGCTGCCCCACAGACACCTGAGCTCCCACTAGAGTTTAGGTGCTGAGGGCAAAGTGGACTGTGGTGATAATGACAGTTTCAACAGCAGTACATGGACTCTTCTGATGATCCCAGTGGCTGAGACTTCATGCTTCCAATGCAGGGGGCCTAGGCTGGATCCCTGGACAGGGAACTAGATCCCATATGACACAACTAATGATCCTGACCGCCACAACTAAAACCCAGTGCAACCATATAAATAAATAAATAGTTTTTAAAAGAGCAGCAGCACATAGGCTCTCCTTCTTGAGAGCTAACTATCCATAGCAGCCATTGTGTTGAACAGACAGTATTTCCTTTAACCCCGCCAAAAGCTGTATGAGGTCGGTGCCACTCTTATCCCCATTTTACAGATGAAGAAGTAGAGGTTCAGAGGGGATACATTACCTGTATTTCATTGAACTTAAGACTTTTTGGTGCTGGTACTTTCTTGAACTTACCAGAAAGGGTCCATGGAAGGTTTTCACCCAACTAGGTCACCACTCCACTTGACCAACAGCCCATCTGAGACATTGTTGACTGCACATTCTGATTTTAAGATGTGACACTGTGCAAAATTATACATCTTAGGATTGATGAAATATAGCACACAGTCAAAAAAGTGGAGGCCCGGAGTCCCAACCACCAATATAAGGTGACTCCAGAATCTCTCAGCCACCACACTGTTCTGGGAAGATCATGGGATTTGGAGTCAGGGAAACCTGGGCCTGAGTTCTGCAGCCACTTGCAAGTCATGAGTCTTTGGGAAGGTTTACAGCCTCTTTTGGTTTCAGCTTCTGGACCTGAAAAGATGGGGATGAGGCTCTGACCTCGTGGGACTGTCATGAGGATAAAATGAAATGACACAGGGAGCACACCATAAACCCCATCAGCTGCCCCTCCAAATGATAACACAGGGGAAACGGGCTCAACCAGGAACAGAGGCCCTTTCACCCATGTGCCTGCAACGTCCGGGAACCAGCATAGAACAAGCACATGGTTACCTGAGGACTTGTGGGGCTAGTGAGGGATGCAGGTGTTTGGAGCTCCAACTTATTTCCACTTCTCTCTTGAAATGAAGGAGAATGGAGCCCAGAGATTCTCATGAACTAGAGATACTACTGAAATATGGGATTTAAAAACTTCTCTATATTTTCCCTCCCTGTCCTTTATTCCCTTCAACAGATATTTACTGAACAGTAACTGAGCATCAGGCCCTGTCCTAGTACAGCAGAGAACAGAGAAAACAATGTCCCTGCTCTGGGGGATTTAGAGGACAAATAAAAATCATATATAATAATAAATAATATCACATGAAAGTGAAAAGTGAAAGTCGTTCAGTCGTATCCAACTCTTTGCGACCCCATGGACTATATAGTCCATGGAATTCTCCAGGTCAGAAAATTGGAGTGGGTTGCCATGTCCTCCTCCAGGGTATCTTCCCAATCCAGGGACTGAACCCAGGTCTCCCGTATTGCAGGTGGATTCTTTACCAGCCAAGCCACCAGGGAAGCCCAAGAATACTGGAGTGGGTAGTCTATCCCTTCTCCATCAGATCTTCCCAACCCAGGAATCAAACCAGGGTCCCCTGCATTGTAGGCAGATTCTTTACCAGCTGAGTTACCAGGGAATATCATATATATAGGCATAAACAATATCCAGTGATATCAAATAAATATATACAGGGGATAGAGTGAGGCAGGGATGCTATAATGTATAGGGGGTATTGGAAAGCAACTCTGCTAAAGACCTGACCATGTGAGAGCATAAGCCAGGATATCCTGGGGAAGCGATCATGGCAGAGGGAACAGAAAGTGCAAAGGTCCTAAGGCAGGAGCCACACAGGCCCTGTGCTTAGAGCATCCTAAGCCAGGGTAGAGTGGGATATGCTGAGACAGGAGGATAGCTGGCAGCCTGAGTAGGCAGGACCCATCAGCCGTGGAAAGGAGTTTGGGTCTTCCCTCGAACAGAAGACTGTTTTTAAAGGGATGGATAGAGTACAAGTTAGAAAGCATATGGATTAGGAGTTTGGGATTAGCAGATGCAAACTATTACCTATAGAATGCATAAATGACAAGGCTCTACTGTACAGCACAGGGAACTATACTCAGCAACCTGTGATAAACCATAATGGAAAAGAATATGAAAAAGTATGTATATGTATGTATAATTGAATCACATTGCAAACCAGCAGAAATTAATACAGCACTGTACATCAACTAAATAAATTTTAAAAAGAAAAAGCAGGTAGGTTAGAGATGGTGGTGACCTGGGCCAGGCTGTTGGATAAGGTTGAGATTTTAAAGAGAAGAAAACAGAGGACCCAGGGTACTGAAATGTACACAGGAACCAAAGAGAAGACCCATGAAACTGTCCTGATTTAGAAAAAAAAAATTATTTTTTTAATCAGTTTTGAAAAGAAAAAGTCCAGGAGTGACAAGCGAAAGCCAGATTCCCTGCTTTTCTTACCCGTGGGAGGCCCACAGTGGCAGCAGATGGGTCCTTACAACCTCTGCCCTAATCCTCTGACCTGGATTTTCTTACGGCCACTATTTCCTCTCGTTCCAGAGGGAGACAGCAGGAATCACGGGGTCCAATTACCTGTTACCCACTAGACTGCTGAAGAGCACTTGAAAGAATAGTGATCAGAAACCCTTAATTACAGTCCCAACATGATGTCTCTTTCCTGAGGACCAGAAATGTTTGTGTCTCTTTCCCCACCAGCCTTCAGCACGGCTTTGTGGAGGGGTGGGCAGAAAGGCACCCCCATCAGGAGCAAGCCGCCAGCCTCCTGAGATCACAGTGGAAGGAGCACATGTTTGAAGACCTACTGTCCTTCCATATGTTATTTATCCCCAAAACAACTTGGGGTAAGATGGAATACCCATTTTACAGATGAAGGAGCCTAAGCTAAGGGAAGATAACTACCGTATACTAGATTACTACCGTGTACTAGATTACCCAGCCAAGAAACGGAGGAGACAGAATCCCAACTGAGGTCCACCTCACTCAGTAGCCCGTACTCTCCACACTTTGGTGCTTTCCGATCTCCCACACGTGATGACACACAAGAAGAGAATACTGCCACGGCACATTGGGTAAATGGAGGAGGCTGCTCCATCCTAGGCCATTCAAGGCTACTCCAGGGGATGAAGGTGTCATTATCTCTGGGCCACAGGCCACCCATCTGGGGCCCTGGTTAGGAAGTTCTCCAATGCACTGTGCCACATTGCAAAGCACACACGTGAATCTCATTCAGCAAGTCAACAATGGAACAAGTCCATCTACCATCACTCCTCCTGGAGGTCAGGAACTTTCTCACTTGGTCAGGTCCGTTCCCAAAGCTTACTGTCTCTGGCCCCACACTTGCCCCATCCTCACTCCACAAGTGGCCTCAGAGCAAAAGCGCTTTCAGTCTCAGCTCCCAAGTTGGGGACTCAGGCTGCGCAAGCCTCATCTGACACAGGATTGTTCTCTAACAAAACATACCTGGTTTTAAACATGAGAATAATTTGGTACAGTAATGCATCTTGCACCTGAGCTCATGTTCTCACATGTGAATTTTCTGTGCACAATGAATATCTAACTATTTTTTTAATAATTGAATTTATCCAGAGATGGACCGTATCTTAATTTTTAAAATTACTCATGGGGATGGGGGATGGGGGATGGGAGAGAGAATTACCCAAAGACTGTATCTCCTCAAATGGCTGTCTACGGAGCAAGGGCTTCCAAGAAGACCTCTTTGTCCCCTGGGTGTGCTTACCTTTCAACAATCCACCCTAACTTTCAGAAACTTCCCCACCATGAACAAAGGGGGCTTCAAAATGCAAGGCAGGCTAGGAGAGTAGGGACCTATTATTCCAGGTGATTTCTCAGAGAGAAGAGATGGAGAAGCAGAAGCAGAGACCAAGTTTCCCAGAACAGTCAAGGATGCATGGGGTGGAGCCCCAAGGGTGAGGAGCACAGGCTCCAAGGGATGGGACCAGGAAGCAAGCAGCATCCCTCTGGGCAGCCCTTGCCACCACTGCTGCCAATGACCTTGGAGGGTTAGCAGTTTCACTCTGGGGTCTGAGGCCTCACCAGAAACTGCTGCAGGTCCCTGGCACACACTCTCCAGCAGAGAAACCTGATACATCAGAGCCCACCAGTGACTGGCTGTTCTTGGTACTGCAGAAGCAAAAACCCTCAGGTATCCTCACATTTACTCTGACTCTTCCTTCACTGCTCCTAGAACCAACCCCAGACTGGGACAGACTTTACAGGAATGAGGTCGAGGTGGCAGAGATCAGGAAGAGAAAGATGGACAGGACAGTAAAGCATCAAGATGGAGCCTGAGATGGTCTGGATTCCAACCAACCTGGGAACACATACTGTATTCCACCTTAGAAACTGGGGTATGCTCATTCTCTACCAATTTCCCATTAGCGGAGGCTCATGTCCTCTTTCTCAGAGCAACAGCTTAAAGAAATAAAATCACAGGTTTAGACAATCTCATTTGGGTAAATGCCTATGTTGTCAGCAAGAATTTATTAAGAACTTATTATGGATTCACATCACATAGACATCAAGAACATGAAGTCTGGAATCTAACAGACCTGAGTGCAAATTCTCAGGTTGTCACCCACTACTGTGTGACCTTGAGCAAATTATTTAACCTCTCTGAATTCAAGTCCCACATCTGTAAACTGCTGAGAGCAATAATATGCCTCCTGGGACTCTAATGAAGGTTAAATGAGATAGTATATGAATGAAGCATTTAGCACAGTGCAGAAGCCTCAATAAAAACTTAGATATTTTCACTGTGTGCTAAACACCCAGCACCTAGCCCTCCTAAAAACAAGCCAAGCAGGCATTTCCCCACAGATGACCATCCCACCTGCGATCACTACCACAGAGCTACCCGTGGTCCTGTGCTTCTGACCTCTGGAAGTCAGAGGGGATACCAGACTGGGGAAGGCTGATGTAAAAGGAATCTATAATAACAGAATTTTTCCCCATCCTGGTGCTCCAGAAATTTTGTTGTAAGGATTTCTTGCAGCCCAGCCTGAGAGCGAGCAATAACTCAGACCTGATTTAGGAAAAAACCAAAATCCATCTTCCTTTTAAACTGTTCTGCTGCTTATCTTAGCAGCTTTGAAGGGATTAATGATGAATCGTCCTGCTGCAGCAAATCTGGACAGGAAGGAGCACGAGGAAAAGGAAGCTGTACAGACAGAAAGAACTTGCTTCTTAGGATTCCTCTCCTCTCCTCTCTGTATTTATTGTATCATCCTTGGAATTTGCTCCCAGATCCAACTGGGAGGGCAGTGATTCCAGGGTGCATGTACCACTCACTCTCATGAGCATGCGCACACGTGCACACACACATGCACACACACACACACACACACACACTCACATACATGCATTTCCTTCCAGTGGCAGACTAGAGTTCCTTGAGTCAGCATGGCTTCTTTATTGCTGTCCTGGGGGGGGGGTCCCCTTAATTTCTTTGCTCTTGAGGTGCACACACCTTAGCTCAGCACCCAGCGGCCCCAGCACAGCTCTGCCCACCCCCTACCCATCCCCCCCACCCGACTCCACGTTCCATAGCCCTGCTCTTACTCAGGCTTCCCCACTCAAGATCTCCCAGGGGACACTTGAGGGTTGGAAATAGGTCAGTTTGAAGCTGCACTATAGGTCCTTCTCAACCACATGGAAAGCCCTGCCACTTTCATTTGTCTCCACACTCCTTCTCACACCAAGAAACAAGGACAGGAAGAGAAAGATTCAGTTCTGATTAAGATCCATGAGGAAAGGGGTGCGGAACTAACATTTAATGAGCATCTGCTAGGTGTCTAGCCCTGGGGTTAAAAATAAGCCTGCAGAAAAGATACTACTGGCATCCCTGCTCTACAATGGAGGAAATCGAGCCTCAGGACATAAGGGACTTGCCCAAGGTCACCCCACACTGGCACACGGCAGAGCACTGGGCCCAGTTCTCACTGAAATCACAGGGTCTCCTCCCCCCCCACCCCAACCCTCTCCTCCAATCTCCCCTCTCCCAACCCGGCCCTGCTCACCTTTCCCATGGGCTCACAGCTCCAGGACACTTGCCCAGTAGCCAGATCTCTGCTTAGCTCACTCCGGAGACTTGCTCACCTTTGGTCAGTGATGTCAAAACACTGGAAGCTCAGGTCCTTGCCACTCACAAGTCCCAGTAAAGAGCTTCATTCAACTCACAAATAGCTGACACAAACCCTGCATGTGACTCAGGCCAAACACTCACTCCAATCAGGCTGGTGGGCACAATCTGCCTTCTGCACTGAGTCACCATCCAGGCTGAGCTGCAAGGATTTGCTCACCACCTACTTAGCCACAGCTGCTCCATTAGAGGAAAAGCCAGCAGAGAAGCTGAGCCTCTGATGGTCCCCACGGATGGGCCACGGTCAAGGACAAGTGGGTATGACCTCAAAGCTCTTCCTGCCCAGGTCCACCTCAGCCGATCATGCGATAATGCCAGCACAGCGTGAGACACAAGAAGCCCTCTGTTAACCTCCACTCACTCTGACCTTGTTCTTCAGACATCAGTCCAATATAGCATAACTAAAATTTTGGTTGAACTGGGGCAGGGGGAGCATTTCAGGATTTTTTTTGTTCCTGAAAGTTCCCCTTAACAGGGGCAGTGCCCTCAAAACAAACTTCTTTCTCTACACCCCTGACCTATCTCCCCGACCCAACCCCACCTGCCTCGTCTTCACAGTTGAACTGCCCCAAAGGTAGCTCCGGCTAGAAATGTCTTAATCTGAATGGTCCGACAAAAATTTTCTCAAAGAACCAAAGAAGAAAGGGAACAATTTTTTTTTTTTTTAACTCTCCATGACAGCGACTGGATTCCGTAAGGTGAGTGACCCTCGGGATTTCTGAACATTTGCAGCCCTGACGGGGCTGTTTGAGCCTTAAAAGGAAAGAGCAGGAGGCCGCGCCCTCCCTGGAGCACCCCCAGCATCGCGCATCGCGGGAGAGCGCGGTGTGCACAGGTATAAACGTGCAGAGGCCTCGCTCCCGAGGCGGCGCCCCCTCCAGACCTGCACCCCGCGCACCTACGTCCGCATCTCCGCCATTCCGTTCCCGGACGCGCTTCCCTGGAGGGAGCGTGGGTTCTCCGCTATCTAGCTTCGAGTTCAGCCAGGACCAGCCCCAAGACTGGGAATTAAATATTTATCTCAGGCGCGAGTGCTCTGCTTCTCTTGCCAATGTTACTGTCAAGGTCATGGGCCTGAAGCCGAATGGCTGGGGCTGGGGTCCCCAGCCGCGCATGAGACTCGCGGTGAGAACTGCACCCTAGGCGCGCAGCTCTAGGCGGCGGTGCTTGCCGGGCCTCCTCCCCGGTCCTCCGCGCGCGCTTGCCTCTGCAGCTCTGCCCGATTACCTCTGGAGTTCTTCGGCCCTCCTGAGCCCGGGAAGGTGAAGCCGGGTGTCCAACCCGTGAGCAGGGTGTTCAACCCGTGAGCCGGGCGCAGGGCACCCGCGAAGCGCCTGAGGAGCGCGGGCCCCAAGGTTCCGTCGCCAGGCAACGGCAGATCAAGTGGCTGGGGCCCTTGCAGGGCCAGGCGGATACCCGGGCAGCGCCGCCTCGCACCTCAGTCCTTCGGCCTCCCGGGCTGGGGCGGGGCCGGAACAGCTGAAGTTGCGGCGGCTGGTCCCATAAAGCCAGGCGGAGCGCGGCCGGCGACTCACCTGTCCCGCGTGGGTCGTAGCGCGGTCTCGGCTCCTGCACTCCGACAGAGCAGCTTCGGTCCCCGACGGGTGGCGGGCGCACAGCCCCTCCCACGAGCAGTCCGAGTGTGGCGGCAACGGGCCCCGGCCGGGGCTGGGAGGAGACCCGGAGCCGCGCACGGGCGCACGCGACTCTGATCGCTCCTCGCTCCCTCCCTCGCCGCCGGTCCCGGCCGGTCTCCCGCCCGCGGCGTGTTCGGGCCTCGGGGGAGCGGTCCGGAAACCCAGGTACCGCTGCGGAGGGAGCGCGTGAGGCTGCAGGCGCCGGAGCCCAGGGCCACCCTCCCTGCACTCGGGCCGCGCCGGCTCTGCGGAGCGGAACGGAGCGGGGCGGAGCGCAGCGCTGCGCGCACTGTTCCCTCGCTTTGCGAAAGGCCACCCTGACGGCGGGGCGCCGTGACGCAGGCTTGACTCACGCGCGGCCCCGCGTCAATGCGAGGTTCTGGGGCCTCTGATGGCAGACGTAGGCGGAGTGGGCCAGGAGAGGGAGGGGTCTGCCTGGGAGCAGCCTCTTGAAGCCCCCTGCCAAGGAACCCAGACCCTGGAAAAGCAGTACCAGATTCTGCCCTAAAAGAGGAATGCGAGCCCCATGGCCAAGGCCCTCCTGAGCCTGGGCCTCACTTCCTTCATCTTTCCAGGCCCATCTCTTTCGGCTGTCTGGTATGAACTCAGCACCAACCAAACCTGGTTATTCCTCTGCGCCAGCCACTTCCACCTCATGCTTTTGTTCACTCTCTTCTCCTCAATTTCCCACTCCACTAACCTTCCACTTACCACTCCTCAAGATCCTTCCGTGTGTGGTTCAACTCCTCAATACGTCACTCATCTCCTGAGCTCCTGTGTATGGCAGAGACTGCAGGAGGTGCGAAGATCACTGCTCTGGGAGATGAGGGCGTGGAACCTCTGGGAGAGGCAGAGTGGGGCTTACCTAGGAACCCATAATGCAAGACAGAAGGATGGGAGAACCCTACAAGATGAGTAAAGTGAGGACTTATGGAGGAGATGAGACAGGATCCTGGCCACAAGCAGTGACAAGATTTCAGTGGAAAGGGGTAAGGATGACCCTTGTAGAGGGGACAGCATGATAAGGGCAAAGATGCAAGGGAGTGGAGAAGGTATGCAGTTGGGATGACTGCCTGATATGGAGCAGGGGCGGGCTGAGAGCAGGTGCAGTTAGGGAGGTGGGAGCCATCCCTCGGGGACTTGGAAGGCTGTGTGGGCAGCCTGGATGAATTAACTCAGCTCTAGAGCACACTAAGGGGACGTTGACACTAGAGGCAGGTGTCTGGGAGTGATGGGAGGTGGAGGCTGTATCAGTTGTTCTACTGAAAGGCAATAGGACCATTGTCGTGAATTCTGAAAGTTTTGAAATTTTACCCATGTATCTAATGTGAAGACTCCCCAGTCTTTTACAATCAGCTGTGAACCTGCCAACCTTTGCCCTCAAGGGAGACCTTATATTTATTATACTGGAGGGTAAACAAAACTGCCCTCCACTGGGGGAGACACTATCTCTACCTTTAAAGGATGTTTGCTGTGTGAACCTCCTCAAAAAAGATGATCTGGAGCAAAAAACCATCAGTGCCTCTACCTGTGAGACTTGTGGAAACTTGAGTCCCCCATAAATTATCTTCTGAGAGACACTTCAACTCAACCAGTCAACCACTAATTAGTGTTAGCCTATTGTTTGCCTGACTCCATTCTAGGCCCTGAGGATAAGGCAGAAAACAAGACAGATAATGGTCCCTGCCCTCCTGGAGCTTCCACTCTGGTGGATCCAGCCAGCCATGCGTAGCGGGTGGAGGGGTATGGCAGGCAGTAGCAAGCGATACAGGAGGCTTGACCAAGGTAAACCAGCGGACTGTGATGACCGACCTGGTGTTGGAGAGAGAAGGAAAGCGTCTGAGAGGGGTGGTTGTAAGGCAGAGAACTTGAAGGTGGTGTGGTGAGGGGAAAGGAGAAGGACTTTGGAGTCATACAGACCAACATTTTCATCATGACTGCCATTTACTAGAAACCTTGAAGAAGTTAACGTAACCTTTCTGAGCCTCAGTTTCCCCATCTGTAAAATGAGTAACACATATCCCATAAAGTTATTATTGTGATCAGAGAAGATTATTCTTTTAAAGTATCTGGTATCACATCTGATATAACATGTGCTTAATAAATTACAGTTATTAGCGGTGTTATTGGATGATTGTATTGTTACTAACCACAATAAAGAATCTAGAAACAGGAGCAGATTGAGGGAGCATTGGGGAAGAAAGTCATGAGATAATAGATTTAAGTCATATTGGGAATGAAGCAGATTTCCCAGGTGGCACTAGTGGTAAAGAACCTGCCGACCAGTGCAGGTAGATGTAAGAGACACGGTTTCGCTGTTGGGTATCTTTGAGACCTGCCCCGGCTTTCTCACTCCCTCACAAAATCTATCCGCAAATCCTGGAGATTTTATCTCCTAAATACCTCTAGGATCTGGCCGGTTCTCTTTAATTCTGCTGCTATAACCTTAGGCCAGGCAATAATCACTGGCCATATGAACACTCACTCTCACATCCCGACTCTGATTTCAGATCTGTTCCTTTTTCTTCACGCAGCAGCAAGCGTGATCTTTTAGAAGCACAGATATGCTCACCCTCATCTCCAGCCTGCAGACTCTTGCCCACATCTTTAACAGGTCCTTCAAGGCCCCTCATCATCTCCAGCCTCATTTCACACCCTTCTCCCCACGGCCTTCCCTGCAGCCCACTATCTATACAACCTTCTCAGCTCTCCTGCTCACCCACTCCTTCCTGACTTCAGCCTCCAGCCCTTATGCCCTCTCTGCCCAAAGCCACTAAGGCCTCTCCTGTTCCCCCGTTCCCCACCCACTCCCCCACAGAGTTCACTTAAACCCTACTTCCTCATGAGCCTCTTCTGACCTAGAGAAGAGTTCAGTCCATCTCCCAGGTAAACACAGCTTTTTCTTTGTGGCCCTCATCATGATTGTAACTGGGGAGCTAGTGGTGTGACCAGGGCTGAGGGATGGTCTCCTTGGCTGGGGTGTAAGCTCCACGTGGCAGAGACCACCTTAAACACAGAGTAGACACTTCATAAAGATTTTCTTAAAAAGTAAGGTGTTGTTTGAAATATGAGCATAAAATCCAGGAAAGCGGGGATGCAGAAGATATTAAGAAGAGGTGGCAACACCTGGGGAGTCATAACCATAAAAGGGGTCATTAAGTGGAGGAAAAGATGGCAAAGGAAGTACATAAAAGACAGTCAATAAGACAGAATTTGAGGGGTGCAGGGCATTGCCTACTTCTAAGGGGCAGGAGGAGCAAGAGGGTCAAGAAAGAAGACAGAGAGAAGTCAGCAGGTGAGAGGACAATGCCTATAACAGAAGAAATCTGAGCTGAAAAACTTGGCCCCTGCAGCAGAGGTGCCAGTGTTCATAATTCACCCCATTATGACTAACCTAGGAACCCTCTTCCAACAACACAAGAGAAGACTCTACACATGGACATCACCAGATGGTCAAAATCAGATTGATTATATTCTTTTCAGCCAAAGATGGAGAAGCTCTATACAGTCAGCAAAAACAAGACTGGGAGCTGACTGTGACTCAGATCATAAACTCCTTATTGCCAAATTTAGACTTAAATTGAAGAAAGTAGGGAAAACCACCAGACCAGTCAGGTATGACCTAAATCAAATCCCTTACAATTATATAGTGGAAGTGACAGATAAATTCAAGGGATTAGATCTGACAGAGTGCCTGAAGAACTATGGATGGAGATTTGTGTCACTGTACAGGAGGCAGTGATCAAGACCATCCCCAAGAAAAAGAAATGCAAAAAGGCAAAATGGTTATCTGAGGAGGCCTTACAAATAACTGATAAAGAAAAGATGTGAAAGGCAAAGGAGAAAAGGAAAGATATACCCATTTGAATGCAGAGTTCCAAAGAATAGCAAGGAGAGATGAGAAAGCCTTCCTCAGTGATTAATGCGAAGAAATAGAGGAAAACAATAGAATGGGAAAGACTAGAGATCTGTTCAAGAAAATCAGAGATACCAAGGGAACATTTTATGCAAAGATGGGCACAATTAAGGACAGAAATGGTATGGGCCTAACAGAAGCAGAAGATATTAAGAAGATGTGGCAAGAATACACAGAAAGTGAAAGTGAAGTATCTCAGTCATGTCAGACTCTTTGTGGCCCCATGGACTATAGCCTACTAGGCTCCTCTGTCCATGGGATTTTCGAGGCAAGCATACTGGAGTGGGTTGCCATTTCCTTCTCCAGGGGATCTTCCCCATCCAGGGATCGAAGCCGGGCCTCCTACATTGTAGGCAGATGCTTTACCATCTGAGCCACCAGGGAAGTCCAGAATACACAGAAGAACTATACAAAAGAGATCGTCATGACCCAGATAACCATGATGGTGTGATTACTCACCTAGAGCCAGACACCCTGGAATGCGAAGTCAAGTGGGCCTTAGGAAGCGTCACTAAGAACAAAGCTAGTGGGGGTGATGGAATTCTAGTTGAATTATTTCAAATCCTAAAAGATGATGCTGTGAAAGTGCCACACCCAATATGCCAGCAAATTTGGAAAACTCAGCATTGGCCACAGGACTGGAAAAGGTCAGTTTTTATTTCAATCCCAAAGAAAGGCAATGCCAAAGAATGTTCAAACTATCACACAATTGCACTCATCTCACACACTAGTAAAGTAATGCTCAAAATTCTCCAAGCCAGACTTCAACAGTATGTGAACTGTGAACTTCTAGATGCTCAAGCTGGATGTAGAAAAGGCAGAGGAACCAGAGATCAAATTGCCAACATCCGTTGGATCATCAAAAAAGCAAGAAAGTTCCAGAAAAACATCTACTTCTGCTTTATTGACTACGCCAGAGCCTTTGACTGTGTGGATCACAATAAACTGTGAAAAATTCTTCACAAGATGGGAATACCAGACCACTTGACCTGCCTCCTGAGAAATCTGTATGCAGGTCAAGAAGCAACAGTTAGAACTGGACATGGAACAACAGACTGGTTCCAAATCGGGAAAGGAATACGTCAAGGCTGTTTATTGTCACCCTGCTTATTTAACTTATATGCAGATTACATCATGAGAAATGCTGGGCTGGAGGAAGCATAAGCTGGAATCACGATTGCCGGGAGCAACATCAATAACCTCAGATATGCAGATGACACCACCCTTATGGCAGAAAGCGAAGAAGAACTAAAGAGCCTCTTGATGAACGTGAAAGAGGAGAGTGAAAATGTTGGTTTAAAGCTCAATACTCAGAAAACTAAGATCATGGCATCTGGTCCCATCACTTCATGGCAAATAGATGGGGAAACAGTGGCAGACTTTATTTTCTTGGGCTCCAAAATCACTGCAGATGGTGACTGCAGCCATGAAATTAAAAGATGCTTGCTCCTTGGAAGAAAAGTTATGACCAACCTAGACAGCATATTAAAAAGCAGAGACATTACTTTACTGACAAAGGTCTGTCTAGTCAAAGCTATGGTTTTTCCAGTGGTCATGTATGGATGTGAGAGTTGGACTATAAAGAAAACTGAGTTCTGAAGAATTGATGTTTAGAACTGTGGTGTTGGCGAAGACTCTTGAGAGTCCCTTGGACCACAAGGAGATCCAACCAGTCCATCCTAAAGAAAATCAGTACTGAATATTCATTGGAAGAACTGATGCTGAAGCTGAAACTCCAATACTTTGGCCACCTGCTTCTAAGAACTGACTCACTGGAGAGGACCCTGATACCGGGAAAGATAGAAGGCAGGAGGAGAAGGGGACAACAGAGGATGAGATGGTTGGATGGTATCACTGACTCTGTGGACATGAGTTTGAGTAAGTTCTGGGAGTTGGTGATGGACAGGGAAGCCTGGAGTGCTGCAGTCCATGGGGTTGCAAAGAGTCGGACATGACTGAGCGACTGAACTGAACTGAACTGAACTGAGGAACCCTCAGGGCCGATTGTTCTCATCTGCACAGTGGGGAGAATAATTGAGTTTTTCCCCCCAAATATTTTTCTAACAGCAGCCTGGAATACAGTAATGACTCTGTACATGTAACTGTTGCTATGGTGATGATGATGGTGGTGGTGATGATGATACACAGTGAGGAGCTGGGCCAGGGGCTTGGAAGGGGGGCCTCAGGCCAGAGGTCTTTGTCCTGGGGTCCCGTGCAGATGGAACAGCACCTGGAACTCTGCCTTGCAAATCAGGCCATCTAGGAGGTCATCTGTCCAAATGAGTCATGTGTTAAGGAGGGAGAAGCAAGACCTGAATGGGGAAGGGACTTCCCTGGGCAAAGTCAGTACTTGCAGGCAGCTGTCCCTTCTCTCCTGGCTCACCTGGTGCCAACCTTGGAGGACGGCAGCCCTTCATACAGCTCTGAGCACACCTGCTCCTGTCTACAAGCAGTGATCTGGACTTCAAATCCAGCTATGTCGTATTTGGGGAGAGCTAGTCTGTGTCAGGCACTGTGCTAACCTCAGTAGTCTATGGCTGAATTCAGAGGCAGAGTTTATCCAGTAGGTCAAGGACAACTTGGAAGGTGTTAGGAGCTAAATAATGTTCATCTGCCTCAGCCAGAGCCTAACAAAAGCCCCAGAGCAGCCCCAGATAGAAGAAGACAATGCTGAACTTCATCTTATGTCTGTCAGAGGAAGCAAATGCTTCCGGAAGCACTGAAAAGGAGACTTTGCTAGCACTTAGGGATTTGTGTTCAGTTCAGTTTTTGCTCTGAGTGTTCTGTTGCTTGGAAAAGAGAGCAAGATTCTATCTCTTCTCCCCAGTTTTCTCTGTGCGGGCATGTGCCATATATATATATATATGATTCATGTAAGAATTTTTGTAAAAACAGCACAGATGATTTTATTCCCTATTACATTTCTGTTGTATGTTTCTTCTCAAAATCCATCCTTCTAAGTTCTATCAGAGTTCATATGAAAAATAACTGGAATTTTAGTTTAAGTTATAAATATGAAGCGGCAACGTGAAATTCTGCTAAAGGAGCTAACCTAAGTTTGAGTTTCACTAATAGAACTATCATTTTCAAATGAAAGGATGGATGTAACCAGTCTATTGAGCTTCCTCTCTGTTAGAGGTCCACTCTAAAGAAATAGAAAGCAATCAAGGACAAGCTTGTGAAGGAATTTACCATGTCCCCAGTCTCACAGACATAGGTCTGGATACAGCCAGGCAGGCTGTTTAGCAGTTGTGGGTTTAGGGGACAAATGAGAGATACAGCCAGAAAGCAAGTTGGATTTGCTAATGTGGAGGCCTGACATGCTAGACTAAAATGCCTCTAATTATGTCAGAAGGTAATAGGGAGTCATTGAAAGTTTCAGAGTATGATAGTGACATAGTGATGACTTCCTGTTTAGACTTAAATGGGAGGTGGCAACCCCAGAGTCTCTTAGAAGCATCTCTGCTCCCAGAGAGGAGGCAGCCATTTCTGTACCCAGGTTCTACCCTGCAGCAGCTCTGAGAGTCTCTCTGTTCTTGACCTTAACTTCCCAGGCTGCAAAAGGGAAGCCTCACTTCTATGTCTGAGAGAACCCCAGTGGTGAGCATGTTGGGGAAATGCCAGGAGAATGAGAGAGAGACAGCAAGAAGTCAGAGGTTCAGGAGGACCAGAGGGGGCCTCCAGATATTTTCCTATGCCTGCCACCTCATTCGGAGAAGGCAATGGCACCCCACTCCAGTACTCTTGCCTGGAAAATCCCATGGACGGAGGAGCCTGGTAGACTGCAGTCCATGGGGTCACAAAGAGTCAGACATGACTGAGTGACTTCACTTTCACTTTTCACTTTCATGCATTGGAGAAGGAAATGGCAACCCACTTCGGTGTTCTTGCCTGGAGAATCCCAGGGATGGCGGAGCCTGGTGGGCTGCCATCTATGGGGTCGCACAGAGTCGGACACGACTGAAGCGACTCAGCAGCGGTAGCAGCAGCAGCCACCTCCTTGTCCCCAGGTGTGACTCAGGTGAGACCGTGGACCACTTGGTTCCTTCCACCACCCTCACCTGATATCAGCATCTTGAGGTTGTCCTTGCAGTGCTGGAAGAGAGGAATGGACAACTCTTCACAGGAACAAGAGATACCTCCCGAGGGCAGACCAGGCCCCACTGCCCAACTCCAAAGGCAGCCCAACCTTCTGTTTACGGAGACTAAGTGCCCTGAAATGCTGGCCCTGGGGCATCTGACTCCACAGGGCCCTTATCCAGCAAGGTGGGTGCCCCAATAAACACACTTCTGCACAAACATCCAGAACATAAATCAAAACTCACTTGTAGGATGAGTGATTCTAAAGGACCTTTCACATGACAAAAGGACTTGCCATGTTCTCTTCCTCCAAGATGGTGAGATGTATGCAGTCAGATAAACTCAGGTTCCAATCCCACACTCCCTTGCCAGATGACCTTTGACAGATCACATAGTATATCTGATCTTCAGATTCTTTATCTGGAAAATGGAAATAATCTGTTCTCTAACCTCATGGGGTCATTGCAAGGATTAAATGAGATAAAACCCTTTTTTTTTAAGTCAAGGCAGTATTCCCACTGTTGCTGTTAACTCTGAAGATGTGCCCAATGCTACTTTAAGCATCTTACACCTATTAATTCATTTAATGATTAAATAACCATTTACCAAAGATGTTATAAAATATAAAGTACTTTTTTTCCTTAAAAGTTGAAAACTTCATTTAAAATATAACTCAACCAGACTACCCTAGTGGTTCAGAGGTTAAGATTCTTTGATATTAATGCAGGGGGCCTGGGTTTTATCCTTGGTCAGGGAACTAGATCCCACATGCTGCAGTTAAAGATCCCACATACCACAACTAAGACCCAGCACAGCCCAATAAATAAATAATAATAAATAAAAAAACTTCACAACTAAAAAACAATATAATTCAGTAAGTGATTGGTTGCAAAATTAGTATGTACGATAGCTATAATCTTCAAATCTACAGCAACCAGTAAGAAGATGTAAGAAATTCAGCCACAATAACAATAACAAAAAGGAAAAATACATAGAAATAAATTTTAAAAGATGTGTAGAAAATTCCTGAATGCCACTGATAGCTCCAAAAGGACGTTTGAACATAAGAAACAGCACGTTCTTAGATTGGAAGACAAAACATAATGAATGTGCTGTGCTTAGTCACTCAGTTGAGTCCGACTCTTTGTGACCCCATGGACTGTAGCCTGCTAGGCTCCTCTGTCCATGGGGATTCTCCAGGCAAGAATACTGGAGTGGGTTGCCATGCCCTCCTCTAGGGGATCTTCCCTACCCAGGGGTCGAACCCAGGTCTCCTGCATTGCAGACAGATTCTTTACCTTCTGAGCCACCAGGGAAGCCCAAGAATACTGGAGTGGGTAGTCTATCCCTTATCCAGGGGAACTTCCTGACCCAGGAATCGAACTGAGGTCTCCTGCATTGCAGGCAAATCTTTTACCAGGTGAGCTACCCAGGAAGCCTAATGAAAATGTTAATTCTCTCTGAATCAATCTATGTTTTAAAATGACCTCCATGAAAATAACAAAAGATTTTATTTTTATTTTTAACTAAACAAGCTGATACTAAGCTTCATCTGGAAAAAGAAATCAGCAAAAATATTCAGGGAAATCACAAGGGAGACTAATGGGCCTGGTGTGAGAATTTACCAGGTGATAAAGCATGGTATAAAGTTATGAGTTTAAATTAGTGTAGTCCTACTTATGAGAAAGACGTGAAGCAGAACAGAGTCCAGAAAGAAACCCAGATTCAGTCATTTAGAATATAATAAAGATTACAT
This sequence comes from Muntiacus reevesi, assembly GCF_963930625.1. Taxonomy (NCBI): domain Eukaryota; kingdom Metazoa; phylum Chordata; class Mammalia; order Artiodactyla; family Cervidae; genus Muntiacus; species Muntiacus reevesi. The sequence goes on from NC_089249.1 coordinate 95,333,137, forward strand.
TCCAAATGAGTAGGGGGAAGATGGATTTTTAATAGAATTGACAGTACCCTTATACCCATATACATTGTAGATGTATTGAGATTAATAAATGAAAGAAAATATAAGCCATAGAAAGTATCAAGAGCAGTACTTAGGAGGATATTTATATAGAATATATACATTAGAACAGAAAGAAAGAGTGAAAAATAAATGAACCAATCAACCATCTCAAGAATTTAGGGAAACAGCCCCAAAGAAAACAAAAGAAAGAAAGTAAAGGCAACATGCATACATGCACACTCAGTAGTCTCAGTCATGTCTGACTCTTGGTGACCCCACGGACTATAACCTACCAGTCTCCTCCGTCCATGCGGTTATCCCAGCATAGAATACTGCATAGATTGCCAACATAGAAATTGATAAACTAGAAAAGCATATATACAATCGAGAGGATCATCAAAGTCAGAAGTTTGTCCTTTGAGAAGTCTAATTTTTTTAAAAAATGAAACCTAAAAGTACTAAAAGAAAGCAGGGAAGAGAGATTGTCACGGCCTGGGTGGGGAAGACCTTTCTAAGTCTGATATATAATCATGGGCACTCCCTGTGCCTCCTCCTGTTTTATTTATTGTTCTCCAAATCACTTCTCACATCTGGCACTCAATTCACAATCATGTTTGTTTGCTTCTTGTCTGCTCTCAACTAGACAGAAAAACTCTGTATTCCCTGGAATAAAGCCTAGGACAGTCCTGCCATATAGCAGGTGTTGAGGGCTATCTGTGGAATGACTGTTCAGAAAGTGGGGAAGGTATTTCCTTAATATATAAAAAGTTCCTTAAAAATTGCTAAGAAAAAGATAAAAGGATATGAATAGAAAGTTCATAGAAAATAAAATACAAGTGACTCCTACACACGTAAAAAGATGTTTAGTTTCATTCACAACAGAAGAAATGCACATTGAAAAATGAGATACCATATTTTACCTATTATGTTGACAAATAACTTTTCTTTAAAAAAAGACTGATAACACATATGTTGCTAGTAGGAGAAGAGTTAAACTGTACAGTTTCTACAGAAGATAACTAGACAGTATTTATCAAAATTGCAAAGGTGCGTCCCAAGGCTCATTAGGCCATATCTGTCAAAATTATGAAGGCACACACTCATTCGTCTAAAGACATTCATCCAAAGATACTCCCTCAGCAGTATTTGTCATTAAAAAAATGGAAACAATTTAGATGTCTATCAACAAGGAATTGTTTACATAATCTATGGTACCGCCACACAATCAAATTTTTTGCAGCCATGAAAATGAACAAATCTGCTCTGTATGTTCTGATGTGGAAACATCTGCAAAATGTGTTGTTAAATGAAAAAAGATGCAGGGCTGTGTGACCATTTGTGTATACTGCACATACTTGTAGAGGCATAAAATATTTCTGGAATGATTCATAAGAAACTGATAATAGTGCATAACGCTAGGGCAAGCATGGCTGGGGGGAGGCGTGGGAGAAAAATTTACTCTTCATCTTTTGAATTTTAGTATACCTTATGTCTGTACCATGTCGATTCAGTATAGCCATATCTGCCTCTATAATGCATCTGAGGTCTCTAGAAAGGGGACATCTGAATCTGGCCACAGTGACTGCCTTTACAGAAGGAAAGTGAGGGCTGGAGGGCCCTGGAAACAGAAACTCGGCATTGAACTTAATGAGTTCCGTTTTAATTTTTCTTGACCATAGGCATGTCTTACTTGCTCATTAAAATACCAAAGCGCATTTCTCCTTGCTTCTCCAGACTGCCACTGTCTGCCGTGCCCCACCCCCATCCCTGCCCCTCTGTTCAGGCTCCTGCCGCCTTCTCCACAGCGGGGCATGGCCGGAAGGGCAGGGACTGCGGGATCTCCTTCTGCCTGGGGGCTTCCTTGCCCTCATCTGTAAAACAGGAGAACAGTAGTGTCTATGCTCTAGGATGCCTGAGACCGGTGTACAGGAGATAACATCCGCCCCGCCGACCTTTGGCAGATACCTCTAAACTCTGAAGGAAGAAAGAAGTGGCAGAGGCTTTGACAGTACCTTCTAATATTTATGAAGACCAGTGAGGACATTCTTCTAGTTTGTACTCGGGGTTGAGGGGTAAAAAAGGGTGTCCCAGATTGCTCACGTGCCCAACATCCTGGAGCCCCAAACTCCCAGCCTGGGAGGAAGCTTTGTTCAGTGTAAACAGAAGGGAGCGGGTTCTGCTCTAGTAGGTGCAGCATCAGCCGGGTGTGAGGTGGGGAGGGGAATGTGCTGGGAGACAGTGGGGGGTGCTAATCTGTCTGCCCCCACCCCAGACCTGGGTAGGGACAATCAAGTGCAAAGCCTGCCTTGCTCCAGAGCCAGCATGAAGCTTTCAGTACCGAAGTCAAATATAGACCCATTTCCATAAAAGCACCAGCCTGCTTCTATAAATACCTCAGCCAGTTTTCCGGGGTTCTCATGTGACTTTGATGCCTACCTCTGTCTGCGGGGATCCGTCTCCATGGTGACCGGGCCATGTGACCAGCTGCTCTTCATTCATGGCAGGTTGCCGCATCCCGTGTTGGGGGTGGGGTGGTGAAGGGGGCTGGAGGGAGGGCTAAGGAGAGGGAGAAGGGGAATGAACAATGAATAACGATAAACTGTCTGGTCTTGGGGGGAAACGGCAGAGTGCCAGCCTTAATGCAAGGATGCTCTGACAGAATTATTAATCTCCCCAAAGCTGGCTGTCGGGGAGGAAAATTTTTATTTGAGAAGCAATAGACATCTTTGCCTATGAGTCAGAGAAGCAAAATCTCAGGGCTGTAAGGGGCACCTTAACAACTCTTGAGGACTGTTACAATCCCCTGGTTGTCAGATGAGGGTAACCAGGCCTGGAAAGGTCGAGGGACTTGTCCAAGGTCAGGCGGCGAGTCAGTTAGAAACTGGGACAAGAATCAGCGTCCGTGTGCTCAGTAGGCTCCTCCCCATCCCTCACTGGGACTTTGCTCTGGCCTGGGGATGGCAAGGGGCTGCAGAGATATGTGTGACTCTGGTCAGTGGGGACTTCGATACCTTGGCTCCCAGGTCATCCCACCTGGCTGGGGTCATAGATCCTTCAGGGGAGGGAAAAACCATTCTGGGCCAAGACTCCACACTGGCCTCTTGGCAGATCCATGTGGAGAGAGTGGCTAATAAATCATGAGAAGTCCCGCAGTATCCAGCAAAGCCAGATGTCACCCTCAGTCATCTATGGAAATATTTCTGTGATCAGAATGTCCCAGATCTGCCCCCATCCAGCCAAACCCCTCAAACATCACCAAGTCCTATGCCCATCCTTGCTTGGGTCTGGGGATGAGATGAAACGGTAGGAAAGGACTGTTCCTGCCTTCACAGAGCTGCTCTGCTTAGGTGCACATGGAGAAGTGAATAGAAGAGAATCTGGTTAACCAGCAGCTGAGCTCCAGGGATGTTTGGAACTGGATGTAAGATGGGCCATGGAAGTTGGGGAAGACTTACAGGAGGATGGGAGGGGAGGACACAGCCAGGCAGGCCGATGGAGAGGGGCATTCTCAGGGGATCCTGGGTGCTGGGGTAGGACCTGTGCAGGGGTGGGGGGTGTGGGGCAGTGCTCTGTTGAGGTGGACCAAGGAGGGAACTCTGGACATGCCTTGGGTTAGGACACTGCTGATCGCAGACTTGATTCATGTGGTTCAATCCCATGAGCTCAAACCACCAGCAGTGGAGGGTTCAGGAGTACCAGAGATGACAAAGAAACTCGTGCACTGATATATTTCTGGGGGAGACAGAACACAAAACCAGACATTATCATGGGCCTGCATGTGTCAGTATCAGCCACAGGCTCTGCAACCACCTGGCCTCGGGACGGGTCTTCAGCAAGCTCCACAGAGGTTAAAATCCATCAGGCTGGAGGCTGGTACCAGCCACAGGGACCCAGGGCAATCCTCCATCTTCCTAACTCTCTTCACCTCTGCAGTCTTTTTAGCGCTGAGGATAGAACCTCCTGCCTGTCCCTGCCCCCTCACTACCATGGACTCTCAGCCAGCCTGACAGTGGACTGGCTATAACAGCGCATCCCCAAGCTCAAGGGGTGAGAGCTGATGCTCTGATGTGGAGGGGGAGCGGCAAGAGAACAAGCCGTGCAGGCCATGCTTTCTCTCTGCTTCACCACCAGCTGAGCACCCACGCTGTGTGTGTTTACTTCACCAAGGCTGCTGGAGTCCAGAGACAGTGCCCAACCTGTTTCTAGAAAAGCCTCTTCTGGCTCCTAGCTGGGAGTGTGGGATGGAGGCACACGTTCATTCAGCACTGACAGGTAGTCAGCATGGTGGAGTGGTCAGAGCACCCTAGGGAGACAGATTTGAATTAGTTCTGGCTCTGTTGCTCACTTATGACTCTCTTGGGGAGATTATTTAGACTCTCCAGGCCTCAGTTGCTTATCTATGAAAGAGGATAATGTCACCTAATATGAGAAACAGTTGTGAAAATCAAAGTGATTACGAAGTGTCTGGCACGTAGAAAGTGATTTTAAAAGACAGTTGCCTCGGACTCCCCTCAGGGTCCAGTGGTTAAGAATCCATGCTTCCCATGCGGAAGATGTGGGTTTGATCCCTGGTCAGAGAATTAAGATCCCATATGCTGCATGGCACAGCCAAGTGAATTTTAAAAAAGTAAAAAGCAGCCATCTCTACTACAGTGGGTGGATGAATGGATGCACCTCCTCATGGGTACCAGTTTCCATGCTCACCGGCCCAGCATTCTCGAGTCTTTCCCTGCATCATCTCTTCTGCTGAGAAGATTCTCCCTCTTGGCTCCCCTCATCAGAAGCCTTTCTGTCCTTCAAAGCCCCATTTCAGTGTCACTCTTCCCTGCTACCATGCCCGATCACCCACAGGATGCTCCTTGCGTAGACTCTGCTCACACAGAGGACCAGCTATTGTACCATCCTTCAGTATGCAACAATAACAACAAGTGCTACTGGGATGGGATGCCATTTACCACGCTGAGAACCTAACAGGCCTGAGACTTAGAAAGGTAAGTGACTTGTCCATGGTCACACAGCTATGACGTGGCGAGAGTGAAAGATAAACTCCAGCCCGTTTGGTTCCACCTCTTGTGCACAGCTTCTGCATCCTCCCTGTTAATGATACTCTTACTTGACCATCTTCACTCTCTCAACTACATTACCAGCCTGTGTGGTGTGGCAGGAAAAAAAATACAGATCCTGGGTTTAGCTAGAAATAGGGTTAAAATTCACCTTTGTCACTGAGGAGTTGTAAATAAGTTGTGATCTCGTAAGTCCTCAATCTTTCCAGATCTGTCTCCTTGCCTACAGCTGTGTGCGGTCCTTGAGATGACGTGACATGTGGTGATGGGCCTGTCTTATGACAACAGACATCACCACCGGCTCGGCCTTGTCCCCCAGGTGGCTGGGTGTGTGATGACAGCTCGTCCTTGAGTGTACCTCCTGTAGCAGGCACCCTCCTGTACATCTTCTCTTTGTTTTCCTGATAACATTACCATGAAGTAAAGACTTTGAGGATCCCCATTTTTTATAAAACCAGAGCTTAAAGAGGTTGAGAAACTCACCCAGTGCAGCAAAAGCAGACAGCAAAGATGGGACTTGACCCAGATCCATCAGATCCCAAAACCCATGCTCTGCACTGTGATTCCTCACTGCTTCCTTACGAAGCAGGTGATGAATATTCTTCTTCCATTACTGTCATGAAGCAGTTAAACAGAAATCACAAACTCCATCTTACAGATGGGGCAGCAAAAGCCTGAGGTACCAAGTGACTTGCCCAAGGTCATGTAGTGACAGAGTCAGTTCTAGAACTTGGGGCTCCTAAACCCAGGGCTCCACTTTCTCCCTTGTCCCTGCTGCCTGTAGCTGAGATTCTTGAGACAGAGACACCAGGACTCTGGGAGCTTGGCCAGTAAGTTGGCCACAGGTCTCAGCCTCAGTCCAGGAAACTTCCAACCATGGAGAAATTTGCTTTGAAGACAAAGGATGATTCCTGGCAAGGAGAGTCATTCCTATTTCTGTTCTAGACAAATGGGAAGCTGTCTCAGATTCCATGATAAATCTTTTTGCTAAAGATGATACATCACTTTGAGCTGGTTATATGCGCAGTCTTTGGACATCATACAAGTCAATTACTGAGACCAAGTCCTCAGCACTGAGCAGAGATATTTTCTTTGGTTGCTGTAACAGAGCCAGAGCCTCCCAGGGACTGCAGAGTGCTGACACCTGCCCAGAAGCCCTGTGGGGAAGGTGTCCACCACTCCCATTCTGATGGCCTCCACTGTCTCCCCCTGAGGTCACCACAAGGTTTCTGGGTAAGATTATTGACAGCCAAGATTATTCTGCCTATTTTATAATCCCAAGCCTTACTCTTGGCTAACTGGACTTGGGGAAGTAAGTTTCCACCCCAGGACAAAACCCCAAGTACAGAGCAGCAAACAGGGCCTTGCTTCCCTGACCCTGAGTCTCAGAAGCATATCCCTACACTCTGAGGAGCTCCTTACCTGAGTCTGAAACACTTCCAGGTCAACTCTGCCCCTCGCAAACCTCTTGGGCATCACAACTTTCTGAGGCTGACCCCTGAGAACCACTCCAGGCCAGCAGATCCAGCCTTCCCTCACTCTCAGACTCTAAGAGGAGCCTGTGTGTGGTTTTCAGTGTTGCAGGACCAAGGTTTGAGACCATGTTAAGAACATGGGTGATGTGAGCTTCATGACTTTGGCAGGTCTTTAATTTCTTTGAGCCCTCATCTGAAAATGTGACCAATGGCCCATCCTAGCTCCAAAATGCTAAGAGTCATTCTCTGGGGTTCCAGGAACACAGTTGGAGATGGCTGGAGCATAAGATGAGGGGGCTGGAGTGGTAAGGAATAGGGAGGTAGGGATTAAATGGAGAGGGCAGGGGTCTGAATCATACAGAACTTGAATGTCATGCTAAAAGGCTTAGATTTTATTTTAAAGGTAATGGAAAACCAGGGGAAATTTTTAAGCATGGGAGAAGAGTTGCCAGATTTAGCAAATACCAAACATCTATTTAAGTTTAAACTGGGCATCTTGTATTTTATCTGGCAATGCTGCAAGGAGTGACAGAGAAAGCTCTCTGGCCACTGAGTGGAGAATGTGTCGTAGGGAATAACACTGGAAGCACAGACCATTGCGGAGGTGATTATCTTCCAGGCCATAGTTACAAAAGTTAATATTTGTTGAATGAATATTTGTTTTTACCAGGCACTGTTCTAAGTGTTTTATGTGTATAAATTCATTTAATTCTCATAACAAAGTGTAGTATCATTTCCGTTTTACAGATGAGGAGACAGCGGCACAGAGGGTTTAAGTTATTTGTCTAAGTCACACAGCTAGTTAGTGGCAGAATTGAAATTGGAGTCCCAAGCCCACATGCTTAACCACTGTGACATGCTACCACTCCAGTGGGCCATGAGAGCCTGGACCAGGCCCTGTAGTGGGAATTAGGTGTCAGTCTGAAGCTGTCTTGACGCTCCAGCCCCTGGGGTGGGGGTTGGGACGCTGTGACTGGCAGAGAAGAGAGAAGGGAGGCTCAGGGATCTAAGCTCTGTCACAGTGACACATTTTCAGATTACCTGGTACTTTTTGAAGCAGGAAGAAGGGCTCATAAGAAAAAGAACTAGCATCTCTTCAGCATCTACCAAACACCAGGCAGGGAGCATAGCAATCCTCGAAGTATTCAGGAGTCACAATCAGCAGGCACAGTGGTCGACGGCTGTGGAGTGAAAGAGGACTTGAGGATTCTTGTTTGGGATGACTGAGGGGCCCCAGTGAGGGACCAGAGAGAATAGGCATCTAGTTCAGGACATGTTGAATTTATCAGGTATAAGACCAGGAGGCAATCAAGGCCCAGAGAGGTTAAGTGACTACCTTGGAGTCACACGGAAGGTAAGTGTCAGTGCAGAAACTAGAAGTCTCTTTGACTGTGTCTGGGGTGCCTGATACAGAGAGGACCCCAGTCTAGGTTCAAAGATTAAGACACCTCAGAACACAAGTCATGACCAGTATTTGAAGACTGCTGTTTGGTGCGGGTTCAGGTGGTGCCTACGTGCTCGGTTCTGAGAGCAGACCGTGCCCCTTCAACTTTAAGCCAAGGGCTGAGTTTTAAGCACTGTGAGCCAAGAACATTCTCTCTGCAATGTTTTTCTCCATCTGTAAAAAGACAATATCCACAGCAAAGCTGTTTTGGAGATTAAATGAGGTAAGTAAATGGGGAAGCATTGACCCATGTCGTGTAATCTGTCCTTGTGCTATTATTCCAGTCTTCTGCCTCTGCCACTACCCCTCACCCTTTCCTGCTCCTCCATCTTCCTCTCTCTCTCTCCCCAGTCTGCCCTCCCATTTTCTCATCTTCCCTCCTCTCTTTTTAGGCCTTGGGACAGAGCCTGCTCCAGGGAGTGTCTGCAGATAAGCAGCCTAGAAACAAAACGTGCAGTCTCCCATCTCCGCCAGCCTAGCTCCCTCCCCCACCCCCACCCCACCCCCACACTCACTTGCTTTACAGGACAGCCCACCCTATAGGGGACCAGCCCACCTGGCCTTCTCTCCTGCTGACCATCAGCTCCCCTCCCTGCTGCCACATCCACCGGCTTCCTAGGGGACTCAGTGACCCCCACCGGCGGTTGCCCAGGGATTGCCACCAGAGGTGGCCAGAGGGACAGCAGAGACACCACAAGAGTCCCAAGGGGATGGGGAGGCTCCAGCCGGGACAGCCTGGAAATGTACAAAGCCGATCCCTAGGGACGGGCAAGAGACTGACGTCAAACCGAGGCTGAAAATATAGTCTGGAAAGTCACGCGGCATCGTGAAAAATGAGCCGTTCTCCCCAGCCAGAGACATGGACGGTGGGGAAGGGATATAAATCCTGGCTCTTTAGAGGTTCCAAACAGCAGGGGTTGCTAGCTTCTAGGCTGCCTCTCGAGAGGTCTCGGGGGTCCCCAGTGTCCTATTCAGGGGCCAGGGCACCTGCAACCATCCCCATTCCTGAGAGCAGTCAGTGCCCTGAGAACTGAGGGCCAGCAAGGGAATCTAGGGGTGATCCTGGCCCCCTCCCCCACGCCCACACTGCTCAGCCCGTCTTTGGCTAAGCCGTGGTGTGGTGGGCAACACGACCTCCCGCAAACCACACGCAGAAGGCCCAGAGAGCCAGGGCCAGAGCCTCAAAGTGGAGGTCAAGGTCCCTGATGGCTCTGAGCTCTGAAGTGCAGCCCGCTGCCGCTGCCGGGGAAGCCTGCTTCCCCAATCCATTTTCTTCCCCTCCCCACCCCACCACCGTCACAACGACTTAGAAGTCTCTCCTTTTAAGAGGTACAGAGCTGTTGGGTGGCCTGGTGTCCAATCCATAGGCAGTCTGTCAGGGAGGGCCTGGAGTCCGCTGTAGTGTGAGGTTCTCAGAGACTGGACTTCCCACGGCCTTCAGACGCCCAAGCACCCCCTTCAGGCTGGTGTGAAAGGAACAGAGGAGCCCCAGGCATGAGGGCTGGTCATGGGATTACTGCTTTCTGGGACACCTAGCCCTGGGCCCCCAGGGCCTGCGAGGACATCAAAGGCAGACGGCCCTGCCCCCAGTGGCCTTGGTACTCCATAAGTTTGCAAGAATTAAAGCAGTCCCACGGAAAGTGTCCGGGGTTCCCCACCAAAGCAACTGAGGTTACATTTTCACCACCTCGTGGCAATAGAGTCAAATGAGGTTTTAACTGTCATAAGAAAAGAAAGAAAATTTGGTTTGTCTTATCCCTTGTTAAGGGGCTTCCCTGGTTGCTCCACGGTAAAGAACTCACTCGGCTGCCAATGCAGGAGAGACAGGAGATGTGGGTTTGATCCCTGGGACAGGAAGATCCCCTTGAGGAGGAAATGGTAACCCACTCCAGTATTTTTGCCTGGGAAATCGCACACACAGAGGAGCCTGGCCAGTCCATGGGGCTGCACATAGTCACAAGTTAGCGACTAAACAACAACCACCCCTGAGTTCAAGATTAATATTCTTACCTCCTACAGTTTCCTATTCCTGTGTCTTGTTCCCTCTTCTGGTCTGCCCCTCCAAGTTCTCTTTTTAACACCCCAGCTCTGGTGCTGTTCACTGTCTGAATGCTCCCACCTCACTCCTCACCCCCAGCCCCATGATCCACCCCCACCCAGAATAAATCACCCTCTCCTTTGAGCTTCTCCACAGACAAGCCTCCTGACACTGCATCTAAGTGTCACACACATGTCTGTCTCCTCCTTCAGGGCTCTTCCAGGGCAAAGAGGGGCCGTGGTCATCTCTGCAGCCTTCAGGGTTCAGCTCAATCCAGCCAGGAGGAGGGCTGGGCTCAGTTCATGGAATCTAACTAAACAGGGTTCATGTGTATGTTAGCAACACAGAGACCCTAAAAAGACAAGCAAGGGCTGGCGCCCTGGGCTGGGAGGTGGGGGTGTCACTGGACTCTCCTTCTCTGGGCTCCTGTCCCCAGAGCCCTGGACCTCAGGGCTCTGACAATCCTTGGTGGGAATCAGAGCCGTGTGCCTGAAAACCTAAGTCAGAGTCTATCCCTAACCTCAAAGTCCTGGCCTGGCTCCTCACCTCACTGGGATATAAAAAACCAAAGTCCTTAGCAAAACCCAAAAGCCCTGTGTGACCTGGTCCCCATTATCTATAACCTATCTTATGCTGTGCTGTCTCCTTTCTGCTCCAGCCACAGCAGGCCTCCTTCAGCACCCACCTCAGGACCTTTGCACCTCTCTCTCCCATTGCTCAAGTGTTACCTCTAGGAGGCCTTCCCTGATCAGCTTATTCAAAACCACATACTTGCACACACATACACACAAGCATGCTCTCTCTACACCTTCCCTGTTTTCTCCTTATTATTGATCAGCAACTGATACCTATTATACTTTATTTATTATTTCTCTCCCCAAGTAGAATGGAGATTCAATCAGAGCAGGAACTTTTATCTGTTTGATGTTTGTTCTTCTCTTAGTTAATTCATGTTCCTCCTTTATTTTTATTTTTTCATTTATTTTTATTAGTTGGAGGCTAATCACTTTACAATACTGCAGTGGGTCTTGTCATACATTGACATGAATCAGCCATGGATTTACATGTATTCCCCATCCCGATCCCCTCTCCCACCTCCCTCTCTACCCAATCCCTCTGGGTCTTCCCAGTGCACCAGACCCGAGCACTTGTCTCATGCATCCAACCTGGGCTGGTGATCTGTTTCACCATAGATAATATACATGTTTCGATGCTGTTCTCTCAAAACATCCCACCCTCACCTTTTCCCACAGAGTCCCAAAGTCTGTTCTGTACATCTGTGTCTCTTTTTCTGTTTTGCATATAGGGTTATCATTACCATCTTTCTAAATTCCATATATATGTGTTAGTATGCTGTAATGTTCTTTATCTTTCTGGCTTACTTCACTCTGTATAACGGGCTCCAGTTTCATCCATCTCATTAGAACTGATTCAAATGCATTCTTTTTAATGGCTGAGTAATAGTCCATGGTGTATATATACCACAGCTTCCTTATCCATTCGTCTGCTGATGGGCATCTAGGTTGCTTCCATGTCCTGGCTATTATAAACAGTGCTGCGATGAACATTGGGATGCACGTGTCTCTTTCAGATCTGGATTCCTCAGTGTGTATGCCCAGGAGTGGGATTGCTGGGTCATATGGCAGTTCTATTTCCAGTTTTTTAAGAAATCTCCACACTGTTCTCCATAGTGGCTGTACTAGTTTGCATTCCCACCAACAGTGTAAGAGGGTTCCCTTTTCTCCACACCCTCTCCAGCATTTATTGCTTGTAGACTTTGGATAGCAGCCATTCTCACTGGCGTGTAATGGAATCTCACTGTGGTTTTGATTTCATGCTCCTCTTTTAATATCTTGTAAAAAATTTTGAGATATACAGTTATTTACTCTTTTAAGTTACGTTAGACGGTGAGAACAAGAGAGGAAGAAAAAAATATTTTCTTAATACAAATATACATATAAGCATATTCGTAAGGAAATCTTGTCCTTGTTTCCACAACTGGCAGAGTATTTATAATTCCCTTATTCCACTGGATGATCCCTGTTCCCTATGCCCTCAGCAGGTACCTCAGTCGGTTGCAGTCTTTACCGAGTGGGGGTGGGAACGTTAGGGCACATAGCAGGCCTTCAAATAATATTTACTACATCAGTAAGGAAGAGGCTGGTCTACATGGATCATTGGAAGTAGAAAGGAGCCTGTCTCTGATTTGTGTAGACAACCAGAATAGATGAACGACCTAGAAAGCTCTACTCACCACACAACCATGTGAGCTGACACCCAGGTCAGGAGAGAGTCTCTTGCTAGTTTTTGTTTTCCAAGGTGCTTGGACACACAATCAGAGAGCTGTACCTTGGGCTCTACCCGCGTCAGGTGCGGTAGGTGAGGCCCCACCTGCCTCAGTGGCCCCACATCTGTGGAGCGCTCTCTCGGGCTGGACGGGTAGGAGGGCTCAGGCGCCGGGAGACGGTGTGGAGGAGGGTGAAAGGCAGTCCTCAGCCCCCTGTGCAGCACCTCCTTCAGTACTTCCCTCTGGATGACATTTTCCAGTGCCCTCACCAGCGCCACTAACGAGACCCAAGGGGCCCTGGGGGGCTGCCAGCAGGGCTTCCGCTGCTGCGCTGAGGGCTCTCCACTCTGCCTGCAGGCTCAGAGAACCTGCCTCGGTAGCAGCTTCTCCTGAGAACTGCTCAGGACAACCAGGTTCAAGCAGGCAAGCCAACTCCAACCCACAGCTCCCTGAAGGTCCAGCAGCAACCCTCACGCAGCCACAGACCCAGAGAGGCACCTGAACTGGGAGCTCCGTGGGCAGGGGAACAACCTCATCACCCTTCTCCCAGATCTCTGGCTCCAGCACTGGGACCTGACCGCAGCGAGGCACGTGACACACTCAAGCAGTTCCGAAAGCAACAAGCAAAATGAGCAGTGCTTCTGAGAGGGTCCTGGGGACCATCCATTCGCTTCTGCCACTCCTTGGCTGAGTCACCTGCATCCTCTGAGTGCTGATTCTGATTCTTTATCTCAAAGGGGAGAATAACAATGCCTGCCTCACCCACTGTTTAAAGGTCCTGATGTGACCCTGTGTTTACGGCCAGAGACTTGCAGAAGCTCCACAAATGCTGCAGCCGGGCAGGTAGAGGCAGAGCTCCCCAACACACCCACATGACACCCTGGGACCATCAGACACAACTCCCTGCTCTTTCACCAACGCCTCAGACACAACTCCCTGCTCTTTCACCGACACCTCCTGCCCTGCTGTGTGCCAGCAGGAGCACCCTGTGTCAACCAGTGAATCAGACCCAGTAGGAGATGTGCATGGGTTTGTTACAGGAAGGGGCTTACAGGAGTGTGGAGCTGGCTAAGTGGGTCCAACATCTGTGGGGCGGGCAGGCAGGCAGGAAGGGAAGATCATGGGTAGACTGAAATCCACAGGCACTAGCTGAAGCTGCTGGCCAAAGGCCTGAGTCTCTCTCAGGAAAGACCCAAGTTGTCTCTATCTTTTTTAAAAAAATATTTTTTATGTATTCATTTATTTGGCTGCCCTGGGTTTTAATTGCAGCATGCTGGATCTTTAGTTGGGGCATGTGGGGTTTAGTTCCCTGACCAGGGATTGAATCTGAACCCCCTGCATTGGGGGCACAGAGTCTTTAGCCACTGGACCACCAGGGAAGTCCCCCAAACCTTCTCTTAAAGCAGGGATCCCCAACCTCCAGGATTCAATGCCTGATGATATAAAGTGGAGTTAATTAATAATAGAAATAAAGTGCATAATATATGCAATGTGCTTGAATCAACCTGAAACCATTCTCTACCACCCCAGTCCTTAGACAAATTGTCTTCCACGAAACTGGTCTCTGGTGCCAAAAAGGGCTTCCAACAGAGTGAGCCAGGCCCACCAGGATCATCTCCATAATTTAAAGTCAACTGATTAGGTGCTTGAATCACCTGTGCAAAAGCCCTGTAAAACAGCACCTGAGTTAGTGTTTGATTTAGTAACTGGTAGGTGGGGAGTGTATGCTACAAAATAGCTGCTTCTTCCTTTCTGTTGTCCAACTCCATGAAAGACTAGCACACAGGGATTCTAACCAAGTCAGGCTACCAGGAAGCCCTTACATATCCCACTTGCTTAAACCTGTATAAAGACACTTCTTGTCAACATACAGTCACGGTTTACAAAACACATCTAAATTTCATTGTCTCATAATCCTCATGACAGCTCTTTGAAGGGAATTTATTTTATTGCTGACTTACCTAACCTCACACACAGCTGCTAAGTGACAGAGTCGGGACTTAAGCCTGTGTTGACCTGATTCATTCACATCCTCACCAGAGAGTGAGTTTGATAAGCGGAGGGAGGAGAGAAAAGCTTCAGTTTCTGGCTGCATTTTAGGAAAGGGCAAAGGAATAGAGACTCAGATTTGTGAAACAATCTTTGCCTAAATGTTGGTTTTGCTGGGGCGCATTCTAGATGACAACAAGATAAGAAGTCACAAACAGGGGATTTTACTCTTCTGCATATTGTGCTTAAAAAGTCCCATTTCATCCCCCAGTTAAATTTAACCTGTCCAGAGGGAATTCAAGGTGTTGCTATTGGAGCTTCCTTGTCCACTATCCATTAGAGGTGAGCAAAGATTCTGGAGTCTCCCCCATCACAGTACATTCAGAGAAGGGCCCCCTGGCCTCTGTGTGCACTGTCCACACAGCTCTGCTCATGACCAGTCCTCATTTGGTCTCTGCCAAGAGTCAACTTTCTCAGGTCACCTTGCTGCCATTGCCCTCTGGCTCCTCCCAACCTCCTGGGAAGCCCTTGCCCTTTAGCCTGTTTTCCTCCAAGCTGCCCTTCCACCATCTCCTTCAGCATAATGCCCTCAATGAGCCTGTATTTTTTTCTTTTTCTTTTTGGTTTTGGCTATGATTTTTTATTTGTTTATTTTAATCGAAGGATAATTTCTTTACAGAGTTTTGTTTTCTGTCAAACCTAAACATGAATCAGCCATATGAACCTGCATTTTTACAACACAAAATCCAGGAAAGGGTAAGAGTGGTCTTCTAGGTGTCCTGACAACCAACTGTTGTAGTAACAATAACAAACTTACTGAATATTTATTGTCTACTAATCACTTATGTTGCCTCATTTAATCCTATTAACAAGGCACTATTATCATTAACCACTTTTACATATGAGGGAAACAGAGGCTTGAAGTCACATGTCCAAAGTCAGCTCAGCTCATGAGCATCTCCCAGCTTTCTTACTCCAGGGCCTGTGCTCCAATCACTGCCCTGTGCCATCTCTCCCTAACACTGGTGTCAGGAAAGGGGGCGCAAAAGCCTGCCTGTGTGACCTTGGGAGAGAGGAAGGACAATTAGCCACAGAAGCAAAATCAAGTCACAAAACAAGCTGCGGTAAATTATCTCATGCAAGTGGGTGGGGAGTGGGGAAGGGGAGTAAAGGAGCCAGATTATGGTTCTGCCATCTACCAGCTCCCTGACTTACCCTCTCTGTCAGTCTCCTCCCGCACAAAATGAGGTGGGTGAGCCCAACCTTCCAAGCTCGATGAGAGGATCAAAAAAGAAAAAGTATGGAAGAGCTCTTTGTAAACTCTGAATTCTGTAGATGTTTCATGTTAAGAGTATGGGCAGAACATATGCCTTGCCAGCGCCTGGGCTTAATAACATCAGTCGTGGCAGCCCTAAACAAAAGACAGCCTGATGCCAAGGTTAGGTCACTGTTCTGGGAGCTAGGGAGCTGGGCAAAAAAATTCTGTTAAAGACTGAAACAGAGTTTGCTTTCCTGTGCTAAAGATGCTGGAAAACACAGAACTACATTTCCTATAATTCTTTGCAGCTAGGACCCACGAGTGACCGAGTTCCACCAGGAAAATTCCTACATAATACTTGGAGGGGCTGGGGAAGATAGGTGTGGAGAAAGAAAGAAACGTAAGGCAGTATGGGGTCAGGGGAGATGAAGCCTCTTGGGTGAGCTGTGGAGGTTTCCAGCGCCTGCTCCCTGGGTACAGGGCCGCAGAGCTGGGTCTCCACACAGCCCCCTGGGGTGCTCGTGGAATTCTCCTGGCTCCGTGATGTCTTGGCCCTCTCCAAGGTTCTATAAACTACCTAATATCCTCTAATAAATTCCTTTCTGCTTAAATCAGCCAGAGTGGAATCTGTTCTCCCAGACTGGTATTGGAAGAGATTCCGAGCAAGAAACCCTCGAGGATATGAGAATCTGGGACTGGTTTCCGAACACGTTGCATTTCCAGACAACAGCGAGTCAGCACCAGAAGACGGGATTTCAGTCGTGGTTGGCCATCACGATGAAAGAGCCACCGCTCTCACTCTAAGGGGCCCACAGTAAGGAGTCCGTGGGAGGCAAGGCTTTAGCAACTTGGCCGCTGCTGAAGTAAACCTCTAAAATAAACTTTTATATGAAAAATTTCAAACCAACACAAAAATAGAGTAGTATGCGCAAACCCTCATGTACCCAGTTTCTACAGTCACCCTATCATTCTGTCACTGCAGGAACTTCCTCTGTCCCAGTTCACTGGATTGTTCTGAAACAAATCTAATGTAACATTTCACCCCGAAGTACTTCAGCGTGCTTCTCTAAAAGGTGACTTTTAAAAATATAACCATGACAATATCTCACCACCTAGAAATTGACACTAATTCCTTAATGCCACCAAATATGCAGTCAGTGTTTATATTTCCCCATGGTCTTGCCTTCTTAAAAAATTATTTTCATATGGACCATTTTTTAATGTCTTCATCAAATGTATTACAAAACTGCTTCTATTTTATGTTTTAGGTTTTTTGGCCACCAGGCATGAAGGATCTTAGCTCCCCGACCAGGGATTGAACCTTCATCCCCTGCATTGGAAAGTGAAGTCTTAACCCCTGGACCACCAGGGAAGTCCCTTGCCTTTCGGTTTTTAACAGTTTATTTGTTCAAATCAGGATCTAATTAACTCTATACACTGCGATTAGTTGACACACCTCTTAAATTTCTTTTAATCTATAAATTTCTCTCCCTCTTTCTCACTCATTTTTTCCTTCTTGTTGAAGAAATTGGGTCATTTGTTCCATAAAATTTCCCATAGATCAGCCTCCCCCAACTAACTTCTTGGAAAGTTAAAATCCACATATCCAAGACTCTCTTTTAGCTAAGGTTTCATCACAACCTGGCTTCTCCCAGGCAGACCACTCACCTGATACTTGTAGGTGGAAGTGGGCTAGCTCAGAAGAGGCAGCTCTTCAGCGTGGGGCTGGAGACAGCAGAGTCCCTGGCGTAACTGTCGTGGTGAGGAGGGGTTATGGTTTACAGGATCCCTGGGAGGGCCAAGCGACCAGGTTTGGACACTTAGCCAGGAGGGACACCCAGACTGCCATCTCACCTACCACTTGGCTCCCACGCAGTACACCTCTTTAGGTGTGAACTGGTCAGAGTGCATTCTGCTGACTGCAGTAGAAATCGATGTGGGTTCAGGGCAAGGGTAGAATAAGCCTTAATTCTGCAGAGCACGTTAGGGTTCATAAAACACTTTCACATCCAGTGGGTGCTCTTAACTACCCCAAAAGAGGGCATTGAATAGATGCCCTCATCCAATAGATGAGTCAGACCAAGCAACCAAACCTCCCAGCTAAGGAGTACCTCAAGCTCAATCTCAAATCTTCAGATTCCAGGCCTCACACTGTTCTCACCATCCGCCTCCATCTCCTCACGGGCTGCCAGACTCACAGCACAGACGAGGGGTGTCTGAGGCTACGATGGCCCAGGAAATAAGCCAACACAGAGAAATGCAGAGGCTGTAGGAAGACTCTTCCCTTTGGGTAAGCGAATGCACATCCTCCCCAAAACTCCCTGCCCAGTGGTGTCAGCGTTACTTGGACAAAGTCCTGGGGCTTGAGCACCCCAACACTCCTCCTTTCAGCCAGGCTGTGCTGGAGGGAGGAGCAGCAGTGGTCAGGAAAGACAGCCCTCCAGGCGAAAGCCCGCTCTGTCCCCAACTCTGTCACCAAAGCCTTTCAGAGTCCCTGTTCCAGTGTGTGTGTGTGTGTGTGTGTGTGTGTGTGTGTGTAAGGGGGTGCACTGGGAATTGGTCAGGGAAATAAAGTGGAAGGGGGTTCAGGGGACCCTGAGAGGACAATGACTTTCTCCAATGCATGGTCACTCAAGTTTAAGTAGTGGCAGTGGCCTGAAATTATCTAGATAAGAGGAGAGGCTGTGGGGGGAGTTCCGAGGGCCTCCCTCCTGCTCTTTCTGATGGACGGCAGCTTTGATCCTGGAGTCTGAGGCTCACAAATAACATCCCAGGCACGGGTGCCCTGGGACTTCTCCAAGGGCAGCTGGCTGACAAGGCCGACTCTGCCAGGCCTTGCAGGCAGGCCTGGCCCCGCTGCAGCGGGCCGTGACGGGTTTATGGCCAGCAACCGACAGTAGTTACCTCAGATTTATCACCCGTCTACAAGGGCAGGGGGAGCCACTAAAGGCTGCCAGGGAGCTGTTCAATCACCGTGATGGGAAGTGCAGTCAGAGGCGGCGGAGAGCAAGGAGGTAGGAGCATCCTGGGAGCCTGGGCTTCCTGCTGGCGCCTTGGGTTACAGTCTGTTCCTGAGGGGGATTTACAGTCCCGGAGCCCACAGGAGTCAAGCCACCCTCCGAGAGGGAGACAGCTGAAGGAGAACGAGGGGCCTATACTGTTGGACTGGCCCAGGCAGAGCCGTGAGGGGAAGCACGGGGACCCAGCACCCAAACTGCTGGCCACAGTGCCTGTGAAAGGCAGCTTGCCATCTTGGCCAACGCTGCCTGACCGCCTGCCTCGGCAGTTCTGCCTTCCTGGGAGCACGTCCATCTTCAAGCAAGTCTGTTCGTGGCAACCCTCTATGTGCAAATACTCGTGCCCTTTCTCTGGATGTGTGTCTGTTTGGGGGTTTGCATCAGCAAGAAAGGTGCATGCATGCAATGAGGCCATTTCCCATCGTGCTCGAACACCGGCCTGGACAGCTATGTCTATGAATTAGTATCACATCAGTGCACAGGTAGGGTGGAGGGCGGGGACATCATCAAAGGCAGAGGGTTCTGGGTCCTTGTCCACGCCTATCTAATGGGTGAGTCAGTAGATACAAGAATACAGGAGAAAGGACACAGGAGGACAGGGAGAAGGGCTGGTGGGGTTTAATAGAAGGGCAACTATGGATGAAACGGATGGGAGGAAAGAGAAGCTGGGTAGGGGTGGGTGGAAAGAGACTTAAAGATAGAGGGAGAGCCAAAAAGCGCCCAGATGTCCACACAATGCAGCCAACTCGGCCCCAAATGTGGTCACGAACAGGAGGGGAAGGGGGGAAAAGAGGTACGGGAAGAAAAGCAGAAAGGACAAGGGAGGAGGGAGGCAACCCGAGAAGGGGGGGCAGCGTGAGGCAGCCGGTGGGAACGTCATCTGCTCCAGGAGCCTGGGACCTGGCTCTACAGCTTTCGCACCTCAGCCATCTCCACTAGTTCTAGCTGGCTCGGCAGCTGGACCTGAGCGCAGGTCAGCCTGCCCTCTGGTCACTCCACAACCACCCAGGCCCAGCTCAGAGCCCAGAGAGAGTGATCCAGGCCTGGGCTGGGTGAGAAGCAAGCTTGCCACCTTGGAGATTTCACGCAGAGAAAGGAGTCTCTGTCCTCAGACGTGAGTGGGCTGATGCCAATACGAGTGTGGAGCACCACTGCAAGGCCCAACTGCTACCCAGCACACAAGTGTGTGCATCCACATGGCCATCTCCATGTTCCTACATGCCCTGTGAGCACCTGGGTCCTGACCATATAAGGCATCACTTGAATAGTACAAAGCTGGTCCAGGCCACCTCCTCCTGCAGCCCTAGGAATTCCTAGGTTCAGCTCTGCAAAGTCTTCTCTTTCTGTCCTTGCATTTGCTATGAGGGATCTTCTGGCTGGACTGCCTGGGCTCCAGAAGCCTGAACCCCAAAAGGCCAGGTGCGAACCCAGACACTACAAGTGGAACAGAGCCTAAAGCTCACTTCTGCAAGCCTGGTTCTGCCACTACAGACCACACCCTATGGGTGTGAGGTGTTGAGGAGGGTGTCTGTGTGTTTGCCAGTGTGCACCTTGGGTATGTCACATGACTCTGGGTATCATGGGGCACCCAGCCAGCTCAGATGCTGGGTGTGCTGAGCCCAGTAACAGTTCTCCAAGTGTGACGTGTAGACCCCTGGGTGTCAGGAAAAGTCCTTGAGGTACCCTTCAACTTTTCCCCTTTCCTATGCTGCACTGGTGTTCGGCCCTTTGTGAGATTCCCTTTCTCTGAATGTGGGCAAGACCTGTGACTTGGTTCTACTGTAGCATCAGGCGTCCAGCGTCTCTGGAGACCTGGGAACACTGTAAGCCCTCTCCCTCCCCAACATCTACAAGAATGTTCATCCTGACAGACCGTTCCCTGCCCTACCAGGGCCACGGGTGTAAATTCATACAGCCAGTGACACACACATCCCCACATCTCAATCCTGGGCTATGTGGCAGGGCTTCCCTGAGCCCTTCCGCAGCAACAAGCAACCAGGGGCAGCAGGGGGCGCACTCCTCCCTGCACTGTCTTCTCAGGGAGCCCAACCCAGGTCCCCAGCACAAAGCAGAGCCCGTGCTAAGACCACCATCAACCTGTATTCATCAAAGAATAAGGGGCTTATGAAATAGCACATGAACCAGGGTGCGACACCTGTTTCCATCAGAAAGATGATTTTGCCAGGGACCGGGGACAGAGGCTGTTGGCCTGTGGTGATGCAGGAAGGAGCTCGGAGGAGAAGGCAGATTTCTGTGTGGTTGAGGATGCAAAGCTGGAAACCTAGATGCCGTGGCTGCCCTGAGATGACTCCCACTTGAGTAAAGCGGTTACCTCTAAAGGGATCTGTGTGTCCTTTTGTGGCAGGAGAGGGATGCTGCGGGGAAGTGGCAGAGCTACATGGCCAGGGCTGCAGTTTAAGAAGAGCGCGCCCTCCCATTCCCATGGTCCCTCAGATGCTGACAGCAGCGGAGGGAGCCTTCAGTGGGTTTGCTGGCACAGGTTCCAGTCCACCTTTGAAATGAGGTGAAACTGAGACAAGGAAGGACCTCCAGGGCAGAATAGGAGCCAAGTTTCTCCACGCAGGGGAGGAGTCTAACCCGTTGCAGGAGTGTGAGTGGCCACTCTGCCCCCAGCCTCCCAATAATCCCTAATACCTGTAAATTCATCCATTAGGGGACAAACCCCACAGTGAGAAATGCAGCATTGAATAAAATATCCCTGGGAGGGAGAACAAAGACACGTTCTTGCTCAGTTCCACGAGGCAATGCATTCTGCCCTGCGCTCAGCTTTGTGGGGAGGGCTGGGAGCAGGGCCCCCCCGGAAGGGTGGAGTCAGAAGCAGGAGGCCATGACAGGCACTCGAGAGCAGAACAATTCTCCTTCCTCCCATTTGGGACCTAGGGTCCCTCCCCCACAGCACCCGGGCTTAGCAGCAGAAGTGGCTGCTCCCACCCAGCCCTGACACTCCCACTAACCAGGGAGACAACAAAGCCGTCCCCCATCCCCTCGTGCCAGCTCTTCTTGACAAAAGGAATAAAACGGCCCACTTATTTTTATCACTCACAGATTTCCCAGGAAATGGGCTATTAGTTCCCCTAATGTAAAGATAATAGGCTTGTCCCCCTCCATACGTGGCACAGCCCAGCATGAACTTACTTGAAGCTCCATCAGGAGGTCTCTCCTGCAGAGGATGGGGTACCTGGGAACAGGGCCTAGAGAGGAGCCAGAAGCTGGGGTTCCCCTACCCCCAATAGCAGAGACACGGTTTCAGGAGTCTCTCCCTGCCCTGTAGCTGAGCCCACCCTACTCTCCATTGTAATCTTCATATTTTACCCTCACAAACACCTATGGGTAAGTAAACACTACTATCACACACCTCAACAAGTAGGATGTGGGGGCCCCGTAGGCCAAGGACAGGATGCTTCCCAGGGACCTGTGTATGCCTGTGTGTGCTCAGTCTCTCCAGTCGTGTCCAACTCTTTGTGACCCCATGGACTGTAGCCCACCAGGCTCCTCTGTCCATGGGATTCTCCAGGCAAGAACACTGGAATGGGTTGCCATGCCCTCCTCCAGGGGATCTTCCTGCCCCAGGGGTTGAACTCGTGTCTCTTACGTCTCCTGCACTGGCAGGCAGGTTCTTTACCACTAGCGCCACCTGGGAAGCCCTGGAACCTGCGTGCCTCCAGCTCCTTTCTAGACTGTGCTTCATCCGTTTCCCTTCCTCTCTGCAGACCCCCTGTGGAAACAGCACTGCCAGGACTTCAGAGAACCAGGCCTCAGTGATTCCCTGACCTCTCGCACACGGGCTGTGGGAGCTCCTCAGCCTTTGGCGAGGGCCGTTCTCATACAAGAACAGGCAAGGGGGCCCGGCTTTCCTGTGGTCTGTGAGGACTGCGCCCTGTAAGGTGGTGGCTGGTCCCCGGGCATGTAGTCACACGGGAGCGCTCTGGTTTTATGTTGCTGCTTTACTTGTCACACGTATGGCCTCTCTCTCCACTGAAGCTGCATGCTCTGTGAGAGCAAGAGCCCTCACTGATACTCTTTGCTCCCAGGAAGCCTGGGCAGTGATGGGCAGGAAATGGGGGCTCAGTGAGCCCCCGTGATTGATGAGATTTGGGGCAGGGCATGGGGGGCCCGGCCCTGTGCTGCTCATGCTGACCACAGTGAGTGTGCAACGATGCAAGCTGCCTTTTCAGCCTAAGCCTGGGCTTCCTGCTCTCCCGGGTGTGTGTGTGTCTCCCTGAGAACACCAGGCCTGCACACAGTAGGTGCCCTCCCCCCACTCCTACCTGTCCTGCCCCTTAGGCTGTGGAAGCATGAGCAGGCAGAAAGTAGGGACAGCCTCTCCTAGAGGGAAAGGGCCAGCTACTAGGCACTCCTTTCCCCTTGGCCATCGGAGGTCTGGGGGTGGGCGCCATGGCCTGGGGATGGAAGAAATAAACTCACGTTATCTGTCTTTCTGCCCCCAAGGAGAAAGACAGTCTGTCGAGAACCACGGAGATTCTGAGCCAGGAGGTGTGCTGACAGCCTGGGTTGTTGTTGGACAAGCAAGGGCAAAGCCGCCCAGCTCGGGAGGAGCTGCCCTTCCAGAGGGGCAGAGGGTGGGGGAAGCCTGTGACTACCCCTTTTGGGCTGCCCATGGAGAGACCAGAGCCACTTCTAGTGATGGGGAGGGAATTCCTCTGTGTTTCAGAAGGGGAATCCACAGGCCCAAGAGAGGAGAAAAAGGTCCCAAATCCCTCCAGTTGCTTTGAAATTTCAAAAAGAGGTGAAGGTGCGTCTATGCCAGCAAGAATTTGTGGGGAGTCACTGGGGAAAACTTAAGGATAAGGCGGGGCAAATTTGAGTGTGCAAACAAGCAGGATGGCCGGTTTACTGAACAGCCGCCTTTTCCTCCTCCTTATCGGAACTCAGAGCCTCAGGCTCCCTCTCCCCAGCGGGCTCTGCGAGCAGCTCCTTGGGCAGGAGGTACCGCGCCAGCTGCTCCAGGTCCCCCAGGCTTATCCTCTGCAGGCGCTCCTCGTGCTCCCGCCTCAGCAGCTGCAGCACTGCCTCAGTGTCCTGGGGCCCAAAGTGTTTGGCCAGGACCTGGCCCAGATGGAGCCACAGGGGCTGGGGCTGGCGGGCGTCCTCAGGCGCCGGCTTCTCCAGGGGCCGCATGACCACTTTGATGGAGGCATTGGGCCCGATGCGGTAGTCGGAGACCTGCTTGTCATCTGCCAGCAGCTGGCCGTGGAAGAGCAGGTGCTGCTGCTCCTCCGGCACAGGCAGCTGCTCGGACACCAGCTTCTTCATCATGGCCACACTCTCCTGTCCCGACACCCTCAGGCTACATCTCTGGCCCAGGAGCAGTTTGGCTGTGAGGAACACCAGGCTGCCAGCAGATTCAGGAGGGATCCATGCTCTGGCGGCTGCCCTGAGGGTGAAGGGGTTCTGTAGAAGAAAGTTTGTGTGTGGCTTCTCCTTATCAATGGAGGGCAGTGGTCCCAGGAGGCTGTGGGCCGGGCCCAAGACGACAGCCATTGGCTGATGCATGGTGATGTCACAATGCCGCTTATCAGAGGGCTCATTACCAGAGTGGGACTTTAGGGAAATGAGAGGGGCATTTGGAACACAGAGCATTCCTTCCTCCTTTAGAGGAGAAATGGGGGGGGGGGGGGGGGGGAAGGAGAGTAGGGAAAGCAAACATAGGACTAGGAGAAAGGAGAGCAGGAGGGTGAGACAAGAGGGTCCAAAGGACAGGGTGGCAGAAGGAAACACGTCCATGTTGCCTCATTCAGCACTATTTCATGCCCTTTCTGCTGGGACCCATCCCCGAGGAGAGATCATATCACGATAGATACTTCCTGCTCTAATTTATCAAGGGTCCTCCTTCTGTCACACACTTGACATGCTCTCTTGGATTGGGTTTCCCAGACGCAGAGACAGGGATTCTCAAGCACATACATAGTTGGGAGGTAACCCCAGGATGCTCCTGTAAGCAGGAGCGAGAAAGCGAGACTGATAAGGGTGGGCAGCCCACACTGCATCAGTGAGCAGATGGCCTTTGTGGTCAACTAGGAGCTCTTAGTCCCACCGGGCACCTTGGGAGGCCACATGGAATGCACCAGCCGTGCTGTTGGGGAAGTAAAGAAGCTAGATCTGTGTGCTCTCTGTCCTGCCTTTGGTCAGTGGGGTGCTAACTTGGTACTGGTGGTCTGAATGCGTGCAGAGCAAGCTCCAGGGACCAAAGAAGACCCTTAGGCAGAGACTTGCAGGAGCTGGCAGTAACTTTAACTCTCTCCACTCCCATCTCACCCCCATTCCCTACTCACAAATAATTCTCTCTTGTCGAAGTTAAAGCCCACTCAACCAAAAGAATGAGACAACCTGAGGGAGGCGCCAGGACACAGAAGTCGCTGTAAAACCTGGGGATGGCGGCTAGCCGCTCCCACCCCAGGGTCAGACCACCTGGGATGATACACTCTCCTCTCATGGGTTGAGACAAGATAAAACCCTAGAACCTAAACAAATCCCTTGTGACCTTTGAATTCCAGAGCCAGCTAACCCCACCTGGGCCCAGCCCCTTTTGCAGAAATGAATCTGCCGGAACCCATCTTAAGCAACAGGGAGCATGGAGGGGCTCAGGCTGGGCCGCCGGCAGCATCTGCTGCAAGGCCTCACCTTAGTGAATCCTCCCGGCCTCTGGGGCAGGTACTGTCCTACCCTCCACCTGCCAGAGGAGACGGTGGGGCTGCTTACTGTCACCGCCAGCAGGCAGCGCACTAGTTTCGTCTCCTGCGACATCTGTTCTGTGCCCTCTGGGTGCCCGAGGGTGCCAATAAAGAGGGAACATGCTGGGGCCTCTGGTGTCAGCAACTTCTGTGGCCTCAGTAGGTTTCTGTTCCACTCGAAGTTCTCCTGGGCTGAGCCCGGTGAATGTGCTGACACATTTAAGTCCATGAGGAAGGCAATGGATGCACTTTGGAAATGAGTGAGCCTGGAGGCCTGGCTGACGTCCTACAGCTGGTGGGGAATATTGTCAGGAGTGCACTCACTTCTCCCCAACACTTTGTGTTCCATGGCTGCTCTCGTCAAGAACCTGTTCTTTCCTCTCGTCCCCTCTTCTTCCCCCTTTCCTTCCTCTCCCTGGGGCCTGGGCTACACTTGATTGAGACTGTTGCCAACAGCCCTGGACTTCCAGACCTCACCCTTCCACAGCACTGGGCTGATTCCCTACCCAGGTTGTGCCTGCCTCCACCCCTCTCGTCTGACTCTGACAGCCTTGGACAGCAGAAGAACACAAATGCCACAGACTCAGCTGCCTTCTTTCTTCCTCCAAACCCATGTTCTCATCTCCAGCAGGTGACCAAATTCGAGTCCATCAAGAAACTAAGCTAAAAAGTCAGGAATCTCACCCCAAGAATGAATGACCCCGAGGGAACGGGACTGGAAGGAGGCAATGCACTATGAATTCTGAGTCACCGGCTGGAAGAAAGTGAGGGTCTGAACTGGGCTGGGATTGGTGGAGATGCAAAGGAGGAGCAGATTTTGGATTTTGTTCCAAGGAAGAACAGAAATAATAAGAGGGCTCCTGTGGTTGGGAGAGGAAAGGAAGAGGGAGGTGGGGAAGGGGCAGCTGACCAGGTGGCACTTTTCTGAGTGACACCATTTGGTTTCACCCTTTTGCTTTTGGAATCAAACCTAGCTCCTCAGCCTGGCATCCAAGGGCATCACGACCTGGCTCTGCTTCCCCCCAGCTTTACCCAGTTGGCATCCTCCACTCCAGCCACACCCACCGGCCTTTTCCTCTACTTACCTGTTTCATTAGAATGCTTCAGCTCATCCTTCTAAATGCTGGTCAAAAACCACTTCCTCCATGAAGCCTTCCCTACTTTCCCTAGTCCTAGGTGGAGATAATCCCACATGCCTCTGTGGAGCCATTACCCTCCTTGAACATTACTTGTGATGTATCTATACATGTCTGTGTCTCCCTCATTGACTCTCAGTGGCAGAGAATGGGTCTCATCTGTTTCTGTAACCCCGCCTCCAGCACACAAAGACTGGTACACAGAAGGCCTCACATGCATGTTTATTGAATGAAGATGATAAATTTCAACACGCTGAGCCATGCAAGCAGATGCAGGGTCCAGAACAGCAGGCTGTGGAAGCAAATGAACCTGCCTTCAGCCTCTCCATCTCCCCCAGAGAAATGAAAATCCAAAATTACATAAAAAAATAAATCAGAAAGTGATTGCAGTCTTTACCAAAGGATCTTCTATAGTATTCTTTAAATAGCCACCTCCCTTGGTGCATTTGAAACAAGATAGAATTTGCAGATGTTCATACAGTGCGTGGGGGTCCCGTGGACTCCATGATCACAGGACGTCTGTCTTGCTGAGGGAGCTGAGGATGGATGAGGTTTCTCCTCGGCCATCTGAGAGTTCCCAGCCTCAGGAAGGAAGGACCCTGTGATGGACAAACCATGAGACGGACAAGGTTGTGCTGGGGGGAGCTACTGTGAAAGATGCCCAGAGCAGAGCTAACCTAGGAAGGCTTCCTGGGGGCAAGGTTTAAGTCATCTTTTGCTAGAGATTGAAGGAACGTGAAATGGGGAGGGGAGTGGCCTGCAATCTCTCTCCCAGGCTATGGAGTTTATGAGGAAAGAGCAGGGGTCCGAGTCTTGGGCTTGGAGGAAGAAGAGAACCAGCTACCTGCCTCAGCCAGACCTCCTAGACCTGCCGCAGCCACTGGGGAAGAAACACTGGGCCTGGGCTTCTAGAAACAGGTAAGGCCACAGCTCAGGCTCCGTCTCCTCAAAGCTAGTGACCACTTGCAGACTGGCACCTCTGTGACCAAGGCTTCAAGGGCCAGAGCTGCTGGGTCACACTTTCCAAACCCACTTCCTGGTCTAGAGAGTCCCATTGTGCTAGGGGGCTATAAGGACAGAAGCCTTAGAAGTAGCGGTATCCCCATTAGGAGAGATGGTCACCACTGACCCCTGCCTCTGTGTTGGAGCCCCCATTGCCCTCCCCAGCGAGGGGAATGGAGGAACCTTGCTGGGCCCTCAAATCATATTTGGAGCTTGGAAACATCATAATTTTTTCCCAGGCGATTGCTTGTCTTCATTATGCAATTAGCATGAGAAAATGCAGTTGTGTAATCAGAGCAGGCAATCAGACAACGATTGCCATAATTAGGGAGGAAGATTAGTGGGAATGAGTGGGTTTTGTGACTTGAGGGAAAGGAACAAATGTGTACAGAGAGAACACTGGTCAGTGGTGGGTCCCAGCCCCTCTGACATACAACTTTAAGTGCAACTGTGTCACGGGAAAACCAGCATAAAGTCTTCAGGAGAGGAGGAGGGGGAAGGAGAACACTTGGCTGCCTGGAGCCTTTGGTGTAGGACTCTGGGACATTGGCACACAAGGGCCTGAACTCCGCAGGATAAAAACCAAGGGTCTAGCGGTCAGCCTGGGGCCACCTTGAGCAGCCTGCTCCTTGAATCTCATTTGCTTCCTCTAATGCCTCCTCTGCCTTGTGAAGGTCTCAAGAGACAGGTCATGCCCCCAGGACCCAGCACAGTGACTGACCCATGAAGACATTCGGTGCGTATTTATAAAAACTTGGAAATGTGAGCTGTTACCCCCAACTTTCAGGGGAAGACCCCATTGCATGAAGCCAGAATCCCACGTGTGATGACCCACAGGCAGGCTGAGCCTTCCTGCTGGCACAGGTAGGCAGCCCAGCAGCCTCTTCAGACCCAGCAGGCCAAGGGCAGGAAGGGGCCAGAAGATGCTGGCTGACAGCTGACAGTGGCAGTGCCCTGAGCTTTGGTTAATCTACAACCACTGACTGGGGCTGCTCAAAAGGCTCATGAGCAAGGGACACTATGCCCATGCCCACCTCACTCTCCAGGAAAGTTATCAAGTTATTACTACACTTTAGAAATGTCAGGGGAAAAGTGCGCTCGGCGGCCCCGCGGATCTGTCTCTTGCTTCAACAGTGCTTGGACGGAACAGGCCCAGGGACGCCCCTTGCTCCAGCCTCTGACCACCCTCCAACCTTTTTTCCAGTCCCAACCTCCGGAGTCAGCCACCCAGCTGTCCGCGATCACCGGGACCAGCCACCATTTTTTAACTCCTTATTACCGACCAATCATGAGCTCCCAGATTCGTCAGAATTATTCTACCGAGGGGGAGGCCGCCGTCAACCGCCTGGTTAACATGCAACTGCGGGCCTCCTACACCTACCTCTCTCTGGGCTTCTATTTCGACCGCGACGATGTGGCTCTGGAGGGTGTGGGTCACTTTTTTTTAGAATTGGCCAAGGAGAAGCGCGAGGGCGCGGAGCGTCTGTTGAAACTGCAAAACCAGCGTGGCGGCCGCGCCCTCTTCCTGGACGTGCAGAAGCCATCTCAAGATGAGTGGGGTAAAACCCAGGACACTATGGAAGCCGCCCTTCTCATAGAGAAGAACCTGAATCAAGCCCTGTTGGATCTGCATGGCCTGGCTTCTGCCCGCGGAGACCCCCACATCTGTGATTTCCTGGAGAACCACTTCCTAGATGAGGAAGTGAAACTCATCAAGAACATGGGTGACCACCTGACCAACCTCCGCAGGCTGGCTGGTCCCCAGGCTGGGTTGGGCGAGTATCTCTTCGAGAGGCTCACCCTCAAGCACGACTAGGAGCTTCTGGAGACCAGTGGCCTTTGAAGAACCCACCTAACATCAGTGCTGCCTGAAGCCCCTCTCTGCAGCTACTAGGCAGCTTTTTAACATCCTGGAGCCCTCTCTCAAGCCTTGGACCAAATGGAAACAATAAAGCTTTTTGCAGCATAAAAAAAAAAAAAAAGAAAAGAAATGTCAGGGGAGTAGTGGGGGTGGGATGCTAGCTGGAGGGGGACTGAGAGATACTGAGAAGCCGGGGAGTGGAGAAAAAGCAAGCAAAAGAAAGGCAGGTGGAGACACAGAAACAGTGGAGAGAGGAGGGGGTGGAGAACGCAAGGGCTAAGCACAGACCATGCTCAGAAAGGAGAGAAGTCCGGAGGGATAAGAGGAGTGAGGGGCAGGCAGAGGAGCCGTACAGAGGCGGCAGGGAGAAGGGACAAAAGGACATTTGTGCCTGGAAAGGAAGGAGGGGAGAAGGAGAAACAGGAAGGAGTTGTTACTGCAAAAAAAGGACAACGAATAACTCTGCAGGCCTCCCTGCTGAGAACAGTGTCCCTCGTCCACTCTCCTTACAGTCTGGAAATGGTTCATGGGAAAATTCTAGCAGAGAAAGTGGAGTCCAGGCGTGGAGAGCCTGAAGTCCTGGTTCCAGCAGCCCCTGCCTCTTCCATCCCAGGTAGCCCCACATTCAGCACTTCCTGAGCACACACGCGGCGCTCTGCAAGGCCCGCAGGAGAGAGAGCTGACCAGCAGGCAGGCAGAACACAGGCCGGTTCCTGGATGCAGCCCCGCATTGAACCTGCCCTCAGGCCGCCACTGGGGAGTCTGTGCCGCTGCCTGTAGCAGTGACCAGGGGACCCCTCCCTCTTTGAGGAGGGGTCTCCCAGAGCTGCTCGCGCCAGGCCAGTGAGGGCTGGCCTGGGACCACGCAGGCAGCTCTTTGGGTGGCCCTTGCCTTGGGTGCTTTCCAGGATGCCTGGCACACAGTAGGTGCTCAGTAGGTAAATGAGGCCCATCATTCGTCCCTCATTTGCTGGCTGGCACTGGCTATCTCAGCAGCCGTACCCAAGTCATCTGTGGCTGCTCCAGCGGGGACCCAAAGCCCCCGGACACTGTTTTAGGGGACAAGGTTGAGGCAGATGGGCCCAAGCCTGGGCAGGCAGGAAGAGGGAGCTGGAGCAGATGGAGGGCGGGGGATCGCAGCGGGCCTTGGGAGCCCAGGGGATGTGGCTGCAGCTTCTGACTGTGGGCTGCCCAGCCTCTCTCCAAGCCTCGGTTCTTGCACCCCACAACCTAGGTCCTGCCCTGCACTGCGGGCCTGGCGCCCTGGAGATGTCACACTGGCTGGGAGCCCCTCGGAAGCCCAGCACGGTGCACACATGTGCCACTCAGACGCACACCTTCTGGAAACCCTTGTGGGGCTGCAGCCGGCTGTGACCACTAGATGTCACTGGTGACCTCCCTGGCCAACTCCAGCAGTCCTAACCAACCAGACCAAGGGCCTCCACCCTCTCTGGGCCTGGCTGGGCACACAGTCCTGGGACAGGGTCCAGAGCCTCATGGGGGATGAGCCCTGTCCTCCTGCAGATGGCAGTCACCCCCCTTCCACCCTCAGGGGTCAGTGCTCTGGGTAGCCGTGCTCCAGGCACAGACATCAGTGCCCACCCTGAACTGGGCACAGTGCCAGGTGCTGAGGCAGGGAGAGAGGATAGGAAGACATGTCCCTGTGTGGAGGATGCATACACAGAAACCTGTCATTTTAGCACTGGGCATAAACGTGACCATGGAGGGGAAGGAACTCCCAACTCCACCAGGAGCGAGGTCTAGGTCAGAGACGCTTCATCCGGGAGGGTGCTTGGTGTGTCTGAAAGGGGAGCAGGAGCTTGACTGAGAGCCCAGCAGGCACACGGCTGTGTATAAGAGTGTGGAACTCACTCTAGCTGGAGTGGTAGGGGTGGGGTGGTCAGGGGGCGAGAGATGGGGCGGGATAACTGGGCAGGGGACAGTCACCTTCACACAAGAATTCTTTACTGCAGC
Source organism: Muntiacus reevesi (assembly GCF_963930625.1). Taxonomy (NCBI): domain Eukaryota; kingdom Metazoa; phylum Chordata; class Mammalia; order Artiodactyla; family Cervidae; genus Muntiacus; species Muntiacus reevesi. The sequence continues at coordinate 95,364,433 of NC_089249.1, forward strand.
CAAAACTGAATTATCCACGTCACATCCTAAATCCTTGCAGTGCATGTAGGAGCAACCCTCAGCTATTGTTCACTCTTATACACACACACACACACACACACACTGCCAACCTAAGCTGGGGTCCTCAAAGGGCTTTCTTTCCCACACCATTTCTGCTCTACCAGGGCTGTAGGAAGGCCCAGCCAGCACTGCTGCAGAGTGGGTGTTCCCTCCTTCCCAGGCCCTTTCCTGGTGAAGACCCTGCCCATCGTGTGGCTGGTGGCCCATCATCTCCGTTGGGGGTGCTTCCACCATGAGCCACACCAGGCATCCTCTAAGCCCATCTGCACCCTTAGCTGCATCGTTTCAGATGATAAAAAACAGTCAGCTTCAGGCTGTAGCCATGGTACCTGACACTCATTTAAACGTACTAAATGTGCTCTGAACTTCAGAGGGGTGCATTACAGTGCATTCTGAGGTGCAAGCCTCAGAAGTCAGCAAGATGACCTCTCAGAGGTAGAGCCATCAGCGGGTCCTGGGAGTGAGGGTGGGTGGGAGGGTGGTCAGCTGCTTGGAGCCAGAGCTGGTTATTCATGATGCATCCATGCCTGCGTTCCACAAACATTCCTCACACACTAAATCTGGGCCAGACGTCTGCGCTAGACTGTGGGGAGGAACTCTGCACTGCCAATTTACCTGGAGTAAGAGGTGGGGCTCAAGCTGGACTCAGACTTGGCAGGTGGGGCAACGAGAAGGGCAGGTGAGAGGGGGAGAAGCAGGGTTCTTCTGTCCTAGAAAAAGGACAGATATGGGGCTCTAGGGAGAAAGCTCAGGCAGAAAAAGCCATGACCAGCTTCTCAATGTCCGTCAGGGCAGCATGCAGGGGCTGACCATGAAAGGCCTTGTCCTAAGCCAATGTTAAAGTCCGCTGGGAGGTTATGGGCAGCACCCAATCAGATGGTGCCAGAGGCCTGGGGCAGGGTTGTTGTTGTTTAGTGGCTAAGCTATATCTGACTGTTCATGACCCCATGGACTGTAGCCCACCAGGCTCCTCTCTCCATGAGATTTCCCAGGCAAGAATACTGGAGCGGGTTGCCATTTCCTTCTCCAGGGGATCTTCCCGACCCAGGGATCAAATCCACATCTCCTGCATTGCAGGTGAATTCTTTGCCGCTTAGCCACCAGGGAAGCCCCTAGGTCGGAGTTGGGGAGAATGTGTGGGGTCCAGTAGGAACCTGCCTTCCTCATCTGGGGTCAGGGAGTAGGGAAAGCTACAGGGTCCTAGTGGCTGAGGTGGGGGCCGATATGCCAGGCCAGGCACGGTGTTATAGGGCAGATTCTGGTTCCACTAGGACTGATGCTCTGTAACCCATCCATGTGTCTTCCAGTTCCGGAGCCCTATTCCCCCCTTAGCTTCCTAAAACAAAACAAAATTATAGTCTTGTCTTGGCTGCAACATTAGAAAAAGAGATTTATTCACATCTAAGCCAGATTAAGTGGAGAAGCAAGAGGGCTTCAGGATCAGGCGGAATGGTGGCAGCTACAGAGAGCTGGCTGAGGGACAGAGGGGTCCCAGAGGGCCTAGCATTGGTGGATACACCCCTGGGAAGAGCTTTGATTAATCTTCCCTCCCTCTAGGGATGACAGCTCCTTTGAAGATCTGTGTCATCAATCAGAGTGGCAGGAACCCTCCACTATGCAGCAAAGATCAAACATGATATGTTAAAAGTGAAGACAGAGGAGGTGCCCACAGAGTCCTGCCCTGAACCCCGCCTGCTCTTGCTGGTTTCATGAGCCTGCCATGGGGTCGGGGTGGAGAAGTCTGTAGGCATCTCTAGAGATGCTGCCGCACCCATTCTGCAGGACCAAAGGGGCCCCTTGTTGCTCCTGGGGAGATGCCAAGGCTGGTCCTCCAACAGGGCAGCTTGTGCCACCCTCTCAGCCTGGCTGTTGACCTGAGGATGCTCAGGCCAACCTTTATTTGAAATTCTTGCCCACCTGCCCCTTCTCTGAGTTGAGCTATAGGCAGGCTTTTGCCAGGGAAGATGGCATATAACCACCCATGTGACTGCTGCTCCAAAGACGCTGGGACCAAAATGGAGGTCCAAAGAGAAAAGATGAAAGAAAGCTGGGAACAGACCAGGTGAGGCTGCGCTTGGGGGAACCAAATGACTCGGCAGGCAGGCCTCTGTCAGGAAGAGAAGTGCTAAACTACAGTCGACAAAGCAGCTGGTCAACTTGGATTTGATTTGGGCTTGGATGACCCCGAGGAGTTTCAGCTGGCAGGTGGGGCACTGGGCTGGGCAGACTGCTGATCTTGTAGTGGGTGATTTCTTGCTCCTCTAGCTGACAGCACTAACCACATGCAGCTGGTCATTAGAAAAGGCAGGAGCCAAGAGCAAGACAGAAAATTTCTAATCCAGCCCACAGCTGGTTGGATGTTCCAGGGAACAGCATGGAGTATATCAACCAATGGAAGAACTCGGGCCCAATCAGGGGCTGCCTCACCTCCTAGGAGATGATCAGAACTGAGTCAGCCTGGGTATTGAAACCCAAGAGACCAGTTGCTGGACCGGCAGCCTGAGCTCCCAGGTGATAGCCTTCCTGAGGTCACCAACAAGGGCTCAAGAGCTTCTCAGCTGGAAAAATACCATACTGGACATTAAGTTCATTCACTAACAAGTGCTCCTGGGTCTCCTATACAAGTCAACCCATTATTCTTGCTCACAGGGACCTGATTAAGAGTTAAGTGTCTCGAATGGCAGGGTTAGGATTAGGGCAGGAGCTCTTTGTCTTGAAGAGAACCAGAGAATACCCAGGGGACCATGAGCAAGCTGTCAGACCTGTCCTTCCCTTGGCCTCTCCAAACTACTGCCCCCCCATTGACGCTCTTAGTATATTAATACTCATGTATTCCCGCTTACAGAACCCTGCACCTCAGATTCAGTAACTGAATCTGAAAATTGGCATTTTCAGTTGATCTGGACACAAAGTGCTTCAAAGAGGCCTGGGAGGTGGTGGGCAGTGGCCAGGAGACAGGAGAGTCAGGCTGATTGGAGACTGAGAGTTGGTCTTGCAGCCCTAACTCTGGACACAGGCTTGCAGATGCCCATCAGATGCTGATGTCTGTACAAGTGGTGTGTCTGCAGTGACAGCCTGGGACCAGGAAGCAGGGTGTGGGAGCCAAGAGGGGAAGAGGAAGCCTCCAGCCTGGAGAGCTGTGGGGAAATGGAATTGAGACCCTGGCTTCGGACCAAGTTTATGTTCTGGAGATCTGGTCTTCAGCCCTGAGACCCTCTGGTCCCTTGGCTGAGCAAAGACAGAAGTAACCGGGCTGGGTTCTTTGCCAGACAGAAACCAGTGGCCCAAGAATGGGGTCTGGTGGGAATCTCATGGGTTGGCAGAGAGGCTCTTCTCCCCTCAGTTGCTTCAGGGGTCACAGAGTGGTCAACGCAGGAATCTCCTGAGCTGTCCAAAACCACAAAGCATCCTCTCTAGCTCATGCCTGGGGAGAAGGGTAAAAGGGGATCCTGGTGCAGAAGAATTTAGGGTAACAATTAGGGGAAATTTTCTGATATAAAGCTGGTATGCTGCTTCCTGTAAACTTTTAGCAATAAAGAGAATGTGCATGTGTGCATGCTAAATCACTTCAGTCATGTCTGACTCTTTGTGACCCTATGGATTTTGCAACCCTATGGGCTGTAGACAGGCTCCTCTGTCCATGAGATTCTCCAGACAAGAATACTAGAGTGGGTTGCCGTGCCGGCCTCCAGGAGATCTTCCTGACCCAGGGATTGAACCCATGTCTCTTATGTCTCCTGCACTGGCAGCCAGGTTCCTTACCACTAGTGTCACCTGGAAAGCCCAGTAAAGAAAAAAACCCTTGTTTAATTGAACCAGTTAGCCAGAAGCAGGAGAATGGGCAAAATGACCTTGACATGCAGATGTTTTTGAAGAGCCTTTGTGGTAAACTCAAGCAGCGGTGCCTGGACAGAGAGAACCCTGAGCTCCCAGTCCACCAGGCCTCACACTAATGCAGTAGGAAGAGGACAACACAACTGAGGTGTAACCCTCCTGTTCCACTCAACAGAAGAGGTGATGAGACGGTCCTACTCTGGCCTAGCCTGGAGACCCCAGGGTGGTAGAATCACAGATTGCCAGAGGAAAGGGAACTCAAAGAGGCAGACTTGCTACCCCCAACAAGAAACTGGGGCCAGAGAGGTAGCCTGCTGCTTTCAGCCCCTTCTGGAGGGTCTCCATGCCTGTGGACCCCTGGGAGAATGCCTTCCAGGAGAAGAGCCGGCACCTAGCCGGAGGAAGCGAGGGGGGACAGCCGTGGGGAGCCGGGTGTGGAGAATGGTCCCCATGACCCTAGCCAAGCTTCTGGGCCCCAGATGAAGAGTGCATCGTTGGTTCCCCCTGGAGGGGAGTAGTCAGTCACCCCGTAAAAGTTTATTTTTATACATGTCTGATCTATTTCACATCCGCTCAGATATTTTGACACATATACAGGAAATGTAACTCTCTCCCATATGGCACTGTGTGTTTGGCCAGACCTGGGGAAACTCAATAGGGTCACAGAGGAGCAGAGGGGAGTTGCAGTGTCAGGAAAGAATGCCAGAGGCCTGAGGCCACAGTGGGCACCTGGGGCCAGCAGGCTGGGGACGGGTCAGAGCGAGGTCAGTGCAGAAATCCCCCTGCCTGGGTACAGGGCCCCAGGGTCTCACGCCTAGGAGACTGAGAGTGCTGTGGCTGCTGCTCCCCAGGAGGGATGAAGTGATCCAGGAGAGGGCAGCTAGAGCCAGGGGATGGGGCGGTTAGAAAAACAAAGACAAGTCAGGCCTGAGGCCCAAAAGCTGAGACTCCTCAGACACCAGCAGAGCCGTGCTGGCATCTGGGCACGAGCACCGCAGGAGACCCACAGCTCAAGTGAAACAAAGGGAGCGGTAAGGCACTCTGGGCTGGGTGCTACCCACTTGGACCTTCCCCGAGTCAACGAACTCCTGTGGGCCTCCATTTCCTCATAAGCAAATCAGGGTTGATGTTACTTAGCCGGGAGGTCGGGAGGATGAAAGGGGAGAAGGCACATACTGTTTTTTGGATGGGTCTGGTGCAGGAGAAGAGGTTGGCACTTGCTAGTTCTCTGTTCTGAACTATAAAATGGGGAGGATGCTGGTGTCTTCCTCCAGAGCAGTGGGAGATTGAAATGGGACAATATGGGACGATGTGAGTGAATCGCCAGGCACAATGCCGGCTCCAGGGGTGTGCTTTCCACGTGGCACCGTGGTGAAGAACCCACCTGCCAATGCAGGAGACACAGCAGAGGTGGGTTAGATCCCTGGGTTGGGAAGATCCTCTGGAACAGGAACGGCAACCCACTCCAGCATTCTTGCCTGGAGAATCCCACGGACAGAGGAGCCTGGCAGGCTACAGTCCACGGAATCACAGTCAGACGTAACTGGGCACCCACGTGCACAGCAGTGGCTTCCTGGTTCTTTCCTTCAGAACACGCTGGGTCTTCACGTGATGCTGGCAGGCCCCATGTGGGTGTGAGCACAGCACGGTCTGGAAGAACACAGAGGAGCACCTTGCCCCTCCACACGGGTCAGGGAGGGTCCTTCTCAGCTCTTGCAGAGAGGAAAGTAAACTCATTGTTCCATGATGGATGGTAGCCAGAATAGCGCACTAACTTTATTGGGCTTCTCCCTTTTTATTTTTTGAAGTTTAAATTCATTGACATAGCATTCCTACAGGGTGCCCCATGGAGGCAGGCTGATGGACAGCCATCCATAACTCAGGGTCGAGAACGGAGCAGATGCCCGGCTCTCTCCCCGTGATCCCTTAATGCTGGCATCAGACACAGGGCACGGCAAGACTGGCCACGGGACAATCTCTCCAAACAAAGCCATGTGGACTCTCCTACTCCTCCTATGTGCTTGAACACCACACGGGTAGCCTGGCCTCTGCCTCTGTTTCCAGGGACTCCTTCCCCACAGCTATGGGCGCTGCTGGCCTGGAATACGTCCCTGCCTTGGTCATCACTGCCCCAGCGAGCTGGTTCAGGATCTCAAAGGGCCAAGGAGGAGCCTCGCAGTCCCTGCTTGGTAAATGGGGTGTGACAGCCGAGAAGTCGCTAAGCCCTCCCCTTCCTCCTTTCTCCTCTGGGACCCAGAAGGCTGAAGCTCCGAAAAGCCCAGGGAGTGTCAGTAGGTGGAGGCTGCACTTGGCCTCACCTCACCCCACTCCCCCACCCACCTCCCTGTAAATCCTGGCGACACAACAGGAAGGCCCTTTAACTAGCACATAAAAGTGCTTTGGGCTTTCAAAGGCCTGCTCTGCATTTATGGGGAGCCCGAGGCTTTTACGGGCCATTTCTAGTCCCCCTCCCCCTGACCTACTGATACACTGTGGTTTCTAGCTGTGACATGGGGAATTATCACAGCCCAAGCCTAGTGACCAGTGGGGCAGGGAAGGAGAACGAGGGAGCCTTGCACCAGGGAGGCAAGGATATCTCAGCAAGGCCCAGCCGGTCATCCAGCCTCCATGGGCCAGGCAGTCTTCTGAGGGGTCCCTCTGACTGGCCCCTCTGTCCTTTGATAGGGCTCAGAATAAGGCCTCACCAAGTTGGTGCTGACGGATTGACTGATCTAAAGCCACAGTAACCATGGATCAGCCTCAGAAGGGGCTCAGCAAATGCTCCTGAAGGGCAGGCAGGGTCTTGTCCTAAGAGATATTCAGCCCGTTCTGGAGCTGACCAGGCAGGTAAGCCAGTCAGACTAGTGTTCAAACAATGGATTTTTTTCTTAATTTATTTATTTTTAATTGAAGAATAATTACAACATTGTGTTGGTTTCTGCCATACATCAACATGGTTCAGCCATAGGTAAACATATGTCCCTTCCCTCGTGAGCCTCCCTCTCACCTCCCACCCCATCCCGCCCCTCAAGGTTGCCACAGAGCCCTGGTTTGAGTTCCCTGAATCATACAACAAATTCCCACCGGCTATCTGTTTCACATATGTTAGTGTATATCAAACAATGGATTTTGAAAATCTTGTTTGGCCCTGAAAGACTGAGCCTATAGGCTTGTAAGGATGTGTCACGGGGGGTGGGTGGGGGTGGGGGTGCAGATTGTTAAGCATCTCTCCAATGTAGAAATGTAGAGCTGGAACTTCATCTCAGCAGCCTTGCAGAAGCGTTTTCCCCACCTGGGCCTCTGATCCTCCTTAGTACAGAGAATGCTCTGGCTCTGAGTGTGTGGGCAGTGGGAATAGGGTAGGGGGTGTGGTCCCCAGCTTGGGAGATGTGAAGGCTGGTGGAAAGGAAGAAGTGGCCAGTCTCCACCTGCTCCCATCTTCTCCTGCCTCCAGGCTCCCAAAGTAGACCCCAAGACCCCTCACTGAGGTCTGCCAGGACCCCCTCTCCACCCTGCTCACTGCCCCTCCCTTCTTGATTGTCTTCTCTATCAAGCTTCTTCTCTGCTATTTTCTTTTTTAGTTTTTCCTCTCCCTTATTATCTCCTCTTCCTCTTCATTGGTCTCCCTCCTATTCTCATCCTGTGGACCATTTCACTCTGTTTTTACCTTTTATTTCTTTTCTTTTCCTTTCTATATTTATTTGATTTAACCATCTTCCTCCCTCCTCTCTTGTACAAGATGTGTCCCTTAAGGTCTCATTTAACAATGAAATCACATAATTTTTTAAGATTCCATAAACATAGGCCATGCACAGTGTCAGGCAATTTCCTGGTTATTATTATGTTTAAACCTCACCATCATCCTCTGAGGCTGAGGCTGCTCGCATTTTATAGGTGCAAAACTGAGGCACAGAGAACAGGCATGATTGCCTAGGACCACACAGCTATCAGACGATTGACCTAGGATTACCTCCACCTGCCTTCGATAACAACTATAATCAAGATTTCTTATAGTAGTGGCATATAGTATGGCTCCAGAATATAGTACAGTACATGCCAAATAGAGATAGTACATTTAGTGCAGTTTACGATATACGGCCAGATACTGTTCTGAGCGTTTGTATTCTCAGCTCACACTCCTATAAGGCAGGTACTGCTGCTTCCACCCTCATTTTACAGACGATGAAACTGAAGTGTAAGAGATGAAATAACTTTCCATACTATAACTAGTAGATGGCAGAGGAAGATTCACGCCCAGGCCCCTGTATACACCATCACTGGGCCCTCCCTCCTCTCCATGTTCTGTGGCAGGCGGTCCTTTCATTGGGAGTTTCCGGATGATGGAGGCATCACCTCTGGCTCAGACAGCAACAGAGTCCTCGGGGGCCTATGGGCCAAACCCACCAAGGGAAGGTGTCCACAGCACATGTCTGGGGCTGTGTGTCCTAAGGAATGCCAAGGCCAAGTGCTAAGCACGGATGTCACAGGCAGGGGTTGGCTGAGACAAGAGGATCTTGTCTTGTTTCCAGACTAGACAGAATAAAGGCCTCTATTTGGAGTCCCTGCCCCCCAGCCGGCTCCTCTGTTCCTGGAAGGGCCTTTCATTCCCCTCCTGGGAAGGCCTGGAGAACGTGCCCTTCCTCCTGACCTGCTCTGGGAGCAGCAGCTGACTCCTGCTCAGGGAGGGGCCCTCTGCTAAGGTCAGGCAGCACCCCACTTGGGCCCATGGCTGCCCCAGCCACTGGTGAGTTCTTGGCGGGTACCTGGTCTTGTTCTCCCTCACCCTGGCATGGCAAGGAATGTGCTTCTGTCATCCTATCCTCCCTCCCCAACCCTAGCCCAGCGCAGAATTGGATTAAGAACAAAAATATGAGCTGTGTTTGTTTTAATCAGCTTCAAGACATGGGGGTTTTTAAAGGGAAGGAGAGCAGGCCGGAGCTGGCCCCGGGGCAGGCAGGCTGGGCGGTGATGCCATCCCAGGGTCAGAAGCACGCCGAGCCATGAGTGCATCTGCAGGTCAGATCCTGGGGCAGATAAGGGCTGAGAGGGAGAGGACCTGGGGGGCCAGGGGGCTGGAGGAAGGATGAAAAGGATAGAAAGGAGGGAGGGAAAGATAGGGTTTTCCCTAAGAGTGCAGAGGGCCGGCAACCAGCAGCCCTGTGCTGGCATGGCAGGAGGCAGGAGGGGAGGATGCTGTGAGGCTGGGGGAAGCCCCTGGAGCCCAGAAAAGCCAACAGAGAATCATTTTTTCTAGAAAAGGGCTTCCTCCTGGTCTTTGGAATGAGGGATAATGGGAAGGAGTCGAGGGAGAGTCAACTGCGGTCTCCACCACCCGATGGCAGGAAGAGTCCCTGCCTGGGGTCACCACAGAGTCCGAGCAAGAGTACCTGGGCTGGAGCTGGCACCAGAGGGGACAGGTGCTGACAGTGAGTCAACCACACAGAACCCAGTGGAAATTGCGAGGTGTCAGAGGTCATTTTTAGGGAATCAAGGCCTCAAGGAGCAAGAGGCTGGGAAAACAATGATCTCCCTGGGTAGATCTCAGGTTGCATGGAGACCTGGGGGCCAGGGGGTATGGGGAAGGATTCTGAAGAGGGAGCCAGTGGGTGCTCTGGGATCCTGGAACAACTGCTTTTTTAAAAGCCCCTGTGGCCATACGACTGTACACTTGCAATACGAGAGGTTATCCTTACACGTGCCCTGTGAACCAAGGAAAGCTGCCCAGAGAGTTTCAGGGACTAGTCCAAGGTCACACAGCCAAGGAGAGAAGAAGCTGGTACAGTCACCTCAGGCTCAGGTTTTCTGGCCAGTGCTCCAACCTCCATGGATGGGACAGCCTCGGCTAATTCTCAGATCAAAGCTTCCAGATGGAAACGATAACCTCAGACAGCTCAGGGCAGAGCTCCCAGAGGCCTTCCCCAGAACTCTCCTATTCCCCAGCCTCTGGGCACCAGGAGAAAGGCCTGGACTGGCTCCGTCCACGTGCCAATCACACTCCAACACTGTGGGCCATCCTCGCCCGGGGGGGACTGTAAGGTGATAGCTGGATGTCTGAGCCAATCCCCAGTCCCCTTTAGATCAAAGCATGAGCTCCTCAGGACAGAACCGGGTCTTCTAATTCAGGTTCACAGATGGGTTTCGGTCCATAACGACACTTTTGCCAGTCAGAGGTGAAAGAGAAAAATCAATAACCCTTATACGGTAACATTTGGATTTCCCTGGTAGCTCAGTAGTAAAGAATCCACCTGCTAATGCAGGAGACATGAGTTCGATTCCTGGTTGGAGAAGATCCCCTGGAGAAGGAAATAGCAACCCTCCAGTATTCTTGCCTGGGGAATCCGATGATCAAAGGAAACCTGGCAGACTCAGTCCATGGGGTCGCAAAAGATTTGGATACAACTTAGCAACTAAAAACAATAAAATATGGTAATATTTAGTCAGCTTTTAAATTTGAAATATCATTCCTGTTCTGATTTAGAATGTTCTTTTTTTCTTGTTACAAAACATGATGAAAGTAGGACTTCTGGAAAACCTACTCTTGGAAAAATTATAACTGCCAAACCTATGTCCATCCCCTTAATTTTTAATTGGTCCATAAAATCCACAAGTTTGAAAACAACTGTAATATTTTATTTGGAGACATTCTTACCTAACCTGAGGCGCAGGCTTCCCAGGTGGCACTAGTGGTAAAGAATCCACCCGCCAATGCAAGAGATGCAAGAGATGTGGGTTCCATCCTTGGGTTGGGGAGATCCCCTGGAGGAGGAAATGGCAACCCACTCCAATATTCTTGCCTGGAAAATTCCATGAACAGAAGAACAGTCCATGGCTGAAAAGAGTCGGACACGACCGAGCATGTACACACACACACACACACACACACACACACACACACACACAGAGTGAGGCTCACTGCAGAGTTCTGCACACTAGAAGTACTCACTACATGTGGAGCAGGGGATGTCTTACAGTCCAGGCCAGCAGGCACTTGGATGTGGAGACCTGGGCTGTAGAAATCTCCAATGGCTGGGCAGGCCTGAGCAAATTCCTGCCATTTTCAGCCTCAGTTTCCTCTTCTGGAGGAAGAGACAGGAGGAGACAGGGCTTTCAGTCAAACTCTAAGATGAATCCCAGGGGCAACATTCCACGGCTCCCAGAAAAGAGACCCGCCAGCCTCAAGCACTGAGTCTGCAGCTGTGCCCCAGGCAGAAGACTGACGGGGGTGTGGGGGGCACTTGAACAGATGGCCCATGTGAAAGAAGTTCCAGTAACAACAACAAAGATCTGACGGCCCCGAGAAAAGAGACTCAGGCCCAAAGCAAATGAATGCCCACTGGCCCATTGGCCCATGCCTACGGATGCAGCTCCCAGCTCTCCCAGGCTGGGATCAGGGTCAGAGCTGCCCTTTCATTGTGAGTCTCGCCACCCTTCTGTGGGTCAAGTGGATCCAGTCCAAAGCAACCAAACTGGACTTTGCCCCTTCTCTGTGCCAAAGGCCAGGGATGCACACATTATTCAGGAAGATGTGCATACAGTAGTGCCACATTAGTCAAATTTCAAATAGAAGTGTTCCTCTCTTCATGAGGAGGGCATGGCAACCCACTCCAGTATTCTTGCCTGAAGAACCCCCATGGACAGAGGAGCCTGGCAGGCTACAGTTCATAGGGTTACAAAGAGTCAGACACAAATGAAGCGACTTAGCATGCACACAGGTGTAAGTACCCCAGTGTGTTAAGTGGCAATTGGACTAAAGAAAATATGAGCAGCCTCCACTCTCAGAGATCAGTCCTTGGCAAATACCCTACTGACCCAAGGGGGATACAGAGGGGAGGAGACCCAGTCTTCCCATAACGAGCATTCTGGACCACAGAAAAAGTGGGTGTCATGCACAGACCCAGCAACAAGGTAAAAAGCAGGGGCAGAAGGCATGGACTGCTGGCTGTCAATGGGATCTGGAATGAAGCCATCTCTGTGAATGCTGGAGCGAGATCAGGAAGGGCGTGTGCTGATTCAGAGCCAGGCACCGGTACCCCAGGCGCTGTCTCCAGTGTGTGGGTGACTTTTTAGCTTTGGTCCAGCTGTGAAGAGGAAAGAGGTGTCTTTGCCAGGGTCCTCGGGTGCAGGCAGAATGGGCATAGCTGTCCGCACTGAGCATGGAAGGAACAGGGACCGTGGGGGCAGGGTGCTCACAACCCTTCCACCCCCTCAGGCAGCTGAGCTCTGCACAGTCTCAGCCCCATTCCCCAGACACCAAGGGACACCCGCTGCTGACACCACGGCATTGGGTTTCCCCTGGGCCGGCTCAGGCTACTGTCACCAGTCTGCCAGGAAATTGCTGCTGACACTCGGGGAAGGGCCCAGGGAGTGGGGAGGCCAGGGATTGTGAGTTCTGAGGAGGCGCTAGACGGGGCTGGAGCAGGGGAGACAGCTCTGGTTCTGAGTCTCCATCCCACTCCTGCCCCTTCTGGGCCGCAGCAGAAGGCCAGGGAACCTGGCAGCTTGTGGCTAGCCTGGCCATGTGGAGTGCCATGGAGGGGAAGAACAGGACTCCCCCTATACCCCAAACCCAGGGTTATACAAATCTGTTCCTTAGCATCCCTCCAGGAGGAATGCCACGCCTGCCCCATCCTCATTCGGCCATGTGCCCAGTACACTGAAGGGTCCACCTCATGCTTTAATCTGGAGAAAGACCATGTTCCTTCATTGTGAGTCCCACCAGGTCCCAGGTAGTTCGCCGTGCAGCCTCACCTGGGCCTATACACCATCTCTTTCTCACTCTCTCTGCTGGGTTTACTAAAACAAAAACATGCAGTGGCTCCCAGGTACTCCTGAGTATTTCAGAAGTTTGGGACGAAAATGGAAACAAGGCCAGGCGTAAGTGGCAGGAAGGGGAAGGGACCTTCAGACTGGGAATTGGGATCCTCTGACTGTCACTGCCCCCCCTGTTCTCTGACAGGAAGTACGTGCACATGTATGAACATGTGCACGTGTGTGTGCACCTGTGTGTGTCCATGCATGTGTTGGGGACCTTGGGGATGGAATGACCATCAGGGCCACAGAGGGCCACAGAACACTCTGGGCTTCCAAGGGCAATAGTTGCAGGATTTGGGGGCCCAAGCCACTTGGAAAGAAATATCTGAACAGCACCACTCTCCCCGCTCCCTCATGAAAGCCCTCAGTCCTGGAATGTGCCATCCACCCTGGCTTGATCCTGGATTGCCCCACCCTAGTTCCTGGCCAGGAAGGGGAAGAGGAAGGCTAGAGGTAGAAGCAGACCCTATGAAATTCTGAAAGGGGCTGGACCTTCTGGGAGAGAATCGGGGAGTGCTGGGAAGGGTGGTGAGCCTCCTGTGAGCGTGGGGTGAGGTTGTGGGTGTCCAGCCAGGGGACTCCAGAAGGCAACGGACAGTTCCTGGTACCAGGCTGGGAGCCACTGATCTCACCAGCCAGCAGCTTGGAGCCTTCAACCCAGACAAAGACAGGCCTCTCCCTGGGAGCCCCTCCAGGGTAGGGATAGGGCATCTCAGAGGAGGGCCAGTCAGTCTATCCATCCATCCACCAGCAGGTGTTTCAAATACCTGCCAGAGGCCTGACGCTGACAAAAATGCAGAATTTTCTCAAACAGGCCCATCTCTCCCTCAGTCTGGGAGACCCCAGAAGGCGCCTGACAGCAGGGATGGGCAGGGGACAGCAGCGTCTAATTTCCCTGAAACTATTACCTACTGTTCTCACTCTTCAATTAATCAAGTAAGGACATTAAAGACAGATAAAAGTATTTTAACACCTTCTTTAAAATAAAGAGGATAAAAGGCAGTTCTTCCCAAGATCAATTAGTGACAGAGGTTAGACTAGAGGTTATTTTGTGGGGAACTGATTCAAAGCGACACCAGGAGGCCTGAGGGACAGTAGGCAAGCGCTAGCTTCAGATCGGGAAAACACGGAAATTCGCTGGTCTGTATTCTCAGGTTAGTGCGCTTTGTTCACGTAACTTACACCTCAGTAAAAAAAGCAAAGACAGACAGAAGTCAGACATTAGCTCATGAAACCACATGGACTCGGGCAATGCTTCATGAATTCAAATTCTAGCTTCACCTCTTGGTATCTGTGTGGCTTTGAACAAATTACTTAGCCTCTCTGGGCTTCAGCCACCTCAGCTCTAAATGAGGGTAATAATTACACTTACCTCAAAGAGCTCTTGGGAGGATTAAATGAGTTAAAACATGTGAAGCCCATCCAACCACATTTGCCATATAGTAATCACTCGGTAAGTGCTAGGCACTGTTATTAATATTATTTCAAGAAAGTGCAGCTGCCAATTTCATACTGAAATACAAGAATAAATTTAAAAACTTCACATTAAGAAAACATAAAATGACACTTTATAATGTAAATTACATGCTGTGATATGGCTTTCTTGCACAAACATAATTAGAGACTCTATATGTGATTACTCATTAATTATTCAACAAATATGTATTGAATGCCACTAGCTGCTAAAACTATCCCAAACAGTAAAATAAAGCAGTGATTCAGTCAAAATTCCTGTCCTCATGAATTTACATGTGGGAGACAGTACAGAAATAAGCAAATAAAAATGTAACACAGGGCTTCCCCAGTGGTCCCGTGGTTAAGAATCTACCTTGCAATGCAAGGGACGCTGGTTCAAACCCTGACCTGGGAAGATCCCACATGTCGCAGAGCAACTAAGCCCATGTGCCACAATTACTGAGCCCACACTGCAACTACTGAGGCCTATGCATCTAGAACCTATGTCCACCACAAGAGAAGCCACCGCAATAAGAAGCCTGCACACCACAACGAAGAGTAGCCCCCACCGGCCACAACTAGAGACAGCCTGCATGCAGCAACAAAGACCCACCACAGTCAAAAAATAAAATAAAATAAATAAATAAATCTTTAAAAAACTTTACCGTATATATTAAGCATCAACAGAGGACATCAAGCAGGATGAATACCAAAAGATCTACACAAAAACCACACCACACCGAAATGGCAGTAAATCAGGACAAAGAACAAATCTCAAAAGAAGTCAGAAGGGGGAAAAAATGCAAACGCTTTACTCACAGAGGAACAAGGTAAAAATTACATCAGACTCCTCCTCAGACACCAAGCAAGCAAGATGAAAGGAAAGTGAAATATCTGAAGTGTTGAAATAATTTTGTATCCAGTGAAAACATCCCTCAAAAGTGAAAGAAATGGACTTTCTCAGGCAAACAAGGTCAATAGTGGTAAATACTGTGAGAAAAATGAAGGCAGGCTAAAGGGTTAGAGAACAATGAGGAAGGTGCTGTCTCAGGGAGGTGAGGACATCTCCCGAAGGAGGTCCATGTCCATGGAGACCCGAACAAGGAGAAGGAGCAGAGCGGCGCCACACGAGGACCAGGGAGGGAGCCCGGGCAGAGGGAAGGGCAGGGACAAAGGCCCTGAGGTGTGGGGTGTGCTGCAGGAGCAGAAAGATGCCATCCCAGCTGGAGTAGGAAGAGCCCGGGGTGGAGGGTGTGAAGAACGCGGTGCCCGAGGCCTGGGTCACAGGGGGAGTTTGAGTTCAGTTCTGAGTGCCAGGAGAAGCCACAAGAGGAGTCTGAGCTGAGGGGTGATACCGTCGGGCCTCTCTCTTCCAAAGATCACTCTTGGCCTCGGCGTCTGAAGAATGGGGAGGAGCAAGGAGAACAGGTCCAGGGCAGCGTCCAGGCGGGAGATGGTGGGGCCATGGACCAGGATGGGGGGCAGAAGCGGGTGATTCACTGGATTCTGGATACTTGGTGGAGCAATCGGATGAGGGGCGGAGTGGATGTGGGGGGTGAGGCAAGGAAGGGGACCATGTGGGTCTTTGGCCTGAGCAACTAGAGAGGGGCAGTGCCTGCGGCTGAGATGGTGCGCCTGCGAGAGGAGCCGATTTGTGGCCGAGTCGAGGGTTCTGCTTTGTTAGGTTGAGACGCCTTCTAGGCCTGCAATCGGAGAGGACACGCGGACAGCTGGACATACCAGTCTAGAACTCAGGGGAGCGGGCAGAGCGGAAAATACCACTGGGAGTCGTCAGCAGCAGGAAGTCAAGCTCACATGCCCTGCCTGTTCTCACGCTTGGGGTTTTCTCATAATCATTATGGAAAATTCCCTGTAGCTCTGCTAAGAAAAGTGGAAACAGTTTTTCTAGGGTTGTCTCATTAAGGTTGGAATATTCTGGGCGACATCAGAGAAGGCGAGACCAGCATCCCCCCCCCCGCCTCCAGTAACTCCATCCGTCCTCTCCCTGTGGGTGGTGAGCAGGTGTCTGATGGCCGAAGATCCAGGGATCCAGGAAAGGAGTGGTTGACGCTTTGTGCCAAAGGCCAGAGAAAAATACCACCTGGGCGGGACCACTGGATGCCCTGGGTAGAACTGGAAACAATGTTAGATGGTGCTCTGAAGAGAATGAAATAATCATTCCGTCCACTTCTCCCTCAGACCTGATCGCAGTATGACTTTGGAATAATAGCTGCGTCTGGTCACTAAAACTGTGGCTGATGGGACTTTAACAGCCTTTTACAGTGGCTGACATTCCTGTTTAACAAAAGAAAGCAAACTTTAGACTCCAAGCCTTCCAAAGGCAACTTGAGCTACAATGTAATCACATTCTATGCCTTAGTTTTATTTATTTTTCTGGCTACCCTCTGTTTAAGACAAGTGCTACTGGTGTTCCATTTATAGTAGGACTGTACAATGTTCTTTGAAAAGATACTCATGTGTATGTGGACATGCATGCGTGTGTGTGTCTGTGTGTGTGTGTGTGTAATGAGTTAATTTAAAGAAAAATGTTAATAGTACAAGTGGTACTCAGATGTGGCCGAAATCATGAAGGTGCTACTCACAAGACGAAAACCTGAAAAAACATGACTATAAAAGATGAAAAAATGGAAAACAAGAGCCTTGAGTCTCAGATTGGTACACAAACCCCATAACCACCCAAATCACCCAGGATCAAGGGCAGGAGCATTTTACTTTTCCATTATAGCCCAGCAGGCTGCAGGTAGATAACTTTTCCGCTTCCACAAAGAATGTTGCTTTTGTATTTGCTGTGGCTATATTCCACCAAAGGGCTTCTCTGGTGGCACAGACTGTAAGGAATCTGCCTGCAATGCAGGTGACCCATGTTCAATCCCTGCGTCGGGAAGATCCCCTGGAGAAGGAAATGGCAACCCATTATAGTATTCTTGCCTGGAGAATCCCATGGACAGAAGAGCCTGGTGGGTTACAGTCCATGGGGTCACAAACAGTCAGAGACCACTGAGTGATTAACACTTTCACTTTCACAGGTTTCACCAAAGGCAAAAATTCTCTGAATATACAATTCTCACCATCTCAAGTCCACAAATTTGATGTTATTAACACAAATGGTATTTTCCCAAACACTGCAAACTTATGAAATGCTTCTGAATCAGCAAAGACTACAATATGCTCTTTAAATAACAGCTGCATCCAATCATACTTTTAACTCACGGAGATGGAAGTTCTGAACCAAAATGTTGCCAAATGGTACCCTTATCAAAAATAAGGAGTGGGTTTGGGCATGACTCAGGGCTTTAAGAGGCATCTGGCCTAGGCCAGACCTCAGGTGTCTCTGTGTATCAGGTGGTCCCCACACAGGACTGCCTACCCAAGTCAGATGAGAGTGTCCATGTGGGGTCCCTAGACCCAGGCAGAGAACGGAGCTCAGGAAGAATAATAACAGAATACATTCAGATGTTGGTGTTGCTGTCCTCCTAGGACCCCAAAGCAGCCACCATACCCCTTCCCTGGAGACCTTTTGGCCTGCTGATGTTATCCCAAAAGTAGGAATTATGGGTCCTGGGTTCTCAGCACCTCCAGCTGTGACCGGGCTGAAGGAGGCACAGCTGCCTTGCCCGAGGCTGTGTCTCTTGCGAAGGAGAAACATCCGGCCAATTCCACCAAGAATGTCAGTCAAAATGCAGGGCGGGACTCGGTCAGCTCAGCCATCCTGTCCAGCAGTTCTTGTGTCCTGGGAGCAGGCGCCTGGATAGGCCAGGATAGGACCTCATCCCCACTGTCCTCTCCCATCTAAAACCTGCAGCTTGGGGGGGGCCGCAGGATGCGGAGGATGTGACCTAGGATGTGGGGACCCGCGGGCTCCGTGGAGAGATATGCAGAGGTGAAAGGGCAAACCTGCTTCTAGTCTCCTTATCAGGAACGGCCGAGGGAAAGGGAAGTGGGCAGCCCTGGAGGTCAGGCTGGGGGGTCATGGCTGGGGCAGAGTGAGACCCAAGAGACCTGAGAGGAGAGCCTGCTGGGTGGGGGAGAAGGAGAAAAGGGTGGGGGTGCAGAGGGAGGGTCACGGAGGAACCAGCTGCACAGCCTGTTCCCGAGGTGGTGGGCGGGGGGAGGGTGGTGCAGAAGCTAGGGTGGCCAGCCCTCCAGGTTTGCCTGGGACTGTAGGGCTTCCTGAGAGATAAGACTTCCAGGCTTAAAATGAAGGTGTAGCTCTGGCTGGGGACTCACCCCACCACCGTGCTAGAATGCCTTCTTACTTCTCCCCTCCCGTTCTCCACACAACAAATAATGACACGTCCCCTCTGTGCTGGGTCTGCTGCCAGACACAGGGGGCTCAGCAGTGAAAGGACCAGCATGGCCGGGGCCCTTGGAGCCCGCAGACTGAGCATCCTCCTCAGCACACGCAGGTGGACTCCGCATCGCACACCCGTCCGGCCAGCCCTCCGCAAGGTGCCTCTGGGGCACATTTCTGGGAAGCTTTTTGTCTACCCCACCAAACCCCAAAGGTGGGGACTGGGTCTCCTTCACAGCTCTGCCTCCCAGTGAGCCGGCCTAGGGCCCTGAGCAGCATGGGTGCTTAATACGTCTTTGGCTTGAGGGGCTAAAGCACTCGGGGCAGACTGGAAGTGGGGACACCTGTGAATGACCAGTCCCTCACCTGCACCAGCTCACAAGCATACACACACGTATGCACACGCACACACCCAGACTTCGAGCAACATTCTTCCTGACTCAGCACAGATGGGTGCCCAGCCCTCTCAGCTAGGAAGGGCGAGGACACACGGGAGGCCTGTAGGCAGACCCCAGCCTAGGTTAGGGGGAGGTGGTCCCCTAGATGAGGGGGGGGGGCAGAGCTGGCTTGTTCTCCCCTAGCTGTGAGGTCTTAGCCTAGGGCTCCATCATTCTAGTCCCTCAGGGATCCCACCTGCAAGGAGCTCACAATAGTCAATGTACCCCATGTATGTCTGGGGTCATCACGGCGAATCAGAGCCACGCTGAGGCTCCCTTGACCTTGGTCCTTGCAGCTGGAGAAACCAATGGGGACCCTGAGGGGAGGCTAGGCCTCTGGAGGCACATAAGGGTCTGCAGGGGTGGAGGGCAGTGCTGGAAGAGGGCAAAGGTTCCAGCTACAACTCCGACCAGCTCCTCTGCCTGCTTAGAGAGTAAAGGACTGTATCACTGAAGTCACCACAGGACTGTAAGCTTCTTGCAGGCACACAAGACTGTGTGCACTCATCTTAGTCTACCCAGAAGGGCAGTGCTCAGATGGGCTCTCCACACTTTCCATGGATGTTGCCCTTCGAGAGCAGCGCCCCACGTTTCTGTCTTGCCCCCTGCTGACGTTTTATCATATTGCAACTCACGAAATATAACGAAAAGCAAGAGGTGGGATTTCTGACTGGCTGTGTTCAGCCCGCATTTGAGAAGTCTGGTCTTGAGATATCATTAGGATAAAACCCCTGAGTGTTCCAGGAATAGCTGGAACCTAGCCACTCCCAACCAACTGAGGAGTGGCAGAAAGGAGCAGGATGTGGCAAGACAACTTTAGAGAAAACAGCAGCCTGCGGCACACGATCCACAGAACACAGACAGCAAAAGCACCAAAGGGACCTTGGGCCTTTTAAATCAAAACTTAGGTGTCCAGAGGTGGATTATCACAGTCTTTGGCAAACGCACACTCATGCTTTCCTTTAGTTAGTTATTCACTTAGCAACTTTTCATAATTCATAAACACGCATGAACTAGGAATTTTCTTTCTTTTTAAACAGTAGAGACCCCCCCCCTTTTCTTCTAAAGGAAATTTCACCGGAATCCTGGTAAATAAAAAGTGGAACCGCTCTGGCTGCAGTAGGGGTGGGGGCTGGCTGCTGCCTGCTTGGCCCCCTCTTTCACTGCCCCAACTGCCCTGAGAAGCCCCTTAGAATTCTGTGGAACATGATCTAAAGCAACATGATCTATGCCCAGAATGGCAGGAACCTGTCTTTTTCATTTCTATGTCCCAGCACCCAGCACATACCCAGTTAAGTGCCTGGTTTCAACAAATGTTGGGTAAAATGAACTGAATAAGCGAAGCTTGCTCCAGTGTCTACCCAGGTCTGATTTGGGAAGAGGACACCGAGAAGTGTCTCTGCCTCCAAATGTCTCCCCCATCAGCCTACCACAGTGCCTACCATTCCCCATCCCCACGCAGTCTAACTCTGCCTGTTCCCTGGGATTCAGAGCAGATCCACCTCCTCCATGAAGTTTTCCCAGATGTCCCCAGCCACAGTCATCTTGCTGCCTTTGAACGCTGTGGCCACTTTATAACACCTCTTTCCTGCATTCTTCACACTCACTCAGCCCAAGGTATTTGCATACATCTCATTTCCCCAACCGTGCAGATGCTGCCCTCCTTAAGGGTAGGACAGGTTTGACTGACTGCTTCCATCTCAGCGCCTTCAAACAGTAAAAATCAATTAATGTATTCGAGGTAGAAGTCTCCTGATTTAAGGACACTGTGTCTCCGGAAGGCCCGTTAAAGTTCTCAACAGGGGCACCTGGAATCAATCTGACTACTAAGACATGAGTGCAAAGTAGCTTCTCCACTCCAGGAACCATCACCAAGGAGAGAGCATGCAAGGAGATCCAAAAGAGGGAAGTCTGGCTGGAAAAGAGACATGTAGGGCTGCAC
This sequence comes from Muntiacus reevesi, assembly GCF_963930625.1. Taxonomy (NCBI): domain Eukaryota; kingdom Metazoa; phylum Chordata; class Mammalia; order Artiodactyla; family Cervidae; genus Muntiacus; species Muntiacus reevesi. Next base: position 95,385,284 of record NC_089249.1, read on the forward strand.
TAGTGCCAAAACTGTGTGAAGAGGTTGGGTCCCTGGCTCTGAGAAGGATTTGGAAAACGTGGTCCAGGAAGAGCTGGAGGAAGGGACAGTGAGAGTAGAGACGGGCTGAAGGAGGGTCCTGGGTCCTGGGGCACTTGAGTTCGCCTCCCCACGCTTGTCTCCAGTGCCTGGCAGGCTGGGACAGGGGGACTGGTTCCCTTTTCCTCCCCTAGAACATCTGGGGCTGCATCAGACTTAACGATCTGGTAAAGAAAATTGTTATGGAAATATGTAACCGTGAGACGTTATCAAAGGCGTCTTTAAAGTCCCTTTTCAACCCCCAGCCGGGTGGAGGGGATTGGAAATTGGAAAACTGGGAGACGATTACAGGACCATCAAAGTGGCCGAAATTCAATCCAACCTGAAGGTTTAAGGATGGCTAACAGACCCCTGCCCCAGCCCAGAAGGCTGCAAACCCACTGTTTAAAAACCAAATCAACGGCATCATCAGATCCGGGTCTGGAGCAAACAAACGGCGCCCACAAAGGCTTCCCTGGATTTCCCTTGTGTTGAGGAAATCTGAGAAGTGAGGCCCTGGGGAGGCGCCCAGCCCTGGGAAGGCTCCCAGCTTCCAGGGCTTCTATCTTCTCCACCCCACCCCACCCCACCCCACCCCCATTCTGGGCTCTGCTCTTTGTCTCTTCATCCTTCTTGATGCCTTTCTTCTACATCTCTTTGTGCCTACTCTTCCTCCTTCCATCTGTCTGTCTCTCTCCTCCTTCCATCTTTCTTTATATATTTCTTGTCCTAAGTGTTCTTCCTCTCCTTTTCCTCTCTGTTTCTCTCTCATAGTCTGTCTTTTGTGACATTCCCATCCCTTTGTTGTGAATTTCCATCCATTTTGTCTTTCAGCACTGCATCTGTCTCTTTACATTTTGTCTTCTTTCTCTTTTTCTCCCTTGCGATCTTTCTCTTCCTTTTTCTTTCTTTCACAGCAGAAAAAAAAATTTATTTTCTTCAGCCTCTATTGAATTTTTCTGCCTTTTTCTGCTTGAGGATTTCTTGTACTTTCAGGCTACCTATGAAAGGAAATCCTCTTTGGCTGGTATATTTACCATTATGAATCCCAGGTATTTCTCCCAGGTGTCTAAATACAAATAGCCCTCCATGCATGCCCATCGAAAGACACTAGTCTCAACCTCCATCACCAAGAACTGTCCATAGCGGCAAGATTACTTTGCCCTGTGCCAGCATACACAGGCACTCAATATGGACATGTGGTTTTACCTATGAGCAGGCTCTGCAGACATGGAAATTTATGTCCGGAGGGGTGGAATGCTACAGCACATAAAACTGATACAGGCTGAGAACCTCGGTAATTTACAATTCTTTTTTATGTGGAGTGAGAGAAAGAGACTATATTTTGCTACTAATAAAGTTCTCCATATTTATTCTCAAGATGTGAGGGTTTATCTTCATTCATATTTCTTGCGGTCGTAACCTTGAAGACTCTGTGAGATCGCAGGTTTGTAATTAGAAAAGAGTTCAATTCGCACGTCTCTTTGGAAACGCCGAGGAGTTTCATTCCGCCCTGCAAAAGTTGTCGGTGATCAAGCACGAAAAGAAAGCTCCGTTTAGTCATTCACCTTCTAAGAATCGTTTCGGAGGCGCAAAGGGAAACACATACACGTTTATGAAAGAACGGGATAGAGAAAGGGCAGAAGAAAATGAAAGCAAGCGCACGGTCCGCGCCGCAGGAACCCCGGGAAGGCGCGGGAGCCGGCAGGCTTGTTGCGCACAACAGACGGGAAGCCGCAACCCGCTGCTGGGCTGCTCACCAGAGCGGACGCGAGCCGTAGCGGCGGGTTCGGGGCAGGCGGCACCCACCCTCCGGTCGGCCACCCGCCGTCGTGCCGTCTGTCCGTCGCGGGCCCCGGTGCGCAGCGCTCCCGGCTCGTGCGTTTTCCCGGCCCGCCGTCTCCACTTCGGCTCCCGGACAGCCTGGCCGCGCTGCGGCCAAGCCGTTAGTTCACCAGGCCCCAAGTTCACGAGCGCCGCGCGGGCGTGCGCAGCAGCTGGGCTCAGGCCCCAGGCTGCGGTGCTGGAACCCTCGGCCCCGGCTGGAGAGAAGAACGCGCCGGGCAACCGTAGGCTCGACCCCCGGCGGAGGGCCCCCCTGAGCCCCAAGGCCGCGGGTGATCCGGGAAGAAACCAAGCGCCCGTTCTCTTTGATCTGGTTTTATAGAGATTTGATGTTGACATTAAACTTTGAATGCTTTTATCTATTTCGATCTCTCTCTTATTCCCATTTTGGGCGGGGCCTCCCGTGCCAGAGCTTAGGGCTGCCGAGGGCACGCGGGCGGGACGGGCACCGGGGTCGGCGGGCCCAGAGGGCACATGGCGGTGCGAGGGCAACGCTGGACGTAGCCGCCTACCCACATCCACATGCAATTCCTGACCGCCCCCACGTATCCCTCCTTCCCCCACTCGCAAGCCAGACCGCTCGCCGTCAGCAACGCCGGCGTGGAAGGCCGAGCAGAGCTGAGGCGCCGCGGAGAGACCAAGGCTCGGAGGGGCGCAGGGCGCGCAGTCCCGGAGGAGCTGCGAGCCGCCGCCGCAACTCCGGTCTCCCTCCGCAGCCCCTGTACCCATGCCGAGAGGCTCAATTACTTTCAGGTGTGGACCACTTAATAAAATAAATCTTCCGGGGCAGGAGGCGAGTTTTCAGGAGCCTAATTCAAATCAGCAGACTTCGCATTTGTAAAGACGGGCTTCCCTCAAATCCTGGTGGTTGAGGGGCGCGAGGGAGTCAAGAATAGAGGTCTCTTTCTGGGATGATACTCTCAGTGGCTGGGTTGGAGGACCCGGGGAGCCTGTCTGTCTGCGTCTCTCCTCGGCTGTGTCTTTTTCTGACTCTGTTCCGGTACATCAGAACGGAATCAACCATTTGGGGGCTGAATCACTCTGTTAAACCGACTAGAGCCCTCTAGCCCAGACAGGAGATCCAGTAGAAACAAAAGGTCCTGTCTCTCTCCACGCCGCCCCCCCACCCCTTTCTCTCTTTTCTCCTCCTTTGTCTCCATCATCCGTTACCCAATGTCCTCTCGATCTGAGATTTCCAAACCTGGTTTTGCAACACTGGAGGGAAACTCCAATTATCTCCAGGGCTTTGTGAAATGCTCAAAATGAAATAAACCTTTAATTAACTTTAATTATTTAACTGCAGGTTATGGACCCCCCAATTGGCAGGAAAAGCAGAAGAGAAGGCTGATGGATTAAATAAAACATCCCAGGGTGTCACAGCTCCCTGAAGGTGAGAAATGCCAGATTGAGAGATTTCAGGGCTCCGGAAAGAATCCCAGGCTCAGAAAAAGAAAGTTCCCTGGAGGACAGGGGCTGAGTTTATTAAGGTTTGGGGCCAGGGAGGGCTCTCTAACATGAGGGGCCAGAGACTCTGCTCTGCCCTAGACTTTCTCCGCTCACGCTCTTGCCAACTGTCCCCATCTAGGCCTTTAGAGGAGGGAGTGGGCTACTCTCTTCCTACCCCACCCCACTCCTATTTAAGATCCTTCAGTGAGGTCCAGTTTACATCAGACAAAGCAAACTGGTTCCTTCCTCTTTTCCTAGGAAATTCAGACCACAACTGAATTCTTGTATGAATTTCCCAGGAATCGGGCTGGCGTAAACATTCTACCATAGTTCTGCTCTTTTAGAAGAGTTACTCACCCCAAAGTCTCGTCCTCATACCACAGATCTAGGAAACTGCCTTTCTCCTGGGCTCAGGGGCGGGAGCCCCTGAGAGGTGACCAGATGGCTGAGGTGGAGGGCAACTCGCTCCACAGCATCTGACAAGGGCCCACATGTTTCCCGTACAGAGAACAAATCTGCCCCATTAAAGCGTTACTCCGTTGGGGAAAACACTGATGCAATATTGGAAACATGCTGGGCCCACAGTGAGCGCCCGGAAGGAGAGGCAGTTCTTCTCAGGAAGGCAGAGGCGGCCAGTAGGTGAAGCTAATCCTGCCACGTCCACCCTCGCTTGGCCCAGCAAACTGAGGGAGGGATTATGGACCAAAACATCCAGACACAGAGGGAGCCTATGGGGCTGGTGGTGCATTTACAGAGAGAGCAACTGGGGACAGACAGGGGGAAGAAGGTGCTGGTGCCCCGAGGGCGGCAGCAGGAACAGGACTTGGGGCCAAACTGGAAGGAGAGTCCACTTCCCGGAGCCCAAGCTTTACAACCAATAACTCCATGGTTTGGGCCCCAGCGACACTGCTGATCTAAATAGTTTATTAACAAATGGAAAATACATAAACACATAACAATTGCCTCTAAGAAAAAAAACTTATTAAAATCCCCCTGTGTTGTTTGTAAAATAAATAGCCGGGACCATATGGGTGAGGGGGAAAGTGGTCGTGTCCTAATTGGCTCTCTGCTCCTGGCAAAGGTTCCCTCTTTAGGCCTCAGTTCCCTCCTGTGTAAATGAAGATGACAGCCTAGACGCAGACTGGTGATTCTCAAGCTTTAGATGGCGTCAATATCACCCAGAAAAAAAAATTTTTTTTTAATTGCTGGCCTTACCCCAAGAGTTTCTGACTTAGTAGGTCTCGGGGAGTACCAACAATCTGCCTGTCTCACAAGTTCCTAGATGTTACTGCTGTTGCCCTGAGACCCATACTTTGAGAACCTTTGGACTAGATGATATTTAAACTTCCATCTAGATCTAACACACTCTTCCATCTCCATACTCCTGTGTCTGCCCCATCAAGCCCTGAGAAGTTTGGAGCCACATATGAGAGGGGCTGATGTTTTTACACTCGAGCATCATTACCCCTGTCACCAGTGCAGAATAAATCTTTCCCTGGCCAATAGGGACTGGTGCCCCTGCCCACTGAAGGATCCCAGTCCTCTCACTACACATATTCCAGTCTGAATTAACCCCAGCTGGCTGGCTGTAGGGCCTGAATCTCCTGCAATGGCTAACACTGCTTTCCCTTTGTACCAAGCAGGGCTGGGCCTAATCCTACTTAAATGTCAAGCAGGCCTGTTGTGTACAGGGCTGCCTTCAGAGGGGCTGGCAAGAGCCCAGGGTACATCTTCAGGCCCCTCGATGTAGCCTAGTGTCTGCCAAACACTTGGTCCGACACACACCCGCGCACATGCATACACTCCGTCACACGCAGAGCCTGGGTCGTCAGGAGAGCTAGTTTTACTTTGATGTACCTCTCCGCTGCACATTTGTTTCAGCTCCCCTCCTGGAGCCATAGCCTTATTTATCTTCTTGGCATGGGTTCTTAGAATACTTCCATTCAGGCAGCAGCAAAATCACTCAGCTCCACTGTTTTACGAAGTTTATCAAACAGCAAAATATCCGGTCTCTTTGTCCAATGGATCTGGTGTGAATGTGCCTACAGAGCTGCCTTTCCTAGACGCCCTGGGGTCTGTGTGTGGTTACATATACCCTCCCCTGAGAGGACCCCACAAAATTCAGGGCCTGCCTACTCATGCTGCAAGGGGCCCCCCAAAGCAGCTGCAGGACTCAGAGGCATCTTCCTGAATCAGGAGACCCAGCCACACATACCCCGCACATGCACGCGCTATGCTCATACTCCACCAGCAGAGCCTCAGAAGCCCACAGCAGACTAACAACCCTGTGCCCCACCCCAGTCGCCCCTTCCCCAGGCCTGCCATGGTGCCCTCACCCCCAAAGGACAAAGCTTCTTCTAAAATCATTGCTGTCATCTCAACCCCAAAGTTTGGGAGCTCTGTGGAAGGACGCACCTCCCCCTGCAGCTGAGGACTCGGGCCCTCTCGACCCACTTAAAGGGACCAAGGTTTCATACCCTCCACAGGCTGACTCAGAATGAGGTCTTTGCTGTTTTCCCCCCAGCCCCAACCCACTCCAAGCATCCTGTGCTGGCTTCCCAGAAATCATGCCAACTCCAGGGCTGGGCTCCCTACCTACAGCCCCTCACCTACCTGAGGCCTACCAGCCAGGGCTATCTGAAGAGCAAGAGGGCCCACTCAGCACCTACTATGCCCTGTGCCATCACCAGCATGGCCCTGATCATGGGGTTCCAGAGCGTGGAAGTTCACTCAGTGCCCTCCCTGCTCTGCCTCCTAAGGAGATCCCCAAACTCCAACAGGAACTTCGTAGATGCCCTGGCTTTACAGCTGACAATGTGGTAAGTGAAGAACCCCTTTCAAGATGGAAATCTGCCTCAGGGGTTCAAAATGTCCTCTGAAGCCATGTCTCTGTGCCTGGTCTCTGCAGCCCCCCTTATCTGGGCTGCAGGTCATCCATACACCCCTATAAGTCTGGTCGTTCCTTCCCACTAAATATTAACACCTCTTTCCTTCAGCCATTCTTCCGTGGTGGTTCAGATGGTAAAGAATCTGCCTGCATTGCAGGAGAACTGGGTTCAATTCCTTGGTTGGGAAGATCCCCTGGAGAAAAGAATGGCTACCCACTCCAGTACTCTTGCCTGGAGAATCCCATGGACAGAGGAGCCAGGCGGGCTACAGTCCATGGGATCACACAAAGTCAGACACAACCGAACGACTAACACTTTCACTTTTCACTTTCAGCCATCCCTCTTCATTTCCTCGGCCACATCCTGTCACACCTTTGACACCTCGTGCCTGGACCACTGTTCTATACACTGTCTTGTCCCCTTCTCCCATGTCCCTGGGGAAATAATGCTACCTCCCTCACAAAGAATTAGATAATGCACTTAAAATAACTGGCCCAGGGCTTCCCTGGTGGTCCAGTGGTTAAGAATCTGCCTTACAATGCATGGGACACAGGTTCAATCCCTGGTCAGGGAACTAAGATCCCACATGCCACAGAGCAACTAAGCCCATGTGCCACAATATTGAGCCCATGCTCTGGAGCCTAAGTGCCACAACTAGAGAGTCTATGCACCTCAAAGAAAGAGCCTGCACACTGCAACTAAGACCTGATACAGCCAAATAAATAAACAGTGTGCGAGTTCTGAGGCTGGGTCATAAATAGCACCTCAGTTTCCACCTTGGTCTATTGGCTCATCCTCTGTGGGACAAGCCAGCTGCCAGGTTACGAGGACTGTTTGCAGCAGCCAACGTGAAAAGGCCCACATGGGGAGGAATTGAGGCCTTCCATGAACAGTCAACACCAACCTGCCAGTCATGTGAAGGGCCACCTTGGAAGCAAATCCTCCATAGAATGACCACTGTCTGATTTGGGGTCCCAAGTTACCCCCGAGATAGACCATTCAGCCAAGGTGCTCCTGAATCTCTGACCCACAATCACTGACTATGCTATTTTAAGCCACTAAGTTTTGGGGTGATTTCTTATGCAGCCTTAGATAACTAATATACAAACCAATCTCAGCTTCTCCATTCTGTAAAAGGAGAATATTAATATCCACCTTATAACATAATAAAGAAGATACAAGATGGTGTTTGACCAGCACGTTGTAGGTGACCTATGAGTGGTAGATCCTACTATTATAACCCATCCTGTTCCCTCTTCTTCTCAAGAGACTTTGGAAGAGGCTGGTAGAGCCCTTCCACACTCTTCACTTGCTTTTCTCCCAGTCTCTTGTGAGGTTTAGGCCCAGTCTTCGTATTCTCTTCCACCAACACAGGAGCAGACCCTGGGCTGGAGTGTACTTCTGTGTGACATGGTGGTGAGCTCCATCCAGAACTCTGGGGTGGGTCCCACTCACATTTCTAAGGGGGTTCAGTGGTGTGTGTTTGCATTTCCTTTGAAGGGCCCCAAATGTGATAATTACATACTTGTTAGCCCTGTAAAATAACAAATCTGGAATCTACACTCTGGAACCAATGGATTTCCTGCTGAAATGAGTTCAAGAGGTGCCCTGACCAGCATTCCTGGTAAGAGCCTGTCCCCGAGAGGCCCTGCAGACCACCCGCCCGCCCACATCCCACAGCTCCTCTGTTCAGCTCTCCACCTCATGGCTCAGGCGAGCAGATGTGCTTTTTGTTGCAGTAGTTTTCATGTTTTCTTCATATCTGCCCTCTGGGTGTGGCTTCCCACTTAGTGTAGGGAGATTTCTCAGGCCTGAGGCTCCCTCCTCCATGGCTCCCACTAGCAAATCCAGTGCTTGGAGCTGGGCTTGACAGATGCTAGGGGTGGACACATGTGGAGCCAGCCTGCCTTCTCCCTAGAGCTTCCCTTGACTCCTGTGGACTTCTCCACCTTTATCTGTCTTCCTCCTACCCTGCCTCAAACTCTCTTCTTGCCTAGGCTCCAGCAATATTCAACAAATCCAAATTCCCCAAACCTGGCTTCCTCTTTCTCACCTCTCGGCTGTCTTTCTGGAATGCCCTCCCTCCCTGCCACCTCCATACACCTTTCTCTGGCTGACCCTCACTCAATTTTCGAGATTCATCCTGGAAGTGTTCCATGGCAGCTGCCTCTAGCCCAAGGCGGTGCCATCTCATGGCCCCCACAGCCCCCTGTGCCCTCCTGCCTCAGAACAACATGCCCTGCTGGATATCTGCCTGTTGCTCTGTGTCTCTCCTGCTAGAGTGGAAAAATCCTGAGAATAAATGGTCTGCATCCCTGACCCTATTCCCACTGCATAGCCCCACTCTCTGGCACATGGCAGACATTCAATAAATGCCTGATGAACAAACGAATGAATAAAATCAATTGATCAAAGTCTGCCAAGAGGTCTAAACCTGCCCCCCTCTGTTTCACACCGAGAAAGAGTTCATGAAAAACTCTCCCACAAAGTGACTTCTCTTGGTCCGAGCCAGCACTTGCCACAGAACACATTTATTGTAACACCACGGCAGTAAGGCAAACCCAGCCTGCGGGGCACCACCACATCCCAGATGAAGCTCTGCCTTTCTGGCCCCTGCCCCCATACCAGCCTGACCCGAGGAGGGTGGGCGGAGAAAATGAGCAGAGAAATACAAGTTCAGGCTCAAGAAACATCTCTGTGAACTCATTCATTCCAGAAAAGCTGAACTACAGACCCACTCCCCTCCTTCTTCTGGGGAAGAAACTGAGGCACACACAAGTTAACTGGTTCTCCTATTGAAAGAGAGCAAATCAACAGAAGAGAAAAAAGTAGCTCCCTCCCTTTCCAGAAATTTTATCCCAAAGCACAGACTTCAGCCTGGGTTGTCAGAATGACAGCCAAGGATCCTGGGTATCCACAGCACAAAGCTGCTGCTTCCCCCACCCCCCTCCTTTTCTTTCTTTTAAATATCATGGGTGAGGGGGAAGTACCGGATCTAAAGGTTTATTTACCATTCCTTAGTCTGACCTTCCAGGAAGAATGTCACTAATGAGAAACAATCTACGTGGGCTCCCCATCCCAGAATTTTCATAGGGATCAATTTAGGATTTCAAAGTCTAAACAGGACAAGAGTAATATTGACTGTCTTGCCTTCAAAGAAAAAAAAAGAAAAAGCAACTGAGTTTTTCCTGTCTGGAAGGAAGTTTTGTAATTCAAAGAAATGTCAGATCTGAGGTTCTATCTTTCCCGTTGTTCTGACTGCTCCTGGATATCCCCTGGGAGATAAAGGGGCACATTCCCCTTCGTGTGGCATAGGCTGAGGGCAGTCAAAAAGACAAGGAAAGCTGAAGTTGGGACCAATGTTCAGTTCAAGAACCAACCTTAAAGTTGAGGCTAGAGGCCAGGAGTTCTGCTCTGGAGACCAGATTCCATTCTTATTCACATCCAAATGATGATTTTTTTTTTCATTGTGGAGGAGACATTTCCATTCCAGCAAAGTTGACATGTGGCAGGGGTCACGTCTGTCTTGCTGTCTGCTGTATCCCACTGCCAGCAAATGCCTGTCACAGAGTAGGTCCTCCTATTAAACTAATGAATGAAACAATCAGCCAGTGTAAAACAGTTGCCTAGAAACAGCCAGTAAGCATTATTTCCATTTTAAAAGTAGTTTTTCTCAGCAGGTGGAGCGATTTTTCTTTTCTTTCTTTTTTTAATGATAGGACCCAGAATTATCTGGATCATCCTTTCAGCTCATCTCACTGAGCCTCTGGACGCTCTATCAGTGACAAAATGCTATTGTAATTCAACTGGTTATTAAACAGTACGAATGGTGAACTCACAAATTCTCTTAAAACTCTGCCCCACATCTGGCTGTGTTGGTGGGTCATAAAACCTCTCAGGTGTTAGATGCTGTTTCATTTGGTCTCAGCTTAGGAGAAACCCCCCTCCACCTACTGACCCGACCACCACAGTTGGGTGTGGCAGGTCTCAATAAACTGTCACTCGGTGATCAGAAAGGCAGCAAAATGGCTCCATCTTGGACCAACTCTGTTCCCATCCACTTTGGCCTCAAACTGCATCAGGAAGAAGCTCTGAGACCTCCCTGGTAGTCCAGTGGTTAAGAATCCACTTTCCAATGCAGGGGCTGCAGGTCTGATCTCTGATCGGGGGAATTGAGATCCCACGTGCTGCAGGGCAACTAGCCCACATGTCACAACCACAGAGCCTGAGCACCACAACTAGAGAAACCCATGTGCCGCAAGAGAAGACTGCGCGCTGCAACTAGAGAAAGCCTGTGTGCCGTGAATGAGACCCAGCACACCAAAGGAAAAAAAAACCATTAAAAAAAATCCATAAAAATAAAGAAGTCCTGACCTTCCCTTGGGAGAAGGAGGTGTGCATCTAATGGTTCCAGTTTTGGTAGGTTAGCTGAAGGACAACTGAGAGATAGCTGGTGGGAACCACGGACCTGAGCATAAATTTTCGATCTGCCACTGATATCCACATTGGACAAATGGCACCCTTCTGTGGCCTCAGTCTCTCTCTGATAATATGGGTAATAATTGTGTCTCCTTCCTGGGGTTGTTGTGAGGGTCAAGTAAATCAATAGATAGAGAATACGTTAGATAGTGCCTGGCACACTACATAACACTACATGTGTTAGCTATTGTTTTTATTTGTAAAATGAGGTCCCCTATGATACTTCATGATTTCTCAGCCCTCCTAAGAAAGAAAATCTTGAAACTCTGAGGTTGCATTTTTGTTTTTTCTATGCTCCTGCCCCATCAAACTACCCAGAGCACATATGGATAAAGATGAGTGTGCCCTAGTGGTGTCTAAGAGGGGACAGGAAGGGCCCCTCTAAGAACTGTTTCGCATGGTCCTGGAAGAAAACCCTGCAAGAGGGGCAACCCCATCTACCTGACCCACCTTAAATGGAATCTGGGATTTCCTGCCACCTCGGTTCAATTGGCAACACCATCTCAGCATGGAAATTGGTTCTGTTCAAAGAATGGGAGAGAGGCAGAAGGAATTACTGGGTTTGGAGAAGAGTGTGGGTCCCTAGGTCTTTCTGCTCAGCCCCCAATTCTGGAACCTTCCATCTGAGGTCATGGAACCTTCCACCAATTCAGTGATGTAGCCCAGAAATCTGGCTGCAGTTTCTGGATCCTTAATGATAATAAATATCTCTTAAATGAACACAGTTCATCACATCCATCAAATAAATGTTCCTCAAATATTCCTTGTTCATGGGTAGGGTCCACTTTTATGATGAGTAAACTGAGGTTCAGAAAGGTTATCATTGGAGGCAAAACAGTTGACACTTAAATTTGGCTGCCCTGTTTAGACTGTTGGTGATGTTTTTCTGTCATACTTTCATCTTCCACAGTAAGCTGCTTGATTACTTTGTTGAACAGAAAAGGTGTCCTGAATTGACATTAACATGCTCCTAAAAAAAGTCAACAATATCTACAGTCCTAACCCAATAACTATTATTTTCTAAATTGAGGTAAGTTGATTTACTATAGAAAAACAGTATCTATAGAAAAACCCTTATGAATGGGCAAAAGTGATCAAGTTGGCTGCCCTGAGCTGGGATCCACTGGATCCTAGAGAATGGATGCCCCTGGTAAGACCAGAGAGGAAGCTTAATTCCAAGCTAAGCCTCCCTCTTGGCTGGAAATAGCAGCTCCAGGTGCTCCCATCTCACTACCCCAGTCTGTAGTCTGTGATTAGGGGCCCTAATGGCCATAATGCCTCCAATGTGGTGTTTAAACCAATAAGGCTTCAGAGAAGTTACGGTATGTTTAATAATGGCTTAATGACTACTTGTGAGATGCAAGGCTTCTGGTTCCTGTTTGCCCTTGATTTACAGCCCAACTCTGGCTGAGGACAGCCAAGAAACCCCCTCTAAGCCCCCAGCGGAAGAGGGAGGTGTTCACACCAGGCCCCTTGGATTCCTTTAAAAATTGAGAATTCAAATGAAATACAAATGATGTTCGACTCCCCACCCTTCTTGCTAATCTCTGGAGGCAGTGAAAATAAAAAACTGTGTGACCCAGAACGAGGGGCTCCTCAATCCACAAAAGTGAGCAGAGTCCTAGGGCCCACAGGTATTTCTTCCCAGATCTTAGGTAAGGTGGAGGTTGTTTCACTTTTAAGAAATTCTAAGCTACTGCCCTAGCAGTCCTGGGCTTCCTTTTGGCTAGGGAGACCCAACTCTAAGGTGACATGGTCCTACTTTGTCCTTCTAAAGTGGCAGGCCTGGGGCAACAGCACCCAAGGTCTGAGCTGCAGACAGCCCCTCTCCAGGTGGTCTCTAGGCACTTTCAGATCATTTGCTCATTAAAAGGCATTCACTCCATGCCTGCTGTTCAAACACAAAACTCTCTAGGAACTCCTCCACCTGCTCCTAAGGTAACCTCTGCTGGACTCTGTTCAGTCCTGAGATGCCTCTGCAGCCCCGCTGTCTTCTCTGGCCTTGCCTCTGCTTCTGAAACTCACCAGGAATATACAGAGATTCAGAGGACTGCCTGTCCAATGTCCACAGCCAGATGGGGACTCTTAAGAGACTAGTTCAAGGCCTCACAGCTAATTCATTATCACACCCAGCTCCCAGACCCCAGCACCCATTACCAGATCAGAGCTGTTTCCACACAACAATGACCCCTTGCCCCGAGAAACAAGAGATCTCTATAACGGAGGTGTTTTTGCTGAACGCCAAGTTTTTCCAACTCCCAGTAAAGAAAACAAACGTCCCAGCCCAGCCCCTACCTGTTCTCTGGCCATTATCCCAGGCTAAAATCAGGAGACCGGACCTAAAAGTACTTGTTGGGTCTGGAGGGGGTCTCTACCCTGAAGTGTCTCACCCCTCCAGAGTCAAGCCGCGGGGCCAGATATCAGGGCCAGTGCTGCTCTAAACAAGGGACTCACCAAGATGCACAGACAAAAGGGACTCTACCCTCGAGAGAGGGGGTGGCTTCCTTCCCCTCTCCCACTGCTTCTGATACCGGGACTGGAGTGAATCAGGGGGCTACCGGGCTCCGAGGGGTTAACCCGCGCGGGGCTGCACGTGACGTGGATGGTTCCAGCATTAAGTCAGAGTGCGGCCCCCTCCCCTGCCCCCCTACCCCCCACCCCCCGCGGCGCGCGCCGCTCCCGGGGGCTCCGCGCCCCCGCGCCCAGGTCCCTCCCCCTTGGCGGGCGCTCACAGGCCGCGCGGGCAGCGCGAGCCCCGGAGCCCCCGGCGGCCTGTGCGCCCCGAGCCGGCATGGACCCGGAGCGCTGCGCGCCTTTCGGCGTGGGGCCCGGGCCTGGCCCCTACGCGGCCGCCGGGGACGAACCTCCCGGCCCCCAGGGAACCCCCGCCGCCGCGCCTCACCTGCACCCCGCGCCACCCCGCGGCCCGCGGCTGACCCGCTTTCCGGACTGCGGGCCCCTGGAGCCCTACCTCCCGGAGCCGGCCAAACCGCCCTCCAAGTACCTGCAGGACCTCGGGCCCGGCCCGGCGCTCAACGGCGGCCACTTCTACGAGGGCCCAGAGGAAGGTAACGCGCGGCGCGGGGCGCTCTCCCTCTTCACACCCCGGGCCCGCCGGGGCCTCCCCGCTTCCCTCTCCCGGTCGCCTATTTCAGAAGTTTCTACCTATCTGGACCCTCGCACGGCCCTCTCTGAAGCCGGACCGGAGCTGGTCCGCACTGGGCGAAAGCCAGCGCCGTGCGGGGAGGCAGAGCCACGCGTGACTCTGGCGGCGGGAAAGGGAGGCGGGAGGTCCAGGGAGGCTGGAGTAGCGACGGCCCGGGGCCCCGTTGGGCCGGAAGACGGCTGGAACCGGGAAGCAGAGATCGTGCCTTGCCGGAGTTGGGCGGGAACTGACACCGAGGCCCGGGAGCCAGGCTTAACTCTTGGCCCCAGTGCGGGCAGAGAAGCGCGGCTTTTGTGTCTGGCGGCCCTGAGGTTGGCCCCGATCTACAGTGGCCAAGCCGGACTCAGCCGACGGAGGTTGCGGCCTGGCCTCCCCCGGGAGAGGCGCTGCTGTCTGCGCCTTAAGGCGCTCGGTATAGTGGCCGCGGTTGGTGAGGCAGTCCCGGGCCATTCTCAGGGCAGAATAACTGTGTTTTTATTTCCCAGACTAACCTGGCCTCTCCGTCGTATGCACGGCGATGGCCGCCCTTCTAGCAGTCTTGGCTTCCTCGCACTGGATGATCACCGAGGGGCCGTCGGGAGTGGGCCTAAGCCCTGGGCGCCTCCGGCTGCTCCTGGGCTGGTGCCCTGGACGCTAACGCCAGTTGGACCGTGCGGTCTCCAAAGAGCGCGCCTGAACCCAACCCCGCGGCTGCCACTGCACCGGCTGACCTGTGGAAGTGTCGGTGCCCGCGCCCGCCTCATCTTTGCTGCCACATCCCGAAGCTTAGGCCCGGAGCTGAATCCTTCGAGATCGCCGCCCAACCCGTCTCCGCCCCGCTGGCGCCTCGCGGGCCTCTGCGGAGTGGCCAGGCAGCTCCGGCCTTCGCCCAGTCGGGGCGGTGAGAACGTGTAAGGGAGGGCAGGGAGGTGTGTGGGGGTCAGTGGAGGAAATGAGCGAGTCCGCGGAGCTTCGTGTCTGTGCCCTTTGAAAGAGGCTCTCCTGATAAAAACCACAGTTGGGACTTAATGAGAAGCAGTTGGCCTGGCTCCTCTGATCCCAGCCAGACGGCGGCGGCCGCGCAGCGCCGTGAGCGCCGCCCGGGACACAGGTACCTGGCCTGGCTCGACGCGCCGCGTTCGGCAGGACGCACCCTGCGGCTCAGCGTCCCTGCTGGGCACGATGGATTACGGCCGGCAGGCCGGGATCGCGACCGACCCCGGCGCCGAGCAAACTGCTGAGAGCGCTGGAGCAGAAAGAGCGGCGAGGAGGAATCTAGCGACCGCGACGGTGTCAACAACGAAATGCGTGGGGAAAAAAATAAAAAAGTATAAACAACCAAAAAGAGGGAAAAGGAAATTCGACAAAAAAACAGTGGAGAGAGGAAAGAAGGAAAGGTAAAAGGCGGTCAGCGAACTGGGCAGAACGGAAAGAAATAAATGAAGAACGAACGAAAAAAAAAAAAAAGCGGAGGAGGATCGAAGGAAGAGGGCAAATGGAGAAGAAGGGAATGGACGAAAAGAAAAGCAGCAGACAATATGGAGAAAAAGAAACATCCTTAAAGTGCAGAAAATAGTAAAATGGGAACAAGTAGGAGAAGGAAATTAACCAGGCGAGATGAGCAGAGGACAGACCAAACGAAAAGGAGGCGCGGCGGATGCGAGTCGAACCTGGGTAGAGCCCCCGGCCTCCAGTGACCTCCCCAGTGCCCTAGCCTGAACTCGGCGGGTGGCTTGCGTCCCTGCTGCAGAGACGGGCTGCTAGGGAGGGACGGCCCGGGGGACGCGGGCCGTGCAGTCTGCTTGGTGGGAAATGTTGGTCAAAAGGGGGAACCCGCCTAATTTCTCGGCTCTTAAAATAACGTGCTCAGAGCGTTTCCAGTTTAGACCATGAACGCGCAGCTATGCCCCCTCTTTTGCGCGATCCCGGCGAGGCCCTTTATTGAGCGCTCGAAAGCCGGCGCACCGCGCTCCTCTCCAGCCCTTGGCCGCCGTTTGCCGAGAGCGCACAGCCCGGGTCTGGACCGCGGTAGTGTCGGGGCAGTGCCAGCAGCTTTCGCGCCCTCAGCGCGTGGCTGCTCAGCGGGCCGGAGAAGTGCCTGGCCGTCCCCTCCTGTTTTGTCGGGGACCTTCCAGTTTGTCCTCTAATTTGGCTTCTTGATGTCAAAACGCGCTCGCCACCGCATAAGCCCTGAGCCGGCTAACCCTGTTGGCCGCGCTTCCTGGGCCGGCCTCGGACTTCGAGAAGAGTACCCAGTCGTCAGCTCCGCTGAGACTAGGGCGAGGTTGGAAACCTCTCAGGAGAGCCCCAAGGCCCCATTGGGTGTTTCCAGACGGCGTGTAGGTCCACACCGGCTTTGGATTTTCAGCCGAGCTGGGGAACCCCAGGCTTCAGAGACCTCTGCGGGTCTCTTGGGCAGGGGCACGCGGCGTGTACGCTTTCGTTCGAAAGCTGAAAGCCGGCTAGCTGGTCCTGCGGCATCGTGGACGCCATCCATGGGGGACAGTGCCGCTTCCTATAGGCAGCCCTAGTTGTGCGGCTTCCAAGCTGCCATGGCTTCCGGGCAGTCGGGCAGTCGCTAGTAGGACCCGGGATAGGGAGTGCACTGGCGAGAAGGAAGTGAGGGGCAGAGCTCGCTGATGCTCTTCCTGACTCTTGTCTTTCAGGCCGACAGACTGGTTGTGCAGGCCACCCGGCACCTCAGTGCTGGGCTCCAGGCTCCCAGTCTCCAATAGGAGCACTACCCGCTTAATCTCCCGGTGGCCCCAGTGGGTACAAGTGACTCCAGTGCAGAGCCCGTGCACACTTTGGATGTACTCCGGGCTTACAGTGCATCGTTCCCATGACAAGCTCAGACTCAGACTACTGGCCTTTGTTCCTGCTCTGCCTTTCCTTGACCATTGCCCTCCATTTAGCCCATCTCCACCTCTTTTCTCTTCTGAGCCTTGCTTCTCAGGAGGTTGCTTGGTGTTCTGTGATCCATGACCCTGTCCCACTGGACTCCTCCGGGCAGACGGAGGTTTCACGGCAATGGCAGTGAGGAGGGGAGAAGTTCTGTGGTGCTCTGGGAGGGCTGCAGAATGGGCAGTCCCAGGAGGCCAGCAGAGGCCAGCCAGCTTGGCTCTTTTTTGGGGTAGCTATTTTGAGAAGGCTTGCTGCATTTTCTTCCCTGGTAGCTGGGTGGCTTAAGGTCAAGAAGGCAAGTCCTGGAGTCCCAGGTCTGATCCCTTCCAGTCTGGGCATATCCAATCGAGACAGACACTGAGGGCCCGGTGACAGCTGAGCAAGCCCTGGAGCTTTGGGGAGCCCTCTGCAGGGACATCAGAGCTCCTCTGACCCCCATCCCTGAGCCACCCTCACGCTTCTCTGCCTGGAGTCCAACCATCCCTCCCTCTGAATCTGAGATAACAAGACCCCTCCCTCTCCAGCCTGTAGTTTGTGTGGTGCCCTCTCCCAGTTTCCCTGGTCTTCCTGACCACTTAAAATTATTTGGTTCAAACTACCATTGAGTCGTCCTTCCTCTGGTCCTACCTGGTGGAGCTACCATTAGAACCAAAATGTATTGCCCAGGAATAGAAGTCAAGGACTGAAGCAATTTCCCCACCTGTGCTCCACCTGCATCATGAAGGAAGTGTCTGAGCTGTCACTATGTTCTAGCCCAAGGGCAGGCCGTACCTGACTCTCTCCCCAGCCTCCAGGACACATTCGTGAAGCATAGCTTTTATCACAGCCTGGGGAGTCCTGGGAGGTCACTCACCACCTTCCAGCTGTGGGGGGCGGGGGCGGTGGGGAAGGTGAACCTCACCCAACTTGTCCTCCACAAGGAGACAGGGACTCATCAGATCCAGAGCTCCAGAACCCACCTCTCTGATCCTCTCTCTCAGTCTTTTCCCTCCTGCCCCTCCCCACTTTAGTGAGCCAACATGAAGTCCTGGGAAAGAAACTGCCTCTTGGTGCCAGGTTCCTGGGCTTCTTGGGGGCCAAGCCCCCACTGGAGATGGGCCTGGGGCCAGGGAAGGGTCTGTGTGAATCAGTTGGGCGTCTTTGTGGCGTCGCTCCTGACATCCCAGAGGACTGTTCAGAAGAGATTTCACGGCGACGCTGCTGGGGGTCCTTGCCAGAGGGAGAGGGTGGGGTGATCAGGGTGACCTATTTTTCACCATGCCCCGGTCATGGTGGAGCTCCACCAAGCTTCCCAAGTGAGGATGAGCACGTCAGAGTGGGGCTGCTTGTTAATCATGGGCAGTGGGGGAGCCAGAGACTCCCAGGGAGTGGGGACAGACGACAAGAATGATGGGCTCTGAGGCTCTGCTGTTCCACACTGCTGCCCACCTCTCCTTCTCCGAGTATAGCCTGTCACCTGTCTCCTGCTCTCTAACGCTGGAGCTTCATTGCTTGCCCAAACATCAATATCTGATGCAGAATTTGACAATTCCTCTTGAAGCTTCTTTGCCCCATCTTGCTCTTTCTACCCCAGGACAGGAGGATTTGACACTGTCCCGACACTGGGGGTTCAGAGAATACGGCATCCTTGTCTGGTCCTGGAGCAGAGGCCTGGGCATTGGGGTACGGGAGCCAAGGCCTGCAGTCAGGGCTCAGGAGGTAGGGGCAGGGAGATGTCGACCACCCCATCCCTACCCCCTCCTTCCACCCCTGGGCTTGGCCCTGCTGTGGCATCAATCCTGGCACCTCCACACTCTGTGGGATGCGCCACCACAGAGCACTTCCCCGAAATGAAACCCCCTCCGGCCCCAGCAGATCCGCCCAGACCACAGAGCACATGGTTCCCCAGGGCCCCCTCCCCAGCTGGAGGCTCAGCAGGCAGGCCTCCGAATGCCAGGCTCCCTTGAAGGGTGGCTGCTGGGAGGACGGGAGGAAAAAGGAAGGGGGAGGCGGGGACTGAAGCGTCAACGTTCTTCCCCCTCCCTCCATTCCACCCACAAAACCCCCTGGTTCGGTTTCCATCCTCCTTTTTGTGTTTTCCATTGCAGCTGAGGAGAAGGCCTCCAAAGCTGCCAGCTTCCCCCAGCTGCCCTTGGACTGCCGAGGGGGCCCCCGAGACGGGACCTCTAACTTGCCAGGCTCCCCAGGCCCCTGCCTTGCCAGCCTGCGTGTCCCTCTGTCCCCGGGACTCCCTGACTCCATGGAGCTGGCCAAGAACAAGAGCAAGAAGCGCCGGAACCGCACAACCTTCAGCACGTTCCAGCTGGAGGAACTGGAGAAAGTCTTCCAGAAAACCCACTACCCTGATGTATATGCCCGGGAACAGCTGGCTCTGCGCACGGACCTGACCGAGGCCCGAGTACAGGTGAGGGCACCTTGGCCACAGAGCTCCCTGGCTGCCTTGACCACCCGGACCGTGAGCCAGGCCACTCGGGGGCCAGGAGAGGTGGACGCTGGCACCACAGTGTTGCCCTTCCCCAAGCCTGCCCCTGTTCGCCCTCCTGGGTTTCCCTCCACGCCCAGCTTGGCTGCAGCCACAGGCTCGCAGCCCAAGTTGAGGCTCCTGTATGGGATGAGGGTGACAGCCTCCTGGAGTCAAAAGACCTGTGTGGGTGTCCTAACTTTGCCACTTACTAGCTGACCAGGTGACTTGGGGCATGTCACGGTCTTGGTTTCCACATTTAGGAAAAGACAATGATAGTACTAACGCATGAGAAGGATCTTGGACGATCACAGGTGTGACAGCATTTTAGAAGATGTGATAGGCTAAACACGTCTCAGGGCTGCTGTCAGGGTAGCTGCCCAGAAGGGGAGGGTCCCTGCCGGGGGTCTCAGGATCAGTGGTGCTTAAAGCCAGCCTGAGCCGGTGACCTCAGTCTTGCCAATTCCCAGACCGTAGCTGGGAGAGCCTGGCGGGGAGCCCCTGCCCACAACAACAAACTCTCCCCAGCAGAGATCAGGCCCTGGGGCTGGATGGAGCTGTCGCCAGCTTTACTTGGGTGGAGCCCAGCCTGTGTGGACGGGGTGGGAGGACAGAGGGATGCTGGGAAAGAGAGAAGGGAAGGGAATCCATGTCCAAGGCATGCTGGAAGTGAGGAAGAACATGAAGGTGGTAAGTAGGAGGTGGGGACAGAAAAGGGGGCTTCAACAAGAGTCTGGCCCAAGGAAGATGGTCGTTATTACCTTCCTCTGAACCTGCTGCGGAGCAGGCTCCCTGATGCCAAGCTGGAGGCACCAGGAGAAGGGTTGGGTTTGGCCTTCTTGGGAAGGCAAGGAGGTGACCTCTAAGCAAAGGAGAGTCCCTGTCCCAGTGGACCCAGGGCAGAGCTCATGCTTATCACAGCCTGGGTGGGGGCCCCTCTAGAGGCTCTAAGGGCCTCAGGCAGGGAATATGGGAACCAGCAGTCAGTCTATAAAGAGGCCAACTGCAGCCTGGCAGAGAATGCCCTTTAGTTGAATTCAACATAGGACTCTACTCTGCTGGGTCTTCCTGCTTCCATGTTCCTACCAGGTGGCCCCCAAAACAGACTTTTAGAACTGTTCCCCAGGGCTCCTCAGGGCATGAGACCATCAGGGTAAGAGGCCCAGCTTTTGAGATAACCCCAGATCACAAGCCATGGAAGTCCAAACGTCACATCTGCAGACAGACCAGCAAGCCTCAGTGGGGATCGGGGCAGGGGGCTGCTCTGAAGAGCTGCCCCTGTGGAACTGCTTTGGGGAGGCAGAACACCCTTTCCCCACTGCCCTTCTAGGCCTTTTCAACCCTAAAGGAGTGAAGGGATGGCCACAGGCCCCCAGACCTAGTCTAGAAGCTTCCATGATGCCTGAGGCCCAAGAGCAGTGACGCTTGACAAGAACATGACACCACCCATAGGCCCCACCTCATTGGGAGGAGTAAGGGGACCACCCACGGGACAGTGCAGGGGGCAGGTTCAGAGCCCAGAGGGGAGAGCGGGTGGTGACAGAGAATTACAAGAAAAGTGATCAGCAAATCCAGGCTCCTCCATCTGTCCGCAGAGGTGGTTGTTGCTCAGTCGTGTCCAACTCTTTGCAACCCCATGGACTGCAGGGGAGGGAGAGCAAATTAAAGAGCAAGGAGGAACCGGTAGTGGGCCCTCCCTAGCCTTGACTCAGGCCTGCTCTGGGATCTGCAACCCTGGGTTAAGGGCTGGGAGTACGCCCAACTTCTTAACTATCGGGCCTTCCCTTCCTGCGTGAGAGGGGGCGTGGGGAGTGAGGGACTCAGGTAGGGTTACTTATACACTCATGCAGCTCCTTTTGTTGTGGCTGCCAGCTGAATCCCTGGAAAGCAGGAGAATTTGTTTGGTTTGGTTTTGATAGTGCCAATATCTAGCCTGGAGCTTGACACATGCACTGGTACACACAGCATAACCAGATGACAGATCCACCCCAGGAATGTGGGTAGTACACAGATATGCCACGCTCACCTGCCAGGAGCTCAGAGCTGAGTGGGAAAGAGGTTCCAAAACTGATAGTGGTGTAGGATGTGATGAGTATCATGAGAGCTATGCTGGGCTTTTCAGGAAGTCCAGCAGAGGGTGCCGAGCTCAAATGTATGTGTGGGGGGGATGGGTAGCGCAAGCTGGAAAAACCTAGGCAAAGGCAGGAGGAGCAAGATAGCAGTGTTTCAGAGGGCAGCTAGGAAGAACTGAGTGTTGTTGCCTGACAGATGAGGCTGAAGGGAGGGGCAGGGGTCAGTGCCAAGGGACTATGGTAAGGAGCTGGGCTCCAGGCTGTGGTCTCCAGGTTGCTTCACTGCATTTCTCAGATGCGGTAAGGTGCGAACACTGGGAAAGAGATAAGACTAGACACCCGTAAATCCATGGCTCATTCATGTCAATGTATGGCAAAAACCACTATAATATTGTAAAGTAATTAGTCTCCAACTAATAAAAATAAATGGTAAAAAATAGAAAAAAAAAAGAAAAAAATTTTTTTTAATAAAAATGTTTGGAAAAAAAAAAAGAGACTAGAAACCCAACACATGTACTCGCCCTGAGGCTCTGAGGCCACAGACCCCAACACTACCCTTACCAGACACAGCCAGATTGGAGAACCAGTATGACTCAGCCTCGGGAGCAGGGGAGGGCCCACAGGGCCAATAAATCCTCTCTGGGTTGGGCTTCTTTTAGGCCCCATCCCAGGCCCTGAGAAGGATGTGAATTTACAAGTTCCTGCAATTCAGAGAGTCACCAGCCTGGAGCCAGCTCCCCACCACTTCACAGGAGGATACAGCCATCAACTCTCTCCCCAGTGGGCTCCACGCCTCATGGAGTGGGCTGCGTTGTCACCTCCTCAACCTCTCCCAACCTCTCCCTAGGTCTGGTTTCAGAACCGCAGAGCCAAGTGGCGGAAGCGTGAGCGTTATGGGAAGATCCAGGAGGGGCGGAACCCCTTCACGTCTGCCTATGACATCTCCATGCTGCCCCGGACCGACAGCCATCCCCAGGTGAGACCCCTCCCCACCCAGAGCTAGGGCCTGGCAGTTCTGTGGGAAAGCCAGCCAGAGTGTAAGCTGTGGCCCCAGGGAGACCACGAGCAGCCTTAGGGTTCCATGCGACTGTGGGTGAATCACTTCTTCCTCTGCAAGATGGGCTTTGACCAGTCTCATAAAGGATGTATGTAGAGCAGTTGGACATCTCAGTTTGAGAAGTAACGGCAGGGGCCTTCTGAGATGTCACTGTGAGTGTTGGGGGCTAGGTTTTAGACCTGGGCCAAGAGGAAGCTCTCTCCAAAGCTTCTGGAGCCCGAAGGGGAAGAGAGTCTCTAGGTTAGGGAGGCCCCTGGGCCTCCTGATTCATGGGCTTACTTCTCTCTTTTCAGCTGCAGAACTCCCTGTGGCCCAGTTCAGGGTCTGGGAGCCCCGGGGGTCCTTGCCTCGTGAGTCCAGAGGGCGTCCCCTCCCCATGCATGTCTCCATACTCCCACCCTCATGGGAATGTGGCTGGCTTCATGGGGGTGCCAACCTCTCCTGGAGCCCACCCTGGCATCTACTCCATCCATGGCTTCTCCCCCGCCCTAGGGGGCCACAGCTTTGAGCCTTCTCCGGATGGCGACTATAAGTCTCCAAGCCTAATCTCACTCAGGGTGAAGCCCAAGGAGCCGCCCAGCCTGCTGAACTGGACCACATGATCTGTCTCATGGACATGCAGACTTGAGCTGCCCAACCCCATTTCTGCTCCCAGCTGCTCCTACCCCACCCTGGCCTGGATGCCAGAGAGGACGCACCTCTGCCTCCAAGCCCAGAAGGTTCCTGGAGGCCCCGGCAGAGCAGCTGGGACCCTTAGGCTTCTGCAGGGAACAAGCTACAGAATCTTTCCTGTTAGAATAAGGCGAGGCTGCCCAGGAGAAAGGGGGCTTCAAAGCAGGTAGGACTCTTCCTACCACACACTGGGTCCCCTCCCCCAAACTCTGGGCAGGAGGGAAAAAGATACTGCCCTGCTTCCTTCAGACTTCCTTCAAACTGTCAACCCTCCAGCTGAAACAACTGGCACCTCATTCAGGGAATGCAGGAAAATGGGAGGATGAAACAGGTTGAACTAGGCGTTCCTTGCCACTTGGAAACTGGAGGTTGGCGTAGAAGGTACCCCTTCTCCCCTGCTCCGCCATCTCTCCTCGTGTTCTGTGCCCCCTCCTGCAACATGCTATGGAATCCTCTTCCCCTTCCAAGGGTAAGAAATTCCACCAGAAACCACCAGTATTTGAATTCTCTTCCATGAGATCAGGCCAGATCTCCCTTGGTTTACTCATTGGATGTTGGTAAGAAAACAGATTTCCCCAGACTCAGCCCTTGAGATTCCAAACCCCACTTTTGTAAAGATACTTTTGTAAAAAAAAATGTGCTGCCCAGCATAATAATAAAGGTGGCAGTATTTTTTATACCAGGTGATTGTGTATCCTCAGGGTTTGGCACTTGGTTGCTCTAGGGCTGGTCTGTGCCTGGGGTCCAGGCAGGGATCCTAGAGGCTAGGGGAAGATGAACCTGCAGCCAGCCCTCAAGGCCCATGCATGTCATTCACCTGCCCAGGGTCCCGGTGGCTTCAGCTGGTATAGGAAAGCAAGTGGAAAAGCCTGGCTCTAGGGTTGCTGGGCTCATCTGGAAGGGAAAACCAGGGGTGGGAAGGGGTTGAGACAGCTGAAATAGCTTGTGGGTGAGCTGACACTGGAGGGGAGATGGAAGTCTGGGGAGCCCACTGAGGGTTCCGAGCTTCCCTGGGCAGGGACCCCAGAGTAGTGGGGGTGGGGCCATTCCCTGCTCCCAGACGCCCCGGGAGCATGTCTGAGCTGTAGGGCAGAGACGAAAGCCAGGACCCTTTCTTGTGGTTTCAGAGTATTACCCATTCTATCCTTCATCCCTGCTTTCTGCCTTATCTTCCTGGAAGGCAGGAAAAAAGCAGGCCCAGCCCTCCCACCCTCCCAGTAAACACAACCACATTGCTCAGAGCAGCTTGGCCTCAGCTAGCAGCCCAGCTCCCCCCATCCTGGGCCTCCTCCTCCTCCAGGCGCGGAGAAACCCAAGCACACACAGACTCCAGTGGCCAGCGCCTGCTTCTTCCTGAGGAGGGCGCAGATCCATCAGATGGGATAGTCAGTGGCAAGGCTCAATCACCTCCCGCCCCCGGGGGACACCAGTGCCTTCCTTCTATTCCCTTCATTTGAGGGCCTGGCTTCCGAGGTCCAGGTGTCCTGAGCCCGTGTCCATCAGGAAGGGAAGAGCCTGGGCAGTAGGGAGCAGCAGTCCCAGCGACCACGGATGAGCAGCGCTGCCTTCACCCAACTGGTCAATAGTGAACTGGGGAGCAAACCCACCCTTGTACTTGCAGGGCTAAGAGCTCTGCACTATAAGCTTCTTCACCTAAGGCGTAGCCAGCAAATTTTGGACTGTCTCACAGAAGTCAGAGATGCAGAAGAGAAAGATTAGTTCTACAGATACTGAGTGCCCACTTGTGCCACATCTGGTGCTGGGTGCCAGACGCAGAGCGGTGGTCAAGAAAAACCACGACCCCCTCATTTTTACAGCTCAGAAAGAGGGAAGAGGAAGGAATCCGTGACAGCAAAGGACACAGAAGTGGGAAAGAGACAGACAAGAGAAGAACACAAAGTTGAGTCAAAGATTGACGCAGCAAGGGTGGGAGAGGCGGGCAGCGGCCGGAGCGGGCCGTGTGCGGGAGGGCGGCCCTGGTTGGGGAGGGCACGGGGAGGCCAGAGACCAGCTCCTGGCTCCCATCCAGGGGCATCTGCCCACAGCTCATATTTTTCTGTCTGGTGACAGCTGCATGAAGAGAAAGCTGACTTTACAGCCGCCCACTTCACACATAATGAATATGAATGGGCATCCCAGAGCCTGTTCCCTGGGATTATCTGTGAGTTGACGGCTTCTCCCACTGACTGGGCCATCCCAGCCGGCCTGTCCCCTGGCTGGGACTCGGGCAGCCCTTCCACCTGCTTCCTATTAGCCGTCCTCCCGTCCTCCCCTCCTCCTCCTCCACACCCTAGGCGTCTCACCCCAAGACACAGCCCCCAGGTCTCCAGACGCCCCTGCCCCTAGCCTCACTCCAGAGACAACCTTACTCCTCAGCCTAGTCAAGGCCAGGCTGGGGGCTCTAGTTCACCCTTTTAGAAAAGAAAAAGGGAACTGACCCCACTTGGAATCTTGAGAGGAGCTAGACTTGGTCTCCTTTTGCTAAGGCTCCTCTCTGCTCCTGTGGGTCCCACTCAGAGAAGCCCTAAATCTTGATCCTGGCAGGGACCCAGACACCAGACCCGGAGAGGAGAGCCCTAGCTAGCATGCCCTTCAGTCTCAGCTTCCAGTGTCAATCCAGCATCAGGAAATGCTTCTCATTAGAGCCATTCAATCTTCAGCCCCAGGCGCTCCCAATCCTTTACACATCAGCCTGAATTATAACCCCAGTACACAGACCCTCTGCAGCCCCAGACAGGAACGGAGCCCTCAGGAACTGGGCATTTCCTGTATCCAGCAGGAGGAGAACAGCCTCGGCCTCTGGCTCATCCCTGCTGTGAGCATAAAGCATGTGCTCTCTGAGCCCTTGTTCCTGAGGCTGGAGCCCCACCTTCCCCACAGCAACTGCAGGCTCCCCTCGCCCCGCCCCTTCCCCAGCAGGAGGGCACTGGCCAGGAGCAGCGGCCCGTGCGTGAGGCCCTCCAGGTGCCTGTCCCTGCCACATCACTGCTCCCACTTGCCTTTCTGGCCAGCTGTCCATCAACCGTGAGCTTCTCAAGGAAAGTAAGAGCGTGGTGTCCTGTTCACCTGGACACTCAGGACACCCACAGTGGGCTCGGCCTAGACCCGGCTTCAAATGGCCAACCTGCCAGAGCACTCTCTGTGGCCATGGTTAAGGCCCTTCCCCTCCCGGGCCAGCAGATGTAGGATTCACCTGCCCAAGCTTTACTGGCCTGTGCAGCTTTGATATTCTGTGTTCATTCTGCATAGATATATAGAAAGATATTTACAGATCTTTGCAAACCAAGAGAGAAAATGGCACCTTTGTTAAGGTGAAGCTTCAGAGGAGAGATAGGGGAAATAAAAAACTGGGAAGGAGGTCAAAGCCTCAGCTTGGTGGGTTCACGGAGAAGGCAACGGCAACCCACTCCAGTACCCTTGCCTGGAAAACCCCAAGGACGAAGGAGTCTGGTAGGCTGCAGTCCATGGGGTCGTGAAGAGTCGGACACGACTGAAGCGACTTAGCAGCACCAGCAACAGGTGGGTTCAGGAAGCCAGGCTGTGTGGTGAAATAAGAATGTGAAAATTTATCTTACTCAGACTGCAGTCTCAAAATACACACTTGCTATTGATCCTAGTACAAAAGAGCAGAGAATCCATCATGTACACATAAATTGTGTTGAATCCCCTTGTCCTGTGCAAGTTACTTTGTGGTAAAGGACAATTGCAGGGACTTTCCATTTCCTAGGCTGTGTGACTTACACACGGAACACACTGCTGGCTCCACTAGGCTGCTCATAATCACGCTGGTGCGTCAAGATCTGTCCTGAAAGCCCAGCTCTGGGCCTGGACTGAGGCTCAGTGGGCAGGTACTGAACAAAAAGCCAACAAAGGGGAGAATTCCCCCAGAATACCTTTCCAAGTCAAGACCCCTTGGAGACTTAGAAAAACCCCATACGTGGCCTACAGGTAAGATAAGGAAACTTGTAGCAGTTCTGAAAAGGGGACACCCTTTTCCAGCATCAGAACATAAGATCCTCAGAAGCAGAGCCTCAAGATCGAGTGAGGTGGAGGCAGATGTATCCAGGGGTCCAAAGGCTGGAGCAGGCTCCAGAAGGCCTCACACTGACACTGAACACAAAGGTGCGCCTTGCTTTTTCTTCAGCCACGTGGGCCTGCCGACCCTCTCTTTCCCAGGACTCCTGATGGTCTGCTTCCCCAGGCTCTGGGCACTTACATCTCCTCTCAGTCCCAAGCACCTGCCCAGGGAGGGCCCAGGACAGTCCACCCCTTCTCTGACCTGGCCCCTCCCCTCCTAGTACTGGAATTGGTTTGGCTGAGGCCAGCTCAAGGGTGTGAGCCAGAGAAACCTGAGGCTCCTAGTGCAATTATCTCTAACCCAGGGCGGGTGCAGACAACTTAATCACTTCAGCAACCCCAAGCCCCGGGGCTGGGAGCCCTGGGGCAAAACCAGACTGACTGGGGTAAGAACACTTGGGCCAAGTACCAACTCCCCCTCTCCTTCCCCCTCAGATGGGAAAAGTGGGCAGTTCGGCAGGGACAAGGGGGTGATCTATCAATGCTGGCAAGAAAACCCACTTTCTAGGCCTGGAGGAGATGTTCAGGGGCCATGTTTCCTGCAGACAAGGCAATGGGCATTGGTTTTGCTTCCTTTTAATGTAAACAGAATACACAAACACATTAAAAACCTCAACATGACACAAGAGAATACACACAGATGTATATATAGATATTTACAGACCTCACACACCAAGAAAAAAAAATGGCCCCTCTGATTAAGGGAGGCTTCTTCTCCTCCCCTAACCCTATCCAAAACCAAAGTGCTGAGGCAGCTGCAGGAGCCTCTGCAATTGCTTCTGGATGAAACCTAGCAAGAGGCTGGAATGATATCAGAAACCCCCAGAGCAAGGCCAAGATTCCGCTCTAATCCCAAGCCCTCCTTCTTTGGCAAGCTGACATGCCAAGGATTTGTGTCTCAGAAGAGTGAGCATGACCCCTGAAATTTAGACACAATGCATTTCCCAGCCCATTCCAGCCTTGGGTGGAATGACAGAGGAGCTGCAACCATGTCCAAGAGAGGAGGGCAAGGAAGGAACACAGGCTCTCAAGCAGAGAGGACCACTCCCGAGCAGGACCCTGGGAATCAAAGAGAAGCCAGATCCAGACTTGCCCACCAGCCCAGCACTGGCCCGGAAGGGCACAGTAGGGATGTGCTGCCACCTGGAGGAGGAAGGGAGCACTGCAGCAAGGAACCAGGACAGCCCCTGGGGTACCTGGAGATCACCCCTTCTTTCATTTTCAGCCTCTTGCCCAGGAGCCTCACTGCAGCAGCTCTTCCCAGGAAATGGGCTTGGAGAAGACCTCCCTTTCTAACCAGAGGTCATAGTTCATCTGGAAGTCCTCAGGGAGGTCCACCCGCTGGCCCAGGACACTTTGCAGGCAGTTATCCACAGGCAGAAAGTCAGGGTTGCTGTGGGCCCGGTCATAGCGCCGGGCGTTGAAGCGCTCGATGTTGGCACGGAGGGCACACTCCTCTGCCTGGAAGTCCCAAGGCCGGGCATCGAGATCTATAACGAAGCAGAAGGACGTGTTATGTTGGGAGCCAAAGCCTTGTGGCAGCTCCCCTTGGGGTCACTGCGGCTCAGGGCCATGTAGGCCTGGGCTTGGACTGTTCAATGTTAACCAATAGCAGGAAACTTCCAAGCCCAACCCTCGGGAAGACTTACAGGACTTCTTTCCTAGGTATACAGGAAAGTCAGGTCAAAGGCGAAATGCCAGAGCTACAGAGTAAGAGGCTATACAGCAGTTTATGTGGATCTGCTGAAGGAAAGCCAGGAGCACAACACTTCTCTGAAAGTCACATTCTCCCTGGCTCTCCCGGATAAGAGGCAGGAACCTGCAGATACCCCCATTTGCTTATTCTCTCAATTCCCTGACCAGGTGCTATGGGCCACCCTGGCTCTGTACAAATTCAGGGTGTTACGAGTGCAGATGCAGTCCTGTGGCCCTGGTGCTGTGGTTAGGAATTCTAAGGGTGCGGCAGCATGCTTGGGGGTAACAGGAAGACCCACTCTAACAGGGAGACCAAGGTGGGGAGGGGAGGAACACGTGCAGATACAGAGGGGTTCAGGGAGGCATTCTGCCAGGAGAGGGAACAAAAGTCCGGGATGGGATGGCCAATGTGCTCAGAGCCCTAGGTGTGATGGAAGCTGGGCTGAGAAAGTGGATCAGATTATAGAAGACAGGGAGGGACTATGTGTGGGCCTTATGTGTTAAGAGTTTGGCTCTAATTCTCAGGGAAATCAGAAAGTCAAAGAGGATTTTACTCAGAGAGATACCACCACCAGATCTGGGTTTTATAAATATCACTAGGGCCAAGTCTGAGGCACTGATGGGAGGGAAAGGAACTAGAGGCAGGGAAGCCATCAGGAGCTGCGAGAATTTCGGTGACCAGAACCAAGGCAGCTGCAGGGGTGAGAGAAAGGACGAGAGGTCGGAGAAGGTCTTGCGACAATTCCTGGAAAAGGAGAGAGGAGGCACAGAGAGGAGCCGGGAGGACCACAGCCACAAGCCTGGCAGTTTCTCCAGGTCCCTCCCGGGCTTCCCACCCTGATGCTACAGAAGCGGCAGCTGGGCACTTCGGGGTTGCTGGGAGCCTCACCGTTGCCGTAGGCCCAGTCGTCGTTGAGCCGATGCCGCACCTTCTGGTAGATGGCAGACATGGTCTTCATGTTGCTCTTCCGCCACTGCCGTCCCAGATACTTGGTCTGCACCTTGAGCAGCTTCAGCACGTACAGCTGCATCATGGCCTGTTTCACCTTCAGGGCCCGCTTCAGGATGGGGGCCGACTTGAACACCACCAGCATCTGGGAGGGGGCAGGAGGGAGGCCATGTTGAGGGCAGAAATAAACCCTGATCCATCATCTGCTGCTGTCCCTCCGGGATTACGGGCAGGGTGGCCAGCTGTTAGTCTTCCTTAGACTAAAGAGTTCCTTGGGACATATGATTTCCACTAAAGTCTCCTGGCTAAAACTAGGAAAGTCCCAGGCAAACCTGGATGGTTGGTCAACCGAGTTATGGGTCATTCTGGAATCTGAAGAAAGCTATGGATTCCGTCACCCAAAGTATCCCTATGTGCAGGTACATACACTTTCAGGGGGTTAGTGGGTCTCCCCACCCAAGGCATCCACAGACTCAGGGTTAAGACAATTCTCAGAACCCTGGTTATGTTACCAGTGGAGATTAAGAGGATATACAAAATTCTGTCTATATACACATGAATTTGTCTCAGTGCATGACTGTGCCTCTTCCAGCTTCTAGTTCAACTCATCAAGGAACAAGGGATCCACCCTCAACATCTAAGGATGTGGCTACAGGAGAGTCAGGTGAGGAGGATGTGGCTGCTCCAGCAGCCGTGGGGACTCCCTGTCCCCACGTGAAAGGGACAGGAGGGTGTGTGGCACTCTGCTTTAAGCTCTGGGACTCATGCCTGCTGGCTGTGCTGACTCACCATTGTCCTTGAATGCTTCCATTTTGTCAGCTTGTTCAAGATCCGAAGCAGATTAATACAAGAAAAGAGGTTTCTCCAGCAAAACTGGTTATTGTCACCTGCTTCCTGCAGGGAAAACCCAGGAACTATCATCTCCTACACAGCTGCAGGTGCCCCAGTTTCCCAGGCCCTCCCATGTAGGACCTCAGCACTGCTGGGTCGCTCCACGTGGGTACCAGGAACCCTCTCCTCTCCTCAGTCCAGGGGGAATGCCATCCCAGAAGCTGGCAGAGGGTAAGGGGTGCTCCCAAGAATCTTCTTGCAGGAAATGTGGAGCATGATATTGGGGGCCCGGCCTCAGCCCCCACTACCTGGCGCACCCAGGCTCTCTTAGAGCTGTGGCCCCAGAGTTCCAGTGTGGAGAGAAGGAAAGAACTCGACCAGGTGAGCTCTGGGTCAGCAGCCCCTGAAGACCACAGTCCTGACAAAGTTATTTCTAAATCCAAATGTTCCTACAAGGTTCCCTCTCTGGTCCTCCTATGCAATGTCAGTGCTTCAAAAGCCAGGCACTCAACAGTGAGCTGATCTGTAAAGACACCTTTCCTCTGGGGGAGGAGGCAGGATCTCCAGTCCGGCCCTTACCCAGAGGGAGCGCTGGGGCACAGGCCAGCTACTCACCAGACTCTCAGCAGTCAACTCTGGCAGCTCGTGCACCACGCAGTGAGGGTAGTCCAAGACAGAGATGCTGCAGGGGGCAAGAGAACAAGGCACCCACCATGAGCAAGGGCTGGGGCCTGGCAGAACCACCGCTGGCTCCCGGCTCTCCTCTCTGACTTGCCGGAGCAGAAACAGTAATCTACCTTGCCTGCACTGCCCTGACAGGAAAACACCTGCTACAAGAGCACTTGTAAGACCCCTTTGTAGCCAGAAACAAGCTTGTAATCTTGTGAGGGGTGGAGAGCATGGAATCCCTCAGCAATAAACCTGGGGTCCGGGGGTAGATTTCTCAAGGCAGTTAATTTACGCCAAACCCCTACTGGAGACTGTCTGGCTGACAGCTCAGCTCATGGTGCATCACGGTGACAAGCAGTCAGTCAAGGACAGCTGGCACCAGGTGATGCAGCGGGGTAAGGGTAGACAAGGCATCACACTGCATATGGCCGAGCTCCTGGCAGAGGGCAGGCAACCCCGCCAGTCTCCTCAAAATAATGGGGATGCAGAAGGACCGAGGGCAGTACTGGAGCCCAAGATGAGAACCCTCCCAACCAGGCACAGGCAGACTGAGTCACCTGTCACCAGACTAGCCAGACTCAGGTTTGACAAACTGGCATTTTCTACAGACCACATCTCTTTCATCTTTGGATCCTGACATCTGCCAAAGCACCAGCTTGTGGATGCTGACTGGGCTCAGTGGAAGAGGCCAGCTAGGAGCCCTGCCATCTGGCCATACCCACCCCTTCCTGATCCCTGGTCCTTATCACCTGTTCTTGGCAGTGATGTAGGACATAATGTTTTGATTGAAGAACTTTAGGATCAAAGGGATGCAGTTGGCAAACACCAGGTGCTGGGCCATGTACTCAAACTGAAAGCAACAGGAGAAAAAATAAGCATGCCCCTTGGGATCTCACCCTTTCTCTAGTGATAAGAGGCCTCGTGTGGAGGACTGTTTATTTGCACATTCATGCAGAGCTTAGGGA
Organism: Muntiacus reevesi; assembly: GCF_963930625.1. Taxonomy (NCBI): domain Eukaryota; kingdom Metazoa; phylum Chordata; class Mammalia; order Artiodactyla; family Cervidae; genus Muntiacus; species Muntiacus reevesi. The sequence goes on from NC_089249.1 coordinate 95,417,496, forward strand.
GGTTTGAAGGCCAAGCCTCTATTCTTTCGGGCTGGAGGAGCGGCACTGCCCAAGGTCCTGGTCTCATGGACAGAAAGAAGGGGCTGTAGATACCTGATAGACGTGGTTCAGCTTGAAGTGCTTGAGCAACAGCAGCAGGACGGCAGAAATGGCCTTAACGATGACCTCTTTGTGGCGGTTCACATCCACTCCCAGCTTCATGCTCTGCAGCACTGTGGTGCTGGAAGCACAACCCCTAGTGAGCTCCCAGCACGTGCAGCACCTCCTGCCTGGCGCTCGCAGGAGGCAGGACCCCAGAGCCTTCTTAGGGCAGAGCTCCCACCTAACCCTCCACCCTACGGACATCTCAGAGGTTAGGCCCGGCTCCTCTCACCCACCTCCCAAGCAATCTAGCTCAGTACAACTGACTTCTTCCTTGTGATGCCCCAACATATTCTTAGCCTATTTCCCTGCTTTTCCTCCAAAAATGAACTTCTCATCTCAAGATCTTCCTTAAGCTTCTGCCACCATATGTACTTGTGTTCCTCAGAGCATGTTCTGTTGGAATACCAGCATATTGAGATGGCTCACGTTATGGGGAAAAGGGGTTCAGAGTTAGATAAATTTAGGAAGCATTTACTTAAATCAGTTTCTTAATTTAGGAGTTAAGTTCTTAATTAAGGAGTTAACTATAAATCTTTATAAGAGGAGATTTAATATTTAACTCTGGAATCCTTTTTCCAAGGACCATCTGATGGCCTGGCGTTCTAGAACACCCACTTTGGTGTTGGCCAACCCTCCTACTCCCTCACTGTGCTACCCCTGCTACACTCAAGGGGCTAGCCCACCAGAGAGTTAGGCTCAGAGCTGGGCAGTACTGGCAGGCAGGCAGGAGATCAGGTTCCCGGGTCCTTCTCAAAGTAGAACGTGATCTGAGTTTGTACTCTCACATCAAAAGGATGAGATCAGGGCCCCAGGGAGGAAGAACCCCTAAAGATTTCACTATTACCCTGAGACACTCAAAAATATTTTTCATGCCAGTTCACTGGTGAATAGTAAAGAATTTACACCCGGTTCCAAAGGCTGATTTTTGTGCAGAAGCTAAAAATGTATGTCCTAATCACATAGCTTTCAAGGGAGCACTTGGGGAAATATCAGACACAGCTCCATTCATTTAACAGAGGAGGAAGAGGAAGTGACTTCTCCAATTTATTCAGTCGCAGTCTACACTAGAATCCAGGCCAACTAGATGAAAACGTCCCCACAAGCAGTAAAACTAAGTATTTTACCCAGTACATTTTCTTTCTTTGAAACCAGGAACACCCTAGAGTTAATCTGCAGAGAAGCTGAGCTAACATAGCAGCAGCAGCAGCAGCAACAACAACAAAGCAAAGAACCGCCGCCGGCAAACGTGGGCTGAAAGGCAGACACGCCCCCTTTCTGTACATCCTCAACATGCAAGACTTGGCACTCACGGCATCTCCTCAGGCAGGACGTCAGCTAGGATGTTGATCGAGTCTGTTTTGGCCTTTGAGGTGGGAGCTGCGGCCAGCAGGATCTTCAGCAGCGCTATCTGGGGAGGAGCAGACATTCACACAGTGTGGCTGAGAGGGCCCCGGGCAGCACAAAGTCCTGAGAGGCGGTGCTTTTAGAGGTGCTGAGGGGGCACAGGAGGGGCTCAAGGACACCGGTGGGCAGGCTCTCAAGGCCTACGTTGTGGGCAGGTGACCCCATGGCAGGCAGAGTGCCCAGAGGCGCGCACTCACCATGTACTGTGGCAGGCTGGGGAGCAAGCCTTGGTAGAGAGTTTCTGCAGGGACCTGTTCGACTTCCTCTTCTCCCTTCCAACACAATGGGTACAAGGGGCACTGATACAAAGCCTGGTCCTGACAGTGCCCCCCTGAGCCAGCCTGCCAGCTGGCTGCAGGAGAATCCGTAAGGATGGACGGAAACGACGATGCTAATGATGATCACAAACTTTAAATAACAAGATGTGCCAGGTACTTCACTTGTAAAGACACAATGAATCCTTACTACAACTCTATGAAAAAAGTACCATTGTTATTTCCATTTAACAGGCGAGGAAGGGAAAGCAGAAGGAGAGAGAGTACCTTGCCTACGTCACCATCCACCAAGGGTGGAGCTGGATTCAGAGGTAGGTGGCGGGCCCAGAGTCTGTGCTCTTACCCCGGCACCTGACACGCAGCAGCCCAGCAGCAGGAGCTAGACTGGGAGTCGTGTGAGGGCAGGCCAGGGTACTCTGCAGGTACTCTGTTCCTAGGCCCATGCACTGCCAGGAACGGCCGGGATCCTGGGAGCTGAGGAAGGCCTGCAACTCACCCCCGAGAGAGGAGAGCGAAGGTACTCCTCCTCCATCTGTGCCTGGACCTCTGCAATCGACGTGTACTTGTGCTGGACAGAGAGGGAAAGAGGCATTAGGACAAACACCCCACATTCTCTGGCCAAATGCCCACACCTGGGAAAGACCCCATGCAATTTTCCTCAAATATCATCTTCTCGAAGAGGGCTAAATCACCACACAGATCCTGAACTAAAACCCAAACCCAAGATATTTTTCTAAGTGGGCACTTATCTCTTAAGACCAGTATAAAAAAGCACACAACAGATTAGGGGGGAAAAAGGCAAATTAAAGGAGAGAAGGGGACTTTCACATAGCTATAGCTATAGGAGGAAACTTAAAAGCAGAATCAAGGACTCAAGTACTCAGAACCAAGTACTCAAATACTCAAAAAGCCTAGCTGCATGAGGCCCATCTAATACTACAAATTTCAAAAATATTATTTCAAAAACATATGAACATTTACATTCCAGATACGCTCTTAGGGGACACACCTCTTCCTCACTGTGCTGTTTCCTCCCACTGGAGGGACACGTGTGTACCAAACACCCTGGTCTCTCCCCGCCGCCCCCCCACTCACTCCTCCCCTTCCTGACTGGCCAGTATGGGAGGAGGAACAGGACAGTCTCAGCCCAACCTCCTTCTCTTCTCTCTTAAGGAAAAAGAAAAGCCTGTGTACTCTTCTGCTCCTTGCCTAGGCTGAGCAGGGTTCCGCCCTCTCTGGTCTGGGTAGGCGAGCCTGCCTAACTCTGGAAGGGAGGTGTCAGGACACCTCCTGCAGCTGTGCTCTCATATCACTCCATCGGCAACAAAGCTGGCATTTGAATCTCCATCTGCCTACTCCTCTAACTCAACTCCCTGAACTCGGGCAAGGAAAACGGAGGCTATTTCCTAGGCCCCTTAAAACGCCAACAGTCAGTTAATATAATCTTTAATGGGTACCCCTGTAAGTACCCAATAAAAAAGTTCAGTTAAAATAAGTAAAATGTATGAAAAAGTGTTTTCAAGCATACTGCCACTGTCCACCTACTCCTCCACCCCTCGTTCCTTCAGGCAGACAGAAATTTAAAAAGGCTTCTCCCAACAGGCTGGTCTCACTTTACTCTCTTGGGACCAAACTAGGCCAAAAGCTTACCTGAGGCCACCTACCTGTTTCAGAGTCTTGATGCTTTCGTGGATTGGCCTGGGCAGCCCCACCACTGTGTTCGTGTCACTGGAGAAGAACAAAGGCCCCGTGTTAGGTCTGGGTTCTCACACACCTGAGGCCGGGAGGGTGACCTTCCCACTACCTTTCTTTAAAAGGCACTCAGATAATACTCACCTGCCCAGAGTGTAACCTATGAACTTGCTGCGGCTGGACTCGAGGAACATCTCAATGTCTTTCTCCCTGCCAAAGGAAAAGACTGCGGCTTTCTTACAAGTTACCTCAAGGCCTCATCGTTAATAAAACACAGAACGTCCAGAAATTGTGAAGCCAAAAGAAAAAGTCTCCCACAATTGTTTTTCTTTTTGAAAAAAAAAAGAACTGAAACCTTCAGACTATTTTAAGGTCCTTCATAACGCTGTTGGATCAATACTCTGAAAACATACTAAGTGTAACTAATTTACTCATAAAATTAAGGTGCTACATCAAACTTAAAAGCATACTTTATTCAAGCGTATTTGACATTAATAACAAGTCTGTCAACAGAATTTCTCAGATATTTATGACAGTTCCAATTACAGCTGTAAACTACCCCCTTTTTCATATGAGTCATACTGTCCTGTCTCAGACTATTAGGCTAGCTTGCATTTTCTGATGACTTGTTCTGTATCCCCATCACAGATCATTGAAAACTGGGGCTTTACTTAGATCAAGAAAATGACTTCTATATCCTTTCCCATGTTCATCTATTTCTTAAGTTGATAGCCTTTCCAAACAGATTCCATTCATATGCATACAGGAACCTTCAAATCCATGGATTCACACACGTGTATCTCAAACGTCTTAATTATGGTTCCAAAGAAATTCTTCCTTAATCTATAAGCAAGTAAGTAAGTGAAATTGCTCAGTCGTGTCCGACTCTTTGTGACCCCGTGGACTGTAGCCCACCAGGCTTCTCCGTCCATGGGACTCTCCAGGCAAGAATACTAGAGTGGGTTGCCATTCCCTTCTCCAGGGGATCTTCCCGACCCAGGGACCGAACCCAGGTCTCCCGCATTGCAGGCAGACACTTTAACCTCTGAGCCACCAGAGAAACCCTTAATCTGTAATTTTCTGTCAAATATCATACACAATCCCTGGGAGGGTAGAGATGAGTTCCCTTAAATGTCCTTGTTTTAATTCTTTCTATTTCCTTTTACTTGTATCACATCTAACCAAGAGTTAATCCACGTTCCTGACTTGAGAGCCATATAAGGCCTCTTTGTGCCAGGCCAGCACTGGGCACTCCAAGAGAGGTTCATCCCAAGGTCAAGGACATCCTGGCCTTGCACAGGACCTCATGTGACAACTCAGGCCAGATGCCAGGCCTGCGGGAATGATGACTCTGGTTTCAGGAGTGAAGAGCATTCAGGAGGTCTGAGACTCACCTGACCTTGGGAGCCCACGGGAGCCCCTTTGGGCAGGTCAGCCTGTCGGTCTGGGGGTGCTGCAGTGGGGGAGGCATGACCTCATCCCGCTCAAGGGGGAACGTCTCCCCCTCCAAACTGTTGTCGTCATCATTCTCCTCCTCCTCCTCTCGAGAGTCATCAGCCTTGTAGGGATCCCGCTCGTTGAAGGCATCCAAGTTGTCCTGCTTTATGAGTGCCTGAAAGCAGAGGGAAGGGAGGTCAGACAAGAGCCAACCAACGAACAAGTAAGGGGTACGGAGGCTGGAGAGGCAATCATACAGAAAGGTGGAAGGAAGAGCCAGGAGCAGTGGAAAAGCCCGAGGGCAAGGCATGGTCTCGGGCCCAAGTGACAAATCATTTCTTGCCCCCGAGTCCCTCAGAAGTGCCGTGTGCATAATACCCACTAGATCCTGGCCCCTGGGCTGGGGACAGAGCGTCCCTGCCCTAAAGGCATGCGCACTGACTCGCTGATCAGAGGGGACTTGCAGCAACCTGGGGCTCATCCAGGGACCCTGCCACTGCACCTGTGCACCCTGAGAACCCTCAGGAGTCATGGGGACCTCGTCGCCCTCACCTTATGCTCCCGACGGCCCCGTTTCTGCTGCTGCTCAATCAGGTCAGAGGCAGAGGCTGGGGGTGAGGCGGCCCTCATGTTGCGGATGACCTTGATGCTGTCCTCAGGCAGCGGGGGGAGCCCCAGGATAGTGCGCTTCTCGGCCTTCATGCTCTGCAGCTCCTCAAAGCCGCCCAGAGTGCACTGCATCAGACAGGCGTGGAGCCAGGTCAACATGGCCACCAGTCCCTGTGTCAGGCTCGAAAGTATCTGTGACACCACAGCTTTACAGAGACCACGCAACCTCTGAACAAGGGCCTCGGCCCACCTCCAAGAGAAGCAAGCGACATCATCATGGGAGAGGAGAAAGGGGGGGCAAGGAGAGACAGACAGGCTGACAAAGCTTGGTGCAGAAGCACACACAACTCGGTGTGGACCACAGACTCATCAAGTAGGAACAAAGGCTGTCTGAAGAGCTTAACCCTTTAAGTTCCTAGAAAAGTAGGTGATACTCAAATGCTTCAAAAGCTATACATGCTAGTCTTTCAAAGTTAAATTGGGAATACAATGCTGGATGCTCAAATTAAGAAGACAGAAAAATCTTCACCTAAACATCACCCTAGAAGTAAAACCCCAGTAGAGCTCAATGATTTTAGGCTGCTTCATTTCATTGTTTCTGAGCAGTACAACTGCTTTCCTCTCTGCTTCAATGAGGCTTCACAGGCAACCAACAGGCTTCTAGCCAAAATGAAATGTGTAGACCACTCTGAAGGGGCCTACACTCACTGAGCTCTGACTCCGCAGAGCTGGCCCATTATGGAAGATGGGAAGGTGAGGCCCGGGGAGAGCAAGAGTACAGACTCCAGCTCCTCCGTCCTCCCAGGTCACTCCTCCTAGAAGAAGTGCTCCTGGTCTGGCAAGGGTCTGGCTACTGAGCATGGCCCCCAAGCCAAGGGTGAAAGCCAGCCTACTCTCCTGGACCCAATCCTTCCCTAGCTAGAAAGAAAGTAAGCTTTTACACCATACCCTGAGGATAATGTAGGCTCAGGGCTCACCCTTTCTTCTTTCCAGTGACATCTGACTGAGGGGCCCTATTACACCAGCTCTAATCTTGCCTCAATTCACTTTACAAGCTCCAGGTTCAAAGAGCAGCCTGTCTGGGGAGAAGGTGTTCCATGATTGCAGAAAACAGTTTCCAGGAACCAGGGAACCAACCACCTATTTTGATTCAAACGCCAAGTCCTCTTTGGCTGCTGTGAGCTCAAAGTGACACTTTTTGTCATTTCCTTTCAGGACCCTTCTTTCAGAGTTTTATTTAACTAAAGCAGTTATGTATTCATATAATTCAATATCCAAAAGGATACACAGTGAAAGTCTCCCTCCTCCCCTGCCCCCGAGCACCTGAGTTCCCCTCCAAGGAAGTGCTCACCAACACTGTCTTCCAGAGTAGCAAGAGAACCTTTTTCATGGGGAAGTGAGGCGCATGGCCACTGCAAAATTTGGTCACCATCCCAAACAGCATGATGGCAAATGGCTCACTGTTGTACAGCGGGGAACCTGGGGGACACCAAGGTATCAGGACCATCGGCAGCAACAGCACCCTCCCAAAGCCCTCCAGCCTCCATTCCCAGGAAGGCCTCCAGACAGGGCCCCCGAGTCCTACCCAGCTCAGCCCTGAAGGTCTGTCGCATCGTCCTCCACTCGGCCTTATCACCCTCACACTCCTGGTGAACGGTCTCCACAATCAGGTACATGATGTTGAGCAAGACCCTGGGAATAAGAGGCAGCTCGTAAGGGGGCAGGATGGGGAATCAAGGGAGCACCCCTGGCTTCCTCACATCCCACCCGACATGAGAAAAGTCTGCACACAAAGGCTGGCTGGGGCAGGGGTGGAGGTAGGGGTGCAAGGACTATAAGGTAGAAAAAACTGAAAACTCAGTCCCACAAAACACCTTGTGATGTTTCCTTCTTTGTCCTTGGTGCTAAGGTTGAGACCAGACCTTCTATTCTGTGTTTCTAGGGTCTGAGTCCTTACTCAAAGCAGATGCTTAATAAATGGCTACTGAATGGATGAACATGAGCAAGAATGGCCCAAAGCATTTACTACCCTAAGCTTCCTGGAATGAGAAAAACAGAGGCAGGAGTGAGCTGTGGAAGTGGGTGTTGGATCCGACAAAGCAGAGGATGGTCAAGGTGAGAACAAGCAAGTGTTTACCCCATGATGGAGTAGAAACAGGAGCGAGCAGGACGATGGGCAGGGACCCTAACTACAGTAGGGAATGCTACCAGTATCTAATCTGAAAACTTCCAAATTCACAAAAAGAGGTGTATTCTAATCCTCACAAAAATGGAAAGGTGATCTTGCTGTCTAGCAGCTGCTAAACTTTGGACACAGCCAGGAAACATCCTGAAGCCATCAGGACTAACCCCATGCAGGCGGGCATCAAGCTATGCATGTGCTTCTTGACACAAGAAGCCACATCGCGTGCTTCATCCCAATACAAAAGCCACTCCACCAAGCTTCTTGGCAGCACTGTGGGCAGGAGGCCACATTTCTAAGTGGCTTCACCCTGGATTTCCTCTGGGGGTCTCATCCCAGGGCCCACCCAGGGAGTCCTCAGTAGGGCCTACTCATCATACACCGAGCCCATCGCATCCGCAGATCAGTGTGTGCAGAAGAGCAGCGCACACAGTGAGGAAACCCAGAGCGCCCGCCCCTGCCCGCCCTGCCCTCCTTCTCCGGGTAGCGCTCGGGGAGCCCCCGTGTGCGGCTCGCCTCACCTCAGGTCCGTGCTGTCAGCCAGAGAGATGGCTGGCTTCCTCACCGCACTGCTGCAGGCAGCACTGTTGCTGTGGAGAGACGAGAGTCAGCGCCGTCCCCCAGGCAGGAAGAGGAGTGGCTCCCCCAACAAGAGCTGCCCAGCAAGGTGACAAAACCCGATGCGATGCACTTAGACTGCACAAGAGCCCACAGGACCCAGCAGGCAAAACTCAGGCCCTGACCCAGGCTGCCAAGGTTGGAATCGTGGCTTTAACGCTGCCTAGCCACGTGCCCCTGGACACTCAATTTCTCCATGCCGTAGTTTCCTCATCTGCAAAATGGGGGCGGTCACAGCAGCTACGTCATTAATGAGTTAGTGTGTACAGTGTCCTTAGAACAACGCCCGGGACATGCAAGCACCCAAGGGGCGCTTTTACTGCTGATGGTGTTTTCCTTAGATGAGCAGCAGCTGACCTGTCCGAACAAAGGACTAGGGGAGACGAAGGCCAGAGCAGGTGTCGTTTGCGCCCATGTGTCAAGACTTGTGTCTGGTCTCCTGCTCAGGGGAAACTCAAGGGAGTGTGCGGGTTCACAATGAGACCTTTTTCTTTTTTTTGGAGGGGCACTGTAGGCCTGGGCAGGAGCTGCACTGTCTAATGAGCTCTTTGGTGTTAGTGAGCTGTGGGGCCCCTCACTGGTCTTCAAGGTTTGGGTCAGCATCTTGCCTGTTATTCAAACTGACTGGTCAGAACAGAGCCCCATGTGGCCCATTTAACCCTCTCAAAACTGGTTGTCCTGCAAGCTCTGCCCCTCTGCCCTGCTTCCCCTTCCCCTACTTAAGCCCCTCAGAAGAACTCACTCTATTTCCATGTTCAGAAGCTCCACCAGAGCGTTGAAGGTGCCCACCTCCAAGAGCAGAAAGGTGTTGTAGCGCATCCAGGACTGAACCTCGGCCTCTGAGCTGCACTCCCCAAAGGTGCCTGCAGATACAGGGCATGGCTTGCTGCGCTCCTGCCCGCATCTGACTGGGCAGCAGACACAGGGCATTGCTGCATCCCTGCCCGCATCTGACCAGGCAAGAGACACAAGACAGGGCTCGCTGCATCCCTGCCTGCACCTGACCGGGCAACAGAAACAAGACAGGGCTCACTGCGCTCCTGCCTGCATCTGACCGGGCAGCAGACACAAGGCACGGCTTGCTGTGCCCCTCCCCACAGCTGACTGGACAGCATCACTGAAGCTGGCGTCAGGGGTCCCTGGGTGTCCACTCAGTACCTTGGGCAACGTAGAGGATCGCCCGAGCCACCTTGAGCCTCTTCTCCCTGGCAGTGACCTCCAGGCCGTCCAGCAGCCTCATGGCGTGGGTGCGGTGCTGGTTGGTGTCCAGCTCAGTCCACTTCCGATCTGTCACTGCCGGGAGAGAGACTGCTTAGATTGGAGCCTGGAAAAATCCTCCCAGTGGAACAGACACCATGTTAACCCATCAAATTCAGGACTGCCACAGGACCAGAAGCTCAGAAAGATAAATTACTCCTTACATAAGGGAGGGGGTCACACCACTGCCCCATGAATTTGAAGTGTGATTGAAATACTGCTATTTTGGGTGCAATTTTAATTACATAAAGTTCCCCCCATGATACACACTTCTGAAAATCCCCCACCAGTGTACCTGCAAGCCCACCCTACATGTCACATCTGGCCTTGAATAACCACGGTTCAGCAGGCTTCTCAGGCCACTCCAGGATGACTGAGGTCATTCAGATGACTAAGAGAAACCTGTAGCTCTCAGGATGCAGGGTGAAAGGAGCCAAGAAGTAGGGGAATCGTCTCACCGTGCATCCGGAAGTCCTCCTCAAAGCATTTGCGATTCATCAGGAATTCTGGTCCTTCCGTGTAGCTATAGAGCTCTATCAAGAAAAAAGGTTATTATCTCCATGTCCATGTCCCATAGCAGGGTCACAAGTAGCAGAGAAGGTAAGATGTCTGCTTCCAGGCCCAACTCTGTCCCTGAGTCATAGTGACTCCTGGATGATGCTATCTAATTACTAAGGGGGGGTCTCAGTGCTCTAATGTGGACAACAGAATGCTGACTACCCTTGCAGCCAAAAGGGCATAAAGCCTGGCATAAAGCCTGGCATTTCCAGTCCAATGTGCATTGATCCCACCATGCCATGCCAAAGGCTGACTGCCACCATGAACATGTCTCTCTCAAGGGGCATGAGAACAGGGTCTGTACTATGGAGGCTTGAGAAGCAGCTCGGGCTGACTTCATACTACATATGAGCAGCAGCGGCAGCAACGGATGGGCACAGAGGTAGACCCACTCACTGGCATTCCTCAGGACTCCTTGTTCGAGGAGAGACCACTGTCAGGGGGATTGTGTATGGCCAAAGAACATCAATGTCCATAGTGGGACTGGGCCACAGCCAATTGAGTTGACCATGTGGAGATGTTTCATAAAAGTAAAGGACAAATCAAAGTTATGAGATACAAAGGGCTTGAATCTAATAATAAATTTTATATAAACATATCATTACTAGTACTAACCAGGAGACAAAAAGAACTCCAAAATGACACTCACTCTCAATTTTATTAAAGACCAAATAATGGACAGTCTCTGCCTTACCTGAGAGCTCTGCAGCCCACTTGTCTGTGTCAGCATACTCAAACTCCAGGTCTGGAGACTCAGAATAGCCCTGTTGAGAAAAGGAGTTATGTAAAAGATCACTGTGAGTGTTTTCCAAAGGAACAAACACACATGCTTCCAGAGACACCACTGTGTTACAAGACATCATCGCCTTCACTTTTCTGACCTTTTATCACAATGTTTTTGTCTTCTGGGTTAGTTCAGCTCTCCCTACCAAGCCCTCTCAGAGTACCTTGCACTACTTCTTCATGGCACTTACCGTAACTCATATGCATCCGTTTAGTGTCCATTCTTCTCACCAATGATTTCACAATGCCCAGCACAGTACTTGGCATGAATGACTGAATGAAGAGTGTATACTCAAATAAATACTTGTTGGATAAATGAACACTAAAGCTTCCATGTGTTCCATGCAGTAAAATGATCATTCCACATGGTGCAATGATTTTAGAAGCCTCATTTCTTTCTGGCTAGTGGGCTATCAACAGCTCAGTACAAAATAAGTGTTGACACCCTCAGTCTTCCTGCCTTTCTCTCAAATTTCAGCAAGAACTGACAAAGAAGGCAGCAGCTGAACAGAAATGGCTTCCCTCCCACACACAGGAGAGATTATGGCAAAGAATCTTTCTACTGCTGGAAATATGTGAGTACTGAGAACACACCATCTGGGAAGCCTTGTTCTGGGAAAAGAGAAGAGGTGAAGAAAAAGGTAGTCCTCAGCTTAATTATAATCTACTTGGGAAGACAATGACCACCCACAAAATGACATAAAATGCCCTCAAACATGAATAACATAAATAACTCTACTTCTTATTCAGAGGCATCAGACTGCACACTTTCCTAAGTTCCTGAGCCTCAGTTTTGTCATTTATGGAACGAGGATGACAAAAATCTATCTTGAAGGTTTTTTAAGGACTAATCAAAATGATATAGCACACAGTGGGCTCTCAGCAAATACCTGCCTCCCTGTCCTGCAGGCATGCCTCAGGCTCCCAGCTACTGATTTCAGCTTTGACTCAAAAAAGAGCTGTATCAGTATTTCTAAGAAAATAGATTTTGACAGGTCTCTCAGCTTAAATGTGTTCACAGAATAACCTTCCATGTGTTGAATCTACATAGAAATTAAAGGGTAGAAAGTACATTTAATGGAAACACTTAGGAAAATTGTTAACTATTTAAAAACTATGATGCCTCTGACGATGAAAGTGGATTCACTCCTACCACTTTTAAAATCCTCCATACTTGAAAAATTATTAAGAAGTCACCAGTGATGTGCAAAATCAGCCCATCATGCAAGGACTACTAAAAGGTCAGTTTCATTGCTTTTTCAAATAATTCACGTCCAGCTCAAAGTGTATCTGACTGGAACTTGTCAAATTTTAATATTTTACCAGAAGTTTGTTCTTGCCAACAAAAACCAAGAGCTTGAGAGGTACTGATTTCAGGTGTCTGAAGATAGCATCATCACTCAGGTATGACCTGATACATTATATCTGGACAAGGAAAAAAAATGCCCTCTTATTAATAAGCACCTGATTGCTCATCAGCCTCGCGGTTGTCTCAGGTGAAAGAAATTTCCTAGTAAGTGCTCTGGGAACATGCTGATTAAGAAGCCCTAAAACGCTGCTACCGTGTGTGTCTTCATTCATGAATTCTACAATGGAATGCAGTGGGAGTAATTCTTTAACTCGGGGTGAGGTGACTAGTCAGCTCCAGACTACGGTGTCTCCAGAATGGGAGGAACAGCCCACGAACGAGAGAAGAGAGATGTTGAGCCCCAACACCTGTTTAAATTATTCCTGATCTGGGCACACTGACCACCCGGCACTGTCTAACCGTGGCCTGAATCTGCAGTGGCTGAGGTCAGAGCACAACAAGACTGCTCGCCTTTCCAACCATCGCGACCTACAGGCGCGTAGTATTGATACTATTAGTGTTGATTAATTAGCTCAGTCCTTCTCGGAGGGGCCTTCCCAACCCTCGCCAGCCCCTTCCCAGCCCACACACGCCCTCCACCGTGCGCGGCGGAACCCATAGGACCAGAAGCTGGAGATGATTACGGGGTCGGGGGTGTAGCCGCCCCGCCCTCTAGAGCGCACGCAGATCACCGACTCTTCACCCGAGAAATGGGGCAGGGGGCGGACTTCCCAGGGGTTGGGGCCCGGAGGCCGCGCCCACAGCCCGGGCCTCAGAAAAGCCGATACCGGCTCCGGGAGCTTCTCCCGGTCGGCAGAGCTCGGGGCGGGGACCCCAGCTTCGCTCCTCCGACCCCCGGGGATGCCAGCCTTGCTTCCTGCTCCTTTCACTGTAAATGACAACTCCCCTGCCGAACCCTCCAAGAAACCCAGCCTGGACCCGAAAGTGGCCCCGAACAGGAGCCCGGGTCCACCGGCGCCGCCCGCCTGGTGCTAGCCTCGCCCCCCGAAGCTCCTGACCTCCGAGTCTTTTCTCTGGTTGCGGTTGAACTCTCGGGCTTTGCCACCAGGCAGGAGGCCTCCGGCGGTCCGCGGTGCCCCAGGTGGAGGCTGCGCGGTTGCAGGCGGCGGAGGTGGCGGCGGCTGAGGCTGCTTGTTGTTCATGATCAGCGGTCCGGGACTGCCGGCTGCCGGCTCCATCTTGGTGGCTCCACACCCCCGGCTCAATTCACTGACTATGGCTGGGATGCAATTCTCGCGTGATTTCCTCTCGGAACGCGCCCTGGTCGCCATATTAAGTGTGGCGGCAAATGCCAGAGCCATCTTGACTGCCCAACACCTCGCGAGATTTTCCCTGTGTGAAATTTTACCGCTGTTGTAGTTTCTGTTTCGTTTCCAGTTTAGAGATCTTTTTTTATCTGAGAAGCCTCGCTTAACCCCTCAGCCAGTTTAGTGGAACCCCTCTCTTTCCTTTAACATCGCTTTGCACTTGTTACTTTCACAGCTCTGTCCAAAGCTTGGGGGATATTGTAGAGAACAAAATGGACACGATCCCAGCCTTCATGGAGATTACCTTCACGGGGGAGATGTGGGAAACGAATGAGTAAATCAATGAAACAATTACACTTATGCCATTCTTTTAATCATACTTTCAACAAACATTTAACGAATGTCTCCTAGACTTCAGGCAGTGTGAGAGAATGGGGAACAAAATCAAGTTCCTACACTAATGAAAAAAGTGAAATGATATATAACATAGAGCCTGTGGGTGAGCCAGACAATGCGCTCACAAATATATTAGACAAATAAGTGCTGAGAAGAAACGAAAAAAAGTGTAAGGCATTGGAAGGTGACAGTGATCGAGGTACGGCTGGGCTATGTTGGGTAGGCTGCTCAGGAAAGAAGGGGCTGAGAGTGATTTTGAATGAGTTCTGAAAGAAGTGAGGGAGAGCCACGCCAATATCCACGGATATCCAGACAGAGGGACCAGCTAACTGCAGGGCCTCCTAGGTGGCTTGGCAGGAACTGAGTGAGCCAGAAGAACAGTAGGAGATGAGGGCCATGTAAGTGCTGGGGCCAGATTAGAATAGGGCCTAGAAAAGCATAGAAAGTAGTCTGGATTTTAAGTAAAATGGAAAACCATCAGAAAGTGTTGACCTTCTGCTGCTTTTGGAGAAAGGATTGGGGTGTTGCAAGAGTAGGTGAGGGTGGACAGGTTCAGAGACTATATAGATGCAAATGATGGTGTCTTACGCCAGGTTGGAACATTGGGTTGATATATGGTATTTCTGTATTGTGTAGGTAGATCTGCTGAAAGACTGGAATCCTATCAGCAGAATAGAAAGGAATAAAGAATGAGTCCTAAATCTTTGACTTGAGCAACTGGGTGGGTGGTTGTATTGCTTATTAAAATAGAGAAACTGGAGGAAAATAGGTTTGGAAGATCAAAATGTCTGTTTTGGACATGTCATGTTTGAGATGCCCATTTGACATCTTAGAGGTGATGTGTAGTAATTACCTGACACTGTGTTGTGAAATCCTTAAAAGCATATTATTTATCCTTGTCTCTCCAGAACTACATTTTGGCTGCTCAGTTCTTGGAAAGTCATTGTGATGCAACTCTTGAATGATTTCTGCCAAGGTCCCACCTGGTAGTTGCTTTAAAAGTCTTTGTTGCAAAATAATGAATAAATCCCAAGCTGCTATGTTGGTACTTCCTCCTACCTATGTTCCTGTCCTTTGGTCCAGTTCCTTTTCAAATCCAGTAATATATTTTATAAATTAGCATTTCATCCAAGCTGAGCTGGTTCGAGCTGATAGGAAAAACTAACGAATTTGCAGGGAAAGGACCAAAGCAGAGAGAATTCTTAGATAATACCAGCAAACCCCGCACAACCAAACACCTGACATCTAGCTTCAGTGACCATGATTTGGTCACATTCCAAGACTGACCAAAAGCTTAGAAGCTTTGATCAAGTTCCAAGACTTATTACCACAAGTTGTATCACCTGGGGAAAAATTTAGACCTTTGAACAGTACACTATTTCAGCTACATTCAGAATAAGGAATATTTTGATTTAGTAATTCCACTTTAAAAAATTGTTTTTATTGTTTTTGGCTGCACTGGGTCCTTGGAGCACAGGGCCTTCTCTAGCTTTGGTGCAAGGGTTCAGTAGTTGTGGCACGCTGGCTTAGTTACACCCCAACATATGGGATCTTAGTTTCCCAACCAGGGATTGAACCTGCATCTCCTACACTGGAAGGTGGATTCTTAACCATTGGACCACCAGGAAAGTCCCAGTAATTCCACATTTAGTGATAAGTTCTAAGGAGATAAAACTTTAGACAAAGATATTGTGTGATGATTTTCCAGGCAGTGATATTTTCAATAGTGTAAAGTTGGTACAACCTAATTTGAAAAATAGTCAATAAGAAAATAGCTAACTAAGTAATGGGGCAAGTAAAAGATTGACTATGGAGAAGTCATTAACATTTATGTTTAATATTAAGAATTTTTAGTGGCATAGGAAAGTACTTATGATATAATTGAATATACAGTTGGTTCTCATTGTGCTTGTGTGTGTTTGTGTGTGTGTATAGAAAAAAAGACTGGAAGGAAATACACAAAATTGTAGTAGGTTTAATTTCTAGATGGTAGAAGCTTACATTATTTTCATTTCCTTCTTTATACTTTTCTGTGTTTTTGAAAATTTTATTATTAAGGTGCTATTTTTTGAGGGATAATTTATGTACAATAAACCACATATGTTTGAAGTATACAATTTGATATGTTTTGACATATGTATAAACACATAAAATCATGACCATATTCAAGACAAGAACTTCCCTGGTGGTCCAGTGGTTACGAATCTGCCTGCCAATGCCGGGGAGATGGGTTCAGACCTCTGGTCTGGGAAGATCCCATATGCTGCAGGGAAATTAAGCCTGTGCACCCAAACTACTGAATCCCACGTGCCCTAGAGCCGTGCTCCACGGCAAAGAGAAGCCACCACAAACAGAACTCTGCACACCAAAACTAGAGAACAGCCCTGGTCACCACAGTTAAAGACAGCACAGCAACAAAGACCCAGTGCAGCCACAGAGTAAAAAAAAAAAATTTTTAAGGTAACAAATCCATCATCCCCAGAAATTTTCTTGGTAATCCTCTCTCCTACTCATTCCTGTGTCCCTCTCCCATTCCCAGTTAACCACTGTTAAGTTTTCTGACACTACCGATTAGCTTGCATTTTCTACAGTTTACAATAACAGAATCTGGATTCTTTCTTTGTCTAGATTCTTTCACTCAACATAATTATTTTGAAATTCATTCGTCTTGTTGCCTGATATCAATAGTACATAAATAGTATTCCATTGTTTATCCAATCACCTGCTGATACATATATGGGTTGTTTCCAGTTTTTCTTGCTTGTTTAAACTTCATATTGAGAAGTAGCATGCCTTTTTTTTTTTTTTTTTAAATAAGAATTGTCCCAGCTTGTGTGGAAATATTTCCTGAATGAAAGCAGGGTCTCCAAACTGTGACTAACACAAGAATTCTAAATTGGAGAGCTACTTAAATTAGTACCACTTTTGAGTTCCAGAGAGTACTCACTTCACCCTGAGAAAAACTCCTTGAACTGTAGTCCATGTGGCATTTGGTAGGAAGAGGAATCTCCAGTGCGAAGGAGCTGAAGCAGAGCTGGTGAACTCCCCCTCCCTCACTGGCTAAGACACTTTCAGAGAAGCACAATTCAGCAGAGGGTAGAAGTTGCAGAGTGCCTTGATGAATTTCCAATCTTCTTTCCTCACCTACAAAATGAGAATAATACCACCTCTCTCTGAGGCTATGGATCAAATGAGCTAATTCATGGGAAACCTTTTTTAAAAATAATACGTCATTGTTTTCAAAAGAGAATTATTTTTGTTACCAAGAGGTGATGCCTATGATGAGAAGGCCCTTCCTTTACCAGAAGCGGTCATGGTTCAAGGAACCAGAGGAAATGAAATTTCAGGTGTGAGCTATTATAGCATTGCAGGTACTGTCAAAAACATAGTAGTTGTTCCAGCTGGGCTCTGTAGAAGGAAATTGGCACATACTGTGTGTCTACAGAGGAGAAGGAAACGGCAACCCACTCCGGTATTCTTGCCTGGGAAATCCCATAGACAGAGGAGCCTGGTGGGCTATGGTCCATGAGGTTCCAAAGAGTTAGACGTGACTTAGCGATTAAATCGGAGAAGGAAATGGCAACCCACCCCAGTATTCTTACCTGGAGAATCTCAGGGACAGAGGAGCCTGGTGGGCTGCCGTCTATGGGGTCACACAGGGTCAGACACAACTGAAGCGACTTGGCAGCAGTGGCATTGTGTCTATAGGGTGTCAGATACTGGGCAAGGTGTTTCACATTCATCCATCTGTGAACTACCAGCAGCCAGCTTTCCTGGCAGTAGAAGAATAAGAGCCGCAGTCCTGGAGGGGGATTTGGGGCAGTGCATCACAGTATCCAGGATACACCACACATTAGTTTCTAGTTCCGTGTAGCAAATTACTCTAACAGAGGATTAAAACAATAGTGTGGAGTCCTATCCCAAGGCCACAGGTGCGAGGTTTTGTGCCAAAGACATAGACACAGAACCTAGAACTAAGGTCACCTCTGAAACTGACTAATCCCCTTGGTAACCATTGCCAAAAGCCCCCCTCATCATCGCCAGCCAGCTTCCTGACCCATTATTCAAAAACACCCACCCCAGTACTCACTCTATATAGCACCCTAACGAATCATCTAATGCTACCCTTCCAGCAGGAAATTTCTTTCTCTTGAGGCTATGAAAATTGGCTACTAGCCCATGAAAAACATCAGCTCTCCCTTGAGTTGGCCCATGGCTGTAACAGCATCACCCACTCTAATAAACTCTATTCTCCTCTCATTCTGTCTTATGTCTGGAAATTCTTTTCCAACTTGTGTTTGGACTGCCGCGACAAACAATTTTCCTGGTGGTCCAAGGGTTTCAGTCTGCCTTCCAATTCAGGGATGTGGGTTCAATCTCTGGTCGGGGAACTGAGATACTATGTGCCACGGGGCAACTAAGCCCACAAGCTGCAACTACTAAGCCCATGCCCTGCAACTAAGACCTGATGCGGCCAACAAAAACACACCAAACAACAACAACAAACCCATTTATTATCTCATAGTTTCTATGGGTCAAGAGTCTGGAGATGGCTTAGCCGGGTGCCTCCAGCTCAAGGTTGTTAAAAAAAAAAATTATTCTTGACATTTGTTAAAATGTAAAGACTTCATTCAGGACAATTGTGATAGGTGTCAATGCTACTGGAATAGGCAAGAGAGGTTGGGCTCAACTCCAAGTGTGACAAAGACAGCTGGGAATTTGTAGCCAACAGTGGAATGAAGGGGTCAGTGGGTGAAAAGTTACTCAGAGGAGACATCAAGGGTAGGGGAACTCTTGCTGAGTTAATTGAATAGAATTCTTGCTGAAGTTAGGCTAGGGTGATTAGATAGCGTGGATAGGGGATGGGGAATATGATCAGATAGCAAGGGTGAAGGGATTCTTGCTAAAATGACTTAGCTGGATCCTTGTTACAACTGAGCTATTCAAGATGGGGCCAAGGTCAAGGCCAAGTCAAGAAGAAAGGCCAGAGGACCCTGACTAGAGTTTGGTCAAGTGGAGAGTCTTTGTCAAGGTCTCTCCTGAAGTTATAGTCAAAGCTACTGGCCAAGGCTGTGGTCTTTCCTGGAGGTTCTATTTAGGGAGGGGAGACCCTGATGCTTGGAAAGATTGAAGGCAGGAGGAGAAGGGGACGACAGAGTTGGTTAGAAGGCATCACTGACTCAATGGACATGAGTTTGAGTAAACTCTGGGAGTTGGTAGACAGGGAGGTCTGGTGTGCTGCAGTCCATGGGGCTGCAGAGTTGGACATGACTAAGCAACTGAACTGAACCTGTCTATGGAATGCTGCTCCACATCCACATAAGAGGTATAACATAATAAATTATATATTTGTGTATTTCCTAAAAATCTAAAATATTCTCAATTTTAAAACATAGGAGTTTCAGAGAAGGAATTGTGAACCTATTTTATTATCCTTTGTTGGCCAGAGACCCTACCCGACAACCAGTGAGAAAACTCGCCATCTAGTGGTTGCAGTGGAGAACAAACAAAAATAAAGCAAAATAAACAAAATACTATTATTAAACGTTCCAATTATGTAACTTCCAACACTGTATATATACAAAAAAATTGATTGCAACTTAAAGTTGATTACTAAGTTTAAATTGATTACACACACTCTAAATTGGAGTCACAAAATTGTTAATAATTTTATAATTATTATTAATCTTTTGGCCATGTGGTTATGTGGGATCTTAGTTCCCCAACCAAGGATCAAACAATGGTTGCCCCCCTGCATTGGCAGTGCGGTCTTAACCATTGGACAGCCAGTGAAATCCCTTAAAATTGCTTTCTTGGTTTGCTGAGATTTCCTGATCCCAGATTCTTTACCATCTGAACCACCAGGGAAGAAAAAAGAAGTTAATCCACCGTGCCTCAGTGGTAAAGAATCAGCCTGCCAATGCAGGAGACATGGGTTCAATCCCTGTGTCAGAAAGAGTCCCTGGAGAAGGAAATGGCAACCTACTCCAGTATTCTTGCCTAGAGAATCCCATGGACAGAAAAGCCTGGTGGGCTACAGTCCATAGGGTCACAAAGAATCAGACACGACTGAAGCAACTTAGCATGCATGCCCTTTGACTAGAATACTCTGTTTGATATTCATTCTCCTTTTTTTAGAATGTCATGTATACTTCAAGGTGTGTATTCTCTTTTTTAACTTATTTTTAATTGGAGAATAATTGCTTTACAACATGGTGTTGATTTCTGGCATACATCTATCTACATAAATCACCTATAGGTATATGTATGTCTCCTCCCTCTTGAACCTCCTTCCCACCTCCCACACCATTCTACCCCTCTAGGTTGTCACAGAGCACTGGATTTGAGCTCCCTGCATCATACAGCAAATTTCCACTGGCTATCTAATTTTATATATGGAAATGTAGATGTTTTAATGCTATTTTCTGATGCTTTCATTCTCTCATTTTCTGCTGTCACAGACTTCCTCTTCTTACCTAATAGAATGCAAGTCAAATGCCTTCAGGGGTCTTCCCAGGTGGTGCTAGTGGTAAAAAACTTGCTTGCTGATGCAGGAGACATAACAGATGCAAGTTCGACCCCTGGGTCAGGAAGAGTCCCTGGAGGAGGGAATAGCAATCCTCTCCAGTATTCTTGCCTGGAAAATCCCACGCAGAGAGCAGCTGGTGGGCTACAGTCCATAGGGTCACAGAGTCGGACACGACTGACGCGACTTAGCAGCAGCAGTAGATGCCTTCAGATACATCGTTCCCTTTATCCCTTTATACCTAACATAACCTTTACGCCTAGGGTCAGCGAAGTTTTTACACTGAGGACTATTTCGGACTTAGTGGGCCATTTGGTTATGCCTCCTCAACTCTGCCACTGTGAATGAAAGTAGTCATAGACATTACATAAACTAATGACTGTGGGTTATATTCAAAACTTCATTTATGGACACTGAAATCTGAATCCCGCCAGGACTGCCTGAATCAGAACTAGATTCTGAAGAACTACCATCTTCTGAGATACTAGTATGTAACTGCTAGGACAATCAGAGAAAGAATCTGCATAAAATTCACTGAAAAATTCTTCACTCAAAAGTTCATGATGCATCACTTTTGAAAATTTTCCAGTAATAATTTTGTGTTAATAATATACACAAGGTTGGAACAAAAACCTAATGAAGCAAAATGTGAATGATAAAGACAATCATTGAGTTGTATAATGAACCCTTGATCAATTTCAAGCTCTAACAATTTAGCATGGTAAAGTTAATTGTATCACTCTCTAAAAACATATTGATGTTGTCCCTGGTCAATAATATTCAGGTAACAAAAGGCATATTAATGTCTCTGGTCAATAATGTGTTAAGAAGTGTTTTATGGAGAAGTGTTCTGTAATTACTAATATATCTCATTCTTTATTATTCATTTATGTCAGTATAGACTTATAGTTTCCTCTTCTATTCAGTGCTTTATAAACTATTACTTGGATGCTCAGATTTTTCCAGATTTGCCCAGTATAAGTCCTTAATGATTGGTTTCTGTGCCCTTTTGACATGCAATCCTTTTTTGAGTACTTCCTTGCTTTCCTGCTCTTCGAGTACTTCTGCACAGCCATTTCTCCAGAGTCCTCTCTTTAAGTGGAGAATGTAGTGCTTGAATCTGGATGCTAGGAGCATGCACTGCACTAGAGGCAGAGGGGGACTGCTGCTCCAAGGCTCACTTAGTAGACAGAGCCAGGCAATGTTTGTACATACACCCATTCCCATTTCTTTATGTTGAAATTCATGAGTTCACACCAAAACCCTGTACCTCCTATTCAAACTCAACACTAGAGTTTGTTCTAGTCTTTTCCCTTTCTGGTAACAACTCTTCTAAAAATCAGAGAGCTGGTTTCCATTATCCTTAGTATTTCTTCGGTTTAATCGAGTTCCCTGTTCCTACACAATCCAACATTGCCATCCATTTCCTGCATGGATGTCCTCCCCATCCCAAGTGTAAGAAGACTCCCAGAACTAGGCCACATCCCAGCTCTCACCCACATATCCCAGGCTGGGAACCCATTTGGATGGCAGCCCTACCTAATGTTGAACTGTGGGTAAAGGAAGAGATCCTGGTTTTCACTGATGTATCCCAAATATCTAAAACAGTTCCTAGCACATGGAAAGCAATACAAGACACTTTGAAGAATAAATTTTATAAAACTGCACAGTCAACAGTTCATGTAAATTCTTTATATTCAAATACTTCCAAATATTTTCCTATCATAATAGATAAACTTTTTATAAAGTTATCAAACAGATTCAGGAAACAGTTTTTTAAAAAGTTTCACTCTAGGCAATGTGAAGTTTATATTTGGATTTATGTGCATGGATAAAACCTTGAAGAACTAAAAACACTCATTTTACCAATCTGTACTGCAAACATCAACATTGTTTGGGATCAGTTTAATAAAATAGAAAAGGTATTACTTTTGAACAATATTAACAGATACACTGTTAATCAGAAAATATGGAGACTACTTCAGAGATGGATACAGGTATGGTGTGGGGTGGGGATGGGCTAAAACTTACATAACTTTGGAGGCATTTTTTAAGAATTAGGTACAGGGTCTTATGAAGGGGACTGTGTACCTGAGGAGGCCTGAATTTTAGGCAGCAAGTTGAAGGAACGAAGTTAGAGTCAAAGTGTTCAGACCCAATGCTGGGCACAGAGCAGAAACAAAATTTAAGACATTACTGAGGAACTCTGCATCTAGCCTGTTCCTCTACATACTAGGTCCTAAAAAATCTCTCTTAGATATTGCTAACTGACCCATGACTTGTCTCATCTTGGAAAATAGATTCTAAATGAAGGTGTTGTTCAACCAAGAATGACACGGATTCCAATGAGGTCTTATCATTTTAATTGACTTTAATGATTATTGCTCATCTGCAAGGATTAATATTGCATTCATTAAAAATCATTCAATACAAAATAAACTTGTTCCTCCCAAGTTGCTCTCCACATGCTCCCTCTGATGCCAGACATTTTCCCACAGTGTCCTTTGTTACATGGCTTGACAGAGACGGAGCCCTTACCGAGTATTCCTATGGACACAGTAATAGATATGGGAGCAGGGGGCAAGCCAGAGGGCAGCAGGACCCGAGCCCCTTCCCTCCAGCAGAGCTGACATGATGGATACCACTGTTGGCCAGGTTATCTCCCCTAAAGGATGTGCTGTTCTGATTGGCTGGTTAAATGCCCTGGGAAAAGGGCTTGAACTGTTAGCATCTACAGAGAAGAAAGCATGGTTGCACTGGCAAGGAGTGGGAAGGGGCAGGGTGGGGAGAAAAAGGAAAGGGAAAAAATTTTTGGCAAGATCACTGTCCCCTGATAGGAAGTCACAGGGTGGAAGCTTTCCTTTCTTATATTTCTGTTTTTAATTAATGCCTGTCTCTCTGATCAATGGCAATAGGGAAATGAAAATTTCTAGTATCTAGCACTAATGCCTGACCCAACTTTGAAGGATCACAAGCTAGAACAAGTTGAGGATTTAGAATCCTGGATAATTATGCACTTAAAGCTCATGAGCATAGAGCTCGTCTGACCATGCAGAAATGCTGGTAAGCAGGGTTCATGGCAGGGGAATACATCATCTCGCTGATCTCTGAGAGTGCCTCTCTGGGTTCTTAGAGGGCATGAGGAGGACATACCGATTACTCTATGCACACACTGCCCTTTGAGGTCTCAGTTCACGCATCTTCTGTGTCACGTGTGAATCAAAAGTGGTACTGCTTCTGTAAAACTAAGTTATATGGGGCCTAATGTCCCAGACAAGTTAAACAGAGCTAATTTCCCTCGCCCTGGCCCAATTTAGCCTTCCTCCTCCCATCCACACCTACCTCCTTTTAAATATTTTAAATTGCAGAAGCACAGCTGATCAGAAATTTGCTCTTAAAGAGAGTTCAGTGCTATATACTAACTAATGACTCAAGAAATTTGCTTCCAGCACAAGCTGATGGGCAGAGCTGATAAAATCCACTATTATGGCCCCAGTTCATTGATGCTATGAACTATGGGCTAGAAACTGGGATTATCAGAGTTTGAAATCAGCATTTCTCTAGACTCAACTCTGTACTTTTAGCTCCAAAGGTTCAAAAGATAAATTGATAACAACTAATCACTCAAGGAGCTCCTCAATATTAAGACTAAACATTTTTCTTACTTAAAAAAAACCCCCAAAACCCTAAAACAAAAACAGAAATAAATGCTAGGGGACAAAATTCAACTTAACAGAATAGTCTGGTTAAAAATCTGAAAAATGAGAGGGTCTGGTGGGAGTGGAGGAAGGGCTGTACTAAATCCAAGTGGGCCTACTGGGTCTTAACAAGCAACGCTCACTAGTATACGTCTCCGGACCAAACATACCACCTTTACACAGGAAACAGGGCTTGGAACATCTAGGGGAAATTAACATGCACCACCTACGTCTAACCTACCTGCCTGGTAGGTACCATCCCTGCTCCTCTGAAGAAGTGAAAGAGCACTGATTTCAGCAGCTGAGAAATGGGCTCTTTTAAGGCAATTTAGACATTGCAGATTGTTCCACACAGACGGTACCTTAGCATCTCCTGTTAATAAGGTACCCAATTAAGACTATTAAGTCCCCAGAAATGGAAAAGAAAGGATCACCTTTCTGGGCTGGGAGAGTAAAATCCTTCTTTAGTGACTAGGGTGAGAAACCTATAATCTCAGTTTCATCTAAAGAGCCATGAAGCAAGTTCCTGTGTGGTCTGTAGAACTTGGATAATGAGATGAAAAAAACAAGAAAGAAATTATAGGAAAAAAAAATCAAAAGGAAAGGATTAAGAAGAAAATAAAAGTTATCTTAAAAAATATTTCTTTTAGAATTGTGTGGTTCATGTGTTCTGGTCCTTGGTAATATGGTCCATTAGTATCTGTAAAGAAAGAGTGACTGGTTAGCACTTGTATTTTCCACATGAGAGTTCCAAGAGAAGAATCAAATATCAGGCCAGGTATTCCTGCAGTCATTCCCCAGGGATCATTTCTCACTGTGCTTCCACAGGATTTCCAACAATGCCATCTCTAGCTTTCTCTCCTACTCCCTAATAAGTCAGTGACTTTCAACGTGACAATATGTTAAAATAATCTGAAGAAGTTTTACAAAATAAGCCTGGGCCCCATTCTAGACTAAATCTATCAGAATCTCTGTGGGGGAGGCTCAAGCTCCAAAATTTTAGAAATTTTTTTTGTATCTTCTTTTTACTGACTTCTTTACATCTACTACTAAATAATTTCTCTGTTTGCTTTTTAGTGTGGGGCAGAGTTCTTGTACATTTCAAAATCAGCTATAATACTATTTAGAAAAGTCTGCTTGGCATTATATCAGGGAGAATATCTTTTCATTTACTTTCCCCCAAGTTACCTGTAATAATTGGGTTTGAATGGCCCATTTTTGTTGAGTCCCAGATATTTTGCTTGGTCATCTGTCAGCTCTGTCAGGTGGGCATCAAATGATGGCAGGTGCAAGCTGGCAACGTACTCATCTAAGAAGAACAAAGCAGCAGGGAGCAGACTCCATTTAAATTATGCCTCTCAGGGCATAGCCTCCCCATTATTTCATCTGAAGCTTTCTGAGAGAGAGGACAAGCTTGGAATAACACTGAAAGGATCTAACTTGGAACATCTGCCTAATTAAAAAACCACTCAAGGTTGTCTTTAAGGTATCTTTCAGTACAACCAGAACATATCAAGAAAGCCATTTGCCAGGGTGACAAAATACGGCGACTTGCACCCTCCATTCTTCTCTGGTAAAGCTTTTGGGTTTACCTCAATGGCCAACATACCACGTACTACCCTCACCTTCCTGCAACAAATTCCTTAGCTGAATTATAGTCAAATTCTGAATCAAGGTGGATCCTAGTGAGCTCAAAAGAGTTAAGTCATCCACATTTACCTAGAGTAAGATCCATAACGGCCTCAAATCTTTGGATCATGGATTTCTATGGCAGCTGGCACAACTATATTAGTTTTCTATAGATAAGCTTCCTGGGCTTTTACCCTTTATGAATATGAATTAAAAACCAAAAAGCAATCTGAGGTAAGCTACTGGAGGGGACAAAACCAAGGTGGTTTTCAGCTTTAAGAGGACAGGGGTTTGGGCTGACGAATGCGAGGGGAGATTGGCATCCTATCTGGAAAGGTAAGGATCTAATGTGTTAGATGTATTGTCATGTGAATACAGCACTGCTGACTGCTGCAATGACAAGAGACTGTATGTCTCATACAGGATGGACAATAAAACCTAGACTTGGTTTTCTGTTTCTTCCATTTTGGTCCCTGGCTGTAATCAGTGGTAGTTAAGTTTACTAAATTTCATAAACTACTTGGGATAAGAGTGTCTACTCTAAACCACTGTGCTAAAGCACCTCTACTCATTAGCTGTATTTCTTGCTACAATTTTGCAATGTATGTATTCTCAACTTACTGACAAAGAAACTGAGGTTCATGGAGATTAGAACTTGTCCTGAGGTCCGAAAACCACTAAGTGTCAGAAGAGGGATTATAATCCTGACTCTAAATCCAATGCTTTTCATGATACTCATTTTACCAAACCACGTAACAGTCTAGGGATCAACACAGGTTTCTACTGTTTTCACTCACCCATTTTCTTAGGGAGCAAGTATACATCTTGTTTGTATCGTCCCTCAGGCGCATTATAGAGTTCTATCAGTGCCAAAGCCTAAGGCAGGAAAAGTGGGTCAGAAAACACAGAAACACTTCTTAGGGACATTAAAATAAAGCTAGGTTTAACAAGGCCTTAGGGTAAGTGCTCAGTAAACTACCACAGTGGCAGCACCCAGGACGTCGGCGGTAATAAACACCAGCACACATCATAAGAGGATTTATTGGTGCTTTTGTTTAGGTCCTAATAAAAGAACAGACTAAACACAACTAAGCTGGAACACTGTATTCCTAATGAAAATAGTTAACGCAAAGGAACACAAACACTGACTCTAACTAACGATTATTTTCTATACTTGAGAAAGCCTAAATCTCTACAACTTGTAACTTGAAGAAAACAGGCTGCTAAGAACATCGGAGGCCACGCTCTCACTGGAACGCGGACCCAGGCCCAGACCCAGCCATCTCAGTGCGGGCGAGGCTGACATCTGGTCACGTACCTGCGTTGTAGCTGTGATGGACAGAACAAAGGTGGGGACCGTGGAGCAGCTCAGGTTGAGCAGGCGACCCTGAAATGTGGGAACAGAGCCCTGCGGTGAGCTGAGTGATCCCTGTCCCATCTCGAAAGCCACACAACTGCAGGAAAGGACTTTATACCCCTCGACTCAGCTGGTAGAGGAAGAAGTACAGTTCTAAATCAGGACTCTAGGTTTTATCTGGTTTTCTGTAAGTCCACCTGAGTCTGACACACTAAGGAATCAGCTGTGGTCAGGAAGTAGTGTGTTGTTTAGTAAAAAGTAGATACTTTTTGAGTGATTCTATTTTGGGGACCAGACTATATTTGAGAAATATACTTCCATCCAAAGATAGAGCTCAGGGAAAAACTGGCCGAATGTGTTTACCCTGCCACCCCTCCCCGGGGGCTAAGCCCACTGCCGCGCTGCCCGAACCCTTCAGGATGTGCACCTCTGCCAGAAGGACGACACGTTTGCCGTCCGGCCAGATGACATGATCCACCTGAGAACGTACTCGCTCCCATGTCAGCTCAGGAGTGCGGAGGCTGGTCTGAAACGAAGAGAGCGAAGCTGAATGGCTATAATGGAAGAAGGAAAAAAGGTCTAGCAACAGGTAAGAGAAACCTTACCACATCAATTTCTGTGTTTGAGTGGCCCATATTGCATACAATACAACTGTTCTTCATGCGATCCAAATGCTCCCGTGTCACTACATTCTTATTTCCTAAAAGTAAAACAGAGTAGCTGAGGAAAGAGATCCTGTGGGGGAAAGGTACTGACTTTCAGTTAAAACATGGGAAAGAGAACTCCTGGCACTAAAGAGCATGTGAGGAAAGACATGTGTGTTGCATAACAGCTCTTTAAGGTTCAGTTATTTCCTTTTAAGATCAAGCAGTACATAAAGACATCAAGAAAAAAGGCTCTTTGTTCCAGAAAATATGTTAAGGTTCTGACTGCTTACTCTAGTTCTCAGACTTTTATGTAGGACATAGGTCTTACCTACTTTATATGCAAGTCAACTAGATCACATTCAAGATTCAACCTCAGTTAATACTCTTTCATGTACACCAAAGCACTGCTGGGCTTTCCTGATAGCTGAGACAGTAAAGAAATTCCCTGCAGTGCAGGAGACCTGGGTTCCATCCCTGGGTCAGGAAGATCCCCTGGAGAAGGGAATGGCTATCCACTCTGGTATTCTTGCCGAGAGAAATCCTGGACAGAAGAGCCTAGCAGGTTACAGTCATGGGGTCACAAAGAGTCAGACATGACTGACTAACACAAAGCTCTGACACTCACCTGTGCAAGTTATTACAACATCAACTTGCCGAATGACTTCATTTAGCTTTACCACCCTGAACCCATCCATGCTGGAAGAAAAGAAAGGAATACCATGAGCAAAAGTGGGACAGAAGCTGGTCACAAAATGAGGCAAATCTATTTCTGAAGTAGGGCTACCTCACTGGAATGATAAGTGATAAGCTGTGCTAAAATACACACACTGGCCCCTTCAAACTCTCCAAGGTTCCATCCAGGAAGGGAAAATACCAAGAAGCTCTATGAGTGCCCTATGATTACAATGGAGAGAACAGAGCAATTATAGCTGTCTCCTTCTTTGAGGAATTTTCCCAATACAATCAATCACAAACTCTTGGAAATATAAAGTACCTGGAGTGAATCTAATGGTATGACCACTCTGTTCTTACCAGGCCTGCAGCGCACAGATGGGGTCAATTTCCGTGATATAGACAATTGCTCCAAGGGCCTTGAGGGCAGCACAGCAGCCCTTTCCCACCTGCAGATGTAAAACAGAAGTCAGGTCCACTAAGGCGTGGGTATTTAGGATGGGTTTCCCTGGTGGCTCAGCAGTAAAGGATCCACCTGCAATGCAGGAGGTGCAGGTTCAATCCCTGGTTTGTGAGATCCCCTGGAGTAGGAAATGGCAACGCATTTCAGTACTCTTGCTGGAGAAGGGGATGGCTATCCACGCCTGTACTCCTGCCTGAATATCCCAGGGACACAGGAGCCTGGTGGGCTACAGTCCAAAGGGCTGGACACGACTGAGTAACTGAGCAGAGCACACACACATATTTGGGCAGGCATGCTCTCTGGGAGATGGGAATTAACCCCCTTGAACCCATCAATCATCTAGCAAATCCTGGCAAAGACGCTTCAATCCAAGCAGAGGAGAAACTGATCCTGATTATATTGTGATCAGAGAAGTGATTTTACCAGACATTTCATAGCAAAGGCTGGAGACTGGGGCAGTAAAAGAGATAAAGGAAATAAAAGTATCACCATCAGGGAAATGAGACCAAGGAAGAGCAGCTTGGTCTGAAGGTTACCTTCAGATTCTTATTCTAGGAAAACTTGATTAACTGTCACTTGAGAAGTATCTAACTCAAGACAGTCTAGCAGCTCAGGAACTTCTGTGGATCATTGTTTATGACAAATAAATACAATCTCATCATCTGATCTAGTTTAGAGATAATCAACTATAGGCCACTTCAGATTCTACCCTTCACTGGCCACCTGTGGAGCCAAAATGCTACATATTTAACTTGAGTTAAGTCTCATAAAAGGTTACTGTTATAACTGGGGGGAAATGATGCCAACATTCCATATCATAAGACAAAGTGGTGCAATCTGAAAACTCAATTCATTCCATATGTCTGCATTTGTGTGAATAAAGGACTTTTGCTACAATTTTGAGATACTTTATCTAAAAGCATATTCTAAACTCTTTATCAGTACTCTACACTGACAACACAAATCTCCTTCACTCGACATTTGTAACAAGCCCATGAAAAGGCAGACACTGAGGCCCAGCTACTTACCTCACCATAGCCACACACTACCACTTGTTTCCCACCAAACATTACATCTGTGGTCCTCTTCAGGCTGTGGAAATAGACAAGGGCTTAACTCAAACATTATCAGCTGAAACACAGTCCCTCTGAAAATAAGTGTGGTGCAACGCCCCGTGAAAACTTCAACTAGAAGCTGGCTGGGCTCAGAACCCCTCTAACAAACTTTTAAAGCCACTGGAAGACCAGGGGGCAAAACTGGAATGATATCAGACTAACATTATAACCCAACCCAAATTTATCTCCTACAAATCTGAATAATTATACATTTCAACCTACCCATCCAAAATGGATTCTCGGCAGCAGTATAAGTTATCAAACTTCTGTTTGGTAACAGAATCATTGACGTTCATGGCTGGAACACAGAGCTTCCCAGCTTTGGAGAGCTGATATAGCCTAAAGGGAGAAGAAAGCCACAAAAACAAAAACAAAGTTAGCTGGTAAAACACAGTAACTGGCAAAGTCTGCCTAATTCTCTTCAAGCTCTGTGCTGCCCTCCCCAGTCTTATTTTTTGCCCAAGAATATCAGTAAACAAGGTATTTCCTTGTTATTCCTCCTCATGTCTTTTCATTTTCTCTTCCCCAACCCCCACTACTTTTTTTGGAAGGAATAAAACCAATCTTTCAATTTAAGAAATTTACTTCTCTTCCATAAAAGGGGATATAGTTCCTTAGACCAAGCATTTTCTCAATCTTTAAAAAAAAAACAACAAACCCACGCCTACTTCTGATAAAGATTATCAATGATTCTGATATGGTTCCGTGCGTGTGTGTGTTTAAGCATATGCAAGGTACCCCCAAATGAGAAATACTCTCTTAGGTATTTTTTAGGTATTACAACAAGCAAATCATATTTTGCCCAGGTTTATTTTTTATAATATGTATAACATGTAGTTTTACAATAGATTTTTAAAATTCAAATATAAAAGTATAATCTAAAATTGAATACAGCTTTTCAAGATATACTCGCTCCCTACCTCCCAGCACTGATGGGGAATCACAGTGAATAAATAGGTGAGAAAACGTCTGAACTAGAATCTGAAATAACTTCTTTTAGGAGGGTCTCCCTGATTTTTTAAAGGTAAAAACTCAAAAGTGTTAGCTAATGAAAATACTCCCATTTAAGTTACAAGCCTGAAACACAGCCCTAAAGCCTAAAAGAGACCAGAAGAATCTGCTGAGGCAAGGACACAAGGGGCAGCTACTCCAGAATCTGTTACCTGTGAACACCAGTCACGCTCTCTTCCACAATGCCTCGGATCTTCTTAAACACGTTTGGATACTTCTTATAAACCCAGTGGGTTAAGTCTCCCCCATCATCCAGGATCTATAGAACAGCCAGAAGACTTCTATGGGCATTCAGGCTGCTAGAGCTGGGGGGAACTTTGAACCCACTTTCTGCACTAGTAAGAGAGCCCTATATGTTTTGGAAGAGCACTTCTCAGAGCTCCTTAGAGCAGGTTTAGATAGTGGAAACACAGTCAAATTTGTTGGTGTAAAATGGTTAAAAGGATTCCTAAGTTTGTTCTAGGCTACAATGAAGAGTAGCAGTAGGCTAATCACAGACTCATTTTCAGTCTAGAGCCCTGAAATACAGCCCCTTGGAACACAAAAGGAGAGCTGGGGCAGGGAGGAAAGAAACCATAACTCTACTCCAAAGAGATACCATATCATGTTCTTCTATTTCATTCTGCTGTGTTTGAGCCAAATGTGTTCAGTTGGTCTTACCCTTCCCCCGCCTTTCCATTCAGTACTGAGACCCATTTTGAAAAGGTATCAAGCTAACCACTTTGGCAACAAAGTAAGTGTGTAAGACCAAACATCCAAAACATATTTAGGGAACCATGCTTTGAGGGAAAAAAGGAAAGAAATCCATTGTCAAAAGTATAGGATGAATATGCATTATTACCATATTGGCTTGCCACCCATCCATGTTCACACAGCGGTCAATACACCACCAGAAGTCATCTTCTGACTCGCCCTTCCAAGCAAACACTGCAACTCCTGTAGAGATGAAAACAAATCAGCTGATTCCTCCTTTGGGGAGTGTCCTATCCCAACATCTCTAAGACCTGAAGAGAAAAAGGCTACGGAAATTATTCTGGAAAGGAAACAACTTACGAAGGGCAAAAAGTTAAGGGAGCATCTTTAGTCCAGAAATCAGGCAAGAATTTAAGGGATTTTTATTTTTAAAAGTATTTTAGAACCTTAAAATGTTATTCTCTTTGGTCAAATTTTTCTTTTGAATGATTTTATTTATTTATTTTTGGCCGTGCTGGCTCTCCGTTGCTGCATGGGCTTTTCTCCAGCTGTGGCGAGCAGGGACTACTCTCCTTGCAGGCGTGTGGGTTTCTCACTGTGGTGGCTTCTCTTGTTTTGGAGCATGGGTTCTAGAGCACACAGGTTTCAGTAGCTGAGCGCATGGGCTCAGTAGTTGCGGCTGCCGGGCTCTAGAGCACAGGCTCGACAGTTGAGGCGCACGGGCTCAGCTGCTCTGTGGCATGTGGGATCTCCCTGGACCAGGGACCAAGCCCATGTCTCCTGTATTGGCAGGTGGAGTCTTTACCACCGAGCCACCAGGCAAGCCCCTCTTTGGTACTTTTTTTATATGCAACTTTCTTCTAAGGAGATAAAATGAAGCGGGAATCCAAATGAAGTTGTTCATTACATTGCTTATGTTAGCAAATATCTTGAAACAACCTAAATGTTCAACATTAGGAAAATAGTGAAGTAAAAATCACATGGTCACATGACTGTTATAAATGATATGGTCAAATTTTTGAAAGACATGGAAACTACTTCTGAAAATGTTATATTTAGGTTATAAAATTGGATACATACTGAGACTTATTTCACCTCTGTAAAGAGTGAACAGAAAAAATGAGAAATATGATAATATATTTATCCTATATCATAATATGATAATATATGATAATTTAAAAAGGAGATAATATATTATCTCTGTGTAGTAAGATTTTAGGTTTTTTTGGGAACCTCTAAAATTTTCTGCAATAAACATCTGAAAAGAGTAAAGAAGAAAAACAAAAGTGAGATACAGCTGCTTTCTGAGGATCAAAGGAAAGTGGAAGAACCTTAAAAAAACTTCAGAGTGATTTTCCTTTGAACATTTTAACAATAAAAATTGTTTTATGTTTAACTGAACTCATAACTAGTTCATATATTTTCAGTGCAATACTGAACACCAAATTATCTAATGAACTATCAGATCTAATGAACACAAGGTACTTACTTTTTGTGTCCTCTCAAAAGTGATGAAACTTTTGTGAAAGGAAACCAGCTGAGCTCATACTCATATAGCTCACATAGTTTAAAGTTCTTATTCATTTAACATTAGAATTAGGCATTTCTCCACATATTAGATTCTTTACAAAGATCACTTTTTAAAAAAGTGAATGTGTACAAAGATCATTTTAAATGACTATATAATGTTCCACTATGGATCTGGATTTTCACTGTCCATTTCCTTCCTTTTGACATTTTTTATTACCCTCTACATTTTATAGCTCCGAGACATATATGACAGTAAAGATAATTCTGGTATGTAAAAATGATGTTTGGATATTTACTTTGAGGTAAACAGTGGACAAAAGCTGAACTTACCAGCCTCAGCCAGCGCTGCAGCCACCTCATTCTGAGTGGAGTAGATATTGCAGGCAGACCAACGGCACTGAGCCCCCAGGGCGCAGAGTGTCTCAATCAACACCTGTGCAGGTGTACAAAGAGATGGTGAGGAAGGCGGCCAGGCAGGAGTGCTGATTAACAGGACAATACCTAGGAACTCAGTGGCAACAGGCGCAACACTGGCAAGTAACAACAGGGTATAATCCACTACTTAATGCACCAGAATCTACCTTGACCCAAAACAGGTAATCTTAGTAACATATTTATAGCTATCATATTTTGCAAATCTAGATCTCCCTAAGGCAGGTTTGTTAAAAGTAAGTTATACAATCAAAGTAGAAAACCCCGTTATAATGTAACTGGAAGGTCCAGTTAATAGCTAGCATTTGGAGGTTAGATAGGGAAGGAAAAGCCAGTCAAAAAAAAAATCACCATGCCCCTCCTCAACCCACCACCAGAAGTCCAACATTTTCTCCCAACAAACTCACCGCTGTCTGGGCTGTGATGTGTGTACAGCCCACTATTTTAGCACCAGCCAAGGGCTTCTCCCCCTGAGCACGTTTCCTGAGTGAAATCAGAGCAGACATGTCTGTGAAAGAACAGAGGATTTGAGCTAGGTCTGCACTAGTGAGATCATTAATTTCTGCCCCAGCAACATCTAGGGCTGAGATATGGTGAGGTAAGGGAGAAAAACTATTTTTCTTTTTTGGCCTTGCCACACAGTTTGTGGAACTTTAGTTCCCCAATCAGGGACTGAACCTGAGCCCTTGTCAGTGAGAGCACAGAGTACTAACCACTGGACCACCAGGGAATTCCCTCTAAGCATATTTATTTGATGTCAGGCAGCTTCAACTGCAGAACAAGAGCAGGGAGTTGTCATCCAACCACCTGGAATTTCTCTCTTCCTCTACTATTTCAGACTTATATGTAGAGGGCTTGAAAGTGAAAAGTGAAAGTGTTAGTCACTCAGTTGTGTCTGACTCTTTGTGACCGCATGGACTGCAGCCCGTCACACTCTTCTGTCCGTGGGATTTCCCAGGCAAGAATACTGGAGTGGATAGCCATTCCCTTCTCCAGGGGGATCTTCCCAACCCAGGGATCAAACCCAGGTATCCTGCATTACAGGCAGATTCTTTACCATCTGAGCCACCAGGGAAGCCCATAGAGGGTTTATATGTAGTCAAATTCTCAAAAGTGGAAGGTGAGTGTCATCCTTCATTTGGGAGAAGGAGTAGTTATGTCACTGGGTAATGGATTCCTACAGAGTAAAATCATGAGACCTGGAAGAAAGACTTTGCATCAGCAGAAGCCACTTGCTTCTGTTTATCTATGCTGTCTAATCCTATTCCGTTGGTTTTTTTGAGTTCTGTACTCCCACTCAGTATAGAACATGTCTCCAGTGTGATAAAAAAGTAAAGAGACATTATTTTAAGTAGAGCTGAGTAGAGAAACCAAGATTTAACTGATTGTCAAATTATTTTTACTCTTGATCCAGCAGAGGGTGCTTAGGATCAAAGACCAAAAGAGACCCTAGGTCACCACATCCTTAGCTGAAAACCCTCCCAACATTTGCTACTTCTGGGAAATCTGCGTCTCTGAGATTGGCAGCGATGGTAGGATCCCGCAGAACTAACCACTATGTACTGATCCAGGATTTGCTGACTCTGCAAGCAGATCTCTGAATATGGTGTCATGGGGGAGGAAAAGAGAAACTACTCTGTGTAATTACCACACGCTGAGAACAGGAAGCAGCAGAGAGAACAAGAATCCTGAGGCTCAAGCTCCATACAGAGAGAGCTGTTTATTTAAAAGTTCAGGATATTGGAGTTTCCCAGGAGACTTTCGCTAGCTTTCAAGTCTTAAATTGTTTGTGCATCCTGATGACCAGCAAGTGCGTTGCTTCTGGTCCCCGACCCACCCCCTTTCTTTACCTTGCTCTGCAATCTCAATCTCCCGGCGTCCAAATTCCGCCTGCTTGATGTTCTTCACACAGAAATTGCTGCTGCCCTTGGAGTTGGTTTGCTGCTTTTCTCGGGGGGAAACCTCATCATCAGAGCTATCTGTGTAGGATGCAGCTAAAGGCAGGAAAGAAAGAAATGAGGAAAGAAAAACCTCAACGGCCCCAACTCCACAGAGTACAGTCCCCAAAGGACTCTCATTTAAGTTAAGCAAACGCTCTTAATTGGAGCCACCTTTTACATCATTCTCCGTTCTACTTCAGGTCTAAGAAATGGTATGAATGAAACTCCTGTAGATCCTTCAGTGTTGCAGCTCTTTTACCCATCCTGATAATTTTGCCATCAGTGCCTGTGATAAGGAGTTATTGATCCCAAAATATGCACCAGCTCATGGGGCACTTGGTCCCAACTGCGACTGGAACCAGACACGGCAAAAATGGAAGAGTAATTTAGGGCATATAAGGAATGCTATTTCTATAGATCACCAGTTCTCAAAGTATCTAAAACATCTATCAGAATCACATGGAAGGTTCACTGAAACACAAAAGGCTAGGTCCCACTGCCAGAAATTCCCATTCGGTAGGTTTCAGGTGGCACCCAGGAATTAACATTTCAAACAAGTTCCCAAGTGCTGCTAATGTTGCTGTTTAGAGGAACAAACTCTGAGAACCATTAATGCAAAAGGGTAAAAACAATAAGATAATCTTTTATTACAAAATTTTATAGAGATTTTACATTAGGTTGCACCAAGGAACAGAGAAATGACACAAAAGATAAGCAGCTCTGGTTCTATTGCCAGCTCTGAGATCACTCAAGATAGTCAACTTTATAAAAGGAGCCTCACAAAAAGCTAAAAATGTCCTTTCAGATAGATATGCAAGAGAATATATAACAATCACTCTTTACCTTTCAAATCACTTCTTTTCCGCTTTCCTGATCACTGTCTCAGCCAGTATACCAGGTCTCTCACTGAGTGCTACATACACATCCTCCTCTGTCCAGCTAGCACAAATAGTACTAAAGGTTATCTACCCACTAGGACAATTTAACTCTATCACTAAGCTTTTTAAAATGCTCTACTAGGTCCCCATAAAACATGGCCATCAAGATCTTTAAAACTTCCTTAAAGCTTTTGTCACTCATCTCAACTTACTTTCTCTTATAACTCAATCTTCCAAAATTTTTTCTTTCTTAGCTATAACTAGCCTGCTTGTCACCTATCACTTTTTGTATCTATCTCACTCCAAGACACTTCTTCATTTATGACAGCCATGATATTTGGAACTTTCCCTGCACACACGGCCACAGTGAGTGTGCATATTCACTTTTTTTATATTCACTTCTTTTCGAATGAACCATGTACATACACTACCATTTGTACTTGTCTGCTTATCCTGTCCACGGTGGGACACAGTGTGGTGGCACAGGGCAGATAAAAAGTTTTCAAAAACTGTTTATTTTTTAAAAGTCCTTGTACCTCAAGCCCAGTCCTTAAGTTAATAATACAATACAAACAAGATTCTGGCAAAAGAGAAGAAATGGTTTTTGGTACAAATTCCTTTGCTGACATTTACAGCAATCTATGACCTTGGGCAAGTCTTTTAATCTTTTAACAATGTTTCCTCAAGTTGAACATTGAGGGGGTTGGATTATATGCCCCATTTCCTCCAGTACTCAAACTAATATTGTATATCCTTTTCTATGGTAATTTTCTAACATCCTCCTCTAAAGTTGAGAGCGGCACAATTCAAAGCAGAAAAAAAAAAAAAAAAGATTACTTACATAAGGTTAAGATAGAAGAGGAAAACTAAAAAGAGTGAAATACCAATTTTTATTGTGATGATTCACGCAGTTAAAAGGCAAGAAAAAAAATAGGTGGCAGGGTATATCTTAAACAAAGAAATCAGAAATTATGCTTCCAAAGTATACCTCTTTTTCAAGGCCAGCTCTGTCAGCCAAAATGACTTTCTCCCGTCTCAATGTGGGTAGATAAACGTGGGAATGGGAACCAGCCCAGTACTATCAACCACGCACTGGCCACAAACCACAATCAGAAATCATCAGGGGAGGAAAGTCTCAAGACAACAAAAGCTTCTCCAGCTATAAGCCTTGCTGGGAACATTCCCATTGCCACCCACAAGTTATCAGCTTTGAGCACAAAGATGGGCAGTCCTGACAAGAGGTATTTTCAGATCCTAGATAAGTGAAGAGAACTGGGTAGAGCACTAGCTCAAGGCTCTGGAACAGGGAAGAGAGAGCAGAGAGAACAAGTTCACACCTACCTGAACTGTAGCTGTCAGTGGAGGACTGAGAGATAGAGCGAGACAAAGACCGCCGGCCAGTCTTGGTGGGAAATTTGGTGAACTCCTGCATGTCATCAGCAAACTGAATTTGCTGTAAGAGGAAGACGAAAAGCTTTAACTTAAAACAAGGATTCTATGAAATGTTTCATTTTTAAAGGCCATACAATGTCTCCCCTAAAAGTTAATGTTATCACGTGAAAGTGAAAGTGGCTCAGTTGCGTCCGACCCCCATGGACTACAGTCCATGGAATTCTCCAGACCAGAATACTGGAGTGGGTAGCCTTTCCCTTCTCCAGGGGATCTTCCCAACTGAAGGATAGAACCCGGGTCTCCCGCACTGCAGGTGGGTTCTTTACCAGCTGAGCCACAAGGCAAGCCCAAGAATACTGGAGTGGGTAGCCTATCCCTTCTCCAGCAGAGCTTCCTGACCCAGGAATTGAACTAGGGTCTCCTGCATTGCAGGTGAATTCTTTACCAACTGAGCTATCAAGGAAGCCCTAATGTCATCATGTGGCTCCTACTAAATCAGCAATTCTTCCACCAGAAATGAGCGTGGCAGAAGCTATTCTCTGACTCCTCCCAAAATGCCAATTACTATCTCTTCTCAAAGGTTTCAGCAGAATTTGGGGCGGGGGGAGGGGGCGGCAGAGAGAAGAAGGGGAGCAGAGAGAGAAAGCTTAAGATCCAACTTCATTCAGCATTTGTCTAATTTTACAGGTCTTCTTTTTCACATTCCATAAG
Source organism: Muntiacus reevesi (assembly GCF_963930625.1). Classification (NCBI taxonomy): domain Eukaryota; kingdom Metazoa; phylum Chordata; class Mammalia; order Artiodactyla; family Cervidae; genus Muntiacus; species Muntiacus reevesi. The sequence continues at coordinate 95,456,161 of NC_089249.1, forward strand.
GTTTTCTTTCCTCTTATAACCTTGACACATTAAACTTTTTACCCCCTTGTTCACAACTCTATCCAAAAGCAGGCATAATCTCTTAGGGTTTCTTCTTGTTTTTTATTTCTGAATATTCTCTTGTAGTATATCTTATCCTGAAGTTAGCAATGGTTTTGTTATTTGAAAAGATTATGAAGAGATGCCTTAAATGCCAATGGGCATGGGGGTGCTAATAGCCAGAGTCCAGTCATATACCTATCCTTTACAAAGGCAATGGAATAACACCAGAACCTGCTATATCCAGTAAAATACTAGAATATCCTAATAAAAATTTAAAAACACTCACCATAATAAATTCCAACTAATTTGAAGGAAGGAGAAAATAATAACTTGGTAAACTCTGTGTTTAAAACCTTCTTTAATGAAATAAAGCAGAACAAGATAACTGTTGAAAGGATACTTGGAAGACTGGCTTTAATAAATGGCAAACAGCTTACAATTAAAATTATTTATAGATAAATTCATGAGTGTCTCTAAAGTGTAGGAAAACACTCTATGAAGTGGTTTAGACCTTCCTGAATTCCTGTTTAAACTGATAAACCCTTTCTTTGAAATGTAAAATAAACCTCAACCTCAGCTGAAAAACAGAACCTGAGATTCTGAATTGAGAAACAATTTAAGTTTGAGAACTTGAATCAAGCTTCTGCTTACAATCTGACTAAATCTGAAAAGGTTCCCACAGAGAATTCATTAATCTAAGCTTTCAGCAAACAACTGGAAATGTAACCTATTACTGGAAATGTAACCTATTACAGATGAAAATCTTCTCTCCATAATGCTGGCAGCCTGGTTATAGGCATTTTGAAGCCAGCATTAGTAAACTGTCCATTATTTACCTCTGCTAAAGGTTCCCCTCCTGTCACATGTACCCTCCAGCTAGGACAGCATCTGGTGGCAGTATAAGAGTCAGGCTTAAATGTGCAGCTAATATGAACAAGGCGATTACTGATTTAGGAGGAAAAAATAAGGAAGCAGTAATCAAGAGAATCAAGATTTGTGTTTTTATACCAAGAATCAAAGCAGAGAATACTGTCTTTGGCATTCAGCCTTCTTTATGGTCAAACTCTCACATCCATACATGGCTACTGGAAAAACCATGCTGACGTTACTTTGCCAACAAAGGTCCGTATAGTCAAAACTATGGTTTTTCCAGTGGCCATGTATGGATGTGAGAGCTGGGCCATAAAGAAGGCCGAGTGCTGAAGAACTGATGCTTTTGAACTGTGGTGTTGAAGAAGACTCTTCAGAATCCTTTGGAGAGCTAGGAGATCAAATCAGTCAATCCTAAAGGAAACCAATCCCGAATATTCATTAAAAGGACTGAAGCTGAAGCTCCAATACTTTGGCCACCTGATGTGAGAAACAACTCATTGGAAAAGACCTTGATGCTGGAAAAGATTGAAGGCAGGAGAAGGGGGCGACAGAGGACGAGATGGTTGGATGGTATTACCAACTCAACAGACATGAGTTTGAGTAAGCTCTGGGAGATGTTGAAGAACAGGGAAGACTGGTGTGCTGCAGTCCATGGAGTTGCAAAGAGTTGGACACGACTGAGCAACTGAATCAACAATAATACTGATGTCATAGGTATCCAATTTTGTGGTTTTTCTTTAGGTTATTTTGTAAAATAGAGGAGGCAGAGTCCACAAACTCTTTTTTTTTTTTTTTCAAGTATAAGGACAGATCCTAAAGGTGTGGAAGGGAAAGAGAGCTACATTCTTGGCACCTAGCCAGGGTCTTGCACATAGAAAGCATTCAATAATTATCTGTGGGATGAGTGAGCCTTTCATATTTCTTCTGTAAGATCAAACCAATCAAATTTCAAAAACAAATACTAAAGACTCAAGCAAAACTACATATACTACACCTGAACTTAATTAACAAGCACCTTTAAGCATCTGAAGAAACAGTTTTTTCAGTTTAGATGCTAAAACTTTAAATAGCTTAAATGTCAAAAACACAACTGCCTTTCCAAACCCAAACAAACGCACTTACTGAAGTGGCCACTAGTCAGCATGTGGCCTTCTAGATAGGATTTCCCACTGCCTGTTCACATGACTTCTGCAGTCAGCAAAGCTAGTTTTACTGAAGGGATTAATCCAGGACCAAGGTAATGACTTTCAACCCAATACGCAGTTATTTTGGTGGCAGAAAAAACACACAGTCAAGAGACTATCAACACCATTCAACACTGTGCAGAGGCAGCTCCTCCAACAGCTTCCCTGCTCCTGATAAGGGCGCCTGTTTGGAAGCCACTCTCCTGTCTGTAATAGCTGTTACAATTCCCTCCCCTCATCATCTTTTTACTTCCAAAGGTTCTGGATATATTTTCAGATACCACCTACCTGGGGGTAGAAGGGTGGGGGAGGGAACTGCAGTAACCTTTTCAGTTTTTAAAACAGAAAACAGAGAGAGAGCCTTCTGTGTCAAGATAGAAATGTATTTCTTTGGCAACCTAAGAACTAACAGTCATAATCTCACCTTGTATTATTACAGCTCATCGGTAGCCTAAAGCTTAGCAAAATCTTTCCCATCTAAAAACACGAGACTGTTGCAAGTGGCTTACTAACCACTGCAGCACCTCAACTCTCAGATAATGAATATGGTCCATATTTGAAGTGAGTAAAGTTAACTCAGGCCGTGACATGAATGGGTTACTGTCTATTCTTACAGCATTTTGACAATCTCAGTGCTTACAAGCAAGACGATTCAGATACACACAGATGCACGATAACCTTGTCTTCTCTCCGACCCTGAATAACGTGCAGAAGAGAACCTGTATCAACAGCTGCTGTTGTGAAATGCAGCTTCTCTGCCAGATTCCACCAGGCCTGCAAGCTCCACTGGCTGTCTTCACAGCAAAAAGCTGTCTTCTCTGTGGTGAAGGACCACCTGGAGTGTTATTCACCTTCACATTGTAGATAAAGACAGTGCTGCCAGAAGCAATTTACAGATATCACAAGTTTTCTCTCTAGTGAAACCAGATCTCAATAATACCCTTCTAATTGGATTGGACTCACTCCATTTAAGCTAAACTCAGTCATTTAGGTGAAAACAAAATACAGACAATGACTACAAAGTTGTTATGTTTGCATTACTTCCTATTTATTATGATTTCTTCTAACCATTATTAAGTTTTAACTGGTATGCTTTCATATTTCTTCAAATCTAGATCTGTAAAGATTGCCAGGTCTAAATACGAGGTAGGATGGGGATGGAAGGGAGGGGAAAGAAGATAGGTTGAAATCTAAAGTGGATCTGAAAACCAAAAAGTCCTATGCTAAAGAACTAATCTGTGTTTTGATACTCACCTCCATAAACAGCAAACACACAGCAAACATACCAGTGTTCCTTTTTGTTTGTTTGTTTATTTTTGGCCATGCCACATGGCTTGTAGGATCCTGGTTCCTGACCAGGAACTGAATCTGGATCCACAGCAGTGAAAGCACCAAGTCCTAACCAACGGACCGCCAGAGAATTCCCACCAGTGCTCTATTCTTGAACTAATATCAGTCACATCTGAGAAAGGTTAAAATATCAGACTGACCCATTCTCCAAACAGTACACCCAAATATGGAAGTCTACTTGCTGTGCCTTAAAAACTCAATTAAATGTCAGGCCAATTTTACATGCTAACTATCTTAGAGCACTTTTAAAAACATGATTCTTATCTATGTGATACTGAGAATGGTAAAAAAAAAAAAAAAAAAAAAAAAAAAAGTTCTACTGAAGAAACAAATTGGGGTATGGTATACCACCATCTCGTGGTAAGTCTGGTGACAGTGAGCTAAGATTTGCTCTACAAAACTTAGCAAGAAAAAGGAATCACAGGCAATTGAAAACAACTCCAGAGAAGAAAAACAGTTGTTTACTATTCCTTAGTTGATCCTAATTGATATTTTTTACCATCAGAAGCTGAGAAGTTTACTTCCACAAACACATGGTCTATCTACTCAGATATTTAAATAGCTTAGTTACACTTCCTTCCCAGGTACCACCCGATTTTGCTTTCTAGCTCCTAAATCAGAGAATTAACAGCCACGAGAATTCTACTATGACTCTAGAGCCAATGGACAGTTATCAGGGTAATACTCAGAGTATTACATTCATTTAGTCAACACATCCAGTAGGCACCAACTAAGTTGTCGGTGCTATTATAGAAAAGAGCTAAGAAAGGAAATATGGTCCCTTACAATCTGTAGAAGTGTTCTGATCCACAGTATAACAACCCAAAGCCATATGACAAATGGCTTTGTCATAGAATTTTACTGCTTCTTTAGGAACATTCTAGATACTGTAGTCTTCACAGCCTAATCTGGATATTGTTTAACTGAGGCCTCCAAAAACCAGAGGTTAGGCTAGAAAACTTATTATTAAGATATAATTTCACATGCCTATCCAATAGTTTTTAATTTCCTCAGAAAGGTTTCCTCCTAAGGGTGAAGAACTAGGCTCAAAGGTAAACAGCAATTATTAGGAAAACACATCATTAAGAAAGCACAGCTTGGACGTGAACAGAGGGATCGGTCCTCCTTACTGCTGAGGATTATCTGAAGGGCCAATACACCTTTCCCGGTACACTGCTGGTTTTCTGAGATATTCTCAAATTTACATAATGTCCCCCTGTCCCCAGCATGTATCGTGCAATCTCTTCTGTTTAGAAATCATGGTCAGCGCATCTCTTAGCTAACCCTTGGCAACTGAGCAAAAAAGTGACTATCAGAAGCTAGAAATTTTAACAAAGGCAATTATTAAACAGTATGCTAGAACACCTTCCAGGATTCCTACCACATCTTTCTAATCTTTTTTTCCCACACATCTTCTGGCTAATTTATTCTTTCTTCTACAGATTTTACTCTCATCTGCCTTTTTTTTATCCCCCTCAGAGGAAAAGAAGAAAGTACGGCTATCAGGATAAAAAGGTCCAAGACCTGTTCTTAATACTTATCATTGATCAGTCTGATTCCCATTTCAAATGAATCCAAAGAAACAGTTATCAATAAACACTAGCTTCTTGGTACAAGGACTATATAAATCTGAACATCTTTCAGACTTGTAATTATGATGGCAAAAGAAATTTCCCAAAGATGAAGGACATCCTTTTCTCAACTTGTAGCCTGCAGGTATATCAGAAAACAATTATCTCAAGGGAATTGATCTCAGGCCACATAGTCAAATCCAGAGCCACCTCGTCATTTCTTCCATTCCCTGGCACAGAAACCAGTCTTCTGAGACTTGGTAGGTTTGGGCTGCTCACTCTCCTCCTTCCCAAGTTTCTTAAGTTCTCAGTTTCCCCAGATGGACCCTGAGTTTCTAGAGGGAGGGCGGTAGGCAAGCTGACTTACAGCACATATCTCCCTCCCCCACTCCACCTGGCTCTGTGTCTCAACAGTAACAGGATGTAACACACACACACACAGCCAGAAGCCAATTCTACAGTCAGAAGAAACACTGTCTCAACAGTAATAGAATAGAACTCTCTCTCTCTCTCTCTCTCTCTCACACACACACACACACACAGCCAGAAGCCAATTCTACAGTCAACAGTAATAGAACTCTCACACACACACACACACACACACAGCCAGAAGCCAATTCTACAGTCAGAAGAAACACTCCTTTCAAGATGGAACTCAACCTGATTCCTCTTGAATGTTGCTGGAAGCAAGAGGTGAGGCAACACCAAGCAAGGCCCATGCTGTTGAGTCACTTAAATGGTAAGTGAAGTGAATGTCGCCCAGTCATGTCTGACTTTCTGCAACCCTATGGACTGCAGCCTGCCAGGCTCCTCTGTCCATGGAATTTTCCAGGCAAGAATACTAGAGTGAGTTGCCATTTCCTTTTCCAAATGTAAGGAAGGGACACAGAGCTTGAAAAACTCTGCCAAAAAGTGGTTTTACCCTATAAGCTACTCTCCCTCTCTTCATACCAGACTGTGCATTTCATACGCTTTCTACTGATATTATCTCCAAAAGTGCACCAGTGAAAATGAGTGATCTAGGCCTCTGACTGCCAACTAGAGGTAAAATTAATAGGTTTAAAAAATGGCAACAAGTAGGAGGAAAGGCTTCCTAATCTTCTGAAAACCACAAATTACAACAGAACATAACATATATCCAGACTATGTTTCAAAGCGCTATTTAGCTATCTGTCTGGCCAGTCCCTAGTTTCTTGTCTTCAATCAACAGCAATATTGTATGAAAACATGCCTGTCACTCTTTTTCTCCTGACACTGAATTATCATTAACTCCAGGTTAACTTTTTTGGAGGGTGGGTAATAGGTGACTGAAGAAATCTTAGGTTCTTGAAATACACCCATATCTTTAGACATACACTAAAACTCCTCCCCACCCCAACCACTGCAACCCCCCATCATCACTCTTGCATTTTATTTGTCTATCTTTATTTTTTTTAAATATGAAAACAGGTATTTATTATAGAACAATGTCTAAAAATTAATTAAAGGCTTAAACAACAACAAACATAATTCCACACATTGACATTGACTTTGTAGCATGAAAATTCTTAGCCATAACAGGCAAGTTTGTTCTTGATGAATTAACATATAATAAATTCTCATGACATGATTCCAAAATATATGTAGAACTGACTTGACATGTTTATAAACATAAGGGCAATTTAAACACTGGTATTAGTTTTCATGAGTTCAATTTAAGGTTAGTGACTGGAGAGTTATATTAGAAAAAAAACCTGAGATAAAATAATCTTTAGGAAGCTACCACATACCTATGTATATTTGAAGACCTAGGGTTAAAAGTCCACTCTTAATGAACACCACTAAGCAAAGGATGTATAACATCCATCACACATCTGTTCCAAAACCAGCATGTTTCCAAAAGTATACATTTCTTTACAAATAAACATTATGGCCCTAATAACGATAAAGGAGCTGACAGAGTGAGATCCAAAATATGCTTTCATCCCTGAGCCATATCTTAAGGCCTCCACTTTAATCGTGGGGCTTTAAGAACATCTTCTTTGCTTTAATTGGTTTTATTTCTCCATTTTCATCTTCTTCGTAAATGGCACAGTCTCTTTTCTTGGCAAACTTTTTCCCAATTGTCCCCACCAAGGTCTCATATCTTCTAGCCATTTCTTCATCTGACACATCGAGGTCCACTGCTTGCTCTTCAACTTCTGCTTTGTTCTTAGCGTTCATCTGAAACATTAATTTCTCAACCTCAGGATTAAATCCTCTGAATGACATTCTTCCATAGAGATCTTCACACAACAAGAAACTCTGCTCTTCTATAATGAAACTCTCTTTCTCTTTCAGCTCAGGCAAATCCAAGTACCAGTGCTCTTCACTAATGATTTTCTTTTCTTCCTCTTCTAGTTGTTTCTTGGTTTCCGAGTCCAGTCCCCTTTGCATGAACTTCATGCGCAGCAAGTTCTTGGACAGCTTAGTTTTGCGCTCGGCCGCCATACTGACTCCCACTGGGCGCCGCGGTCTGCAACTGGACCCACCGCACATGCTTGTCTATCTTTATTATGATCATTTTCAACATAAAAAATTTAATATAAAGGACATTTGTATACCCTCTGTCTAGACCGAAACTTTTCCTTTTCCATATTAGATTTCTTTCTCTATATGCACACATGCATACTTTCTAGCAAAGCTATTCTCCTGAAGAACCACTATAACATTATAATACTTAAGAACATTAACAGTTCCATATCATCAAATATTCAATCTGTATTAAAATTAATTTTTCTCAAGTATATCTTTCATAGTTGTAAACTCAACTCTACCATCCCAGGATGGAATCAAGGTTCACAAAATGCATTTGGTTGTTAGGTTCTTTTGTCTCTGCTAATCTAAACAAGTTCTATCCCTGCCCTCCCCCTGACCCCCCCCCCCCAAAATTTTCCTCCAGTCCAGGTCAGTTGCATTATAGAATCTCCCATAATTTGAATTTCTCAGATTGCTTCCCTCCTGTGAACTGAAAGTAAAGCTTTGAAGCTGGATTAGAGAGAGATTAAATTTGGCAAGAAATAGTTGATGTTATACATTTTACTTTGCACATCAGGAGGCACCTAAAGTCAGGTTGTTCCACTCTCAGGGACACTAACTTGAACCCTTGGTTAAAGTGATTAACATCAGTCTTTGAAAAGAAAATTTTCTCCTTTGCAAGCAAAGGTTAATTTGTGCGGTGATCCTTGTCAGCCTGTGAATGTCCTGTTCCCTAGTGACTTTACCATCTGTTCATAATCCTTGCCTGAGTCAGTTATATTGGGGAGGAGGGGGTTACAGAACCATGATTTCTGTCATTCCTTCCACATATATTAGCTGGCATTCTTTTGCAAAGAAAAGTTATTCTTCTTTTATTTTTAACTTGTCATCCATATTTTTATTTATCTATGTTACACTCAATTGCATGAGTGCACTGAATGCTCCAGTTGTCCCAAACTGGGCCAGCGGGAACTTCCTTTAAGCTGACTTTTCTTCTGACATGATCGCCTTTAAATGACTCCTCTCTTTCTGACAAAAGAAGATATATCAGGCTCATTTTGTTCTTTCTTTGCTTCCAGTCTAGAATCAGTCATTTCTCCAAGGAGCCCTCACTTCTTTCAGAGGGAAAAGGTATTTAGAAACTAAAATCTGGATACAATGTCTCCCCATTGCTATGAGAGGTGTCAGTGTTTCTAGGTTCTTGCAGTAGAGACAGAAATTAATCTTTTGGTTTTACTCATGAATTCACATCGATACTTCTATTTCAAATTTAACACATTTTTTAAACTTCTAATTTTCCTTTTTATATCTTTTCTCTTCGGTGACAATCCTGACTTTGAATAGCAATAAAATATTTACTTATTTGCTTTAGCCTATAATGCATATAAAATAATTTCAAAATTACAAGACTAATATTATTATTAACAATAATCTTTGCAGTGAAGTGTCAATATTTCATTGAAGTTCTTCTTGTCCTTAGGATATATTTCATACAAAAAAGGAATATATTTCACAAAGAGTACTGCATAAGCAGAGTATTTTTTTTCTAGGTGACTGTGTAATCTTCCAGGTATGCAGTCAGGTTCACCTGTTTGTTTAAACACAACTTTAAGGTTTCCTTTGTCATCTCTAATTTTATTTTTGACATATAAAATACATCTCAAATTTAAAAGATATACTCAGGGAAGTCTCATTTCCATTCCTATTCCAACTCTGTTCCACTCTCCTCTATTAGTTTCTGGTTTATACTTGTTACGTTCATTTTTGAGGTGAGGAAAGCAAATATGAATTTATATTCTTATTTTCCTTCTCTTTTTTCTACATTTTCTAAAAAGGTAGCATGCTAAAATATTCTGCACTTTTTTTTTTCACTTGGAAATCATTTGTATTGGTTCATAGAGTATAAGAATCAACAATTCTTTTTTTTTTTTTAAAGAATCAACAATTCTTGAATGCTGGGGAAGACCAAGTCTGGTTTATATAAGGGGTGGGTGTGGGGGTGTGTGTGTATATATATATATAAGGTTACAAACCTTATATGTTGTAATCAAAAGTCATCAGCCTTAATTTGCTCTTTGGTGCCAATATTGATCTTAAGGGAAGCTCACAAGATGTTAGGGGCTTCCCTGATGGCTCAAGCGGTAAAGAATCTGCTTGCAATGCAGGAGTTGGGGGTTTAATCTCGTGGGTTGAGAAGATCCTTGGAGGAGGAAATGGCAACCCACGCAAGTATTCTTGTTGGGAAAAATCCCAGGGACAGAGAAGCCTGGTGGGCTACAGTCCACAGGGTTGCACAGAGTTGGACACAACTGAGCACGCACACGCTCGTACAAGATGTTAAACTGGCAAACCTTACTGCCAAGTATGCTGGAATGTTCTTTAAGATGAAAACTTGTCAACTGCTTACAAATTAGGCAAATCTGTATTCTTCAAACAAATCGCTATGAGAAAAAAAAGTTAACACCGAAAGCAAGTAATCAGTGGACAGCTCTAGGAGGAAGACAGAGTCTGTGGCATTTTGGAAGGAAAGCCACATAGATTGAATAAATGTCATCTGTGTAATTTCTTAGCCTATCAAGTTGGAACAAGATTAATTCTTCCTTCCTTGATTTGGAAGGCTAGCGTAAATAAAGTTGAAAGTCAATGGCATCTTAGAAACTTAAACAAATCCTCTTCACATATTCATCTGAGTGAGTGAATCCCATCTGCGATATGGCAGAAGAAATACAAGTAATTCCCAATAAGTGGCAGCTGAGTCTAAAAAGGATCAGTTTCCAGAACCCTAGACTAACACTCAACAAAGGTTAATGAGACTTTTTTTAAGTCACCATCTACTGCTTCCCATCAAGGGAGGAAAAAACCATCAAAACTCAATATTAAATAACATAACCTGACTTTAAAGATCTAACATTAAATACTAACTATGTAGTAACAGGTATTGTTTCTAAAGATGAGTGGGTCAATGGGACCTTTCAGAATCCATTCAGTAGTTGGACTGGATATTTTCAAGTTCAATGGACAAGGTGAAACCACTTTAAAGATAAGCAGCACAAGCTTCAGTTTCCCAGCTCTTTAAAATACATAATATTAAGCTTCTAGAGTGAGAGTAGAAACATTAATATATGTACAAGAATCTATCAAAGATAATGTCACATTAAAAATATAATTGTATTTTTAATTGTAGAGAGGCAGTATTTGCCGTCCTTCTTGACTTTCTAACTTGAGGTGTTTATGTTCAATTTTAGTTAAAAATCTCAGCTTAAAATCATAACCTTAGATAGCCTGTAAGAAACAAGCTGGCCGAAAGAAACTGTCGGCTGCAACTTCTCTGGAGCTACTGAAACCTGAGCTCCAGAATGAATACAGTACAATCCCCCTCCACTCTCTGCCTCCTAGACCAGAAGACAAAAGTCTGGGTTTTCCTGACTTATGACTTCCTGACTAGCCATTTTCTAATGAGTAAAGCGGACAGATGCACAAGGATAAAGGTCTCTTACTTTGGGCTGTATAGTAAATGAAAAGTCAAAATCAACTTTTGCATAGGAAAAGTTATTCAGCAAATTTTACCAGTAACACTGCTAAAATAACATTAATCTACATGTCTTTTCACACCATTTTTGTTTAAATCTTGACATACAAAGAACAAGTAAAACCACCAGAGCACTCAATTAGACCTTTTACTTAAAGCTGATTAGAAGTTTGAAATTCACATTTAATAGTATAGCGAAAACCAAGGTCCTGAATGCCAAGATTTCTATGCCTTTCTAGTTTAAGCACCTGCTTCAAAATTAGTGGCATGTGACTTAAGATTTTTCTTATAGAGGATTTGTATTTTTGAAACATTTTGGAATCTTTTGACTGTTGGATCTACACTTTACAGATGACAGAACAGGGGGGTGGTTAAGCATCTTGGTCAAGGCAATTTGCTATCAACATTAAGATTAAAACAAGAACAAAAACTCAAAGAGTAAAAAGCAACAAACAAACCAAAAAACCCACCAAAAAAAAAAAAAAAAAAAACCAACCCTCCAAAAATGGTACTATTATCTTTCTTTTGGAACAGTCTAGGGGAAGCAGCAGCCTTCCCTTTATCTTCAGAGGGTCGGTTTACAGAACACCCCACTACTGCACTGCTGCTTTCGGAACTTACAACACCAGATGAACACGGTAAGCTTTGGGGTGGGAAAAGAATTTCCAGTTCCAAAATCCAGACTGATTTTGGAGAAGTGAAACAATGCAAAGAAAATATTTTAAAAGTTGCCTATGAATTGCCATTGAGAGATACCTTAGACTTGGAAAGGGTGAGGAGACAAATTAAGCCCAAACATTGAGGAAGCAAAAAGCTCCACTCCAATATATACTTCAACTGTCTTTTGGGGATGGAATGGGGAGGAGGAGAATGTATAGGGAACCCAATCCTGATACTTTACTAGGATGAAAGAAATGACCCCAGAGCTTACCATCAGAATCAAAAGCAATTTTAAAACTCCACCTGTATTTATTTATACATACAAAGAGATTTTCAATTTGGTATGGTTAAAACTGAATAATAATTTTGGGGGTGTCATTTTGGAAACCGCTGGCTATTTTCATAAGATATGACCATGCTTTGAAACATGCAAAAGAATATACTTTAAATTTGGATTTTATCAGTGTTAGTATTTATCCTGTGTAGAATAGTGATGGGAGGACTTTTCTTTCACAGACCAACACTTAGTGTAGTTAGAGAATGTGTCATAAAATTAAGAACATTCTACTAGGTTCTTTTCTCAATGGTGGCATGCCACTCAAACACCACCCACCTCAACTCACCTTGTACTTTGTACATGTCTGAAAGACCAAGTGAGGTTGCATTTTCCCAATTCAAAAGGAGCTATAATAAGTTTGGGGACCTCCCAGTAAAAATTTTAAATAAAAATACATTTTGTCATTGATGCTTTCCCATTTTCTGGTACCACTTCTCTAACTCTACAAGTAACAAAAAGTTCCTGTAAGGTTATTAATTTTATTGACGTATTCTGGACTTACATGACATGATATGTGATTACTGGATCTTGGTTTCCTATCCATGGTAGACATTATTTAAAGTACTCATTTAATGAATAAGTAAAAAAATCTTGGCTATATGGTTTTTAAGAATAGAAATTTTCCAAAAACTGAAGAGCAGGTTTTAACTATAAAGCTTTGTAAACTGAATAGAACCTCAAAACAAATCTAAACAGATGCAGGAAGTGAAGTCTGAAATTCCTTTGATCATTTTAACGGGCTTCTTTAAAAATAGAAAACAAAGATAACTGGTGGTATGATTATATTCCACTAGATTAGGTAGCTTTGGCTTCAATGCATCATTAAGCAAACAATGAGATGTCTTTTATGTTAAATAGCAGGTTGTAAGGTTTCACAGCAGAACTGTTTTTCCATATGCTAGAGCAGTTACAGCTGGAATCATCTAGAGTCTCCTGGCTCCTCTGGGAAGGACTGTGATCTCTGTTCTCTGAATTTACAGAAGTTTGGCCTGAAGGGCCTTGAATACAGCACTTATTCAGCAATCCCTCAATGTGGATCTGGAAAGCTTCCCTTAGAAACAAGAATATCCCTGTGAAGACCACCTGAAAGAGGTCTTGGCCTGTGGTTCAGAGTTCAGGGCGGCAAAGGCAGAGTTGGCACAGGGTTCTGCAGCGCACCGTGCTCCAATCTCTGAATCGGGCTGTGTCCTTTTTATGTAATTCTTTCTCCTAACGCCCAAATGAAATCTCATTCACATTTCTGTAGCATGTTACACATTGTAATAACACTGGGCAATCGTTTGGCCATTCATGCAAGTCACACAACAACTTTTCTAGGGGTAGACATGTTAATATTTGTACCAATAAAGCCAAACCTTATCTGCCCTCCCCCTTTTATCCTGAGTTCTATTTAATAAAAAAGCAATAGTGACAGGCCCCTTGAGGGCTAAAAAGGAATAATCTTTTGTCTGGGTCTTAAGTCCATTCACTTTGGCTTAAGGAGGAAGCTGCTCTCCTGGCTACCTGGCTTACCAGCTTAGTTAACTGTCTTTCTGAGCTGTGCCCTCCTTTTTCTTCTACCATCTTTCTCCAATCTTTACTCTTTGGCTATTGCCTCAGCCCCTCAATCAACTCCTGTGATTTTTCTACGTTTTGAAGCCAGAATTTCACGAAAATGTCATCTCGTATAATTTTACTATCACCCTCAGTCCAGGAATTCACAATATAAATAACCATGTTAAGGAAATCTTATATTCTGACCTGACTTTTATTCTATTGAGTCCAAGAAGCTCAGCCAACCAGAAGCTAGAGGTGGCAATGCAGATGGAGAGTCAAAATCATTTTCTGCATTTCAAAGACAACACAGACTAAAGAAACGCTATTGGTTTCGTGGAGTTCTAGCCATTCCTTATACTTTTTCTAGAGGTACTCTTGAGTTCTTGGCAAACTACCTTGGCTATATGGATGAAGAAGCCACAACCCAGTCTTGTTAGGAGAAAACAATGTCCAAACACCCAAACTCCCGGCCTTGCTTTATCCCAATCACGACATTCTCAATTCCAGGCAAGTTTTCTAGGTTTTCAGCCTGGGGTCCATGGATGGGCTTCAGGCTGCCCACTCCCCCTTATATGCAAACTGTTACACATATGTAATTTTTCTGGAAGATAAGCATAGCTCTGATAGGGCCCTAAACTCCAAATTGTTAGGACTACTACACCAGACTCACATGACCCAAGTAACAACCTAAGAATGTAAATGTCACAGTACAGACAGGGATGCTTGTCTTGTTCACCGATGTACCCTAAGTGGCCGGCACAGGTCTCGGGACACCGGAGGTCCTCCACCTTAAGCTGACAGGGTGGCATGATTTCTGGTTATGGCTTACCCTGTACACCTTGGAAAAGGAGAGCAAGTAGAGGCTGTTTTCAGGACCTCTCACATGGGGCACAAGATTTCCCTCAAGGCCAAAGTCATCCAAGACAGGTGGTAGCTGCATTACCATCCAAATATCAGATTTCAAAATTTTGACTAGCCTTGCTAGATAATCTAAAAGAGTGTTCTAAGTCCGGGATCTCTCAAGTTTAACTAAGGAAGCTGTACCGAAATTCACATCTCATCCCATTCTCCACTTGCCCCTTACTTTCACACCCCTCCCCATTCTGATTAAGTAGGTTTAGGCTAAGGCCCCGGTAATGAATAGGTAATGAATATTTTGGGGAAAAAAAAACCTGCCTAGGTGACTGTACCTTTTATCCCTTCCTACCGCATAAGAAGGACTGATCTGAGACAATCTAAGCAGGATCTGAAAAAGCAAACACAGGCACATGGAGTTTACCAGGCTCTTGATAAAGTGACTCAAGGAACACAGGGAACAAATGAGTTAGACAGTATTCTTCAGAAATAAATAAGGCCAAGGAAATAGAAAATCTGCTTTTAATACCAACTCCATCTGTCAGTTGTGGACAATCCATTAGACGGATCCACAGAGGTTTAGTAGAACATGACAAAGAGCCTGTCTAAGGAAGAGAGACTGTATTTTTACAATGGGTTTGTCCAAATTCAGTAAAAATTGGCAAGGTATTCTCATTCCAAACATGCCCAGTGCTCAGCTAATCCCTTCCCTGTGGAGTCGGAAAAGAATGTGCAGAATTCTGAACCCTCTACTTGCCAAATAGGAGAGGTTCCTTCTCCTGAATGCAAAGGTTGAAATTAATCCCATCAACTCTCCACTCGTAATTACAAACAAGGTAGAGAGGAGGTGCCCCTCAACATGGGTATTCTCTTTAACCTTCATGATTTGTGAACACCCTTTACCCCACCAAATACCAAGCCTCTGTCAACCTTGATCATTCTCAACTGGCAAAAAAGAACAGAAACCATCACCAGAGTAATGCTTCCCTCCGGGAAATTCCGGGGAAGGGGTGTGATAGGGTCAGTCTGTCCAGTATGCATCTTGCTTGGACTTGCACTTAGAACACCATGTTCCCAACCAGCTTGGTCTCTTTTCTGTTACAAACCCGAAGTAAACAGATTCTACAGCAGCTACAAGCCTGTTACCAAGGTCACTGTATTGATCAGTATAATTAACATTCACAATTCATCTAGTTCAGTATGACAAGCCAGCTGGGCTATTCTCCATAAGAGCTGAACAATGGGAATCTTCATGTCTTGCTTGCAAAGAAGTCTGGTGCTCTGGACACTAGAAACAACTATTGGAGGCTGGATACCACCTGGCCACCCACAGGAAACTGAATTAGTTACTGGAACAACTGAACATTTGCCACCTTTATAAAGCAGATTTCTACTTTCAAAGCTGAAAAATTCTGGAGGTCTTCCATTCCCCTGAATCCTGCCTGGGTTACCTACTATAGAAAAACAACCTACACAGAATTTTCAGTGCCAACCAGAGTCTAAGTTCTTGATTACGGCAAGCACTGGCCCAGCTCCCTGAAGACTGTGACTCTGAAGAAGGTGTGTTTCAAAAACAAGGGCACATATAGCTTTTGAGCACAGAGCTCAGCCTCTGGTGCAGAAGGGGCAGTCGGGATTGCAGAATGAGAAGAATCACAAGTTTGCTCAGCACTGCCAGGCAGAGCTGTTGTTTATTGCTTTTAGGATTCCAACACAGATTCCAAAATGAAACTGCTCAGGTCATCACTGGCCCCCAAATCTCAAGCACCCTAAGAGTAAGCTAAAATCAAGAGTAAACCAGAATACCAGTTTCAGCTGGTATTCTGTGGGCAGTGTCTCTAATAATGCTAAGTGTTCAAAACTTGGTGGGAAATTCAAATTACCTTTCCCATTATGTCTAAGGACACCTCTAAGCTTCTAGCCTACTGTCTTGAGGTTCTCACCATCTTAGCTCCAAAGATCCTCTGACCTATTTCTGGCAATTCTAAGCTGCTGAAAACGCCCATCAGTTTCTCAGTTGCAGTTCTTGGTGCTCCGTTAGCGTTCACATTGGAGGGGTTCAAGAAAAACAACAGTGGCCAGCTGAAGGGGAAAGTAAGACAGAGTCACCAAGAGAGTCCAACCCACTTTCCCTTAGGGATAATCCTCTCACAGTATTTTACTCAGTAAACAATTATTGACATGGTAGGGTGCCAAGCCCTTCATACTATACATATGTATGGTCCTTGTCCTTAATAGAGTTGGTCTAGAGAAATTGAATGAAAAGTAAAATTCAGATATCAAGTCAGTACTGAAAACAGTCTGAAAAGTACTACACTGAAATCAAACCTACTTCTGAGACACAGTGAAGCAAATAATTTTATTGAGTTTTGATACTCAGCCTAAAGATGTGAGCCCCCTATTCTAAATACTCCTATGGAATGAACTCTAGAGCTCTTGGGGTATCAAAAGTTCATTTGAGGGCAATGGGGCTGAGAAGGTACAACCCCCCCCCCCCCCAAGTTACTGAAATGCTGGTTTCAGTGCACACAAGTTCCTGAGTTGAACCCTCAAGGCATTGATAATGAGTCTCTTAGAAAGCTGAGGAGCATCCCAAAGAGGGAGGTGAAAAGAACACAACAACCTCAGCTTTGTTCCAAGGACAAACTGCAAGCCTGGAAATTTAATCTCAGCTGTTTCTGAATCTGTAAGGGAGAAAGATACCATGGCTTAGAGCCCTGTCCTTGTAAATCAAGGTTTTTAAAGCCAGGATCCAGAGTTGAGTTTCAGGGAGTCCCATAAATTCTCTGAAAGCATAAGTAAGTTTTTGTGCTCTAGAATTTTGCTGAGGAAAGAACAGTGATTTTTATAAGATTTTTAAAGGGATCCATGACTCAAAAGATAGGAATCACTGTTCTAGAGTCTCTAATCCAGTGACTACTTCACTGGTTTGAGCATTCCCTCAAACTGGCAAAAGAAAAACCTATTTATCTAGCTTTCACACAAATTTGTCTACTAATTGACCTCTCTTTTGAAGTTAGAGACAGGATGCTGCATTTTGAGAATTCAAAGCAAATAGCTCTTTTCTACATGCCCAAAATAAAGCTAACCGTCATGAGAGCCCCAAAAGGTTTCCCTTAAAGCCTCTGAGTAAGGAAACAGTGCAGGGTGGTCAAAGAAGGTAGAGAAGAATCAGTCCTCTTAACTTTCCTGACAGGTCTCTTTTCTGACTTCAGGATCTTCAAACCGTAATAGGAACAGGTCATAGCCCCAAAACTTTGACTTGCAGTCAAGCCAGTCCTGGGGTAAAGGGACACAGTGATTTCCATTACACCCATGGAAATCTATACTCCAAAGGTTCACCTTAATACAATTAAAAAGTACTAGAAGAGTTGGAGCCATTTATTAAAAACAGGGCTTCCAAAATCCTAACACTGCTCAAAGCTCAGAGATATGAACAGCTTCATTAGGGAGGCCAAAATGAAAGAAACATGGTTACACTCATCTGCCCCAGGCCTTCAGCCCTTCATTCAGCTGCTCACCAGCTCACCATCTAGCTCAGAGCCGTGCCCACTGCAGACCAGCACGTGAGCATCTTCCTTGGGACCTGAGCACACAGGCACAGTGGGTCCCACTGACGCCACTGCACACACACAGGTTAGGGAAGAAGGGACAAACACGGAAGCAGCAGGGCGTGTTCGAGCTGGGCAGTTCTTCAGATTGTAAAGAACTAAACTTGTGGCAGGTCCAAGATTAACAGCATGGAACAGTGAGCAGTCCCAAACCCTTCCTGTTTAAGCCTCCCTGCTAGCACACAACTAAGAACAGGGTGCCCATTATAAAAGAACTGAACTGGTTTGGGCTGGTAAAGGAGAACACTTCAAGTCCATTAAGCCGGAGAAATTAAGTACAGAGGCACATTAGCTGAGGCATTGGGGCTTTCAAGACAAGAGGGCAGACACAAGCTTTGCAGTCCTAGATCTCAGGTTGTCAAAAGTCCTTTCTCAGTCTCTACTCAACATCACAAATACTATCTTTTACCAGCAGTTCATTACACTTTTTTACTGTGTGTCCTGTTTGGGCAGTAAATGATTAACCCCACTGTACATTGCTAAGCAGTACTAATCACTATATACATTCTGAGATTAAGGTACTTGACTGAATTGTTTTAGAAAAACTGAACAGAGATAGGAACAAAAATGAAACCCATATGACTGTTAACAAAGGCAAAGGGTGAGCCACCCTAGGTCCAGAACTGCTGTGGGGTAAAGGCCACACACTTCTACAACAGAAAACCGGTTACACGCAATCAAGAGCAGGCTGACAGAGGAGAGAGAAACAGAATCTGAGTGGGTCTGGAGGGAGCTGGGGTACACAGGGACGGGATCTGAAGGTGACTGTATACACAAAGCTAAGGTTACAACTCAGAAGAGCCTTTGGAACTGCTTCCTGTGATTCAAGGATTCTAGTTTGGGAAGACTCCCAAACTACTGACTGCAGGTTGAGGAAATAACCTCCTGGACTCAGCTAGGCCAATGCCTGACCAACACCGATACTCCATAGGTGCACTGTGTGTTACAGGGAAAGAGGTGGGGGAGTGGTCGGGTAGAACCTACCTCATTTCCATTATAAGCTCTAAGCTCTCCCACTGTCTATGTACCTCCTGGAACTCAGACTAGTGTTCAACAAGAGTAAGCTCTACATAAAATAACATTTTTGTCAGGGAAATTTCCTGTTGAAAGATATTCCAATAGAAACATCTTTGTTTTGGCTCTTTGAGAGTATTTTGAAATTCCATACAAAGCAGGGTACTTTTGTGTAAGAAGGCACTCGTTGAATAGCAGGCTGGGATAACAGGCATAAGCCAGAATTGTACTAGGCAAACCAGGACATATGGTCACTCTAGTTATAAACAAATAAAGACACTAATTAATCTTTATTAAATGCTAATCTCAACTATCCTATAGTACTATCATAATTCCTCATTTCACAGATTAAAAAAAACAAACAAAAAGAACACGGAGGTTCAAACAGGTTAAGCCACCCAGGTTGTCCAAAGGTCACACAACTTCAAGATGGTAGATTCTGAAGGCAAACCTTACTCCAAAAATCAAGTGCTTAACTTACGTTGTACTACTCCTCACAGTTTTAGAAACAGAAAGGGGGACATTAAGAGGTCTTATGTAACAGCAAAACCAAAGTGGGATCGCAAGAGAACTACCTGAATGAGACAAAGGGAAATGAGACAAAGGGAAATATGGAATCAGAACAGTAATTCATGTGAAGAGAAATTGGTGTGAATTTTTAAATACTTACCAAATTTAAGGCACTGATAGCATTGACAAGAGTTGGAAGGAAAATCTGTGGTAAGAATCTGTCCTTAACTTTGGATTCTTGGATTTCAGGAAAAAAATTCTAGTCTATGTGAATGGATTGTTCTTCATGTATGAGGGGTGTGTTTCTGACCTACCTCAATGTGATGTATTCTGAATTATTATACCCAGTATAAGGGTGGCCTTTCTTTATAAAATTTTAATATTCAAATTTCCAAACTTGAGAAACAGTCAGGTATACATGATTCCCCTTTACTGGCAAGTTCCTTTAAATAACAGCTTCAAGAGAGCATTAAAGTGTTTATTTACAGATTATAAATAAATAAATATTTATTATAAATAATTATTATAAATAAACCTCTACTTGAGGTGGCAGAATAAACTTTTAGGAGTCACAGGCAACTAAAGATCAACATGATTCTATGTATCAAAAAATCTTTTACAAACAATTTTACAAGAATATTATATTGGGTAACACACTGGAGCCAGATGACACCCTCCTCAAGAAACAAAAGGTACAGATTTATAATACTGACAGCAAGGAATGTAGACAATGAACAGATTTCTGTTACAAGCTAAAAATCTCAAGGAACTTACAAAAAAGTAATATGAAAACTGTGCCTGACAAACTGAACAGAATCAAATAAGAAAAAGAGAAGTAATCAATATCTGTAGAGAAATCTAAAAGAGATAGGATCTTCTTACAACTCCGACTCCTGTTCAAAGACTGGCACTAAAACAGTGGTCACTTCTAAAGAGAAGTAACAGATACTAATGATGTGGAGAGGATAGGAAATGCCAATCGATCAGATCACTTCTCAGTGAATCTAAGAAGTACTGGTGTGAATTTTACAAAACTGCACCAAGAATTAGCCATAAGAAAACCTTGATTAAAAAAAAAAATCATCCTGGATTTCACCTAATAGGTTAAACGTCTAAGCATTACTTACTGGGTCTCTACGTGGTACGCTTCCTAAGTCTCAGCTGACCCTTCTGATGAATTAGTTCCACATATGCTTTATTCAAATATATCCTACAAAGAATATCCTACAAGCAAAAGCAGTTCTGTCGTGTTCTTTTTCTCTTCTTCCTTACTATGTTGGTGGTAAGGTTTGACTGTATAGATCTAGTCAAATGCCTAATGTTCACTCTAAAGAGTCACTCCATATGTTCAAAAGTACAGGTGTTCTGACAGGCCTTCCAAAGAAACATGTCTGTCTCAGGAGGCTTCATCAACAAGCTTGGGTTTACACTATAGGGGGAAATTTAAAAAAACCAACAACCCAATTTGACACAATCTCAATTTCCAAAGGCCCAAGGACAAATATTAAGACTGCAATACAAAGTAGCAGAAAAAGAGGGATGAATACCCAGTGAAGATGGATAACTAGCTGACTTGTTCACTTTGACTGATAACTGCCAACATTAAACAAGGATCCTCTTCAGCTGCGATACAATGTACATGCATGGACCATACAACTCAAGGTATCCTTTTCTCTCCCAAATTTTCCTGGTAATTCCATCTGAAATCACCAGTGACAGTTGGTGAACAAGATTTAATACACGAATCATACTATAGCTATTAATACTATCACATAAAAATATCCTTTAGAACTTAGTGTCAGCAGAAGTTGCCTCCCTGAGGAATTGCTTTAGATTATTTCCCATGTCTGCTAACGAGACTGTAATTCTGATTCATTCTCCAGCTCCTAGGAAGCTTAAGGTTGCATGTGATGATCAGCCAGCTTCATCAATTGTCTTAGCACTCAGGGTTAACAATATTTTTTCTCTTTTTTCTATAGTTTGGGCTCCTCATTTATATTGTATGTGTCCTGTGTTATAAGTCATTTCAAATGCTCATTAAAGACAGATAGTATAAGTATACTAATATATTTCTTTTTAAAAATCATTTTTGCTTACTCCCAACATATACCCATCTGCACATGTTCTAAACACAAAGCACTGATCTGGCAGATAAGGAAATTGAGGCACAGAAGCTCATTTGCTCAAGATGGGACCCATTTAGTTGGCTTTCTGATACTCAGATCAAGCTGTGAATAGGACTGTGGAGTCATATTATCTACATAGTACTGTGGTAGATCTCACGGCATACAAAAATGAGTAACTTGTGATTACAGTTTTAGAATCTTGCTATTTATGCATTTAATAGAAGGACACCCAAACTTCCCCAAAGTGAAAAAAACTTCACAAGTTACACAGGAATCTGATCTGACTGAAGACCATCAGGGTCACCCTGAAATAACCTATAGCCTCTGGCTGGCACCAGAAATGTCCTCATTTCCTAAGGGGCCTCAGGCTTAGAATGATCCAAGGATTAGCTGGTCTAGAGTCATGCTGAATTCTCACAGGCAAAGGACAGCACTATTTGAAGAGGGCTTTTCTCACACCATTCAATACACGCCAAGATAAAATTTTTTCTCTTACTTTGCTCATGCTTTCTCACATTATCAACACATGGCAGAAGTACAAAAGTGACCTAAGTCATAATGTCCAGTTCAGCTATAGTGATGAAAAAACAGTTTACTTAGGACTTGCTATATGACCTTGACTAGTCCTCAACGAACCCATTAACTAAATAAAGGCCTTTTTTATCATCACTAGGGGAAGGGTAATTAGTCATTATAAAGCACTTTCATAGAAAGTGCTGTGCAAACACTAACAACAACGCTCAGAAAGAGCAAGATTAATAAGAAACACAGGGGTACATTTACCAGCAAATGGAAACTTACAACAGGGTCTTCCCACATTCCTGGCAGAGACCACTCCTTTAGCTAATCGAACATGAAATTTCTAAAATCATTTGTACTTGGCCTGATAGTTATACACATTAGCAACATTCCTCCTTGGAAAAAAAAGGGGGGGGGGGGGAAGAGTTATTTATTCCTGGTAGGCAGCCATACAGACATCTCAATTACCAGTTTGCCAGCCAGATGGGCAATTACTATTTGAGTACCTACTATATGTTTGGTACAGAGCTAGGGCACGACGGATACAATGGTGAACACGTGTCTCCGCCTTTATGGAGTTTACAGTCAACAATACAAACTTTTGTTTTATTAAGAGTGGCACCTGCAGGAATAAAACCTTACTAAAACAAAGGCAAGTAAGACTAAAGAGGCCTAATCCCTGAAGCCACTAGACCGACAAAAGGTTCCGGGCAGAGGAAGAGTTCAGGGAATGAGGGTACCAGGGCGTTCCCATTTTTCTCCCTAACTCAACACAAGTACTATCCTTAAACATTCTGCTTATGTACACTGTGTCTCCACCTAGTGTAGATTACAAAGGGTTACTGCTCCAACAAAGCAGTCAGCTGAACTGAGAGCACTAAAAATAAGATTAATCAGACTTCTTAGAATCAAGGGATATTCTGCAAGGTTTTATAAGTCATTCTGTTGGGTAAGATCTAAATTTTGTGGGAAGACAGCGCTACAGCACACAATGGTGACCTATCTTTTCAATCCTGTATTAGATTTCTGGAGTGGTAGGTTAATTTCCTTAAAAGAAAAAACAAACAAAAAAATCATCTCTCCCACAGCCTGAAGGACTGTCACTATCTACAAATCTTGCTTTGTGCAGCTTACACCAACAGTCATCCCATCAAACATTGCAGGTGGGGACAGTCTTGAAACTCTGTCTTTATATAGGAGGGAAATATTTACCCAGGTTCTCACTGGTTTCAGAAAGGTCACCTCTCTGCAAAGGTTCTCTTGTTCTCCGTTAACTGGTGCCAGTGATGTAGAAAATAAAAATGTGGTTGGCAGCAAACACTCAGAAAGCACCAAGGATCCCAATTCCACCACTCAGAGAACTGGTTAGATTAATACTTCCAAAGGCTGCCATTTAATCTTCCAAAATAAAAGAATTAGAAGGATGTTCTTTGAGCTCAACCCACAGCATAATAGACTGAACTCGTTCTGCCTCAGTAAGTGCAGTAAAGAATGAGCAATCGCTCCTTTCCACCCACCCCTCCAACCCACCCAAGCTCCTTTCTCAAGGGATGCCAAAGTGATCTATTCACACGACTCTACGATCAACCTGTATCCATGACAGTGTCTGCTGTCACCAACCTCCAACTGTTAATTTCTTACATGTGTCGAAGCAACTAGACGACCACAGAAGGTGAAAATCAGTCTTCAATTTCACGCTGCCCTCATGCTTTTAACCTGCATGAAAGAGCTAGCTAGCTCCACGCATTTTTTTTTTCCCCATCTTGCCTCCAAGATCACACGCAGTTGTTGGATAAGCCGGCCACTGCTCTCAAAGAAGCACTATCAGATTTACCCGCTCACCTGAGGGGAGAGTTCCCGTACACCCTCATCCCCTGGGGCTGGTCACTGGGGTCAGCAGATTTCGCTCACCTCTCTCCCACTCCCGTCTCTGAGGCCCTTCATCTAGGATAAGTCAACCGCAAATTTAAGGCCTGGCCCTGCCGGGTTTCGAAAAGATCCCAGAGGACTTGGGCCGAGGGACAAAGGAAAGTGAGGTCTGGGTCGGCCTTTCCAGCTTGGGATAGGCCTGGGGCCGCTCACCCTCCACCCCTCACACCACCTCCGTAGTCCTGGGTCCCTGAAACCTCGCTCCTTAAGTTCCAAACTAACTGGAGCCCGGGGCCGGGGCTGGCTCGCGCCCCTTCCTCGAGGCCCCAACCCGGACCCCCGCCGCCACCCAGAGCCCCCGCACCTTCTTGGGCGCCTTGGTGACGGTGGCCATGAAGGAGTACTTCTCGGCGTCCTCAATCTCCTTGGCCTGCTTCAGCTCCTCCCCGACACCGGGCAGCGGCATCGCGTCAGGCATCGACATCCCCCGGCCGGCCGGGCCCGCGGCTGACCCGCCGCCCCCGCCTCCTTCCCTCACCGGCGCCCGCCCGCCTGCCCGCGCGGCGCCCTCCGACACGCGCTCGCCCACCCTCCCGCCGGGCCCCGCGCCAAGCCGCGTCGGGTGCTGAGGTCCTGTGGCCCGCGCCTCCTCTGCTCCGCGGTCCAAGACAGCCGGACAGCGACAGCGGCGAAAGGAGCACCAGAAGCAGCAACGCAGAGCTCCGACCGGCCCGCGCCGCCACCTCCGCCGCACGCAAACACGGACGCAAAGTAAGGGTAGAGGGCGGTGACGCCACGTCGAGTACTGGCAGCTCCCAGCGGACGAGGGCAGAGGCGGGGAGAACGGCGCT
This sequence comes from Muntiacus reevesi, assembly GCF_963930625.1. NCBI lineage: Eukaryota > Metazoa > Chordata > Mammalia > Artiodactyla > Cervidae > Muntiacus > Muntiacus reevesi. The sequence continues at coordinate 95,481,094 of NC_089249.1, forward strand.
CTGTCATGACGTCACCACGCTGGACTGGGCCACTGAAGCCACATTTTCTTCCTCTCTCGCGGGTGAAGGGAAGCTCAAGGGGTGCGCCGCGCCCTTATATGCCGCCAGGTGGCGCCATTACCTTGCGAGCAGCGCGCGGTTCCTGCAAGGTTGCCGCGGTGCTGGAGGGCCTTTGGACTGCGGGATGCCAGAATGGTGTAGGAATGTCAGAATGGTGTAGGGATGCTTGGGAACGAGTACCAGAGCCTTACACAACACAGCCTACAGCCAGTCCTAGGAAGCTTCCGGCGCCCTAGGTAGCCCACTAGCTTACTGCCCCATGCCCAAGCTTTTTGAACCAGAACCTCCTTCCCAAGAGGCAGCGTTTGCCTCTTTGACACTGTAAGAGTGGTCAGAACAGAACCAGAGCAGTGTGGTTTCTACGCAACACTTTGTGACCTCCTCCACCACCGTCTCCGCTGGGCCTTGCTTGTTTACAAGTTCTTAATGTCACGAGGCTGATGGGATAGGGTAAGAGGGTGGGAGAGAAGAAGGGGTGGGGGAGGGGAAGAGAAGTCGACGTGCCCCTCCTGCCCCCACCCCCAAGCGTTTCACTCTGCCAGCTTCCAGGCCAGCACTAGGGCACTCAGGAACTATTCACATGCTTTTACTGGGCCCGGCTATGTGCTACCCCTGTGCCAAGGCCCTGGATAGTACAGATGTGTGTAATACGTTTTTTTGTTTCTAAACGCTTAGTCCAGCTGATGAGGCAATGTCAGCTGAGGTTGCTTGTCCTTTGACATTCAAATGACATTGGCTCAAACTTCCATGTCCTGTGGAAAGTCCAATGCTCCCCCCTCCCCGATTTCTGTGAATTACTGGGGGGACAGAAATTTTCAAGGTTATCTCTGGCTCTAGTTTTCTGCCACATCTGAAGTTTTAGTCACCATTCTGGTCTTTGTGGATGTTTCTTTAGTTCCTGCTTGTCAATTCAAATGCAGAGAACAGTCTCTTCTCCTTTCAACCCCCACCCCTATTCCAAAACAACCACAAAAATAATGCTGTAACATGTAGCAGAACTTTTAATGAAGTTTTGTGGGCCACAAGGGAGAGGTTACATCACACCACAAACAATTTGAAGTCACATTTCTGAAATGTTCTGAAAAGTTATTTTGGCCATCTCGTCACCGGGGACTTCTCATTAGCCCCACCACCGCACAAAGCTTCCTAGTTCATTGCTGGTCTCATCCCCCTTCCTCCTGTTCCTCCCTTCTCATCCCTCTGTCTCACCCTTCCCTCTTTGATTGACTGGGAAGCCAGATTCCTCTCCACTCTGCTGAGTGTTCAAGACTTCCCAGGGCCCTTTTCCTAAATTCCTCCCATCCCACCTTCTTCCTCCCACCTCAGAGACCCAGCAGGTCAACTCTGAAGAAAGAAGTTGTGGCTTGAAGTAACGTTTCCCCCACTGGTTTACAAAAGGTTGGGAAGAGTGTGAAATACTTGCTTCTGGGGCCTCAGAAGTCTTAGTCAGAGAATCCCATGTTCCAACTGTTAGGGGAAGCACACTGACTGAAACCGCCCACCCTGGCCAGGCACCATAGTAACCATTTGCATGAGTTGTTTTATGGCAGGAGATCCTGATAAGGAATACGGAACTAATAAGCCACCACCAGCCGGAAGAGTTCGGGAAAGATCGAGAGGAGACACTACCTGTCCGTCCACTTCCCAGAATCCCTCTCGCTAGCATCCATCTTGGCTGAGCGATGCGTGCGCCACCAGGAAAGACTCTGAATTAGAATGATTGGCCAAAGACTACCCGGAAACGAATCCCATCACCATAAAACCCAAGACTGCGAGCCATGCGGCAGAGCAGTTCTCCTGGGTTCCCTTACCCTCCTGCTCTCCACCCGGGTGCCCTTTCCCAATAAAATCTCTTGCTTTGTCAGCATGTGTCTCCTCGGACAATTCATTTCCGAGTGTTAGACAAGAGCCCAGTTTCGGGCCCTGGAAGGCGTCCCCCTTCCTGCAACAAATGGCGACCACGAAGGGACATCTTCTTCGCTGAGACTGACATCCTGACCACTCGGGGTACTCAGGGGCCAGCTTGCCTGCCAATGGACCAGACCCAGCGGCCGCGACTGGGACCCTTTTGTCCCTGGTCTCCTCCTGACGCGGACAACTGGCCAGAGTGCCCCGACCTGTAAGGAACAAGAGATTTTATTGACCTCCCTCCCCTTCCCTCTCTCTTTCCTCTCCTTAGCCCTTCCTATCCTTCCCGTTTTTCTAGTCCCCCGGTCCTGGACGCAGGAATCTGGTCGAAGGGCCTCAGCCTGAGCTGTGGATTGGAGACTGATCACCTCCTCTTGGCAGAGAACTCGAATTCTGGTCTTGTTTCTGGTAGGGCCGAGTTCCAGTCCTCCCTTCTCTGGAAGCCCAGGGAAAAGTCCCATAACGCCTGGGTGTCTGCAGGTGGCAGGAGACGTCTGTAAGGCCACCCCTTTTGCCCCCCTTTCCCGCCTCCTCCTCCTTCTTCTTTCAACCTGGCTTCCTTTCCTCCTTTTGAAATCTTTGAAGACATCTGAAGTTCTGTGTCTCTATGGAAGGTTTTCTGAGAGACTGCATTCTTGTATTTAAGGGAGTGTCTGATGAGGACTGCCAGGTTTATATGTGTGTGTTTTAACTCTGTTCTGTGTTGTGATTTGTGACGGCCATTTTGCTTTGTCTGGCCACCATTTAGACCTGCTGCCATTTTGTTAAAACTTCATTTTCTTTCCCTGTGCCTTGAGGCCAGGGCTCTCAGGAACACTTATCTAGACCATCTCTAACACCTGAGACTGAGAGAAAAAGGAAAAAAGCCTTTTAAAATGTTATTTAAATTTTATATTGTAATATCTAATTCATGACCAAACTTCGAAAATGAAGCTAGATCTTGCAGTGTGTCTGTCTAAATATGTCTTGGTATGTTTTTGTCTCTGGGTAATATTTTTTAGGTTAATTTGTAAATGAGCTCTATTTAATTGGCTTAAAAAAGGTAAGCGCTTACAAATCAAATAATTCTAAATTAAACAATAAATTCCAGGTTCAGGTGAACTGGGAAATATTCAGTATTAAATATCTGATATTAATGTTTGTTTGTTGACCTATCTAATATAGACATGTCTTAGAGTAATTAACATCAAGAAGAAGATTAAACCTAGGTTTAATATAAGTTATATATTATATCTGTTACAAGTTTGTCAACAAGGAAATTACCTCGAGTGAAGAAACTTCTAAAAAATGTAAATGAGATATGAGTTTGTATTCTTTAAGAATATCTGTCTACAATAGTCTCCCCAGATTGGCGTAACTTGAATTTCTAAGGGTTGTGCTAAACCAAGTATTGGAAGTCTATTAAATAATTAGGTCATTTCCAAATGAAATAAGATTTTGAAACATTTACTACTAAACACTGATTTCCTTTTACAGAAAAACTAAAGAGATTTGGGACCATAAATGAATAATGTTTTATGCCATCCTAAAATGTTTTAAGAAAGCAAGGGTTTTAGAATTTATCACTGGTATTTATGCTCACCAATCTATAAAATGCTAATATAAAAATTAGCTCTTGGTTGCTAAAGGAAAGCAGGAAGTGTGCTTTCAGTAAAAAGTATGAAAAAATATTAAAAAGAGTTATGCATAATCAGGATTTTCTAAAATTGGATTACAATTAGTTAGATAAGTGGATTTTGTTAGGAATGACATGGTTGTAAGAAAACTGCTTAGAGCCAATTAGGTCCAAGATGGCTGAGCTGACTTTCACTAGACCTTGAGCCTTGGTATTTACGCCCATTGTGACATATCAACAAGCTAAATGATACAGCCATCAACATTGACTAAATCTGACCAAATGTTCTAAACGCTTTTAATTGATCTTTTCGATAAAAATTCCTAAATCGAATTCTTTTAAAGTTCCTTTGACCTCTAGCTAACTTTGGGGTGCTTCAGAGGGCCCCTGAAACATCCCAAAGAGAGATATTAAACTGTGTTTATTTGGTTGGTTAAATTACATGAAAAAGATTATCAAATGAGCAAAAAATCTGCTCATGTTATAATGTATGGTAAAATTACTAATACAGATATCCTAGAAATTATATGGAGTTCTTAACATTTTGATATGTCTTGGTGTTCTAATGAGAAACCTGATGACTTCACAAAAGTTAACAAGAGACTAAATGAACCAGCAAATATGCTTATAGTTTTTATGGTTTCTATCTGAAAAATTACAGGTTTAAATCTTGTGTTTTCTGGGAGTAAGGAAAACATTCCTCTCAAACTAATTATGAAAATAATTTGGTAAAATTATACGTTATGAACAAAACAATTATATTTTCTCTCTATCTGACTCCTCCAGAAATTTGAAACTCTTAAGTTTCCAGTAAGTTTATCAAATGAGCTAAAAATGTTATCTCACTAACAGGTACAAAAATCTCAAGGAATTTTTGAGACCTTAAAAAGAGAAGAGTTCACCTAGATTTGTTATTCAAAATCTGTGATAAGCCTTTGGTGTGAGTTTCCCAGCCCTGTTTTATATTAAAATTCAGTCTGAGATTCTATAGGTGTTTCAGCAAAATAAAAAGTCTATAATCAATTATGGTTATATAAATCATCAGACCAAAATTAGTGAGAACAGACCTATTTTGCAAACAAAATAGCCTTAATTTGGTTATATTTGATAAAAATGAGGGTAACTTTGGGAAAAAAGATATTTCAAAAAATGTTAAATCCCAGTTTGTTCATGGAGGTCTGCATGTAGTAAGACTCATTTCTTAGATAGTTCTTTGCTGTTATGTGATATTAATGCAAAATTTAATTAAATTCTTAAAGAACACCCTAAGTTTGTTTCTGAAGCTTACCTCAATAATCTATCTTTGGATGAAGATTAGATGCCTCATGACCTGCAACCAGGACTGGAAAAAGACATAATTTAAGGGACTGTCTCCAACCTGGATGGAAGGACTTTTTATCAGGTACTCTTAACTAGCTCTTGCACAATGAAACTAAAGAAAATTAACTCTTAGATTAATTCCCACTTCCAAAGGCCCCTACACTGGATTGGTCTATAGAGAAGACAGCTGACCTGATCTCACCTTAAAATGATGCTCAAACAAGAGAAACTACAGTACACCAGGATGAGACGACAACGACATCAGAGGTAGACAGCTTGTCCAAGATGCTGGACCTGATTCATCTGATCATTTATAATGTTTTCTTGACTTCTTAGACCTTTGCATATAAATCAAATGCTTTTCTATCATAGGCCTGATCCTATGCTAGTTTTAAAAATCAATCCAATTGGTGGGTTTGTGGCCAATTACCTGTATCTAGTTCTGGGTTACCTTGGTAAATTTCTCTACTACAAGACTCTAACTGGTTGGCCCTGAGGAAATTTACTTAAAAAAAGAAAATTATAGTCATATTCAGGTCACTGTGATACTACCAGACGAGATCCCCTCACTGGGCCAATTAATAATGCCTACTCTGACTCTGGCCATAAATTTGAGCCTTTTTCTATTCCTCAAGCTAAATCAGAGCAACAAAAAAGTTTTAGCAAAGGAGAAAAAAGTCTCCCACAATTATGAGATAGATTTATATAGATAACACTAAGCTATGGTACTTTAGGTTTAAAGTCTCCTCTGTGTTAAAAACAATTAAATCATACTAAGGATAATCAGTCTAGTAACACTAAAAAAACTGGACTATGTGCGTTATAGATGGTGGTGCCAATGTATAATTTCCCTGAAAGATAAAGATTCGTACAGAGTAGACTAAGTCAGACGACCTGGGATATACTGGGCTACATCTAATGGAAGCTCTAAAGTCTTACTCGTGACTTTACTAATACTGCTGGCTATGTTCTTTGTATTTCACCTGTTTTACAAAATTGCTGTTTCTTACACTGCCAAATGTGTGACTGAGGCCTCTGATAAAATAATATATAGTTCCTTATGAAATCGATGATATGACAGTGTAACTCTAGATATGAGAAAAAGCAACAAGAGGGAATGTTTTCCTGGACCAAGAGGCTAGTAAGACAGGTGGTCCAGAGAATTTTAGATACTGTTTTATGGCCTAATCCAGTAACAGCACATTGAGAAGCCGGTCGACAAAATCTTTGCCAAACCTGAGAATGGACATTCTCAGCACCATGGGATAAAATGGTCATGAAATGCCCCCCTCAAAGTCGTCGTCAAGTTTGTGAGCAAAAAGGGGCTTTGCCAATTGAAGATTGACACTTGCCATCTACATCTACAGTGATTATATCATGGCCACTGCAACTGCTGACTTTCAACAGCCCTGAAAGGAGTTCAGGGTGAAGATAAGGAATGAGGCGCTCCGTGCTCTGGGAAAAACTGGCAGAACAGGCCTTCAGATAGTTAGATCTTTTCAAGAGATTTTATGAGTCTCAATTCTTGCATCTTCTCATACCTAGAGAAACACTGACATCATTAATGGTGCCATCTGCTTTGGCTATTAAAGAAAAATTTTACAATTAAAAGTCAAAATAGAGTACTCAGCTATGGTTCAGACATCCTAGAAAATAACCAGGTGTTACTATGGGTATAATTTCAGATTAGACATTGTATTGCTAGACACTTGAGTTTTCTGAGTCGTGTCAGGCTTAGATGCTACCATTCTCAAAAGTGTCTGCTGGAAGCTAGTAACTTCTATCTTACTTTTTATAAAACTAGGCAACTGGCCACCTGGCTACAAGTCTCCCTGAAGTGCCAGGTCCGGACTGGATTTCAGGCCTATTCTTCTAAAAGAAAGAGATTTACTTTGTCTATTAAAACTCCAGTTATCCCTTCTCCAGCTACTACTAACTGGGTATGTTACAACAAAATGGCAGACCAAGAGATTGAGATTTTAATCATACAAGACTCAGATTTAAGACTTAGAACTCAGGAATACTTCCAATTCAGTGTCTCTTCTCCAAGCTGAGGCGATCCTATGCCCCATTTTGACAAAAAGTTATCACAGTCATAGTTGCCCTGTTCCCTAAATAAAACTGAACAGGACTCTGCGGAGTGGCGACTCTGGAGTACAGATCTGCTGTACTGTAAAATATAGGCTTTATTCAGCCTCCTTGACCTTCCCTGAGTTCCAACGGGTAGATTCAAACAATTGCCAATCAGAGAAGGAAAAAAATATAGAAACAGAGGGGAAACAATCAAATGGTGGTACAGCCTTGAGACAGGTCCTGGTTCCTACTCAAAAAAAAAAAAAAAAAAAAAATATGCATAACAATGTCTTTTGAGTTCTTCTACAGAACTAGAGCCCCCACCCAGGTGGAAGATGGTAACTTCAGACTAAACATAAGATTCTTAGAACACAGCTCTGTCGCTTGACCACCAGCCAATCATCCCAGCGGTGCCTCCTGTTTCTGGGGACCAGTGATGACCATCCTGTTAGGTCTCCTGTTTGGCCCCTGTCTATTTTACCTCTGAGAGGCGCTGACAGTTTCAAACTAAGTCGCTGTTATTACAAGAGTAAAAGCTGGTTTCAGATGTAAAACACCCCAACTTAGATCAGGTAGAGAGAGACTTCTGCTCTGCTAGGCAGGCCTACGCCCAGGCACAGCAGGAAGAAGTTACAGAAGAAAGAGACCTCCGCCCCAATTCCCAAGAAGCATCTTGAGTGTGAAGTCTCTCAGGGGGGAGTTGTTAGGGGAAGCACACTGACTGAAACCGCCCACCCTGGCCAGGCACCATAGTAACCATTTGCATGAGTTGTTTTATGGCAGGAGATCCTGATAAGGAATACGGAACTAATAAGCCACCACCAGCCGGAAGAGTTCGGGAAAGATCGAGAGGAGACACTACCTGTCCGTCCACTTCCCAGAATCCCTCTCGCTAGCATCCATCTTGGCTGAGCGATGCGTGCGCCACCAGGAAAGACTCTGAATTAGAATGATTGGCCAAAGACTACCCGGAAACGAATCCCATCACCATAAAACCCAAGACTGCGAGCCATGCGGCAGAGCAGTTCTCCTGGGTTCCCTTACCCTCCTGCTCTCCACCCGGGTGCCCTTTCCCAATAAAATCTCTTGCTTTGTCAGCATGTGTCTCCTCGGACAATTCATTTCCGAGTGTTAGACAAGAGCCCAGTTTCGGGCCCTGGAAGGCGTCCCCCTTCCTGCAACACAACCGCCCACCCCCATGAGGTTGCATGTTTGAAATAGGTTGTGGAAGTGTCTGGAAGGATGCACTTCTGCAAATCTTCATTTTAGGATTCTCTCCTCTGCCCACTCTTTTTTAATTAAAAAAAAAAAAGTAAATTCAAATATAGTTGATTTACAATGTTCTGTTAGTTTTGGATGGTGTAAATACTTTTTTTTCTTTCTGGCCGCGCCATCCTGCCTCTGGGATCTTAGTTCCCTGAGTAGGAATCAAACTCAAGCCCCTGCAGTTGAAGCACAGAGTCTTAACCACTGGACCACCAGGGAAGTCCCGCTTATGCCCCTCTTTCAGGCCCCTCGACTTCCCTCTCAGTATTCGTGTAGCAGAAGGGACAAAGATTGGGGAGCAGAATACAAGATTGATCCATAAGGGTGCCAAGTCTGCCAGTCGGCACTTTTCTTATTTCTCAGCTGGGGCCAGGAGCTGTGACTGCCCAGCCAGGACTCTTTGGATATATGGCCTAAAGTAGCTTTCATCGTGTGGGTTTGCCCAAACTGTTGTCAGCATCCAGGGATCAGAGCTGTCTCCTTAGAGAACAGAGACAGAGCTAGCTAGAATAGAGGTGAAAACTCCATATCCCATGAATAGGAAAGCATGTGACTTAGGTTAGCTTATTTGAAAAAAAAAAAAAGAAAAAAGCATACGTGTATTTTGGATTTGATGTTTTAAAACTCCTGTTGTCTGAGAGCTTTGTGTCTCAGCCCCAGCTCTGCCGTGCATGTTAATGTTCAGACTGCTAGCGAGCTGGCTGGGGAGTGGAGTTCAGTCTCTCTTTTATTCCGCCTGAACCAAAGTAACAGGTTTTCCCCTCGTAGCTGACTCACAGAATTGCCTGCTGCTGCTGTGGACAATGGTAACAACAGGGCCAGACCTAGAGGAAGCAGTAACTTTGCAGTCTGAGCCGAAAGAAGATCAAGAGATGTGACTCCACTTACCTGAGTGCCCGGCCCAAATGGAGCCCGGGGAGGCTGACCGAGGGGAGTCAGAGTGCTTACACTGAAGGTGGGAGGGCCAGCACTCCTTGCCCTGGTGGAAAGGTAGTAGGCCTAGGTGGTTCATGTCAGGCAAGAGCCACCAAGGGCATTCCTGGAAACCAGCCCTCTACAGAGGACGTGGGTGGTTGCCATCCCACCCGCCATGTGTGGGCTGCAGATCAAAGAGTTCACGCAGTCAGAGTGTGATGACATGACACTGGTGAGAACCATTGCATGCTCCCTCCTCCCTCCAGATGGCCGCACACCGCCATGGCTTTGACCGCTTATGCGTGAAGGAAATAAATGTCCTACCCAGCCTGGCCTGGGTCTGCTACCAGCCTACCCACCCAGCTGTCTGGACTGAGCCTCTTTGCTGAGTCAGGTGGGTGAGTCAGGGCTTACTCCCCTGAACCGCACCACCCACCCAGAGATGGCAGATGCTATGGGGACCCAAGGTCTGAGGACAGCAGGGACCCAAGGACAGGCGCACCTGTTGTGTGTGGTGGAGGGAAGTAGTCTCCAAAGAGTTTGGAAATCAGAGGGGCCCATGCTCTAGAAAAGAGCAGTCTGAGGAGAGACAGGAGAACTAGGAGGTGTCACCACAAGCATGGTAGCACACAGCTACCATTGTGGGCTGGGACTGCTTAATCAAATTTATTCTTCTGTCTATCCCCCAAATTACACTCCATGTGCATTCTTTTTTTAATTCGTAAAATCTACAGTGAATGCTGGGCTTCCCTGGTGGCTCAGATGGTAAAGAGTCTGCCTGCAATGCAGGAGACCCTGGTTCGATCCCTGGGTTGGGAAGATACCCTGGAGAAGGAAATAGCTACCCACTCCAGCATTCTTGCTCGGAGAATCCCATGAACAGAGGAGCCTGACGGGCTACAGTCCATGGGGTCGCAAAGTATCAGGAACGACTGAGCGACTGACACACACCGTGACTGCTGAAGACGTGTTCAGAGCAGTGCTAGATGCTGGGAACACAGAGACAAGTGAAGTGCTGATCCCTACCTGGGCGTGACAGTGGGTGGAGGATGGGAGGGTGAGCAAGAAAGACTTTATACAGAAGATGCTGCTCCAGCTGACTTTTGACAGATAAGCGGCTGGACAATCCAGAGAAGGTATCTCAGGCTGAAGGAATAGCCTGAGAAAAGGCAGGGCCCTGAGGCATCCTGGCATATTAGGGGAACTGTAAAGATTTCAGTGTGGGTGGGGCATAGGGGCAGGGCTGTGTGGAATGAGATCCGCTCTGAGAGCAAGATCCTGTGGAGCCTCGTGAGCTGTGGGTGGGTAGTGGTGAACGTGAGGAGGAGGAGAAGCAGGTCAGGTGGAGAGACTGCTGAGATAAGGGGTGAACTTGAGCCGTTTGAGTTTAACATGTGCGTGCAGTGCACACATACCCCAGAGGCCCCGGCGATCCTAGGGTGGCGCCTTTCACACCTGCCTGCTCCCTGCTGGCCTGGCACACTCAGGGCAGGGCTGTGCTCTCCCTAAGGCCCCTTCACCTCCTGTGGTACTGGCCCCACTTTAGCCATCTTCTTTCTGTCCCAGAGCTGCCTGATTGTGCAACCCTGGGAGGCACCATAGGTGTAGTAAGTGATGTGAAAGGTGCCCTGGGAACACGGCTTCGGATTGCTGATCTGCCCTGCTGGCCCTGTGGGGACGCCTGGGGCAAGACTGCTGGCTGTACCTCTGTGTCTCTGGGCGCTGGCTCCCCTGGTGGCCTTTCTCCTACTTCCCTCAATGCCGTTCCCCTCTTCTAGCCTCCTTCCTGCTCTCCTCTGCAATCCCGGTCCTGTCGGGAAGATTCTCCGAGGGCCAAGGCCAAGGAGAATGGCTCCTCTTCCTCTTCTGCTTATGATGATCATATGGATGATTTATTTTACTATTTATGCTCACTTTGAACATAATCTTTAGAGGAAAGAAAAACCTATGAAGATGAAAATCTCTAGACCCACATAGGTTCACTTGCAGGTCTTCTCAGTTTGCAGAAGTTCACTTTTGCATACCTGTGATTGGTACGTACATGTCATTCCGTTTTGGTCAAATTACAGTATTTTGAAAACACGTTACCACATACTGAGATTGTTTACATACTCATCATTGTCAGTGCTTCCCAAGGGTGCCATCATATTGCCATAAGAGTTTGCTTAGCCATTATCCTCTTGTTCTTAGAGTTCTTTCCAACTCAGTGCAATATAAACAGAGTGTGTGTCAGGGTAGGAACAGTATGGGAATGGCTTTTAAGCAAAGTTGACAAGCCAGGGTCACAGCACCAGGTCCTGCTGGAGAGAAGGAGCAATAATGTTAAGCAGTGGGGTCAATTGTCCTGGCTGTAAACAGGGCCTGGGAGAAGTCACACTTTGGCCGTAAGGGCATGTGAGGTCCAGTGCCTGGAATTCACAAGGGCTGACTCATGTGGAGGCTGCATGGTGTGGAGGGAAGCTGGGCATCCAGGCAGATGGAGGTGTGGCCTCCAGTCTTGACTCGACTACCAAGTTGGCCACTGGAATCCTGTGTTTTCCCTGGTCTCTGCTTCCTCATGGAAAACAGGATGATAGCTCTCCATCTAGGGCTTGTGATGATCCAGTCCAGCAAAATAATAAATATCCAAGAGCTTTGAACAAGTTGCATGTATTGTGCAAATGTCAGTTATTAAGATGTGGGTCCAGGCTAGAAATCTGGATGGGAATGGAGTTACTGTTGAGAATTTGGAACTCTGTCTGTGCCCTGCTTCCCAGAATGATAGGAATAAACAGAAACCTGCTGGCTGCAGAAAAGGGTTGTCACTGCTGATCCTGAGTACTTGTTTACACTGGGATTGTACTTCCTTGAAAAGGAGGGCCGGACCTGCTCCAGCCGTGAGCAGCTGTCACTTCGCTGGCTCAACTTGGCCCTGGGTCTGGCTACTGTGTGTCTAGCAGCCCCTCCAGACTTCCACAGGTACTTTTTTCTGGGTTGGACCAGAGAGTCTGATATATCTCTTTTTAGTTTCTGAAGCTGAAAAGATTAAGCTCATAAAAATTAAGGCTGAGAAGTCATCCAGTAATTGTAAACAATATTCAAGGAATCTGTGCTGATGATTCTTTGTGCTGCTTTGTGTACTTTTCCGTGTGTTTGTTAATGGTGAGGAGTTTACCGAAAAGGCAGACTCCAGAAATTGTGAAACTGGCTTTGGCCTCCAGCCTCTGCCCATGTCTCTGCCAGTCAGTTATTTATTGATCACCAACTCTGCTAGGTGCCAGGGAGCCCAAAGTCAGCAAGACAGGCACACTTCCTGTCCTCATGGGGCTTAGAGTCAATAGCAGAGCTTGGTCACCAAATCTGGGTTCCAAATCTGGGTTCCTTCTGAGAGAGGAGCCCTCTTCTTTACTCTCTCCCTGTGCCCCACCCTGAAGAGTCCTTCCTAGAAGTAAAAGTCATCCTCTCCATGTCTCTGAGATGCTGCCAGACCCCAGGGTGGGGAGGAGGACAGCAGCCCAGCCCGAGTTCAGATTGACTTACCAACACTTGGAGTTGCCCCGAGTCTTTTAGAAGCTTCTAGAACACTGTCTCCCTGACAGATACCCTTTCCCAAGGCAATGGAGAGTGGGCTGGTGGAGGTGCCAGTGTGCTGAGAGCTGGCGCAGCAGGGCCTATCTGTGCCTCTCACACATACTGCCTCCCACCCACTGCCTGCTACCTCTCCTTGCCAGGTCAATTAGAGACCCTGCTGGGAGCTAGTAGAGCCATCTGTCTTGATTGGAAAGATACTAGTGGGACTGGCGGGACAGGTGGAAGCTACAGCTTCTCAAATCTCAAGTGGCCAGGCTCTTGCCCCTGTTCACCCCAAAGGCCCTGCCTGTGGTCAGTCTGTTGGAGCTGGAGGAGACAAAGTGGTCAGCTGCTGGTTGTGTGGAGGCTGCTGCTGGGTGGGAACACGCCTTCCTCACCCTCTCTGGTGTGCAGGGCGGGCCCCATTGCATCACCCTTGGAGCCTCTGCTCCTGGCTTTGCAGCCAGCTGGGCCCCTGGAGGAGGGACTCTCCCTGTTTTTCAACAAATCATTAACCATTTCGTCCTCCTGGGCCTCCCTCTAGCAGACCTGGATCCCCAAGGCTGTCCCTCAAGCCTGCCTGTCCAGACCTTAAAAACTTCCCTTCTGCTTCACGATGCACAGGTGTTCTGCCTTGGCAGCCCTTTGGGGGTTGGAGGCCCCACCTTCCCCAATGAACGCCTCGCCTCTTCCCCAGGAAAAGAGTTAACCTCCCTCATCCCCACCCTCAGCATTTGTCCCATTCTGCAGCAGTGAGGAAAGACACTCAGCCTCCATCATGAGCTCATGCCACTTCCACACTCCAAACAGAGTCAGACAAAGGGTCAACACAACGTTTCAGACCAAGACGAAGAGCGGGGCCCAAGCCAGAATCCAGGCGCATGGACCTTGGCCTGGTTCCATAGCACCCTGTTTCCTACAGACCTGCTCGGGCCTTTGCCCTGTTTATAGGGACCAGGGGAGGTGTGGGTGGAGCGAGGGCCCTCAGGGGCCCACGGAGCTGATAGAGGAGAGTCCCAAGTACACAGTGTTTCCCCGCTCCTGTAGGGGCTGGGCGAGGAGGCATGGGGGGCGTGGTGGGGACAGGAGGAGTGCAGAGAGGCCCTTCCAGTGAGTAAGGCCCAGGCCACATTCCTGCTCAGGACTTTCATCTCCCAGCCCCAGCCTTCCCCTTACTACCCCACCCATTTCAGGGCCTGAAATAGCCTGAAACTTCATCCAAGCCTAGGCCCAGTTCCCAAATTTAGTTCCACAAACATTTGGCTGCACCATGACTTGCAGAATCCTAGGCTGGGTCCTGTAGGGGATGTAGAGATGAATGAGGTTCAGCCTCTGCCTTCAGGGAGCTTGTAAAATGTTCCCTGTGACTAAAGCCAAAGGCACATGATGCCTGCAGGAGAAGAAAGATGGTTTTCTGCGTAAGGAGTGGAAGCAGACTTGTGGAGGAGAGTTGTTTTTGTTGAATCTCAAAGACTGAGTAGGATTTCAAAAGGCAGAAATGAGGGGCATTTATTCTGGATGGAAGGAACAGCAAGAGCAAACCTATAGGGGCAAAACTTAAGAGTATGTTCTGGAACATGGTCCACAGTCTGGTTTGACTGGAGCACATGGGAGAGTATTGATGTTTACAGTTTCTACACATGTGTCATTTAACTTACAAGTATGTTGTCTACCCTTGCTGCAGGCTGAGGGCTCCCACGAGACAAAGACGTTTTGGTTCTGAGAATTGTATAGACCAAAACACGGAGGCACAGAGAGAGAGGTTGAAGAAACTTGTTCGGGAGCTGTAAAATACATTAGTGATACAGTGAGGACTAGAACCAGTTTCCCTCACCCTTATCTGTCTTGGTCCAGTACAGGTCCTTTAGTCCAAGGAGTTTAATCCACGAGCTGACTGACCCAGCAAGCTTGCCACATCTTAGCAAGGATGAAAACAAAAATTTAGCTACTTGGGCTTCCAAGGTGGCTCAATGGTAAAGAGTCCTCCTGCCAAGCAGGAGATGCAGGTTCAATCCCCGGATCGGAAAGATATCCCAAGGAATGAAGTGGCAACCCTCTCCAGTATTCTTGCCTGGGAAATCTCATGGACAGAAGAGCCTGGCAGGCTACAGTCCATGGTGTCGCAAAAAGCTGGACACAACTGAGTGACTTAGCAACAAGTGTTCCTCATGATGTTGCATGTAAGCAAAGAATGAATAGCCCCATGATACTGGATAGGAAAGAAAGGCCAATATTCTTTATTTTTCCAAGTTTATTTAATCAGGTCCCAAGCACCATTATAGTTGGTGAGAATTTTAGTATCATATTAGGGTGATAGCCATCTGTTGGCTCACTGGTTTAAAAATAAAACTCAAAAAAAAAAAAAAAAAATCCCCAGACAAGCACACCAAGAGCCTGGTCTTGTAGAACTGGGGAAGCTGGTTCTCGTTCAGTAGAGATAGCGCTGGTGACTCTGTTCCTTGTAACTGGTGTTGAGTGCTGGTCCTTTCTGTCTGTGGGCACTGCTTCTCCAGTCGGACTGCTGGGCTGCCCACTCACAGAGTCCTCTCCCAACAGCTGACCACTTAGTGGTCTTTCTTCCTGCCTCCCCTTCATGGCCGTCTTCATATCAGGTTTTGCCATCTTGAGAGGCTGGAGGCTGTGTGTGTTCCAGTTGGATCTCAACTTCTGCCACATGTGGATGCTCATGATCCCCCACCCTTTTCTCAGGTACCAGAAATCAGTGCCCCCCCCCCCCCACAGGTAAGGCTACTCCCATTTCCCAGTTGGAAAACTAGCCCCAATCCTCTGTGACCTCCAGGACTGGAAGCCCCAGCTGTTGTCCTGGGAGGATGTGGGAAAAATACTTCACATTCTTTTCTGAAGAGTCCACAACCAAGAAAACCAGATATGATGAATTTCTCAATCAGGTTATACTGTCACATTAAATGTTCGATTAACCAGCCCATTCCACCACCCAAAGCAAAGAAGCAACATAATGATAGCGGTTTGATGCACACAAAGCATTTGGCAGAATTAAACATCCGGTTATGATTTTAGAAAGGATATGAAAGGAAGGCCAGTTGCAAAGGAAGAAATATAACTGTCCCTATTCGCAAGGAAGACCAAAGAATTTGCATACACACACACAAAAATCACCTAGAACTAATAAATGAGTTTAACAAAATTGTAGAATGTAAGGTCAATACGTAAAAATCAGTCATATTTCTATATACTAGAAATAAAATTTGGAAATAAAAAATGTTAAAAACCAATACCATTCACAATAGCTAAAGATGAAATATTTAAATATAAATCTCTTAAGACATATAGAAGATCTATGTGCCAAAAACGATAACACACTGATGAATGAAATCGAGGTAGAGCTAAATAGTGGAGCAGCACACCATCTTCAGGGATTAGAAGACTCACTGTATAGATTTAATTCTCTCCAAATTGATAAGGAAATTTAACTAAATTCTAATCAAAACTTCAGGGGATTTTTGGTAGACAGATACAACAGAACAGCTAAGGAACCAGAATTGCTAAAACAATTTTGAAAGAAAAACAAATCTGGCCTGATTTTAAGACTTACTTCTTAGATACAGTATTCAAAAGAGTGTGATATAGGCAACAGAAGAGACCCATAGATCAGTGAAACAGAATAGAGACTCTAGAAAATAAACACATAAATATGGACAATGGAAATTTTACAAAGGTGCAAAGTCAATTCATTCCGGAAAGGATAGCTTTTTTTCAACAAACTGTGTTATAGCTGTTGGACATCCATACAAGGAAAAGCAAACTTCACACCTTATATAAAAATTAACTCAGAATGGATCATGAGTTTAAAACCACAAAACTTGCAGATAAAAAATAGGAGAAAATCTTCATGGCCTGAAGTTAGGCAAAGAGCTCTAAGACTTGACAAGAAAAGCATGGTCCAAAAAGAAAATATTGACACAGTGAACTTCGTCAAAGTTAAAAACTTTTGCTATAAAAGAAACAATTAAGGAAAATGAAAAGACAAGTTACAGACTAGGAGAAAATATTTGCAAATTTTATGTCCAACAATAGATGTGTAAAAATATCTAAAGAATTCTCAAATGTTTCTTACTTGACAATAAGAAGGCAAATGATCCAATAAAATGAGTAAAAGACTTATTAAACATTTGGCTTATGAGGATAAACAAAGCAAATAAACAAGAGATGATGTTCAACATCATTAATCATTAGGAAAATACATATTAAAACCTCTGTGAAATAGCACAACACATGTTAGAATGGCTAAAATAAAAATACTGATACTGACAATACCAAGTGCTTGCTGACAATACCAAGTTCATCGTATGGGTGCTCTCGTACAATGGAATGTTGTTCCCATACATTGTTAGTAGGGATGCAAAATGGTGCAGCCGTGCAGGAAGACAACTGGACAAATTCTTTCTAAATGAAACACAGATTACCATATGACCCAGTAGTTGCACTCATAGGTGGTTACCCTAAAGAAGTGAAAATTTATGTTCCTATGAAAACCTGTACAGGAATATTTCAGTTCAGTTCAGTCGCTCAGTTGTGTCCGACTCTGCGACCCCATGAATCGCAGCACGCCAGGCCTTCCTGTCCATCACCAACTCCTGGAGTTTACTCAGACTCACACCCATTGAGTCGGTGATGCCATCCAGCCATCTCATCCTCTGACATCACCTTCTCCTCCTGCCCCCAATCCCTCCCAGCATCAGGGTCTTTTCCAATGAGTCAACTCTTCACATGAGGTGGCCAGAGTATTCACAATTGCCAAAATTGAAACAAGCAAATGTTCTTCAGTAAGTAAATAGATTTAAAAAAACAAAACAAAAAAACTATAGCTCATCCATATAATGGATTAAAAAGAAAGAAACTATTGATATAGGAAACAATCTTGATGAATCTCTGAGGCATTATGCTGAGTGAAAGAAGTCCCTGCTACTCTCTTAATTATTGTTAGCAAAGCATATCTTGCCCCATCCCTTTAGTTTTAATTGTATTTATATAGAATCTATATTACATCTAAAGTGTTTCTTATAGACCACATGTAATTGGGTCTTGGTTTTTTATCCACTCTGACAATCTGTATCTTTTACTTGGTGTAGTAGATTATTAACAATTTAAAGTGATTATGGATATAGTTGGATATATGAATATATACCATAATTGTTACTATTTTCTATTCATTATCCCTATTCTTTGTTCTCATTTCTTTTACTTGTTTTCTGGCTTTTGTAGTTTTAATTGATCCATTTTTATATTTCCATTTTTCTTTCTTTTCTTAGCATGCCAATTATACTTTTTTTAAAACAAGTATTTATTCTGTGGCTTACCAGGTGACAGCTGAAGCACATATCTGTCTTCCTTGCAGCCTGCGGAATCTTTTAGTTGTGGCGTGTGGGAGCTAGTTCCCTGACCATGGATCTAACTCAGGCCCCCTGCATTGGGAGCATGGAGTCTTAGCCACTGGGCCACCAGGGAGGTCCCCAATTATAGGTCTTTTACAACTTTTTTTAATGTACCCTAGAATTTGTAATATGCTTTTACAGCTAATCCAAGTCCATTTTCAAATAACACTATACCACAGCAGAAATAGTGCTGTATCTTCTAATAACAAAGTATTCCTAATTTCTCCCTCTGAACAAATTGTTATCTATCAGATCAATTAAGAATAGAAAAATAAAAGTTTTAATTTTACTTCCATTTAGTTCTTCTTTGATGTTCTTCCTTTCTCTATGTAGATCTGAGTTTCTGACTGATGTAGTTTTCCTTTTCTCTGAAGAAATGAGCATCTTTTACAAGTCAGATCTACCAGCAACAGAGTTCCTCAGTTTTTGTTTGTTTGAGAAAGCTTATATTTTTCCTTCATTTTTGAAAGATAATTTCACAAGGTATAGAACTCTAGGTTGATTTTTTTCTGTCAGTACTTGGTTTGCATGGTTTCTAAAAAGTCAAATTAATTCTTATATTTGTTCCTCTATAGGTGTAGTGGAGTTTTCCTCTGGCTTCTTTCAAGATTTTCTATTCATTTCTGATTTCATGCAGCTTGGATATAATATATTTAGGTGTAGGGTTATTATTATTATTATTGGCATCTATCCTGTTCTGTGTACTCTGAGCTTCCTGATCTGTGGTTTGGTGTCTGTCAGTAATTCAGGAGAAGTTCTCAGCCATGATTTGCTTCAAATATTTCCTGTTATTTTCTCCTTTTCTTCTTCTAGTATTCCCATTGTACAAATGTTACTCCTTGTGTAGTTGTCTCACAGTTCTTGGATATTCTGTTCCATTTTTTTCAGCATTTTTTTCTCTTTGTTTTTCAATTTGAGAGCTGTATTGGCATATCCTCAAACTCAGGGTTTTTTTCCTCAGCCATATCCAGTCTACTAACAAATCCATCAAAGGCATTCTTTATTTCTGTTACTGTATTCTTTTTTTATCTCTAGCATTTCTTTTTGATTCTATCTTAGACTTTCCATCTCTCTGTTTACATTATCCATCTGTTATTGAATGTTGTCTATTTTTCCCATTAGAGCACTTAGCATATTAGTCATAGTTGTTTTAAATTTCTGGTCTAATAATTCCTACTTTCCTGCCATATCTGAATCTGGTTTTTATGTGTATGCTCTGTCCCTTCAAACTATGTTTTTTGCCTCTTAACATGCCTTGCAACTTAAAAAAATTGGTTGAAGGCCTGACATGGGGTACCGGATAAAAGGAACATTGGTAAAAAGGCCTTTTGTGTTATGGGGGGAAGGTGTGGGGGGAAGGTAAGCATTCTGTACTGTTATGACTAGGACTTAGGCTGTTAGTGAGTCTGTGCCCCTGGGTTGTGAATTTCATATGTGATTCTCAATTTTCTCTCCCCTTTGGTGGAACAGAATGTCAAGAGTGGAATTGAGTATTTCCCTTCCCCCAGGTTGATTAAGCTGTGATAAAACCCCAGTAAGTTGGGTCCAATAAGTTGGGTAAAGCAGTTCCTCTTGAGAGCAGGCCTTGTTAAGAGGAACGGAAAGAATTTGCTAGCTTATTTCAGTATGGTCATTTTCCCCTTCCCCTGCCAGAATCTCTCTATGAGAGCCTGGTAGAGTTCCTATAGCTAAAACTCACAGAAGTGTGGGGAATCTCCCCTGATTGGACCTCCTGGAGTTTTAAGCTCTCATACTTGTCCATCCTGAGCATCTAGCAATTAATTAATTACAGTGTATGTTGTTCCACCCCAATACTTGTTTTCACGGAAGTTCCTGCTCTGGGAAGTAGTGATGCTCTGTGTCTGTCTCTGTGTCTGTCTGTCTGTCTCTCCAATCTGAGGAGCAGCAGTTTGCCCTGAGACCTCATTTCTCTGATGGATCTAAGAAGAGTTGCTGATTTTCCAGTCTGTCCAGACTTTTACTTGGTGTTATGATGGAGTGATGATTTCCAAGCTCCTTGCATGCTAGACCAGAAATCCATTTATGTTAATTTAAAAAAGAAAGAACTCTTAAAATGGTTAAAATGTAACTTTTATATTATGTATATTTTAAAT
This sequence comes from Muntiacus reevesi, assembly GCF_963930625.1. NCBI lineage: Eukaryota > Metazoa > Chordata > Mammalia > Artiodactyla > Cervidae > Muntiacus > Muntiacus reevesi. The sequence continues at coordinate 95,501,328 of NC_089249.1, forward strand.
GATAAACAATTTTTTTCAAAGGAAAGAATTAGAATTTATATATGAAGAACAGCATGTAAGGAATAGAGTAATTTTTCCAAATTCTTGCAAGATACCTATACTTGATAATGCCACTGACATATTTCAGCATATTTTAAATCCTTCTAACTCACTTTGCTTCCTCTGTTCTTGATTTTCATTATAGTGCCCCCTTTCCTGTTGGTCACCCACACTCCAAACCTTGGGCCCTCTTTGGCTACTCTTTCTTTCCAATCGTCTGTCAGTTGCCATGTCCCATCTATTATGTATTCAGAATTTAGCTGTATATCCATTTTCTCTTTTTCTTACCTCCTGCCCCTCCCCCAGTTCATCACCATTTGTTAGGACTTTTGCAATTATTTCCTAACATCTCTCTCTCATAACAGTCAGCTTCAGGAGACTTTTCCTGGTGGTCCAGTGTTAAGACTTTGCTTCCACTACAGGGTCCACGGATTTGATCCCTGCTCAGGGAACTAGATCCCTGCATGCCATGTAGCTCAGGCAAAAAAAAAAAAAAAAAAATCAGTTTTTAAATCAGAACTGATCTGACTCTAAATCCTGGCTTTGCCACTCTCTCTGTTTTTGACCTTGAATGTAATATTCTTAACATCCTTGCTTTGAGGTCAAGCATCATCTGTAAAACTAAGGTGGTAATACTCAACTCCCAAGGTGATTATGAGGATTGGAAGACACCATGTGCCAGGCACAGAATCTTAAATGCACGATTACTTTTATTGAATGAGACAATATATATAAAGGGCTTGGCATGGTGCTGGATACATAGTAAGTATTCTACCATTGCTGATTGCTTTATATAATTATTCTTCATCTCAGTTTATTTTAGCCACTACTGTCAAATTGATTTTCCTAATGAGCTGTTTTGATTCTGTCCATCTCTTGCTCAAAATTTTTCTTTGACTCCCTCTTGCCTGTTGAAATAAGCCCAAACTCCTTTGCCAAGAATTCAAAGCTCTTCTTGATCAGTTCCCTCCTGCCTTTCAGATTTTATCATCTAAATTTCTCTGCTCACTGGACCCCATACATACACCTAGCTTTCCCTCATCTTTAACTTTGTTCAAACTGTTTCCTCTCCCTGGAATGCCGTTCCTCCTCCCATTTTGCTCAGCAAATATTTGCTGAGTAAATAGATGCTATCCTTTGGAAAAGCTCCTCTAGAGAAGCCAGTTCTTATCCATGTCTTATGACCCGCCTGTGGTGGAGACACACAGGGGAGGGTATGTTTATTTTCAGCAGGACTCTCTGTAGGGGAGACGTATACACAAACAGAGAGGTTTTAAAGAAGTTTTCCCTGCTCCACAACCCCCTCCACCCCTCCTGAATACTGATGCTACATAAAACTGATGCCAAGAGGAGGTATTGCTCGTATCCTCTTGTTCAGTGAACCTCTCAGTTCAGAGCATATTTTTGGAATACCTATCAAGCACTCTGCAACTTATTGGGAACTGGGCGGGGGGCAGTCAGAGCACATTTAAGACCATCTGGTTGGTGGAGAGCAGGCTTGCACAACAATGGCAGGCAATGCGTGGGAACTGATGCTGAAGAGACGTATATAACCAAGATGAGGTCAGATACTTCAGATACACCAGAGAGGGGGGTCAGAGAAGCTGCAGCGAGATGATGCGTTGCGACAGCCAGGCCTGGGGTGAGTCTCCATGTTCTGTGCCCTTTGAGAATGTGTGGTATGCTAAGGCAAACATCTGATGTGTGCTCGGGAAATGCAAACCAATGAACTTCTCTCTTCATGTGATAAGCTAGGCCCAGGACTGTTCCTTAAAAGGCAGCTTTCCTGAAACTACTGGTAACTTTCTGCTGCTAAAGGCAGAGGTACAGGTAGAGATTTTTTTTCTAAGGACCAGCTTCCCACACCAAATGCAATCCATGTGGTTCAGCACAAGCTCAGTTATTTAAAAATGCTAAGGCATCTTTAATAACAGTAGGGGTGATAAGTTTCAGGTTAATGAAAAAATAAGTATGTGTAGCCTTGTAATCTTACTTAAGAACTTAGCCCAGCTTAACTCAAAATCTAAGTTCTTGAGGTCTCTAATCTAGGTTTTCTTCCCAGAACATTCTCAGCTCCTGAATTATTCAGGATAGGATAAGTATTAAGTTTAATAACTTACTAGCTCTGTGACTTTGAAACTCAGGGAACTGCTCTGTGATTAAGTTTCCTCACTTTGGCAGTTAGGATGATACCACTGATGTTAAGGTTTGTTGCAAGGATTTAATGAAATGACACGTGTGGAGTGCCTGACAGAGTAGGTATCTTTGATGGTTACTGGAGGCCCCTCTGCCATACTCCAATCTATGCCCACACTCTCTCCTCCAAAGCTATCTAAACTCTAACAGTTTCCTCTGTGTTTCCTTTATACCACTTATTAACAATAATAGTAGATATTAATAACAATAGCAGTAGCCCAGCTATTATAGTGGGCCTGCTGCATGCCCTTCCCTATGGTGGAACTTTCCAAACTTTATCTTCAGTCCTAATTATTTCTAGTTTACAGTGCAGGAAACTGAAGCTCAGAACAAAAAAGCACCTTGTCCAACGTGGCAAGAGTTGGAATCAGAATTCAAGTCTTTCTCTGAAGCATATACTCTTTCTTCTCAACCACATTGTCTCTCCTGGGAAGACATCTCTTCTCTGGACATGAAGACCAGAGACACTAGCTACCCCTAATAACTTTCAGACCTTTTCTAATAATTTGCCTCTGTAACTGCAATTCATTTATTCATTCCACGGATGTTTAGTGAGTGTTCACTAGGTGCTATAGGGATTCAAAACTGGAGAAGAGTCCATGTCTCTAAAGAGTTCACACTCTTCAGCAACATGGATGGACCACGTTGATAGAGATTATCTATTACTAGGTGAAGTAAGTCAGACAGAGAAAGACAAATACTATATGATAACACTTATATGTGGAATCTGAGATGGTACTAATGAACTGATTTACAAAATAGAAATAGACTCAAGACATAGAAAACAAACCTACCATTACAAAAGGGGAAGGGGGATAAATTAGGAGTCTGAGTTTAACAGATACACACTACTATATATAAAATAAACAACAAGGACTGACTGTGTAGCACAGGGAACTATATTCAATATCTTAATAATCTATAAATGGAAAATAATCCAAAATTATATATATATAAATATCTGAATCACTTTCTTGTGTACCTGAAACTAACAAAATATTGTAAATCAACTATACTTCAATTAAAAAAAAAAAAGAGTTCACACTGTCATGGAGAAGACAGACAAGTGGATAAGTGGGGAAATCAATGATTAAGTAAAAGGGCATACTGGGACCTCAGAATCCAGGTCAGGTTGAAGGGAGTAGTGTTGGTGTCAGATAAAGCATTCAAAGGAGGTGGTTTGAATTGATTCATTATCCTGATCTTTATTTCCTTAATCCCCCAAACATGTTTTAAGCAACTACTGTGTTTCAGGCTCTAGGCTAAGCCCTGCGATTAAACACAGACAAGTCTCCATCCAGTATATGTCCCTAAGAAACTTAGAGTCTAACCTGGAGGGATAGACTGTGAATAACTCAACATTAAAATTGTGTTGGGGTGCACAAGGAATGGTTGATGCTATATGCCAAGGGTTGTTTCAGAGGTCTAGGTTCTTAAATGTATTTTTTCTTCTTTTTCCTATTCACCTCAGTCTCTTGGCACTTTAAGCACCTTTGAGGATATTCCACAGACCATGCCAGATAAAAATGGCCATATCAAACTGCATTTATATTTTACGATATTCTCCAGAGGAAGAAGCTATAATTCAAACCACAATATGTCAAGATAGGGCAATGTCTCCACAGCCAGCAACATCTGGTAAATGAAGGAGATGAAACATTGACCACAGTATTACAAAATGCAGTATTAATTATGTTTTAACTGTCTGTTGTTTGTCCACTGTTGCCCCTTTTAGAGTGACTAACAATGCAGAGCAAAGTCTAGCTGTTCAATTGTATGATTCTCCTTTCATGAATCGTTTTTTGGATCTACTGAACTTCGGACTCTGTAAGTACAAGATTCAATAATAAGTATTCAAAATAAGGAAATTTAATATATGGTAAAGGTGTCCTTTTTTTTTTATCAACTATTGGCCATTTGGAAAAAAATTAATTTGATCCATATTCTATACCTATATGCCAAAATAAAATCAAGATGAATCAGAGATATTTAATCTTTGAAAAATGAAATCCTAGAAGCACTAGAGGAAAACATGAGGGAGTGTGTGTCTTCCTTTTCATAATCCTGCAGTACAAAACAGCTAAAGCTGTTTGTTGATAATAGAAAGTGTTGATAAATTTAGTCACATGAAAATCAAACATTTCTATATGACAAAAAAAATCACTGTAAATGGTCAAAGTAAAATAACAAACTTGGATGAAGGTATATCTGAAACTTAATATTAGCAAAAAGGACAATATATAATATCCTTTTAATATAGTAATATATACTTTAATATATGATTATATGTTATTAATATAAAATACAGATAATTATTATTTTTTGATATTACAGGTAGATCCAAAGAGTTCTGGAGGGAATTACATATTCATTAATATACAAAATTATAGTATTATGCATGTGTGTATATATATATATATTTGTGTGTGTATATATATATATATATATATTTTTTTTTTTTTTTTTTCCTCCAGTTCCCTCCAGAATTGCTCATATCTACCTGCTCCTGCAGGACCTCAGTTGCTTGCTCTGTGAAGTGTCTGGCCACTGCCCTTGTTACCTTGTCCCCAACACACTGCCTAACTCGTCCTCCACCAGGATGAAGCCTGGACTAGAACCACAGTTGCATTGGTGCCCAGATCTGAAAGATGTAGATCCCCCCTCTTTTGGACTCAGACTGAGCAACATGCTCTAGGACATGGAACTTGGCTTCCCCACCAGCTATACTGGGTGATGCAACCTGGAAGTGCAGGGAAGTGATGCCTTGTGGGCAAATGTCGAACTGTGAGAGCCTATAGATGGAGGGTGAGGAAATGACAGACATGAATGAAATTCCCATCCCCTTTTCTACCTTCCCTCCACCCGACATTCTTGTAACCATTTCCTCGTGAAGCTGGAGCCAGCACTATGCTATACGACCTCGTATTTGCTTTCCCTCCTCACTTCCATTTCCCCCTTCACTCTCACTCTCATAGGATTGCACTCCCCCAGTAAAGCATGAGAAAGTGAACTTTGTCTCAGCCTCTGTTTCCTAGGGAATCTGAGTCAAGATCATGGGATTCTCCAGGCGAGAATACTAGAGTGGGGAACCATTCCCTTCTCCAGAGGATCTTCCCAAACAAGGGATGCAAGCTGGGTCTCTGCATTGCAGGCTGATTCTTTACCATCTGAGCCACCAGGGAAGCCCATATAAAGAACTACTAGAAGACAATATGAAAAAGACCAACAATGCTCTAGAAAAGTATGCAGACATGAAAAAATAGTTCACAAAAATGTCACTTTAAAAGCCACTAGAAATAATTTTTTAAAAATATGAAAAGATTAACCTCACTCATAATAAGAGAAATACAAAGTAAAGTTATAATGATATATATTTTTCACCTGTCAAATTGAATTTTGCACCTGATAACATACTGTGCTAGAAAGGTGTGAAGAAAATAGGCACTCTCATTGCTGGTGGAAATATATATCTATACAATCTCTAAGGAGGATAGTTTAGCAATATCTTTAAAAAAATTTTTTTTAATTGCATACTTTTTAACCCAACAATTTAATAAGCTCATTGTTGTTTTCTTTGTAAATAGACTGGAAATAATTAAAAACTGGCTCCCTCCATTAGAAACTGGTTCAGTAAATTCTGGTACATCCATAAAGGGACAACTATACAACAATTAAAAAGTGAGAGTATTTTTCTTTTAAATGTACTGATTTAAGTTTCAGCTTATATCAAGTAAAAATATCTCTAGAAGGAAACTGGTACCAGTGGCTGCCTCTCAGGTGGACAGTCTTAACTTTACACCTTTTGTACCTTTTGAATTTTGTATCACATGGATCTATTTTTTCTTTATCAACTTTCCTGAGGAATAATTTATGTACAGTTAAACTACATCCATTCAAAAGGCACAATTCTATGAGTTTTGAAAATTTTATACACTTGCAAAAACATCACCATGATCAAGATACAGAACATTTACATCATCCCCAAAGATTTCCCCATAACACTTTGCTGTCCATCTCACTCTCTTCCCTGGTCCTTCACAACCACTGAACATTAGAGGTTAGTGTGTATTTGATATAGACTGAATCACACAGTATGTACTCCTGTATCTGGCTTTTGCACATTGCATAATGATTCAAGATTCGTTCATGTTGTTATGTGTATTGATATCTCATTACTGAATAGTGACTTTCCTGGTGGCTCAGATGGTAAAAGCATCTGCCTACAATGCAGGAGACCTGGGTTCGATTGCTGTGTTGGGAAGATCCTCTGGAGAAGGAAATGGCAACCCACTCCTACTCTCACCTGGAAAATCCCATGGATGGAGGAGCCTGGTAAGCTACAGTCCGTGGGGTTGCAAAGAGTTGGACACGACTGAGTGACTTCACCTTACCTTACCTTACTGAATAGTATTCTATCATACAGTTGTGGAGAAGGCAATGGCACCCACTCCAGTACTCTTGCCTGGAAATTCCCATGGACGGAGGAGCCTGGTAGGCTGCAGTCCATGGTGTCGCTAAGAGTTGGACACAACTTCACTTTCACTTTTCACTTTGTTGCTTTGGAGAAGAAATGGCAACCCACTCCAGTGTTCTTGCCTGGAGAATCCCAGGGCCAGGGGAGCCTGGTGGGCTGCCGTCTATGGGGTTGCACAGAGTCAGACACAACTGAAGCGACTTGGCAGCAGCAGCAGCATACAGTTGTACCACATTTTGTTTGTGTAACCAACTGTTGGTTAACATTTGGGTTGTCTACAGATTTGGACTATGTGAATAATGCTGTTGTGAACCTTTATGTACAAGTCTTTGAATGCAATTATGTCTTCATTTTCTTTTTTGAGTAATTATCTTGAAGTGGAAAGGCAGGACTGTATGGTATATATATGTTAACTTTTTAAGAAATGCCAGTTTTGCAAAATGATTAGATCATTTTCCATTCCTACCTGCAGTGTATGAGAATTTCAGTTGTTCTACATCCTTGCTAATACTTGGTGTTGATCTTTTAAATTTTATGATGAGTATATGATGGTGTATTACCTGCTTTAAAAGATACACTTTAGATTAAAAATGGATATTTATTCATAGCCTTTCTCCCCAAGTCTGTAACTAATGTGATAATAAGAGAGTTAGATGTTGAAATTTTTAGAAAGGAGGGATACAAGTTTTCTATTGCTGTGCAGAAAAGTATCACAAACTTAGCAACTTAAACAATCTGCATTTATTATCTGGTAGTTTCTGTGGGTCAGGAGTCTGGGTGTCGCTTTGATGGATCTTTTGCTCAGGGTTTCACAAAGCTGCAATCAAGATTTGAGCTTGGGCTGCATTCTTTTGTGGACCTTGGAGTCCTCTTTCAGCCCACATAGCTATTGGCAGAATTCAGTTCCTGTGACTGTAGGACTGAGGTCTGTATTTTCTTGCTGTCATCTGGGGCCTGTTCTTAGCATATAGAGGTCACCCACATTTCCTTTTGTGGGATGGCAACTTACCTCTTCATGTAAGGAGAATCTCTCTCCTCTGATATAGTTTTATATAATGTAATATAATCACATGAGTATCTACCCCATCACCTTTACCATTTTCTATTGGTTAGGTGCAGGTCACATATTCTGCCCATCAAGGGAGAAGGTTACACAAGCACATAAGTCATTGGGGCCATTCTACATGTGTCACCATAGGAAGCATCCTTCCCAAACTTGGCAGAGATTCTCAAATTTTAATGTGTGTAAAAATCACCTGGGGAAGCCTATTAAGATTAAGTTAGGATTCCTGGAACCTATCCTCAGAGTTTCTGACTCAGTAAGTCCAGGATGTGGTCTGGGAGTTTGCTTTGCTGGTGTGCCATTAATTTTTCAGTTGTGTCTAAGGTGAGGTCCCTAGGCCGCCTCTACAGAAACACTGTCATGGAAGTTACCTCATGACTTTGGAGACAGGCACACTTGGATCTGAGCCTCCCCTCTGCCAATAAGCAAGTGAGACTGACCGCTTCGCTTCTCTTTTTGAAGAGCAAGGAAGAGTCTGGATACTATCTATCAGCAGAGCCCAGAGGCAAAGACCACAGCCAGGGATGAAAAGTCTGCAAAACAGAAAAACCCTTAGGAAAAAGTAATCCACCTGAGACATTGCTGAAAGGCAAGGCTAATGAATCAAAGTAAAACCAACTGGTAATATAATATTTAATACAATTTAATTATGGTTCTACCACTTACTAGGTATAAAACATTGTCACTTAACCTCTCTGAGCCTCAAAGTATACAAAGCGAGGCTGATAATATTTACTTCCCAGATTTGTTAACACATGTCAATGAGACACTATTGGGAAAAAAATGCCCACATTCAAATATCTGCCAAATCCTACCTAAAAAACTATAATTTCAAAAGGAATTCAAGACTATCTAAATATTACAATAAAGGTTGACGCTTCTGTTTCTTCACAAATTTAAAGAAAAGAGGGAAGTAAAAAATGGTGCAATGAAAATAAGTGCACAAAGAAGATCATATTGTTTATATTACATGTCAAGGAGATAGACTTCTCTATGAGGAGAAAATAAGTTTAAAGACTGGATTATAAGATAATTATAACTATTCATTACCTATAAGAAAAATTTTGTCAGTATTTAATCGCTAAGTCATCTATGACTCTAGATGTAGCCCACCAGGCTCCTCTGTCCATGGAAGTTCCCAAGCAAGAATACTGGAGTGGGTTGTGATTTCCTTCTCCAGAGGATTTTCCCAACCCAGGAACTGAACCCACGTCTCGTACGTCTCCTGAATTGGCAGGCAGATTCTTTACCAGCTGAGCCAGTGGGGAAGCCCCAAATAGCTATTTGGGAAGGACATATAAATTTAGGGATTAAAAAGCATGCTTTTTATAGTTGACATGATTATACACCTGAAAGTTCCAAGAAAAGCAGCCCCTAAACTACTAGAATTAATAAATGAACTCAGCAAAAATACAGCCAGAAGAAACCCACAGAGAACAATGGCATTTCCATCTGTCAATGAAATACAGCTGCATATTAATAAAAACATAAAACAAAAAAGGGAGAAAGATTCCATTTATAACCACAAACCAAAAATAAGTTTGAGGACTTTCTTTGAGCCACAAGATTTACTCCAAGAAAATTATTAAATCATAACAGGAAAAGAAAAGGAGGATGTGAACCAACTGAGAATTACACCAGATCATTATTGAAAAAAAAATCTGATAAATGTGACAGTGTTAATAGATTTAATGCAGTGGTAGTTAAACGCTTTATAAAATACTTAAAGAAGCTGAGTAATTGATATCAACCTTAGAGAGAGAATAGTGGGAAAAATATGGATTCTCATAAGATTTAAAATGCATTACAAAAAAAAATTTATCAAAACCCTAGGTCCCCAAACAGAAAAAATAAATCAGTGGGACATCTCCAATTGGTATAGCATCTTAAACTTAAAACAGGACCAATTCCAAAGTCCAAAATATTTCTCAAAATCCAAAATTGAGTTTGCTCCATCTAAGTAAATGGCAAAACCACCCTTTCAGTGGTCTGCCCCAAATATCTGAAGTCATCTTTGACCTTCTTTTTCACCACCCTCCACATCTAAGAGGTCAAAAATAGATCCAGAATTGCCCCCTTGCACTGCCTCACCTCCATCAGCCTGACGGAAGTCCCTGCGGCCTCTTGCCAGTCCCACTGTTGTGGACCTCCTAACACAGGTGCCATCCTCACTGCTCGCCTACAGTCTGTCTTAGCACGACAGCCACTCCACATCCGGCACCTTCCTCCTCAAGGAACTGGGCATTCCTCTACAACCGCTGTTCTCTCAGCTGGAACCTTCTTTCCCTCAGCTGTTTACATGTCTGTTCCCTCCCTCTCTTCAGGTCTTAGCTCAGATGTCATCTTCTCAGTGAGGTCTTTAAGCTCCCCATTGAACAATTCAGCTTTAAGGGAGCCCTCTTACACTGTTGGTGGGAATGCAAACTAGTACAGCCACTATGGAGAACAGTGCGGAGGTTCCTTAAAAAACTGGAAATAGAACTGCCATATGACCCAGCAATCCCACTGCTGGGCATACACACTGAGGAAACCAGATCTGAAAGAGACATATGCACCCCAATGTTCATCGCAGCACTGTTTATAATAGCCAGGACATGGAAGCAACCTAGATGCCCATTGGCAGATGAATGGATAAGGAAGCTGTGGTACATATACACCATGGAATATTACTCAGCCGTTAAAAAGAATGCATTTGAATCAGTTCTAATGAGATGGAAGAAACTGGAGCCTATTATACAGAGTGAAGTATGTCAGAAAGAAAAACATCAATACAGTATATTAATGCATATATATGGAATTTAGAAAGATGGTAATGATGAGCCTACATGTGAGACAGCAAAAGAGACACAGATAAAAAGAACAGACTTTTGGACTCTGTGGGAGAAGGTGAGGGTGGGATGATTTGAGAGAATAACAGTGAAACATGTATATAATCATATGTGAAATAGATGGCCAGTCCAGGTTCGATGCATGAGACAGGGTGCTCAGGGCTGAGCACTGGTCAACCCTGAGGGATGGGAAGGGGAGGGAGGCGGGAAGAGGGTTCAGGATGGGGACACATGTACACCCATAGCTGATTCATATCAATGTATGGCAAAAACCACTAAAATACTGTAAAGTAATTAGCCTCCAATTAAAATAAATAAATTAACTTAAAAAAAAACACAAAAATTCAACTTTCACCCCCCCAATGTCAGCCTCCCTGTTATTCTTTTCTACCTTGTGCGTGCATGCTAAGTCACTTCAGTCCTGTCTCACTCTTTGCGACCCCATGGACTGTAGCCTTCCACGCTCCTCTGTCCATGGGATTCTCCAGGCAGAATACTGGAGTGGGTTGCCATGCCCTCCTCCAGGGGATCTTCCCAACCCAGGGATCGAACCCGCATCTCGTATGTCTCCTGCATTGGCAGGAGGGTTCTTTACCTCTGGGGCCACCTGGGAAGCCCTTTTCCACCTTACTATTTCTCTATCCATCTACCATCTATTTTAAACGTTTGTCTCTTTCCCTCGTTCCTCTACCAGAATGGTAGCTCCATGAGCACAGCTATGTTTGTTTTTTCATTGCCTTATGCTTAGCGCATAGAACAGGCCCTGGCATGTAGTAGGTGCTCAATAAATATTTGCTGAGTGAATGAAGCAAAACAGAAATTCCTGTAGCTTAGATGTCCTACTTTAGCAGCTTAATTACAACAAAAGAGAAACAATACAAAAATGCGGCAAGACCCCATTGGCTATTAATTATCTGGGCGATGGGACAATAGAAAGGAAGTTATTTACTCTCGAGTAACGTATCACATCATATAAATAATAAATTTCAGATGCATTAAAGTAAAATGTACACTAGGATTTTTAAGAATAGGAAAAAATAACATGATTGTCTCATGTTTGAAGAGGTGATAAATTTCTGACTTGAAGAAATGAAAAATATTATTAAGGACAAGAGAGAAATATGAATAGTAAAGATTATTCTAAATGTTATGGTAGATACATATAAAACAGGCTTCCCAGGTGGCGCTAGTGGTAAAGAACCTGCCTGCCGCTGCAGCAGACATAAGAGATATAGTTTGGATCCCTGAGTCGGGAAGATCTAGAGGAGGGCGTGGCAACCCACTCCAGCATTCTTGCCTGGAGAATCCCATGGACAGAGGAGCCTGACAGGCTCCCGTCCATGGGGTCGCAGAGTCAGACACGACTGGGGTGACACAGCATGGACACACCCATGCACGTATAAATCAAGGCTATAGAAATGAGAGATACATGAAAAATATAGTTATTAGCAGCTTATTCCAAAATGGGGAAGAACTGATACAAATATATGGTTTGTATCTGGATTCCAGTCTGTAAGTAGCCAAAGATGAAGAGTTTATTTCCAAATAAAATGGCAGAACAAATATCACATAGAAAAATATACAATCTTGAAAGCGATAAAAATACATATTTAAACAAATTAAAGATAGTCTAGAACTATCAAACTATTAAAAAAAATAAAAGTGATAGACTGCTTGTTAACAGAACTGTGGGGAAATAGATACTGATATGTTGCTGGTGACAATATGAGTTTATTTTCTTAAACATTTAAACAGTCAGGTGATATGTATCAAAAGCTACAACAATATTTATCTCCTCCAGACTACTCTATTTTATGAAACTTATTGACAAGGAAGTAAATAAATGAAAAATTAAACAAACAAACAAACAAAAAATCTGTTTTTATACTATGTAAAAAAGTGAAAAATTGGAAATGGCCCAAGTGCCAAATAGTAAAGGAATTTCTAAGCAAGCTTTCTTATAATAACATGTTGGACCATTAAAATTGGCAATGTGGGGACTTTTTTTTTTTAACACTTGGGAATGTGAATGTCAACACAGCATAATTACCATCCAAAGCATTGAACTTAGGTGTGATCTTTCTATAATTAAGCAGAGGTCAACCTTGGGATCAGAATTTTCACCTTTGGAGCAAGGAATCCAGCACTAATTGTAGCAAATGAAGGACCGCCTTACACAGAGTGATGGCAATTCTTCAGAATGAAAAATCTAAGGAATTCCTTGGTGAGACTTGAGGCTGGAAGTCAGGATTTAACTTAGGCTCTTGCGGCTGTTAACTTGGTCTTGTGGACACACTTACCCTGCAGTTAGTTAAATGGAGGAGGAGATAGGCAGGACTGAACAGTTCAGACGCTGAGCCCAGCCTCCTACAGTTCAGTTCAGTTCAGTCACTCAGTCGTGTCCGACTCTTTGCGACCCCATGGACTGCAGCACGCTAGGCCTCCCTGTCCATCACCAACTCCTGGAGTTTACTCAAACTCATGTCCATTGAGTTGGTGATGTCATCCAACCATTTCATCCTCTGTCGTCCCCTTCTCCTGCCACCTTCAATCTTTCCCGGCATCAGGGTCTTTTCAAATGAGTCAGTCCTTCGCATCAGGTGGCCAAAGTATTGGAGTTTCAGCTTCTGCATCAGTCTTTCCAATGAATATTCAGGACTGATTTCCTTTAGGATGGACTGGTTGGATCTCCTTGCCATCCAAGGGACTCTCAAGAGTCTTCTCCAACACCACAGTTCAAAAGCATCAGTTCTTCAGCACTCAGCTTTCTTTATAGTCCAACTCTCACATCCATACATGACTACTGGAAAAACCATAGCTTTGACTAGATGGACTTTTGTTGGCAAAGTAATGTTATATCTCCTTAGATGCTGAGAACCCAAAGAGGAGGAAGCAGTAAACCATCTCAAAGGTTCTTGGAAACTAGAGGATCTCACAGGGAGCCCTGGGCTTGGGAGCTGTTCTCAGAAGTTACAGGGGTGGCAAACCTGAGGATGAGAAAATGCCAGAGGAAGGGTCCAACATTAAGGAATTTCATGTGGCTCCAGAGCCCTCTGCATATGAGGCAGGATCCCTGAAAGCTTAGATAGAGGACACGGTAAGATGGAGAGAAGCAGCAGTTTATTTGTCCAGTTCACAACCCAGGTAACCAGGAAGATGAGGTGTTTGCTTAATGTTGCCAGGCTGCCTGGATTTGAACTTCGTCTCTATCACTTGTTAGTCGAGTGACCTGGAGCAAGTCACTTAAGTTCTCTGTGGCTCAACTTCCCCCTGGGGATAATGTGGGATAACAATAGTACCTACTTCATAGGGTCGCTGTGAGGATTAGATGCAACAAAACAGGCACACCTCCTACACTGGAGCTCTTGTCATTTTTAGGCACTTGGGGTGACTTGCTCATACAACAAAGTGTCTACGAGCACAGCTTGGGGAATCAGAAAGGGCTAGATCACATGGGAGCATAAGGAATTTAGAGCTGAGAGTTACTGAACCAAGTGAGATTTTAGCCACACTCATTTTTTGTTGTTGTTGTTGCTGTTGATTTGACATGAACTTGGGAGGAGGAAGAAGGAATGCCTTCAAGGCGTTCACGCTGGAGATGCTGTGCTGGCTTGGGGAGGTGGGGCATCCCTGAGCATTCAGGCTGATGGGCTGTCAGGCAGGTTTCTCTCTTCCCCTGACTCCTCCTTGGAGTCAGCTTCTGGGCCCTGGCTGGAGGCAGTTCTCCTTGAATTTCTTCTTGTGACTGAGAACTGGTCCTAAATATGTCCAAATGGGACCACCGGGGACTCAGACCCTGCTGTGTGGCAGACAGATCCAGGAACACACCCGAGAGTTTAGGAAGTGGATGGTGGGTTTTTTTCCTCCCTTGATAGCCTGGCCATTGGTTAAAAGCGAGTACTGTCAAAATTAAATCCTGATGCTCGTGTTTTCCCTGGGAACAGTTACAAATTTGGCTGCCTGGGACAGTTGGATGGGCAGGCAAGTGGAGAGACTGAGTGAAGAGGCCTGGTGGAGAGGGAGGCATGTCTCCAGGGCATTTTCAGGAAGCTTTTCCATGTAATGTCCTCCTCCTCTAAGTCTGCAAGAGAATTTTGCTAAAGACTGACTCATCTTTTAAGGCTCCTTTGAAGTCAGATTTCATTGGAATGTAGTTCTGTGGAAACAACCCATAGATATACAGTTTTTTTATTTGTATAATTATTTATTAAGCACCAACTGTATGTGAAGGGCTTCTCAGATGGCTTAGTGGTAAAGAATCTGCCTGCAATGCAGGAGATGCAGTTTCAGTCCCTGGGTTGGGAAGATCCCCTGGAGCAGGAAATTGCAACCCACTCCACTATTCCTGCCTGGAAATTTCCGTGGACAGAAAAGCCTGGTGGGCTATAGTCCATGGGGTTGCAAAAGAGTCAGATAAGACTTAGAGACTAAACAACAACAACTATGTGTCAAACACCTTTATTAGAAACAGAGGTAAATAAGGTAGACAACTTTGCTCTCAAGTTGCTCACAGCCTACTGGAGAGACAGGCAGATATACAATGAAGAGGTGAATTTGTAAGTATAACGATCATCAGTAGGCTGTATGATGGCTCCTAACAATATTCAGTCCTAACCCCTGTGAATGTTACTTATCTAGGTGGGCCCTAAATAATCAGAGGTGTCCTGAGAAGAGGGAGGCAGGGGGAGATTTGGCCACAGAGGTTAAGGTGGTAATGTAATGGTGGAAGCAGAACTTGGAATGATGTAATTTGAAGACAAAGGAAGGGCCACAAGCCAAGGAATGCAAGTGGTCTCTAGAAGCTGAAAAAGGCAACGAAATGGATTCTCCCTTCACAGCTTCTTGGAGGAACCAGTTCAAATAATACCTTAATTTTAACCCGATGAAGCTGATTTCTGTCCCCCAAGGCTAAAAGAGAATAAATTTGTATTGTTTTTGATTGATTAGCTAATTATTTTTGGCCGTGCTGGGTCTCTGTTGCTGCCCTTGGGGCTTTCTCTATAGTTGCAGTGGGGAAGGACTCCTCTCTAGCTGCAGTGTGCAGGCTTCTCATTGTGGTAGTCTCTCTTGTTGAAAGGGCTCTAGGGCTCTGCAGGCTTCAGTAGTTGTAGCACATGGGCTCAGTAGATGTGGCTCGAGGACTCTAGATCACAGGCACAGTAGCTGTGGAAAATGGGCTTAGTTGCCCTGCGGTGTATGGAATCTTCCTGCAGCAGTGATCAAACCCATGTGCCTTGCATTGGCAGGCAGATTCTTAACCACTGCACCACCACAGAAATCCTGTATTGCTTTAAGCCACCAAGTTTGGTCATAGTTTGGTACAGCAGCGATAAGAAGTGTTGAGTGACATAAGGGGCACATAATGGACTGGATGACCTGACTATTGCCCATTGACATGCAGTACCCACAGGTGTTAGAAGAATTCAGAGAAGCATTGCCATTGATTCTTCCCAGTCAGGAAGGGCTGCTGAGGCCATCTTCCTAGCACTCTCAGGTGTGGAGAGGTGAAGGGATTGTCCAAGGTCCTACACACTCTTTCACTAAGCAAACATTTAATGAGCACTGCTCTGAGCTAGATCCTGGATTGAGTTTGTTGGGGATATGAAAATGAGTATGGCAAGGTTCTTGACCATAAGAAATTTGCAATCCAGCAGGGAATAACTTGGCATAAAAGCCCTGGGTTGTCATTACACTGGACCAGTGACTTAACCTCTTTAAATTCAGGTCCTTCTGTGTAAATCATATAAAGAGCTACTTCACTAAATGTTGTGAGAACCAAAGGATAAAATATATGCAAAATTGTTTTGCAACCAGTAAATTATTTTGTAGGACAGAAACCCTGATCTTTCCATAAATGCTTCTTAATCTGCAAATTTCTTTAGGCTTCCTCACTTTTACCACCTTCACCTTCGAATGGGTCCTGGCTCCTCATTAAGATGTCCAGAATTAAACCCAGGTGACGTGATTTCAATCAGCGGCTCATCCCATTATCAGTGCTATCTCAACAACAGGCACAGAGTTAAGGGCTAGTCTTTGTTAGCATTTTCTGTAAAAAAAAAAATACTGCTCAAATTTAAAAAAAATTTTTTTTTTTAATTTTAAATGAGAAAGCTACTCACTGTCAAATCATGCAAAGGATGAAGAGAATAGCTTCTAGGAGAAATGGGCTGTTATTGTGAGCCAGAAATCAAATGCTGATTAAAGTATGTTCTATTTGGATCTCTGCTGATATTTCCATATCAGATTACATTGTGTTGAAAAATTGATGGAGAATGTTTGCACTAGAGCAAAAGTCCCAGCTCAGCGTTTGGTTCCTGGTTAAAAATAAAGAAGCAAATAATTGATTTAGAAGTTGTATTTGTCTTCTGTTTCTGTTTTGTCTCTTCCAGCTCCACGGAGTTGAATTGAATACCTTCTCTGCCCATCCTCTGGAGAAGGAAATGGCAACCCCCTCCAGTATTCTCGCCTGAAGAGTCCCATGGGCAGAGGAACCTGGCGGGATGCAGTCCACGGGATGGCAAGAGTTGGACACAACTTAGTGACTGAACCACCCACACTCTGCCCGTCCAGGTGCCATGCAGCGAGCAGGCTCTGTGGATGGCGTTCAAGTCTGGGGAGGTTGTGTCAGGTGTGTCTCCTCTACCTCAGTATTTGGACTTTTAAATCAAGGGGTTTTGAGTTTTTTTTTTTTTAAAGGATTATGACTTTTAAAGAAGATTCTAAAGGAAGGATTCAAATCTTTCCTTCTCTGTGAGCTCTTCCTGGAACATTACTAGAATGACTATGTCTCTCTGGTTTCTTTTTCTCTGCTTCTGTCTCTTTTTATGTCTCTGTCACTCTCTCTCCCTCCCTTCCCCAATCGCTTCCTCCAAGGGTGCTCAGTCTCTCGGTTGTGTCTGACTCTTTGTGACCCCATGGACTGTAGCCCAGCAGGCTCCTCTGTCCATGGACTTCTCTGGGCAAAAATACTGGCTTGCCATTTCTATTCCAGGGGATCTTCCCAGCCCAGGGATTGAAGCTGAATCTCTTGCGTCTCCTGCATTGGCAGGTGGGTTCTTTACCACTGTGCCACTTGGGAAGCCTCTTCCAAGGGTAGCCTTTACTCTGTATCCCCCAGTACAGTTCAGATTTCAAATATTTTGCCCCACAATCCCGACATTAGAATGTGCTACAAATACAAATGTTTTGACAATCAAGCAACAGTTTCTGAAATACTTCTGTGTCCCAAAATAATAAAACAGCAAACACGTGCATAGTGCTGTTTTCCAGGACAATTGACTTGCCAAGGTCATCTTGGTCAGATCTTGACATTTTTTAGCTCAGAAAATAATTGTCCTCACATTCAGCCATCCTGTCTCTTTCATGCCTCCCTAGTCTTGTCTGAAAGCTTTGCACATCTATGTCCTTCATCCCCTCAGGGACAGAAACATTATTGTAGTCACATGTCTTTGAATGTTTTCCTGTACTTGCTTAGTACATAATGGAAGCTCAGTTAATAACTGTGAGTTCATTAATCAGCTTAGAAAAACACAGAAGATAAAAATATGTGAAATGGTTCATGAGTATGATATTAAATATAAAGTTGATATAAAACAGTGAATGCATTATGATAGTAACTATGTAAAAATCTAAACAGACTATTAAAAGACTGGAAGGAAATACAACAGAATGTTGGCAGTGGTTATTGATCAATGGTGTAGGTAAGGGTGATATTATTTGTTTATTTATACTTTTCTGGATTTTCCCATTGACCTGTAATCACCTTGTGATAATTTTTTGAGCAGAAAAATACAGTTTTGTATTTGATACAAATATATCATCCACTTAAAGGAAAGCAAGGGCAACATGAAGAGACTGGTTGATCAGAGGGTCTCCTCAGGGATTGAGCTGCATGAGTGGAACTGGGGTTGTGGTGTGGCTGTCATGGACTCTGTGTGTGTGTGTGTGTGTGAGAGAGAGAGACAGACAGACAGAGACAGAAAGAGGTATCCATGTCACAATCCAGTGGTTTATATATGAGGACATAGTTTAAATGATTACTTATGAACTAGGAAACAGAACAATTTCTCTCCTTGTTATACTTCAAATGGCCCATGAACTTTGGAGGAAACATCCCAGAAAATATTAATATGTCAAAGTGGGAATGGAGCCACAGAGATCTAAACTCAGATCTTACCGATCAATTTCTGACAGCTACTTTGTTTAGTACACTGATCTGGGTTGAGCTATATACCAGGAAGGAAAAGATTGAAATCAGAAATAGAATTCTCACATCTTCCTATGTCTGGGTCAGACCTGCAGTTTGGTCCTGTTGCCCTGGAGGAGGGACCCTCAGGCGTGCCTCTGATGATGGGCTGGCCCTGCTCAAGGTACCTGTCGTTGTCACTGGTGGTTCTCACTTCCGGGGGGATCATGTCTCTGTGGCTGTGTATGTGTGTGTGTGTGCGCGCACGCGCACGCGTGCATGTGTGTGAAGTCTTGGGTGATTTGGGGGAGAGCACAGGGCAGTGGGACTGGGCTTTCTGAAGACCTAACTCTCTGGCCAAGCCGGCTAAGCCAAAGAGTCTGCCCTGCTGGCCTTCCTGATGAACCGTTCTCCACTCCTTCTGTGCCCATGTGACTGGGAAACTGGGCTCTAGATCAGAATGACCATTCAGAGACATCAAACAACCAGTGACCAACCAGTAACTGACCAGTAATTTGTTCAGTTGGTCAAATGGCTTTGTATGTTTAGATCTTGCTGTAGAAAGTAACGTTTTGTGGTCCTGTGGAGGACTTCAGGAAAATCACAACTTCACACACAGAAGCAGAAGTTTTACAAAATATTTAAATAATTCATTCTGATTATAAAAGAAATTCTAAGAATTGGAAAATACAGAAGGAATAAAGAAAATAAATTTCCCATAATTCTAATCCTTAGTAATAGTTTCTAACATCATATTTTTTTCCTAAAATTGCTTCATTGCAGAGACTCTTTAATTCTCCAAGTAATATGTTTGAGTAATTAAAAATGTCAGAATCATCACTTAACAACTTTCAATTATCTGATATCCTTTTCAGACTGTTTTCTAAGAATTTTATTTGCATGACTTACATAGTCTTAAGATTTACAAACACTAGTTATTACTTTCACTAATTAAGAAGTATTTGCATCCTATTAAATGCTGCTGCTGCTTAGTCGCTCAGTTGTGTCCGACTCTATGTGACCCTATGGACTGCAGCCTATCAGGCTCCTCTGTCCATGGGATTTTCCAGGCAAGAATACTGAAGTGGGTTGCCATGGCCTCCTCCAGGGGATCTTCCCCACCCAGGGATTGAACCCCGGTCTCCTGCATTGCAGTCAGGTTCTTTACTGCTGAGCCACCATGGAAGCCCTATAAAATAATAACAGCTTTATTTATGTATGATTGGCCTATAATAAATTGCACATATTAAATGTGTCATTGTATACATTTTGCTGTTGTTCAGTTGCTAAGTCATGTCCAACTCTTTGCTACCCCATGGAATGCAACACAGGCACCTCTGTCCTCCCATTATATCCCAGAGTTTGTTCAAATTCATGTTCATTTAATTGGTGATGCTATCTAACCATCTTATCCACTGCTGTCACTTCTTTTGCCCTTGATCTTTCCCAGCATCATGGTCTTTTCCAATGAATAGACTCTTCACATCAGATGGCCAAAATATTAGAGCTTCAGCTTTAGCATAAATCCTTCCAGTGAATGTTCAGGGTTGATTTCCTTTAGGATGGACTGGTTTGATCTCCCTGCAGTCCTCGAGACTGTCAAGAGTTTTCTCCAGCACCAAAATTCAAAAGCATCAATTCTATGATACTCAGCCTTTTTTATGGTCTTAACTCTGATCTGTACATGACTACTAGAAAAACTATGGCTTTGACTATATGGACCTTTGTTGGCAAATTGATGTCATAGCTTTGTCATAGCTTTCCTTCCGAGGAGCAAGCATCTTTTAATTTCGTGGCTGCATTCACCATCCGCAGTGATTTTGGAGGCCAAGAAGATAAAGTCTCTCACTGTTTCCATTGTTTCCCCATCTATTTGCCATGAAGTGATGGGACAGGATGCCATGATCTTCATTTTTTGAATGCTGAGTTTTAAGCTAGCTTTTTCACTCTCCTCTTTCACTCTCAAGAGGCTCTTTAGTTCCTCTTCACTTTCTGCCTTTAGGGTGGTGTCATCTTCATATTTGAGGTTATTGATGTTTCTTCCAGCAATCTTGATTCCAGCCTGTGCTTCATCCAGCCCGGCATTTCGCATGATGTACTATGCTTGTAAGTTAAATAAGCAGGGTGACAATATACAGCCTTGTTGTACTCCTTTCCCAATTATAAACCAGTCAGTTGTTTAACTGTTGCTTCTTGACCTGCCAGCATGTTTCTCAGGAGATAGGTAAGGTGGTCTGCTACTTCTATTTCTTTAAGAATTTTCCACTGTTTTTTTTTTTTTTTTTTTTTTTGTGATCCACACAGTCAAAGTCTTTAGTCAGTGAAGAAGAAGTAGATGTTTTTCTGGAATTCCCTTGGTTTCTCCACGATCCAACGAATATTGGCTATTTGATCTCTGGTTCCTCTGCCTTTTCTAAACCCAACTTGTACATCTGGAAGTTCTCAGTTCATGAACTGCTGAAACCTATCTTGAAGGATTTTGACGTTTTGACATATGTCTATATTTGGAAGATAATCTCCACAAATAATATAAAACATTCTTCATCTCCATAAGTACAATCACATTTGAAAAATATTTCCTTAAAAGAAGTATCCAGCTAACAAATATTACCATATTAAAAAAAAAGCAAAAAATAAAAATAAAAAAATAAAAAAGCAAAGCAAAACAATAGTTGTTCCTTGCAATTAGTGGTTCCTTCTAAACTTATTTCTCTGTGTGAATATCTATATCTACATATAAGTATATATTATATATGTCTACATTTAGAGAGACATATATATATATATGTTTGTGTATGTATGTGTGTGTGTTGTCATGCTGCATGGCCTGTGGATCTTAGTTCCTTGACCAGGGATTGAACTCCTACCTCCTGCATCAAAGCTCAAAGTCTTAACCACTGGACCACTAGGGAAGTCCCTATATTTTTTATTCCTGCTTTTTCCCATTAATATTATATGATAAGCATTCTTCATATCCCTCAAAATTCTTTGAAAAATATAATTGTTAATGACTGCATAAAATTCCATGGTAACAATTAACATTATGCAACTATTCTCCTTGTATAGAATAATACGTTTAAGCTATTTCTAAGTTTTAAAGATAAAAATATATAATATCATTTATGTTCAAATTATAGAAAATATGAAAGTCAGAGCAACACATTAGTGGCACTTTAGTACTAAAATCAGCAAAACCCAGATTCCAGGAAACTCTGTAGAACAAATGAATCAGTTTTTTATTTTTATTTTTTCAGTAAATAAACTACTGGGCCAAGAGATCAGGGGAAGGGATCCTGTAGAGTCTTATGGATGAAAAGAGGTTTAAGAGACATATCAACTAATTGCAATGTATAAATGATATCTGGATCCATATTCAAACTCTAAAAAAAATTAAGAGAGAGAGAAATTGAAACACTAATACATATTTGATGATATTTGTTGTTGTTTTAGTTGCTAAGTCGTGTCTGACTCTTTTGTGATCTCATGGACTGTGGCCTCCCAGGCTGCTCTGTCCATGGGATTTCCCAGGCAAGAATACTGGAGTGGGTTGCCATTTCCTTCTCCAGGGGAATCTTCCCAACCCAAGAATTGAACTGGTTTCTCCTATAAAGGCAGACGGACTCTTTACCACTGAGTCACCAGGGAAACCCTTGATGATATTAAGAAATTATTATTTTTTTCAGAAGTGATAAGAGCATTGTAGTTATGCTTATAAAAACAAATTCTTGCCTTTTAAAGACACAACTGAAAATTTCACATTTTAAAAGATATATTTGGGATTTGTTTCAAAACACTGGGAGGGAGGACGGGGAGTGTATGGAGATACAGATAGGTCAAGAGTGGTCACAGTTGTTTAAACTGGGTGATGGGTGTCAAGAGATTCATCTTACTATCTCTTGACTTTGGTATGTGCTTGATATTTTATGTAATTAAAATACAGGAGAAGAAAGGAAAAGGGAGCTGGCATCTCTGATGCCAAGTTCTGAACTTTGCTGTGAAGGAAGAGGCCCCGTACTTGAACAGGACAGACTTCATTTTAGTCCCACCCTTCACACTTACTGGTTATGCATCCTTGGGCTGCTTCCCTAATCTCTTTGAGCCTCAGAGCCCTCACTCACAAAACTGATACTATAAAGCCTGCCTCACAGGGTTTTTGTGAGGAAAAACATGGTCTTATCTGGGAAGTGCTTAGAAAATTAAGGAACATTGGGTCTTTTATCTTAGGGGCTGAGTAGAGCACGAGGTCCTGAGAAGGCAATGGCACCCACTCCAGTACTCTTGCCTGGAAAATCCCGTGGACGGAGGAGTCTGGTAGGCTGCAGTCCATAGGGTGGCTAGGAGTCTGACACGACTGAGCGACTTCACTTTCACTTTTCACTTTCACACATTGGAGAAGGAAATGGCAACCCACTCCAGTGTTCTTGCCTGGAGAATCCCAGGGAGGGGTAGCCTGGTGGGCTGTTGTCTGTGGGATCACACAGAGTCGGACACGACTGAAACGACTTAGCAGCACCAGCAGTAGCAGCAGAGCATGAGGTCAAAGGGCAAGGACAATATGTACCTCCTTCCTTCTCAGGGAGTTGAGGTTTCCCAATTTTTCACTGACAGCTGGAGGGTGAGGCTGTTATAGAAAAGTACTTGGGTATACCGTTTTAATTCCCTTGTAGTTTCTTTTATTATGTATTTTTGGTTGTTTTCTTAATGGTTGTCCTGGGGAGTACAGTTAGCATCTTAAATTACAACAATCAGTTAAGATTAACACCAACTTAATTTTGATGGTACCAAAAAGTTTCCTTCATATAGCTCCATTCTTTTCCTGCATTTGTGCTATAATTATCACAAATTACATCTTTTTACAATTTTTACCCACCATCATAGATTTACAACTATTGCTTTGTTCACTTTTAAATCAAATAGGAAAAAAATATATTTGGACTTTTATATTTACCTGTGCTGTTACTTTTACTGATACTCTTAATTTCTTCATGTGGATTCCAGTTACTATCTATTATATTTTTATTTCAGCCTGAAGAAATCTCTTGGTATTTCTTGTAGGTCAGATCTGCTTCATGACAAACTCTTTCAATTTTTGTTTATCTGGGGATATCTTTGTTCTTTTTTAAAAAAGATTGTTTACTTTTAATTGAAAGATAATTACAATATTGTTTTGGTTTCTGCCATACATTAACATGGATAAGAGCCATAGATATGTGTACAACGCCTCCTTCGCCTTCAGATTTGAAGAATAGTTTTACTGTATATAAAATTCTTGGTTGACTGCTTTTCCTTCAGCACTTTGACTATGTCATCTCACTGTCTTCTAGACTTCATGATTTCTTTTTCTTTTTTAGATTCTTTTAGGTGATAGGTTAAGTTCTTTATTTGAGATTTTATTGTTTCTTGAGGTAGGCCTATATTGCTGTCAGCTATTAACTTCCCTTTTAGAACTGCTTTTGCTGAATCCCATAGATTTTGCAAAGTTGTATTTCCATTTTAATTTGTCTCAAGTTATTTTCTGATTTCCTCTTTGATGTATTTACAGACCCATTGGTTTTTTTAGTAACATGTTTGTGCTTTTTCAATTTTTTTTCTTCCTGTAATTGATTTCTAGTTTTATATCATTGTGGTCAGAAAAAAATTCTTCAGATAATTTCTGTCCTCT